>NW_022630997.1:24279384-24879384 GCF_010015895.1 Lontra canadensis
GAGGAGATATATATATATATATATATATATATATATATATATATATATAACATCTGAAAGAATACATGCCAAATGTGTGTAGCGGTCTGAAGAATGTAAGAAGGCAGGATTGGAGACTTTGCTTTTTCTGTCATAGTCTTCTGTTTGTGTGTGTTCAGGAGGAATGGATTTATGTGTTAGTTGTGTGGTTAAATATTCATTTAAAATAAATAAAGCATATTAATTACCACTAAACAGTATTTATAGTGTAGATAGGGAGCTGAGATAGTTTCAAATAATGTTAACTCATTAGAAAATAAGAACGGTAGGGGCACCTGGGTGGCTCAGTTGGTTAAGTGTCCAACTCTTGTTTTGGGCTCAGGTTGTGATCTTGGGGTCATGGGATTGAACCCCGTGTTGGGCTCTGTGCTGGATGTGGAGTCTGACTGAGATTCTTTCTCTCCCTCTGCCCCTCCCTCCCCAATAAAAAATTTTTAGAAAATAAGAGCAGTAGAGCAGAAATTTGGAAATGACTTGTTTTGTGAGTTAATCCTCCCTTATGTGTTCAATGCATTTAACTTTGAAATGTTTTATCCATACCTATGTTGAAACCATATGATAAATGTAAAAACCTTCCTTTAAGAATTCCTCCTGTTGGGGCGCCTGGGTGGCTCAGTGGGTTAAGCGTCTGCCTTTGGCTCAGGTCATGATCTCAGGGTCCTGGGATTGAGCCCCTCGTTGGGTTCTTTTCAGCGGAGAGCCTGCTTCCCCCTCTCTCTCTTCTCTTTGCCTGCTTGTGATCTCTCTCTCTCTCTCTCTCTGTCAAATAAATAAATCTTAAAAAAAAAAAAAAGAATTCCTCCTGTTTTTCTGTATTATTTGACAACCCCAGTTATCCTTTCCTAGCCTTTTCAAACATCTACCCACCTTTTGATTTTTGATCCTGTCTGTGCTTCTGTTTTTGCTAGCTAAGTCCCATTGTCTATGGGACACAAAGCAACTGATCAGTGTAGAAGTTTTGGAACATTACTGGCATAGACTTGAAAGTCATAGATGGGGGTTCACATCCTGATATCTGCCTACCTTTGTGACTTTGAGCAGTTATATATATATAAGCTTTGTGAGCCTCAGTTTTCTCTTCTGTGAGATGGAGATAATGCTGACCCTGTAGGGTTGTGGTGAGGATGGAGATCATGGCTATAAAGCATTTAGCCCAGTTCCTATCATGAAAAACACCATGATTAATTTCATCTTTGGTTCTGGAGCTACATTTTTTCTCAGATGTTGTTGGACCCTTGCAGCGTTCTATCTTGTATCTCTAGGAGACAATATGGGAATAAGCCAGAAGGATAGAAAAAGTCCTAGATTTCTCTCCCAAGAAAAAGGCAGGTGAGTGGGATAGGGCTGGTGGAGGTGGGCCTGTGGCAATGCTAGAGGGTACATCAAGCCACTTCTTGAGTTTAACTGTCATTTGAATAAGAGTAAATGACTAAGGGCAAAAGAGGATTAATTAGGTTGCCTATGTGGTAGGGTGGTGGCTAAAGAAGCCTCTCCGAATGTGTTAGGATTAGGTTGAGGGAATGTTTGTGAAAAGGATTTAAGGTAGAGGGAGTAGGAGGAAGTTAGGGAGGCCATAGAGTGAGACTCCTTAAGAACACAGTCTGGATTTGAGTAGATTGGATTTGGCTTTGTTGCTTACTGCCCTGTGAATATTGGGCCAGTTACTTAATCTGTCCAAGATTTAATTGCTTAGTTTATAAAATAGAGTTGTGAGGGGATGCATTTGGCATGCTTAGAATAGTGGCAGGCATATTTTAAATACCTGATAAATTTACTAATATTAAGTCAAGCTGAGGGAAGAAAATAAAGCAGGGCTAGTGAACTGTACAATCGGAGTGGGCTCCCTCTATATACAGCTAACTGATAGCATTTGTCATTGGTTATCTTCAAAGAAAGAGTCAATAATGGGATGCATTATTTATAAATGTTCTAATACTTCCTGGTGTGTTTGCTTATTAAAAACAAATGAAAAAAAAAAAGATCTTTTCCTTATTTTCCCTATATTGAGAACCAAAACTTATTTAAAAAAAAAAAAACTTGAAAGGTTAGTTGCCACTTCTAAATTTTGTTGTCGAATGATAAATTGTGGTCTGGTTTTATCTATGTATGATTTCTGCTTGAATTTCACTGCAAATTTTGTACTTTTTCTGTCCTTTTTGTTGTTTCGTGCAGGCTTCCTGGTTAATCAGTTGCTTTTAGCAATGTTTACTACTTATAAAACAAAAAGGATGAATAATATGCTTCAAAAGTATATCAGTGAGGCATAGATAAATAAATTTTAATGAGAAAATAAGCCTCTGCATTGAAATTCGTTCAATTAAGAAGGCTGTGCAAACTTTGTCCTGCATTTAATCTGTCATCTTTTCATCTGTTGAGCACTAGTGAACCTCTGGGTTTTTAAATATATGTCCCAGTACTCTAAGGTGGCATCATAAAAGTTTCTTTTTGTTCTCCCTGATATTCCAGTAGCCACCACTGTACAGATGCCTTGTTCTACATTCTGTCATTTAGTACTGAAAATAACCATAGGGAAAATTATAATTTTATAGGTGAACCAAAGTTTAGAAACTTGTTCAGAGTGACATGCCAGCAACTGGCAGAGCCAGAATTTGAAAATCAGATGGCTGATTTCAGAGTGTGTACTTTTTTTTTTAATTTTTTTAAAAGATTTTATTTATTTATTTGACAGATATCACAAGTAGAGAGAGAGGGAAGTAGGCTCCATGCTGAGCAGAGAGCCCGATTTTGGGCTCAATCCCAGGACCCCGGGGTCATGACCTAAGCCCAAGACAGAGGCTTTAACCCACTGAGCCACCCAGGTGCCCCAGAGTGTGTACTTTTAAATGCCAGACCGCCAACTGCTTTCCTAACCCACAATCAACAGAAGACTGCAAAGCTGACCCTTGACAAAGTGGCCAGAATTGTCTCTTTCCTGCTGCTGTCTTTCTAGTCCATCCTCATTTTACCATCCCATTTTACTGATCAGATACAGGTATAAAGTCTTAGCTTGAAGAATTGTCCAGTCTAGTGGCTCTCAAATCTAGCTAGTCAAAAGAGTCACCTGGGACACTTATTTCTTTTAAAATTTTGACAAAGTTGGTTTTCGCTGGAGCCCAGGAACCTGCATTTTAACCATTCTACAAGTGATTTGGACAATCTGACAGGTTTGAGTACCAATTCAAATGCATGAGTCCCCACCCAAATAGCCCCTCCATTTTCCTTACAGGTAGTCATCTAATAATCCAATATTGTCTTCTGATGGCGACTGACTGCCATCTTGCCGTGAAGGTTATTTCATTGGTAATTAGATGCAATGCTGTTCTTCTATAGAGCTTTCATTTACTGGCTTGTATGGACCAGATCAGTTTCTTCAGGCTTTGTGTCTGTAATTGGCTTTGAGGTTAGATCCAGGCTGGAAACTTCTCTGAACTTCACCTTCTTCATGTGTGAAATGAGTGTGTTGTTATCTACATTGAAGGTTTATATCAAGAACTAAATGAAAAAAATAAACTGTCCTGACTGGGAAGATTCATGAATGCCTTCAAACAGGCATTTCTTATAGTCCCTTCACCTTATCAGCCTTTTTTGAAACAGTCCCATGCCTGCAGGGCTCTAGTTAGAAGTGTGGAGATATGTATATGTATATAGATATAGATACATAGATATAGATATCTGGAATGGATGTCTAGGAACCTTCTAATATATATATTAGGGTATATATATAAGGTATATATAGGGTATATATATAGGGTGTATATATAGAGAGAGGGTATATATATAGAGAGAGAGAATATATATAAGGCTCCTAGACATCCATTCCAGGATTGTCAGTGCCAGAAATAGGTTGTCATTTTGACTTCTCATCCGTACATTCCTTTTTTTTTCACCCGTGGCTTTTCCTCTGGACAAAGAATATGATACCTCTTACAGAGACAGAGAAGCCTACATTTCTGAAAATTCAGTTTTACTCCTTAAGTAATTGGAGTTTCCACTGATAACTTAAACCCAGCACAAAACAAATGATCTGCAGGAAGACCTTAAAGGTGAAAGAAAAGTCCTTCTTCAATTATATAGAGACCAAAATGGAGAACCAAAGAAAATACTCCATGTCTCTTTCTATCCAACAATAGACAGACAATTGATGAGTATTAAGAAAAAAATGGGGAGGGGCGCCTGGATGGCTCAGTCCATTAAGTGTTCAACTCTTGATTTTGGCTCAGGTCATGATCTCTCAGGGTCATGAGATTGAGCCCCTCATTAGGCTCCAAGCCCAGCGTGGAATTCTCCCTCCCACCCATGTTCTCTCTCAAATAAATAAATAAAGCCTTTAAAAGAAAGAAAGAAAGAAAGAAAGAAATGGGGTGGAGGTAGCAAGTGAGAGGAGGTAGTGGCAGTGAACTAAGAAATGTTGAATGCTTGCTCTTTGGCAAACACAATGTGAGTAAAATAAATACTTAAGTAGTTTCAACCTAATTTTCACAGGTTAGATCCCATTTTACCAATGAGAATACTGAAGACCATTGAGAATAAGGCAAGCCTCATACCTCAGATGGCAGGTCCAGACTGAGGAGACCTGGGACTTTCCAGAATGTGATTTTTTTCAAAAATTATAATACATACACATTCTTTAAGAAACAGATGTCCTAATTTCTGTTGTACTCTACACAGTTCCCTGTCAAAACACCTGTTATTCTCTTATTTTAATTGGTTATGTCTCTCTTCTTTTACTAGTTACTTTATACATAGGGACTGGGTTGCAACATTCATCTCTATCACCAGGGCCTAGTATAGGAGTTGACCCTTGACCTGTGCATTAAAAGTTTGTAAAAGTGGAATTTCTGTCTCTGGCATTTGAAAACATCTGCACCCTCCACTGCTGCTCCTCATCTTTGAGTTAAAAAAAAAAAAGTTATAGAATTGTAAGGGATATTAGAAATACTCTAGCCAGTCCTCTCGTTTGTATAAAGGGAGGAATTTCAGGCACTGACTGGAGAGGTAGATCATGATGTACCCCAAAGACCCCAATTGATAGTAGTTATTCTAGCACTCTTGCCTCCTGGTGCTCAGTTGACGGCTTTTCTTAGGATCTACATGTATACATACTGCTTTCATTCAGTTAGTAACCCTCTGATTCTTCCTTTATGCTCAGTGCTACAGAAATGCCACTTTCCTTTCTGGCTCCCTGAATAGATTTACAGCCATGCTTTCCAGAACCCAGAAGAAAAACAGCTTCCTAAGAGTTAAGACTTAAGCTAGAAGATAGTCACTGAAGTTGAGATTTTTAACCTATTTTATCCCTTTTTTGCTCATCCAGACAATTACTTAACTATTGTTCATTGGAGATGCTAAGTGATTATTTGCAGGTCTGGGGAAGCTGTTCAGAACCCTGAAAATAATCTCTCATTGCTATCGTTTGATTTGGTGTGGTTGTTGAGATGTGTGTTTTGCTTTTCTTTTTTAAAGATTTATTTATTTGTGAGAGAGAGAGAGAGAAGCGCCCATGTGAGTGTGCGGGGGTCATGGGAGAGGGAGAGTGAATCTCAAGCAGACCCTGCACTGAGCCTAGAGCCCCACGCAGAGCTCAATTTCAAGACCTTGAGATCATGACCTGAGCCGAAATTGAGAGTCGGATACAACCAAAGCCACCCAGGCGCCCCTGTTTTGCTTTTCTTAAACAAAAGCAAACTAAGTCTGTAATGTAGTGTATTCTCTAATGTTAAGTTAAGCCATGAGTTGTGCTTCCCTTTAGCTCAGGCTAGTAAAAATAATTTGCACATGATAGTCTCTCATGGGCTCGAGTGAAATGTGGTGGAACGATGATTTTCTTCACTTAGTTTGTGTTAGCTCTCTATTTTCAAAATGTTTTTGCCTCTAGCATCATGAAAACACTATCTTGGGTTAAAGTTTTTTCATGTGAGTGGTTTTCAAAAGTTAATTTTCATAAAACTTTGGACACATTTTAAGTTTTATAGAGTATATCTAATGTATGGAACTTATCAGTAATAAATATTAAAGATACCTGATAAAATTAGATTGAAACTACAGTCACCTTTTGCTTTTTCATGAAAGTGATTCTGTTTGTAGACTGAGAATTCTTAATTATGGACTTCCTCTAGATAAAAAATTCTCTGTTCATTTGAATAGAATGTTTCTTTGACATTGGAGGCTGGGGTGAAGGGCTGAGGGCAAAGTCAGTTGACTTGACTCTTTGCTTTGAATTTACTTTCTTAAGTTCTTTTGAGAGAAAGTCTGAAGTAGTGGGACATATACATTAAAGAATATTGGGGAAAAGGATGCAATTAATTCTAGAAACTTGTATTAAACTTAATGTTGCCAAATCATTATTCTTAATGAAATGAATATGTGTTATTAGAACAATCTGGAACTTTGATTCATGTCATCAATCCATGGCAAGAAACAAATGATATAGTATTAATTTTATGAAGTAATTTTATGTATTGTCTTATTCTGTGTTTTTATTTTTAGGACCGGAGTAGGCCCTATGACACTTTTAACTTGCACTCGTTGGAGAACTCCTTAATGGATATGATAAGGACTGATCATGAGCCTCTGAAAGGTAAACACTACCCTCCCAGTGGCCCACCAATGAGTTTCGCTGATATAATGTGGAGGAATCATTTTGCAGGTTAGGAATATTCATATGTCCATTCCTTGCTTGGTGTTTTAAACAAAAATCAGCTTTTTAATAATTGTGATTTTTTTTTTTCATTTCTGTTTTGGTTTGGTTTTTTTTTTTTTTCCGTTTTTGTTTGCTTCTGTAAAGCATTGTGGAATGTATTTAAAATTGATTTTCTTTTTTTAACCTGGGTTCAGCTACCTACAATAATCAAGGTTGATTGCTTTAATCATAATGTTTGGCAGAAGCATGTGTTGGGTAGCATGAGACCAGAAGTCAAGTTTTCTGGGCTTGGTGCATTTGGAATCCTCAGCTGAACCAGGGTAATTCATTTAAGTCAAAGTATTCTGCAAGGAAATATGAGATTTAGTAAACCAATCTCCAAAGACTGCTTCAGAAAACTTCGTAGAAAAGAGTTCCATTTTATTAAAATATAATCACTTTCGTCGCATAGGAAGTATCACTACACAGCCTTAAGAGCAGCCAGTGATTCTTTGCATTCTCTAAGGCTAGAACAGAAAGAAAATGTCTTAAAGTGTGCAAACGTTTTAGGTTAAATAGAAGGCAGAAAGTCCCAAGGTCAGCAGTATTAGGACTTCCTATTTTTAGAGCCAATGTAAATTCAGGTTAGTGGTTGATGTTACATTTCTAATTACAGATCGTTATTTTTATGTGTTATAGGACTTTTTAGGGGCCCTGCGATATTTTAAAATACTATAATGGAAATTTCCTGTGGAAATATCCACTTGGGTTTAGAGCCTAAATATCTGAAAAGTGTGAAGAGTTGGCCACAAGGGTGCCCATTTTGTTTGAATCCGTATGTCCTCCAGAGCTGTGAGGAATTTGATCCCCTCTGGTTCTCTCCAGGCTTTTATATAGGGTGTGACTGACTATGAACACCTGATATTCATTTCCTCAAGCCACCTCAGAAATCCATTTCATCATTTTCTTGCCACACTCATGATTTTCTGCTGCTTTCCTCAATTTCCAGTGAAAAGAAAGTAGATAACAGGCTATGAAGAAAATAAGGGATTTGAGAAAAGCCATATTTTAAGGCCTTCAGAAGTAGGAAAAAAGATCTCTCATTTATTCATTGTTATATTTACGACTTTGCTCAGTTGAAAGATTAGGTATATGGTAATTTAGAGCATATTTCACTTAGAAGTGAGAATGATGTTAAACAACAACCAATGATATTCACAGACTGTTTGTGTTTTTAGTATCTTCTAAGGATGCATTTGTCTTCCTTCTCTACCACAAACAGCTATAAACCTCTCCCAATTATTCTAAAATATTCAGTCCTTGTTCTTTATGCATACCTCTTTTATTTTGGTCTGTATTTTTTTCTTCTAGCAATAAAATATTATGAAAAGCTCTTATATTATAGTCTATAAATAATTTCCCACAGTTTTGTGACTGTTGTTTACACAGGAGCTACTGTGCCCTGTTGAGAGTAGTAGTGGCAAAGTATAAAGAGGGAACTTCACTGTGGGTAATGTAAATACCTTACTCCATTTTTAGTGGCCCCTTTTTTAATGCATGTCCAACCACCTCTGCATATATTTCTCTACCACACTTGCAAATGTGAGGTTTCATCTGTAAGAGTCTTTTGCATTGTACTTATAATATGTCCTAATAAGTTGGAAAGCATGTAATATGTACATTTTTACAGCCTTAATATGCTTGCAACTTCTCTGTTCATCATACCACCCACCTTGATGTCCAATGAATGGACTACTTCCCATCGTCAGTTACATCACCGTGTCATTGTCCTTTGGGTAGAGTGTTCAAGCTTCCTGCTTCCTTTTCCAGCTGGGAGACTTTTAGGTCTGCTTTATGGCACCATGTATTTGATCCTTATTACTTCTGATAACGTAATTATGATGCTGGCATTTTAAAGGAATAATTTTAAGTAATTTTTTACTTTAAAAATAGAGAAAATTATAACAAAAATAAAACTAAAAAATAAATGTGATAGTATATCCATATATATATATTTTTTTTTTAAGATTTTATTTTTTTATTTGACAGAGAGATAGAAAGTACAGGGAGGTAGAGCATCAGGCAGAGGGAGAGGGAGAAGCAGGCTCTCCACTGAGCAGGGAGCCTGATGTGGGGCACGATCTCAGGACTCTGGAATCGTGACCTGAGCCGAAGGCAGACACTTAACTGACTGAGCCACCCAGTCTCCCTTATTTTTATATACCTTATATAAAAATGTTATCACATTTTTATCTGATCTTTATAATTTATTAATAGGCCTTAACTTTGGACTCTTAGATTGTTTCCAGCTTTTTCTCCATAATAGGTGATGCTGCCATGGATGAGCTCTTGCACATAGCTTTTCCTTAAGGTAAATTCATAGATATCTCTGGGTCCAAAGATGTAGAAATGTAGGTAAGAGCTTTAAGAGAAAGGTGGTAGGCTAGGGAACTTACCATATGGCTTCCCTGTCTAAAAACACTTCCTTCTATTCCATCCTGTTTTTCCTCCTACCTTTAATATCTTTGTCTCCCACTTGACCATGGGAACACTTTTTTGAGTGTCTCAAAACTCAAGTTATAGAATCATGGGGTTTTTGTATGCTCGTTTTGTTTTTTTCCTGAAGCTTGACTTTCTTTGGGGGAAAAAAAAAAAAACCACTTTCTTACTCAGTGTAGGAATTTCAAATAATTAAAAAAAAAAAAAGAAAAGTGAAAAAATAATCTGAGACTTACTATCTAGAGATAGCAAAGATTATTATTTTTATTAACATTTTTCCAGGCATTTTATATTCTCTTAAATTTCAGATCAGCCTTTCTGACTTTCCAGTCATTCAGACTTGGGTTTGAATCCTGGCTCTGCCTCTAGTTGGCTGTTGATCTAGATAAATCAGTTAACCTCTTTGAATTCAAAGCCTTAGTTTCCTCATCATTGAAATAAAGTACCCACTTCATGGACCGGCTGAAAAGGTCAGACAAAGTTCCTGAGACTGGAAAGTGCTCACATGTTAACCTTCCCCTCCCTCCCCGCCCCCCCCCCCCCCGCCCCCGGCTGGTGGTGGTAATGCTGTGCTACTTAACTGCCTGGCCTGGGTAATAAATTAAACCTTATATTGCTACAATATTTACTTCCTTCTAGCTAGACTGTAGCTAAATATTAAAAGCTTTCAAATGCAAGTTGTAAAAATTTTATATTTGTCATAGATAAGTAGTGATTATTGAAGGATAAACACTTTGTCTTCATAAAAAATCACCTTAAGGAGCACCTGGGTGGCTCAGTGGGTTAAGTTTCTGACTTCGGCTCAGGTCATGGTCTCAGGGTCTGGGATCAAGCCCCACCTTGGGCTCTCTGCTCAGCATGGAGCCTGCTTCCCCCGTCTTTCTGCCTGCCTCTCTACCTGCTTGTGATCTCTCTCTCCATCAAGTAAATAATATCTTAAAAAAAAAAAATCACCTGAAGGAGAAAGGAAAATAATCCTCTTAAGTTACATTGGCTTTCCAAAATCATGTATCTAAATAATGTAAAAAAAAAAAAAAGAAAAATATCATAGGATATCCCATTCATGATGGGATAAAGTACTTCATGATGAATTTAAAGTGAACGTGATGAAATATGTTCTCAGCAATATTTCATCTTAGAGATGTATGCAACTGAGCCTGGTTGGCTCAGTTGGTTAAGTGTCCAACTCTTGGTTTCAATTCAGGTCATGATCTCACAATGTGGGATTGAGCCCCACACCTGGCTCTGAGCTACCATGGAGTCCGCTTCAGTTTCTATCTCCCTCTCCCTCCCACTCTCTCTCTCTCTCAAACAAATAAGTAAAATCTAAAAAAAATCCATGCAATGAGAAATCCCTTTATTCAACTGTTCTCTTGATTAAAGGGGAAAAAAGGGTTAGTGGGAGAAATGACAGAATAGGAAGTTCAGAAAGTAATAAGACTTCTGTTTTAGTAAAGAACTTTGTATTTTTTTAAAGATTTTGTTTGAGAGAGAGCAAGAGAACAAGCAGGTGGGAGGAACAGAGGGAGGGAGAGATAGAAGCAGACTCCCTGCTGAGGAGGAAGCCCACTAGATCAAGACCTGAGCCCAAGGCAGCGGCTTAACCAACTGGGCCACCCAGGGGCCCCTGGTAAAGAATTTTAACAGTTTTTCAGTCACATTTATACTTATACTCAGTAAAACCAAATCAGACTTGAAGATGTTTGTAGGCAGTATTAAAAGGTCTCTACCTCCTGCCCCGTGATAAAAATGTTAAGTAATGTAGAGGAAAAGTTGAATTGAGCTTTCTTCACAGCACCTGAGGAATGTGTTTAGTAGTGCTGATCAGATCACAGCACCATTATTTAAATAAAAATTAGACTAATTTTGTTGGCTTCTTAAAGATATCAAACTACTTGATTATAACAGAATAACATAATATAATTATCAGTTGTCTCTTACCATATTACGTATGACTTTTCCTATTGTTTATTTGAGAGAATGCCTCCAAGAAATGAGAAGGGTGGTTTTGAGAAGGATGATTAACTAATGAACACTCTCCCTTATTTCTTTTCTAAGCGCAGAAATCCTTGGGTTGGTAGAGAGTAACACCTAAGAGAGAGGAATTATTCTCTGCCTTCTTTTCATGTGGGCTGAAGGGAAGGAAATCCACAACTTTCCTTATAACTATGAGGGTTAAAGGGATTACTGGCATTGGGAGAGGTGGGATTAAAGATAGGGAAAGTGGGCACCTGGGTGGCTGTCAGTTAAGCCTCTGCCTTCAGCTCAGGTCATGATCTCGGGGTCCTGAGATCAAGCCTGGTATCAGGCTCCCTGCTCAGCAGGGAGTCTACTTTTCCCTCTCCCTCTGCCCCTTCTCCCCACTCATGCTCTCTCTCTCAAATAAATAAATAAATGTTTTTTTTAAAGAAAAAGCTACCCACGCACCCCAACAAATAGAATCTTTTTAAAAAATTGTTTGCTGTAAAAAAAAAAATTATTTGCTGTAAAATAGGGAAAAAGATTCATCTCTGTACTCTTCTTTTTTTTTTTTTTTTTTTTTTTTAAATCTCTGTACTCTTCTTAAAGGTGTTCCCAGCTTGCTACTAATGATGAAAGTTTACCTAGCCACAGGGGAACCCCAATGAAAACCCAGGGTCATTAGGTTTGGTTAATCCCAGCCTCCCTGAGGATTAACATTCAAAGAGTACAAAGTGATGACAGGAGGAATAATAGGGAAATACCAACCACAGAGTGTTGGGCAGTGTAGGTACATTGTGAAGCAAGGTCCATCCCCTGGTTGGGTAGCACAGTATAACAAATAATCTTGGCAAAGAGTACCCTTTCTGTCGTCCCATGTAGTCTCCTCCTTACAACAGAAGAATAGAGCTGGCTGACTACTTGGGTGTAGTACCTGATGAAACATTTCTGTGTATTTGAATTTTCTCTTTCCTCACTATTCATGGAACTGAAATTTGAAAAATGAAAAGAGCAGGTGTCAGTTGAGAACTGATATTTGAAGGGTTTGCTTTTTTTTCTTTTTTTCTTTTTAAGGGTTTGCTTTTCAAATGTGTACTGAATCTGAGGGTGGGGAGCTGTCTTCTGATAATAGTGCTTTAAAATATTTAAATTGAGAGAAACTTGGAAGAAATAAATACCACACCTTTTGGGTGTTATGGAAGCAATTTTCTTTATTCATCATAATTTAAATTTAGTATTATATAGCCTTTCACAAAATTGGCCCCTTTTGTGGAATATTGAGGTTCCCTTGTTTCAGAAAAAGTGCATCTTCATTACATTTAGTTTGTTCCAGAAAAATATGCTGTCTCTTTACTTACTTGCATTGTTGCTCCAGTTCTATTTTTGTGCTACCTACCTTTGGCCCATAGGAGTTTGTCTTGCATAAAAGTTAGCAGAGTTTACAAATTGTTTGGGGCATAGTTTCTGAGTAAGCAAGAAGTGATTGTTTTGTTTCTATACAAGAGGGGGAAAATAAATACAAGTTGAATGATTTTTTAAAAATAAATATCTCCCATTTATTTTTCCAGTGGTCCTTTCTATATAGTAGTGTAGTCACCTGAGAGTTTTTTTTTTTTTTAAGATTTATTTATTCATTTTAGAGAGAGTGTGAGCAGGGGGAGGGGTAGAGGGAGAGGGAGAGAGAATCCTTCATGCAGACCCCCTGCTGAGTGCAGAGCCCAACACACCTGCCGTCCCAGGACCCTGAGATCATGACCAGAGCCAAAATCAAGAATTGGATTCTTAACCCACTGAGCCACCCAAGTGCCCCTATCTGAGAGTTTTAAAAGAATGATTTAAGTATTTTAGAGTATAGCCTGAAATGAGGAAACATAGGAACAAAGGAATTGATAGCATGCCAAAAATTATCCACTGCTGCTATGAAAAGAAACTAGAATTTGACCTCAAGTCTAAGCTCATAGCTTTTGCTTCTTGGTTCTTTGAAACATATTTAGAATACTTTAGTGCCAAAATTTTATCATTTTTCCTTAAAAGGACTTTAAAACACCATTTTATTATATTCTTACATATTATTTCATCTTGTGGATACTTTTTCTGAAGGAATGTATTTTCAATTTTATAGAGAAAATTGGTGGAAAATACAACCAAGCAGAATATGCATTTTTCTTATAACCTTTTCTAAAATACAGCATTTAAATTCTATTATGTGAAGGTCTCTGAAAGACTTGACTTTTTAGAGCAAATAGGGATGATTAGAGGAAGATAGTTATTCCCTATCTTGTAACATATTGCAGAAGTGAAGAGGTGACTTTCATAATTATGAATTCATGAAAATTCCAAGTTTTATCTTAGACATATAAAAATATGGGTTGGTTGGACTCTGAAACTTTGAATAACAGTAGAGGTCATTTTTTATAACTAGCCTTTTAAATATGAATTTGACTTGAGCTTATGAGACTGTGATTTTCAGAGTCTGGATAAACATATGTAACCCTATTCTCCAACCTCTCCCTCCATCCCCTCACCCCCCATTTATCAAGCCCTGTGCAGTGGGGAAAGTGGGACAGTCTCAGATTTCCACAGCATCATTTATTTAACTCTGTAAAACCAAGTATGCCTTTCAGTCTTCGAAACCTTATATTTTACACTATACTTAAAAGATAGCTGGCTGACAAGAACAATTTAAAAATAGCATCCCATGGACAGGTGACAAAATGTCACACTGACAGCACCAGACTGCATTAACAAAAATCACCAGATGTCACACACTTGATTCTATTTTCACAGCTGATTAAACAGCAGTATTTGTTGATTAAAAGGAAGAAAAAAGAAATGGCTTCATCTGTATTTGGAATCAGTTTTTCTTTTGCTTTTATATATTTTCTCCTTTAAAATCTCATAATAACTATAAAATTTAAGATGCAAAATATATTAAGAAAAAACAAAATAATTCCCCTTTTAGAAAAGAATCTTTACACATAAACACTCCTTCAACTGAAAGACTATAAATCAAAATGTTAACAAAGCTTGTCTTTAATTGGTGATCTTATTTTTTGTATCTCATTTTTCTTCAATGAAAAGATACTGCATTTTGTAATCTAAATATTAATTTTTTTAAAGATTTTATTTATTTATTTGACACAGAGAGAGAGAGAGATCACAAGTGGGCAGAGAGGCAGGCAGAGAGAGAGAGGGAAGCAGGCTCCCTGCTGAGCAGAGAGCCTGATGCGGGGCTTGATCCCAGGACCCTGAGATCATGACCTGAGCCGAAGGCAGAGGCCCAACCCACTGAGCCACCCAGGCGCCCCTAAATATTAATTTTTGTAGAGGTAAAGAAAGTAGCTTAAAGAAGCCGTAAGTGGTTTTACTAGAAAGAGTTTGCATTTAGTTGGGAAACAGTTAGATTATATTTAAATAATTGCTTCTGTTGGGTCTGGCATGACACAGAGTTACTTATAAAACCTTTTGTGGTTGATGTTGATCCAGAGATCCACTGAAGTCTGAGAGACCAACAGAATCAGGGAGGATAGCAAGAAAGGCAAAAAGTTTTTTGCTTTTCAGCAAATCCTGATGCCTTCATCTACAAAAACATTGCCTAAGGCTTTCCCCCCCCCTGCATCTTTAGAAAGATTAAATTGGAAGTCATCAGTGTGTGCTAGGGGATGAAAATCAGAAAATTACCGAGCTTCCTTTCAGTTTCATCTTTTCAAGCTGCAAAGTCCTAAGATCTGGAAAGAGCCCAAAAAGGACCCAGCTTCTTTAGGACAGCAGAGAGAGCACCCTTTAAGTGTGGGAACAGCAATGGTTCTAAAAACATATAAAAACTATTATTTGATGTAGCAATTTTAAGACCACATAATTCTTACCATAAACGATTGTAGCACAGGAAATATAGGAAGTCTAACGAGGATCAATTAAATTTGGGCTTGCTTGGGTTTTGTTTTTGTTTTAGAGGGAATGGGAAGGACAGAGGAAGAGGGAGAGAGAGAACTCCAAGCAGGCTCCATGCTGAGCACAGATCCAGATGTGGGACTTGATCTCACGACCCTGAGATCATGACCTGAGCCGAAATCAAGAGTTGGATGCCCAGCCCATTGAGCAACCCACGTGTCCCAAGACTTGCTTAGTTTTCTTGATAACCCCTTATTATTTTAGGGAATACCCCTGGCTTTTTAGGAACCAAACCCACGTCTGAATGTTCCTTGGTCAGAGATTGAGGAGACCATCTCTATATACCATTTCCTTAAGTTCTGCAGTGATTTTGAACTCAACTCTGGTTTGTAGGCATACTTTCCAGTGACTGTCTGTTTACTGTTAAATTTGGATATGTCAGAATACAATGAGTAAATCACATCTAGTTATTACGGATGTTAGTATTCGGTGGTAATGAATCCAAATAAGGTCTTGATTATCTGAAAATTATAGAATATTGATACAGCTAACTAAAACCAGAATGTAAATTCTCCCTGCCGAGCCACAAGCCTTATTCTCATGACAAATGTTCCTATTAGAGATTCTGATCAGGTGGTGGTAGGAGGTAGCACTCATTGCGTATGGGGTAGACAATATGTTTAGAGACTCTAAGATGACTTAGGATCTGGAGAAACATAAGACACAGAGTAATTACATATATAGATACTGTTAAATGTGTCTTTAAACAATGGTTAGTTTCTGAAACTCCTCACAATTAGCTTCTAGTAAATATGAAAAGATCTATGGAATCAATACAAAATAAAACAGGTAATTCTATTATTTAAAAAATGGTTCTTTACTAATAGGGTGATTTTTCTCTAGAAAACATTAAAATATCTTCTAAAAAATGATTATACTGTAATTTAATACTAGCAAAATATTTCCATAAAATTAGAGATAGATATATGTAATATCTTCCTCCTAATAAGTTTAAATGGTAAAAACTAAAAATAATTTTTAGTGAAAGTCCTATAACACTTCATGGTAATAACACTTCATGGTAAAATTAGAATAATCTCCTTAGAATCCATCAATTATTGATGATTTTTACATTCTTAATTACTTTCTTTCTCATATACCCACACATACACACACACATGCATCCAGCAGTACAAGCAACATTACACTTACGAGAGTTTTATTTTTTCCTTATCCTTTAATACAAATGACCTTTCAATAATTACTGTCACCTGAGGATTTTTTAAGAGACAAGGTTGGCCTTGTCTAGGCAAAAAATTGATTTGGCTGGAAATTCATTATTCCGCCTTTTTATTTGAAGCAAATGCTGTTTTGTCCACTGTGATTCTTCTCTTTTGGGTCAGAAGAGCTCAATAGTGCTGTTTGCCTTCAGTACCCCACAACAGAGATTAATACCAAATTAACACCAAATGACTTTTTGCAATTATTTATAACACTGTATTTGTTGTAAAAGTCATCACTTCCATATCTCCAGCATTCTCTGTACCACCCCCCATACTGTTGACATTTATTTAACAGTAGTAATGACATAAAATTGACATTTTTCTGAGAATTTCACGATAACCTTTGACCTAACTGGACACGAAGACCTTTGCAGAACCAAGGTCATATGTATAATAGCTTTACACAAAAGCACTGTATCAATAATTATTTTGTTGAAAAGCTTGGTCAAGAAAACTTAAATACATTTTTTTCCATGTGAGACTCTCTGTTTCATTATTCTTTTAATATATCCACCTTCTTTTCCCAAATAATTCATGAAAAACATACCAACTGTCTACATCTTCCACTCTTAACCCTGGAGGCTATCCATTAAAACATCTGTTTTCAGACTTACATCTTATAGGCCAGAGGTTGGCAAACTTTTGTCTGTAAAGGGCCAGAGAGGAAATATTTTAGGCCTGTGGTTCATATGGTCTCTGTCACATATTATTCTTTGTTTTTTAGTTTTTATTTTTACAGCCCTTAAAAAATGTAAAAATGATTCTTAGCTCAGAGGTGTACAAAAACAGGCAGCCAGTCAGTGTGGGCAGACATTTGAAACCCGTTACTATAAGGATGAAGGTCTGGAGATAAGCATTATCCCCAAGGTAGTGTAACTAGTTAGTGGTAGGGAAAGCATAAGAACCCTAGATTTTTAGGCCAGTCTTTGTTCCCCACTATAGCTGTTGTATAAATGTTACCATCTTTCTTCTGGTAGCCATTCTGATAATTATGTTGCATTTTTGAGCCACTGTGAAACATTTATCTTTTATTCCCTCTAAACGTCAAGTTTATATACTTCTTTGAATTCATTATTTTGTGGCTCGAATTTGAAGGGCAGTATGAATGGTTTTTTAAATAAAATGCTTAGTCCAATTGGCATGTTTAAATTGGAATGCGAGAGATGCTTTAAAATTTCAATATACTATAAGGGAAGCTTCTTTTTCATTTTGTTTTATTTATTTGTTAATGAGATTTTGGCTTTGTTTTTAAGATTTTTTTCATTTGTATGTTTTATGACTTGATTTAAAAACTGTTGTAACTGCTATGGCCTTGTTATAGATTATAGCATTGTTATAGATTAATCTGTTTCAGTGTTTTGTAATGTTTATCTTTTACAATGTATTTGAAATTATATTAAGCATTCTCTTCTTTGTGCTTAAAATAAAATTATTTTATTTTTTAGGACGCATGGGAATAAATTTCCATCATCCAGGAACAGATAATATTATGGCACTTAACAGTAAGTTTTCATATGAAATATTCTATGAAATTAGCAGTCAAGGTTACGGCATGTGATTTCCACTTTCTTAATTGTTCATTACATTTCAACCTTCCACTTAGTGTGGGATAGACCATTATTCTATTCCTGTGGTTCTCAAAGTGTGGTCCCTAAACCCGCAGCATCAGCATCATTTGGGAACTTAGTAAAAATGCAAGATCTCAGGCCCCACTAAAGATTCCTGCGTCAGAAACTCTAAGGCTGGGGCTGAGAAATCTGGGTATTAACAAATTATAGGTGATTCTGTTGCAGGCTAAAAGTTGAGAACTGCTTCTCTGTACTAGGGATTGACAGACTACAGCCCTTTGAGCCAACTGTGGCCCATTGTCTGGTTTTATAGTTTTATTGAAACACAGCTATGCCCATTCATTTATGGATTATCTCTAGCTATTTTTGTGCCACAGTGGTGGAGCCCAAAAAGCCTGAACTATTTACTGTCTGGCCCTTTACAGAGAAGTTTGCAGACCGCAGCTACATACCATTGGGGTGGGAGAAGGAAGGAGGAGAGGAAGAAAGGAAGCAGGTGAAGAGAGAGAGAGGGAGTAGGATAGTGAATGTGAATGAATAGATCAGTTTACTTATATATAACTCAGACTTCTCTCATTTTGGTAGATAGCCAACAGGTGCTTCAAACTGGACATCAGGGATCTCCCATTAGTGGAATTTGTGTGGTATAGGTGGTCTGGTCAGCAGCTTTGCAGGTTATAAATGGTTTTATCGGTGTAATTGTTGGGTTGAGTTCTGGAGCATCAAAACCTAATTAACCAGAAAGTCATTGTATTAGTTAATTCTGGGAAAAATGTCTGGCTGGCATCAGTTCTCCTTCCTAGTGTCTGTGGACCAAATAGCTTTGCCAAACAGTCTCTAAATAGAAATTGTCAGTTGTCATGACCATAAAAGCCATTGAATCTCTCAGGACTTAGGTTTTTTCCTCCGTTAAATGAGTGACATCAAATTGTTCCCTGTCATCCTCCCAGATATACAACCTGACTATGGGTACCCATAGGAGACATACTGGGTAAATCTAGGGCTGTGTACAGTATTATTCCTTTCCTTCCTACCATTGTATTTCCTTAGGGTAGATTTTACCTGAGTTATCTCTAAAATACATATTCCGCATTTCTTTTGGTTCCGACATGTTGTCTACTTCACAATGGCCACTGCTGAGAACCACTGGCAGAACTTGGTGATGCAGGTCCTAATCCACTGCATGTGTATTTTGTTCTAAATAGCTGGTATCCCCTCTTTTGGAGGGTCTTGGAAACCATAAAAATTCCAGACTATCCACCTCTATTTTCTAATTTCTAAAAGAAAAGTCACTTTACCTTTAGTTTAAGGCAACTCTCCCCCCACCCCGCCAGAAGCAGGTACTTTGGGGTGAGGATTAATAAACATGCTTAACTTGCTGAGCCTCAGTAATTTTGTGAAACTTTGTGGAAACACTTCAGTTAGGTGATGGGATCTAGAATTGAATGTTAATGGAAAAAACAGTATGGTAGTGTATCTGCCTGAAGGTATGAGTGTGTATTTTAGAAAAGACCTGATTTGCTATGGTGTGAGTCCTCTTCTGCAAGAGGGAGAGGATATAATTTACCATTGTTCTGTGTACAAAATGAAGCCAGAAGACACTTTTCTTTTTAAAAGGTTTTGATTCTCTTTGATTTGGTTCTCTTTAATTCTCTGCTTTTAAATACGATTCTGTTTATGTTCTTTCCAGTTTGTGCATGATGCTTAAATCCCCCTTTTAGCATCTAAATTTCCTCATCTGTAAGAGAAGGGGACTGAAATAGGTCATCTTTAATGATTGTTTCAGAATGAAGATTCTGTGAGTCTGTAATATTTTTTGATTTTCTTATTTTTACTTCCTATTTTTACTATTTTTTTTTTTAAGGAAGCTCTACACCCACCCAGCATGGGGCTTGAACTCATGACCCTGAGATCAAGAATCACATGCCCTACCAACTGAGCCAGCCAGGCACCCCATATGATATTTTCTTAAAGCACCAAAGGGTCAGTTTGCCAGTATCTATATCAAATGTTGATGAATGATGCATATTTGCTACATTATGGCAGATATGAGAGTATATCTATCTTCAAATGACTCTGGGTACTGCCCGGTGGGCATCTCAAAGTAAACTATAAAAACAACCAGAATTTGACATTTGCCTTACTGGCAGTTTTCTTTCAAAGTTGACTCCAACTTGAAATGATCAGAATAAACAAAATATCCTCCTTGGAGGATACTTGTGAGACCTACAGATTTTGACAGACTTGGTGTGATGAAGCTTTTCTGCCCTTCTGTGTGATTGAACCTAACTCATCCAGTGACTTATGTATGTGACACATGCACAAGCACATCTATGTATTGTCTTTCCTCTTTTATCTACCATTTGTCAGCCCCATGGTTATTGTCCTGTGACTTGCCTGTCCTTCCTTCCCCTCAGCCTTCATATAGACATAGCTGAAATTACTGAAACTTTATTGTTGCTTATTGAAAGCAACTGGGTTGAATTGTATTTTCAGACAACAAGGGATTGGCTAAGAAAATTAAAGAGAATTGAATCAAGCTAAAAGAAAATTTTTAATGTCAATTATAATTCCTTCTTTGTTACCCTTTTTTGCTTTATAAAATCCATGCTTCCTAATTCTGTGCATAATGCTGCCATTCATTATGTCTTCAAAAAACTTCGATCTGGGGCACCTGGGTGGCTCAGTTGGGTTAAAGCCTCTGCCTTCGGCCCAGGTCATGATCCTAGGGTCCTGGGATCGAGCCACGCATCAGACTCTCTGCTCAGCGGGGAGACTGCTTCCTCCTCTCTCTCTACCTGCCTCTCTGCCTACTTGTGATTTCTGTCTGTCAAATAAATTAAAAACAAACAAACAAACAAAAAAAAAAACCACTTCAATCCTTATTTTATTTCCTTGACCTTACCAAACCGAAATCTCTTCTGAAGACACCATGTTCTAACCTCTCCTGACTTGAGGGGGATAACAGAGGTGCCATGCTGAGCATTCTCCCTTCTCAGTACTACTTCCCAGCTTTGAATGGGCCAGTTTTCCATGTTTTGATGTTCTTAGAGCTTGCCTTCCAGTTATTCTTTCCTCTGAAAATCACTTGCCACTGATGTCATCTAGAAGACAGAAAATGGGTGTGGAAGATAGGATTCTAACTTTAGAAAACAGTAACCCTGTAGATATGTAGGGTATGGAAGAACAGTAAGCTTTGTGTGAAACCGAAGAATCTATTGATTTTTCCTATTCAAGACCGTGAATCTAGTGAGAATTAGCAGGCCAGCCTTCAGGGAGGAAATTAAGGCCACATCTAAATTTTGACTTGTCCCCAAAATATGAGGTCCTCAAGCATTATAGAGTATGGAAGGGAAGATCGGGTAAAGAAATTCTGATCCCTCAGTAAGACCTGCCACTTGTCTGGTATTTCCAAAATAAAATCAGTTTTGAAATGATAAGTCCCTTCCATTTAAACTGGAAATATATTTTTTCTTAACTTTGTAATAATTCTGTCCTTTCATCTCTTCACATTTATACCAAAAACACTAAAAGTTTGCATAATGTATTTTTATTTTTCCTGCTGGAGGAAGAAGGGGGCTATTGAGAATGCTTCCAGCTATCTGTGTAGTATCTGTCAGCCAGATTTTTTCTAATACCAGCAGTAGCCTTTGGTTTTGTTTTTGTTTGGTTAAACTCTTAGGTATTGAGTTGAGCTTGTTAGCAGTTGTGGGCCTGTATAGCATTGATACCTGACTTTGATGATATTTCCTCTATTATGATGATATTCTGAAAAGGATGTTTAGTACCTCCATGATTAGTCAGGTGAAACAAATTTATGGTCAAATTAACATTCAAAACCAAAATGCCTGGTCTGGTAATTTACTCTAAGAGATAATCACTGCCAAGTGTCTCCACGTTGTTTCTTGACTGGTCAGCTCTTCTTTTTCCAAGTAGAGATTGGGCTTGGAAAACCAGTTTAATATCAGAAAGTTGCTTGATGAGTATGAAATTGGAAACAGGGAGAAGTGTTGCTGAAGAGGTAGGATCATTCAGTTTCAAGAAGGCATCCTCCAGCAGGCTGGAAGGCGTGTAGAACCCGAGGATGGAGCAGTAAATCAGCATAGCACACAGAAAGCTTCGTCTAGAGCCTGGCAGTTCTCCTTCTGTGCCTTATGAGCCATATGACCTTAGGGCCACATTCTTAACTCCTCTGCCTCTGGTTTCTTCCCTGGAAAGTGGAGATAGTGACCACTGAAGTGGCCTTGTATAAATCTCATGAAGTTTAACATAGTGCCTGACTAGGAGATAATGCTCTGGTGAGCTGCTTGTGATTGCTTGCATCAGCTTTATTGCTGCCTTTTAAAGATTTTTTTTTCCCTTGAGTGTGACTTTCCAAACTTGAGTCTATATTATATTGGTTGCTTTAAAATAGGTGTTTTCCTGGGATCGAGCCCCGAATCGGGCTCTCTGCTCTGCGGGGAGCCTGCTTCCTCCTCTCTCTCTGCCTGCCTCTCTGCCTACTTGTGATCTCTGACTGTCATGTGAATAAATAAAATCTTTAAAAAAAAATAGGTGTTTTCCTGATGTGATTTAAGGCAGCAGACCTACGAGTGGCTTATAAGCTACAATGACTGTACCAGGGTACAATGTGACTTTTTTTTATGAATCTTTTTTTTTCTGTATGAAATGCCTTCTGCCTCTGTCCCCTAAATTTGGGACATGCATCTTCTTTGGGGCCTAGAGTTGCTCCATCTCCGGTGATGTTTGGCACCTTTAAAGGTGCCATACTGTAACGTTTGTAATGTAAAATGGTATAGTCATTTTGGACAACATTTTGGCAATTTCTTAAAAAGTTAAACATACACACGCACAAAGTTAAACATACACCTACCATATGATGCAGCAGTTCTATTCCTAGGAGTTTACTTAAGAGCAAAAATGAAAATGTGTGTCCATGTAAAGATTGTATGCACATGTTCAGAGCAGCATTATCCATGATTTCCAGAATTATAAATAACCCAGATGCTTCTCAACTGGAGAATGGATAAACAAATTGTGGTACATTGAAACAATGAAATACTTTCAGCAATAAAAGGAAGTGAACTTTGAAACATGTAACAACATGAATGACTCAAAATAAATATGCTGAGTTGAAAAGCTGGACAAAGAGTATGTACTAGATGATTCCATTAATATAAAATTCTAGGAAATGTCAACTAATATAGAGTGACAAAAATATGACAGCTTCAAGGATATTTTGAAGTAATATTGTCTCCCTTTTTTCAGAGGACAAATATAAGGGCTTAGAGCTTGGAGGAGTCATGTGATAAGGATGGCAACTAGCTGAGCAAGTCTCTGCATCTCATAAGTCTCTCCTTGTTTAAGAGCCCGTGAAAGGACAGTTAGGATACGCTACCTCATTGTTTTGTGAGATTGATTGAGTGATTTTAAAGATTTTATTTTTTTGACAGAGACACAGCAAGAGAGGGAACTCAAGCACGGGGAGGGGTAGAGGGAGAGGGAGAAGCAGACTCCCTGCTGAGCAAGGAGCCCAAAGAGGGCTTGATCCCAGGACCCTGGGATCATGACCTGAGACCAAAGCAGACGCTTAACGACTGAGCCACCCAGGCGCCCCCATTTTGTGAGATTTGGATGAGGTTAGGTACATATACAAATAAGGTATCAGTATTGCTACATTTGGAAAGTAGGGGGCATAGCCTTATTCAAAGAAGATATGCCAGAGAATGACTTTTTTTTTTAAGATAATAGTTTTGTAATGTAACAGTGTTTCAATTTTATTTAAATTAAACAGTGTTTCAATTTTATTTAAATTTCAATTTTATTTAAAACTCTCTTGGCATTTGTTTTCTGATATCTTTCAGTTTGTAACTAGAGTCTATTCTAAGTTACAGGAGGTAAAAACTTGAATTTTTAGTATCTTAAAAAAGCACAAAGACATTCACCTGCTTGAGAAACTCTAAGGTCATTGGTTGTTAAATAACTTATGCATAGCTGATGTACCAGGAAACTTGAAGCTTTACTTTATGGCATCTTCTACTTTTTTCCTCTTGAAAATATTTTGGAAGATTTTGCTTATATTTCTGTTGAACTGTGGTTCTACTAGAGCATTTGTTGAGTCAAAAGAGGAAATGTGAAAGGGTTTTTCTCTGAACTTTCAAGTTGGGGAGAGACTCCTGTGTGCTTCCTGAGCTTCCTCTTTCTCCCCCCTTTCTTTCTGCTGGGAGTGAGCTCCTTGGGGAAAGGCTCAGCTGAGAGGAAGTGGCAGAGAGGGAGCAGAACACATGATGCTTTTATGCCAAAATGGGAAGAGAGCCAGGTTTGCAAGAATTCCAGTGGAATTTTCCAAAATTTGAAGAGTACGTTGTATTTCTGCTCACCATGAGTGGATATAAGTAAACAATTTTTTAACAGAGTAATGAGATACTGAAGGAATTATTTTGATATTCTCAGATTAAAGACGTCATCTCTGAGTATTTTGAACTTTTCGAGACAAGATCTAGTGCTATTGTTTCCATATGAACAGACTTGGGAGTAAAATTAGTATACAGCTGTGGGTATGAATATATTGTAAAAGATGGCTAATTTAAAAATGAAAAATAGTAATTGTAGGGATATATAATGTTCTATAACTTTTAAGTACTGAAGTTTCCAACTATATTAAGTGGATGCTGTATAGGAACATGATAGGGGACCCAAGGGCATTGCTCTTTCTGTTTTGACCTTCTCATTTATAGATGGGGATGCTGAGGTTCCAGAGACTATGCGAATTGGGTAGGGTGACGAGTGAGGCAGAAGTAGAACCTTTTGCCTCCAGGGTGAGGGTGATAACCTTTGCTTTAAATACTTAATTGTTAAGAGTGGTTGTATTATTTTTATACTAGTTTATCACAAACACACAAATTCATTGTCTTAGGGAAGATTGTTTTTCTAATGTTACTTGTCACCTTGTTTATGCTCTGAATGCTTAATAAAGCCTCTTTTCCTGAAAAATAGAGTGATAAACCTGGTCTACATGGTCTGACATTGAACGTTGTAAATAAGTGTAGTCTGAAATATTCTTGACTTATTAATTGGATTTTGGAAGAAGTTCCTTGTGTGTGTGAATATGTCTAAAGTGCTAGGGATTGGGTGCTTCCAACCCAATAATATACAGGAAACTAAGAAGTTACCTACTTTTCTCTGCAGACCTCCGTGTTTGCTTCTCCACTTGTGTAGGCCATAGAACCTGGACTTCCCATTTATGGCACTCTCCAGAGTTGTACTATTTAATGTTTGTCTTTAATATGTGAGCTTCAAGAGAGCTGAGACTAGCTTCTACTCACAGCTCCTCATTGGCTTCAAGTGCAGTGCCAAACCTACTCAGTAGGTACTCAGTATTGGAGACCAGAAGACAGGGAAAGATAGCTCAGAGAAACTGTGAAAAGCACAGTTTAACAGCCTTAGAGAATATCCAGTCTACCTTAGTTCCTTTATAAAGATTTACAGTTTACAAAGTGCTTTCTTAGACCTCTGTGCTTTTGTAATGCACGTAATGACTTGCCAGGACATGGTCAAAATCTACTTTCCCGAACACCAGTTTTACCCAGGATTCTTCTCTTATCCAAACAAAACATGGGTTATGTGATAGAGTGATATGTGAAATTGATAGACAATTTTTAAGATAAAGCTGACAACTTCAAAGGGTATCCTGAGATCTTAATGAGATTTAAGAATGCTCTGTGATTTATTTCCCTCTGCTTTGGGGGCACTTTGATAGAAAAGTTGAGAATCACGGTCATTCATTTCATCTTTATTGCAGCCTTGTTTAAAACATGGCAGTATCTTCATTTTCTGAATAAGGTGAAGGAACTTGCTGATTTCCTCCAACCAACCATATGTCTATGGCTTGGACATAAAGATTATTCTGCTACCCAGCCCCTTACTCTAGTATGGCTTCTACTCTTTTGGATTTTCCTAAGTAATCACTTAGGTTTCATTTAGCTTCTTTAGTAACATTAGCTAAATAATTCTTTATTGATTGTGGAGAATGAGTGCATTTCCAAGAGTAATCAGTTTTACTTTCAGAACATAGTCTCCCTTGTCAAGGGCAGGAATTTTAACCACCCTTCCAATCAGACTTTTAGTGTGTGCTGACAGGGAGTCTGAGACTTGAACAAAAACTTACTAGACAGGTGACCCCTGGGTAAAGTTAAGTAGGTGAAACTTTGCCTTCTCTATTATCCTCTGCATACTTACACCTTTGATATCTAACCAAAGGGGTTTTTCTCCCTAATGTAAGTGGAAATAATGAAGTTTGCGGGGGGCAGTGGACGGTGGGCAAACAATCTGAATGTAAATCCTAGATCCATCACTTACTTGCTCTGTGACCTTAGACAAGTTACCTGTGTTTTTTTATTTTAAATGGAGTTATTAACTCCTTCTTTACAAATAGTAAGGTCAAGGGTGCAATGCTTCTGTTCCCAGATCTGGCAAGAAGTACACACCTAACAAATGTTAGGCTCTGCTTTTTCGCTCTTTCCCCCCTAGTCTCCCTTTTTTCCTTTTTGAGTTAGCAGTAATTCTTTTTCTTTTTTGATTAGTTTCAAAGGTAGAATTTAGTGATTCATCAGTTGCATATAACACCCAGTGCTCATCACATCATGTGCCCTCCTTTATGTCCATCACCCAGTTGCCCCATCCCACCACCCACATCCCCTCCAGTAATCCTCAGTTTGTTTCCTAGAGTTAAGAGTCTCTTACAGTTTTCCTCCCTCTCAATTTTCATCTTATTTTATTTTTCCTTCCCTTCCTCTATGTTCATCTGTTTTACTACTGGGTGTTTATCCAAAGGATATAAACATAGTGATTTGAAGGGATACATGTACCCCAATGTTTATAGCAGCAATTTCCACAGTAGCCAAAATATGGAGAGAGCCCAGATGTCCATTGACAGATGAATGGATAAAGAAGATGTGGGAGATATATACATATACATATACATATACATATACATATACACATACATGTATGTGCACAATGGAATATTCCTCAGCCATCAAAAAGAATGAAATCTTACATTTGCAATGACATGGCTAGAAATAGAGGATATGCTAAGTGAAACAAGTCAGTCAGAGAAAGACAAATACCATATGACTTCAGTCATGTGAAATTTAAGAGTTAATAGTAATTCTTAATCCCAGCTATACAGTCAAAATGGGAATAAAAATAAAAAATACCTCTGACACCACACCAGAGACTGTAATTTAATTGATTTGGGATGAAACTCAGCTGTGAGCAGTGAGCAAGGGGTGGATGGAAAAGAACAATTAAAAATTACCTCTTCGGGGCCGCCTGCGTGGCTCAGTGGGTTAAAGCCTCTGCCTTCGGCTCAGGTCATGATTCCAGGGTCCTGGGATCAAGCCCCACATTGGGCTCTCTGCTCAGCGGGGAGCCTGCTTCCCTTCCTCTCTCTCTGCCTGCCTCTCTGCTTACTTGTGATCTCTGTCTGTCAAATAAATAAATAAAATCTTAAAAAATTACCTCTTGGGACATTCAGTGCCACTCCTCCTTGCCAACATCTGTCTTTATCTGAGCATGAAGGAATCAAGTAGCATAAGGACTATGCTCTGCATTCCCTTCTATTCTTTCTTCCCTCTTGGAGCATGCTCTGCCTTTATTATTCACTGAGGTTTTCCCAAGTCCAGGTCAGTAAAGGAAGCTGTTTTGCGAAGGTCAAGGCAGGGGTGAGTTGAATGAGCAGCATTCCATGTTGCTAGAGCTCTTCCCAAATTCTCAAGTTATTTCCTTTCCATAATTTTCTTCCATGAAGGAACCCTCCTTCCCACATGAGAAAAGCCTTGTTCATAAGGAGAACACAAGGAATAGTAACCAAGGGGCTGGGCCTTTGGTTCTGCTTAGGCTCCTGAGCACATTAGTACCCATTTTATTGACACTTCCTTCTTTCTCTTTAGTTCCCTACATCATTTTGGAGTTCAAAAATGTAGGATTAACAAGTATTACTTATCCTGAACAGTCTAGAAATTGAGTTTTTCTATAAAGTTTGAAGAGACCTCATCAGATTTTGACATAGCGGTTCAGAGACAATGGATTTTGAGAACATATGCCAAATATTTGGGTGCATACTTCTATAGGAGGCCTGACCTGATTTGGATGGATTGATCTGTGTAAAATAAAAAATACTGTGTCATGTGATTAGAATTCTCAGGACTTTTCTTGATTTCTTCCCTTTTTTGGTTTGGGGGGACATTTATTCTATCATTGAGTAAAGTTCTACTGAAAGTGAGGTGGTAGTTACTCTCAGTGGAATGCTATTAGGCTACAGGTGTGAAGGTGCATGGACATCACCTGATGTGAGTAGATGTGGATGCCCCACTCTCTCCAAGTAGGGATAGCAGTATAATGCAGAGATTCTTTAGGTTTATTTCCAGAGAAGTCTTGTTAGACATACAGATTTTGATTTGTTTTTTTCTCTTTTCATGAGGAATTTAGGAAATGGGCTTAGAAATTCTAAAGTGATTACTTTGATAACACATCACATTTGAGATTCTATAAGTAACCTATATGGTAAATGTACTTTGGAAACTAACTTAATACTCAGTATGCATGGATCTTGCAAGATGTTATAGAGAAGACTTAAATTTATATTTTGAACAAGATGGGAGAAAAATAATAGTGGGTGGAAATGGACAAGGGGGTTAGGGATTTCTTAGGATCAGAGAAGAATACGTGTCAAGACATGGATATCTAGATTCTTATGCTGAACAGAAAAGTCCTTACATTATATTGATACTATGGGAAGAGTGGGTTGAATTGATGTGAATGGAATATATAGGTCTGATTTGTAAAATAATAGGAATGAGGATTTGAACATTGGGAGATGGAGAGGAGAAGTGAGATGGGGGAAATTGGAGGGGGAGACAAACCATGAGAGACAATGGACTCTGAGAAACAAACTGTGGGGTTGGGGGGGGGGGGGGGGGGGGGGGGAACGGGTGAACCTGGTGATGGATATTATGGAGGGCACGTATTGCATGGAGCACTGGGTGTGGTGCATAAACAATGAATTTTGGAGCACTGAAAGGAAATAAAATAAAATGGAAAAAAAATTTAAAATTAAAAAAAAAATAAAAGGCTTATAAAAAAATAGGAATGATGATCTGAAAAGTAGTTAGGGGTCAGATGGTGAAGGTTCTTGGATGTCTCCCATGAGAAGCTTGGGAAAGACAAGTGTTGTGTTATTGGAAAATTCAGTTTATCCAAGGGAGAATGTTCAACATGATATGGGTTATGGAAAACAATTTCTTATGGAGAGTAGCTAAATATATTTTCTTTATAGAAAAGAGAAAACCAAAAGGAGATAAAGCAATGACCCTCAGATAAAAGTGGGATTAGGCTGGGATCTGTGGTTAAGGATAGTAGAGAGGTACATTTTAGGAAGAACTTTCTACCTAGTAAGAATGGTCCTACCATAGAGTATAGATCTTTAGTTTTCTAATCATGTTCTGTGGAAACCCAACATCTAAGGAGGTACTTTAAAGGCCACTGTGGGGGAAAGATACATGACAGGTTGTAATGCTTTGGGGAACAAATATCTCATATCTGTTGGGGTTCAGCTTTTGGAGGAGAGAGAGTTCTGCATTAAAAAAAATAAAATGACTGGAAAAGGCTGAAGTGAGTCTCCTTAGTCTTTTAACTCTTGATTTTAAGGTATTCTAGTTGAACTAGGTAGAACACCTTTGTATTGGTTAAAGAAGGAATTCCTGTTTTGTTTATGAGATTGCAATATTAAAATCTATAGGTTTCCTATAAGATTTTGTAAGCAGTGGAGCAGAACATTGCAAAAGTTCAGTTGTTTAGAATGTAGGATACAGTTTCATATGCTATTGATGACAATGAAATTTTTCTGACCAATCCACAAAAATGCCTATTAAAAATACTGATTTTAATTATAAAATAACAGTATAAAGATTAATAGAAAACAATAGTGCTGTGGTAGTCATAATGAAATAAAACAAAAAAAAATTGGAGAAGTTCCTTAAAGGATGACAAAGTTGTAGAAATTCTAAAGGGAATTCCTAAATACTTTCAGGGACTTTATCGGTTTTAAATACTGGCTCTTCAGTCTTGCTAAATTAAGAGTAAGGGGTTTTCAAGTGTCCATGGACTGGTGTGTTACTTTACTAGGGCTGCCATAACAAAATAGCATAGGCTGTATGGTTTAAACAACAGAAAATTATTTTCTCACAGTCTGGAGGCCGGAAATCCAAGATCAAGGTGCTGGCAGGGTTGGCTTCTCCTGAGGCCTCTCTCCTTGATTGGTGGAAGGCTGCCTTCTTGCTGTTAACTTCCATGGCCTTTTTTGTGTTGGAAATATATCTCATCCTTTCAAGAATCATCTTTACTCATTAAGTTCATACTGTTTGAAGAAAAATTGATCACTTTTCAATTATAATTTGCCATATTTGGGAATTACTGGGCTAAAAGTGTCTTCCCCGCCATTATAAAGACAAAGATAGAGGAGGAGCATTTATGGGACAAACTCCATCACTCTTGCTCTTTGGAAGTTAATCTAATTAGGGAATGGGGGTATTTTTGCACTAATTTTAAGATCTTAACCCATCTTAGGTGGAATTTCTTTTAAGACCTACTTCCTTTATCTCTCCCTTCCTCCCTCCTTCCTTTCATTGTTCCTTCTTTCCTTTCTTTCTTTTAGAGAAAGGCAGAGGGAGGGGCAGAGGGAGAGGGAGAGAGAATCTCAAGCAGAGTCTGTGCTGAGTGCAGTGTCCAACTCAGGGCTTGATCTCATGACCCTGAGATCATTACCTGAGCTGAAACCAAGTCAGATGCTTAACTGACTGAACCACTCAGGTGCCCCTTAGGTGGAATTTTTTGCATGACTAATACTTAGATGGAAACTGAAAGGGACCATTAGAGGTTTGAATAGAATTTAATTTTGTATACTGAAATGGTATTCAAAAACATAAGTTTACAAGGTTTTATTTTTGTTTTTGTTTTTAAGGGGGGTGGGGAAGGGCAGAGGGAGAGAGTATTTTAAGCAGGCTCCATGCCTCATGTGGAGCCTGATGTGGGGCTTGATCCTACAACCCTGAGATCATGACCTGAGTCGAAATCAAGAGTCAAACATTTAACTGACTGTGCCACCCAAGTGCCCCAAGTTTACAAGGTGTTTTTAAGAAACTGATTTTATTACAAGAAAAGTAGTTAACAATTTGTTCCTCCAGTTGACTTTTAACAGTCTTGGCAGGTATTTCCAAGCCAGTTAATAAAATGTTGTACTAAGGTCTTTATATCTTGTTCACTTGTTTTACATCCATACAGCATCCCAGGAACTCTGCTTAAGTTTCTGAAATGTTGCAAGCTACTTTAATACACAGTAGAATAGAGATCTTTCCCTGTCCCTCTTCCCTTCCCTCTCTCCCCTCTCTCTGTCTCTCTCTGTCATTTTCGAGCCTCTGTGGTGGAATCTGTTTATGTTGTTACTTTGCTTAGAGAAACTTCAGGAAATCTGCTTGAATCCATGTAGCTGAAGAATTAGTTTAGATTTTAAAATCAGATCATAACATGCTCTTAAGGAATCACATGTATTGAGTACAGCCGTTTAAGACCTAGTGTAGGCCAAGCCATAAAGAGTAACAGATGATCCATTTTATTTTGTTGCCTCATATGCCTAATAAACCATAACATTTATGTGAAAGTATCATTCACAATGTACTAGTCATTAATCACATACACATATTTTTAGAATACCTCTGACATATTGCACTGTAAACTACATATACCTTTTTAAAAATTTTTTAAGTTTTAATTTTTTTTAAGATTTTATTTATTTATTTGACAGAGAGAGGTCACAAGTAGGCAGAGAGGCAGGCAGAGAGAGAGGAAGAAGCCAAGCAAAGAGCCCAATGCAGGACTCGATCCCAGGACCCTGAGATCATGACCCGAGCTGAAGGCAGAGGCTTTAACCCACTGAGCCACCGAGGCACCCCAATTAAAAATTTTTAATTTTTTAAATTTCTTTTCAGTGTACCAGAATTCATTGTTTATGCACCACACCCAGTTCTCCATGCGATATGTGCCCTCCATAATACCTACCACCAGGCTCACCCAACTTCCCACCCGCCCGCCCCCGCCTTGTAACTTCTTTCTGTCACAGTAAGAAATCTAGCCCCTTCAAAACCCTCAGATTGTTTTTGAGAGTCCATAGTCTCTCATGGTTCATCTCCCCCTCCAATTTCCCTCAACTCCCTTCTCCTCTCCATCTCCCCATGTCCTCCATGTTATTTCTTATGCTCCACAAATAAGTGAAACCGTATGATAATTGACTCTCTCTGCTTGACTTATTTCATTCAGCATAATCTCTTCCAGTCCCATCCATGTTGATAAAAAAGTTGGGTATTCATCCTTTCTGATATATATGGACCACATCTTCCTTATCCATTTGTCCATTGAAGGGCATCTTTGTTCTTTCCATAGTTGGTACATATACCTTTTTATATTTATTGTGATGGATGAAAAAAATCTTTAGTGTTTTCAATTGTATTCATATTTATGATTTAAAGACTATAAATATTAGCATTATGAATTTTCTACATTAATCTTATAACCTTTTATCTTAGCGAAATGATCTAAAAGGTTTGTGATATTTTGTTTTTTATTAAACTATAACATACATTTCAAACAATGCACAAATTATAAATATGTAACTTGATGTATTCTTACAAGTTGATCACACCCATATAACCTGTACCTAGATCAAGAGCAAAACATTAGCAACACCCCAGAACCCCCATTCAGGGTTATTCTGGTTAATACCCCTAGCCAAGGATAACCATTACCATGACTTGTAAAAATTAAATGTAATTTTTTGAGTACTGAAAGTAATACATATGAAATGGCAAAATGAATTTTATCTGTAATGATGATGATGGTTGGCAAATAAGAACTAAAGTTCTTGGAGGAGCTATTTAGAACTTTGAAAATATATCATATCTTATATCTGGTATAAATCTATACTAGCATAGGATGTATTATGCGGATGGAATTAGTCAGATTTACTCCCCCCTTTTTTATGTGAAATCATTTTGTGTCGACTCATAGAAGTTTATGTGTCCAGTATTCTTATTTAAAAGTTATATTTGTTTTTGGGGCACCTGGATGGCTCATTGGGTTAAAGCCTCTGTCTTCGGCTCAGGTCATGATCCCAGGGTCCTGGGATTGAGCCCCTAGTCGGGCTCTCTGCTCAGCGGGGAGCCTGCTTCCCCCTCTCCCTCTGCCTGCCTCTCTGACTACTTGTGATCTCTCTGTCAAATAAATTTTTTTAAAAATCTATAAAAAAAGGTTATATTTATTCTCAAGGGAAAGCACTTTGTGCTTTCAAATTTCTTTCCATGGTGTTCATTTCATTACCTTTCCCTTAGGGAGGAGTTTGACTCTAATTAGTCTTTTTGCAAATGGCCTTCCTATGAGCAAACTTTTAATCACCAACAGTGATGTCATACATTCTAAAGGCATGTATTACTCCTTCCCTTGATTACACATTCAGCTAACAACCTGTATTTGTTGAATACCGGGTTGGTACAGAGCATTCTACCAGGTGCATGACAGGATATTAAAAGTAATACAAGATATTGACCTTGCCCTTTAGGAATTTAACAGTACAGTGAGGTGATTGCAAGTGTGAACTCTGGGGCCAGAGTACTTAGATTCATATTCCAAATGCACCACTTCCTCACTGTAAGATTTTAGGCAAGTTACTTAATTCTGTGTCCCATTTTCTTCATCTATTAAGAAGAGGCTAATAAGAATTCTTATGCCATAGTTATCAGGTGTATTAAATGGCATTAATACATGTAAAGCATTTGAACTGCTCTGGTACATAGCACATACTCATTAAGTGGTAGCTGCTATAATAATAATCACCATAGGGATCATAGATAAAATACTGAAATTAGAACCAAGGTAGCACATAATTAAATTCCACAATGAATGATGAAAGCAAACTGAAGCATCTCATATCACCACTTTAAATTGGCTGCCTATTCCATATGTTATCTTGCCCCCATATCAGTCACCAGGCTGATGTGAGCCAATTTACTGTATTTAATTAGAAATGGAAAAAGGAAAAAAAAAACATCAAAATCATGAACTATTTAAGGAAACTTTGACTAAAACTCCCAAGTATGGCTTTTGCGAGTCTTACTTCCCCAACTCAGGATGCTCCTTCTCACCCCCGAGACTGGATCTATTCACTTCATGTTCTCTATTACCTGAAAATTTGGCAGTTGAACACTCTAGTGAACAGCATTCTCATTTATCTTTTAGGTGTGTTAAGGTCTGATGAGTCATTCGTACCTTAGAATTGTAATCAGATTCTTTTTCATTGAGCATCTGGCCAAAAATCAGATATAATCAAAGAATGGGAATTTGTTGTTTGGGAGAGAAATAAGTAATTTTGAAATACAGAATGTTTTATTTCCTCTCTTAAAAAAAGTTTGCAGTGGAGGTGTTGGGCAGCATGACATCATTGGGCATGGGAATAGGAGAAGGGACAAAGAAATAATGGTATGATATCACAACATACTTAATCTCTCCTTTTAAGGATTTTATTTATTTATGTATTATTTGAGAGAAAGAGAGAGAGAGAAAGCTCAAGCAGAGGTAGGAGCAGAGGGGGAGAATCCAAGCAGGCTCAGTACTGAGCACAGAGCCCAACATAGGGGTCTATACCTGAGCTGAAATCAAGAGTTGGATGCTCGACTGACAGAGCCACCCAGGCGCCCCCATACTTAATCTCTTTTTATGTGTTGTCCTTTAGTATTAACTCGCTCATATTATTATAAATGTAGTAAGCTTTTGGGGGGCCAAACTGGGAAACCAACTACCATTTATTATACATTCTGTGGGGAGATGAATTCCAGGTTCTACATAATGAAAAGTATGAAAGCTCCTTAATTTTTTTTGTAGTATGTTCCTTTTGTAAGTGATGTAAACAGTACTGCTATGTAAATTCAGAAGGGATTATGTTTTTTTAAATTGAGAATTATAGTGATGGAAGGAGTTAAGGGGAAAGTAGAGCTCGAACTAGAAAATCCTTTTTATTATTTATGTAATGGAAAAGTGAAGAGGCCAAATGTGTGTAGGTGAGGGTATGCTGTCTGAAGAAAAGAGGAAACTAGCAGAAGATGAGATTGGCCAACTAATATTTCAGTTTTCTAACTGAAAAGTCAGAATTCTTTTTCTAGGAGGGAAATATTTTTCTTCAGTACTACCTTACAATGCATATGTCATCATAAATTTATTTTTTGTTTTGTTTTGATTTGTGTTAAGCTAATATTATAACATGTCATGCTTTAAAAAATGAATTAAATCAAGTTCTCATTTATTTGATAACCCTGAGTTTTCAAATTTTTCAAAAACTTTCTACTTTGAAAGTTCTTTTAGATGACTGTATCTCTTAGCAATTTATGTCTGATACCATAGCCTAGCTCTATTAAATGTTGTAATAATGTGTTCTGTGGGCCTTGAGTTTTGAAAGCCAAGAAAATCTTCAAAGCACTCTATTTTTCATCCTGACCTGGGTATCTAGTACCTTAATCTCTTAAGAAGTTCAATTCTTAGGTGAAAAGATGTTGTTTTCTCCCTATCTGTGTTACTGTATGGAAAGTAAATTGGGAGATCATGAGAAGCTTCACTGAAATTTTCAATGCAAACATATTTTGTAAAACCAGAGTTAATTGTGTATAAAATTTCTATGTGGTTCTTCAGGCGACTCTACTTATGGGGTGTGTGTGTGTAGGTGTGTGTGCACGCATGCGTGAAGAAATTCAGAATCACTACCACATGCTACAGTTTTGAATTTAGAATGAATGGACTTTCTTTAAAGTGATGTTTAATGATAATATATAGCACAAATGAAGATTTATAAATCAGAAAAAAATTTAAAAGAACTCTATTTATCTATATCTGATATAGATAATGGACCACAATATAAATCCTTATAAAACTTTGTAACTTAAGCACCCATTGTATGTTTTCCAGTGGCTGCCATATCCAGGTGAATTTCTCTTTAAAGATTGTGTTTTAACTTGTGCTTCATAAAGGTTTTTTTTTAATATAATATCTCTGCCATCAAGTTGAACAGTATCTCCAGATTAATTAATACTGAAAATACTTGGAAAAGGTTTATGTGAATTTTTTTTTTATTTCTAAATTCACCATTTTGATACAGATACCCATGGTTTTCTTCTGTGTTTACATGCAGCCAGGAGCTATGGGCGGAGACGAGGTAAATTTTTTTTAATGAGATCTTTTGCTTGCCAAATTGTGAGTAAATATGAGTGTGTGTGTGTTTATATCGTGTGTGTGTAAAACAATAATTATTGTATGGTATGATGTTCTAGCTTATTTTAGCAAAATAATTCTCATCACTTTTAGTATAGTTATTTTTTGTTGTTAGTTGGTAGTTTGTTCTTTTAATCCTAATAAAGACATAACAAAGACTATTTCTACCTGGAAATTTTTGTTACATGATTTATTATGAATGATCGTGAGAGAATAAAGGCTAAGCATACATATATTTTTGTCCTTTATCTGCAGTGTTCTTTTCATACTACTTAGAAGGCAAAAGTTAGATCTTAGAGGATAATTCTTGATCTTAGTAGGTTGACTGGTGAATTCTTCTGTGTTATATCCAGAGGCAGATTTACCTTGAAGCTAAAGAAGCCTGAGTTTCAAGGGGACCCCCTCCAAGCTCTTAACCTTATCTTTGTGTTCTTTTTCTTGATGTGGATCCCCAACTTGTATAGACTCTAAGCCCATAAAACTTGCATTCTCTCCTGATCACACCTGAACAAAATAATGTTGCTTTTATTTGTGTAATGCTGTTCATTTTGGTATCTGTAGTTCATTCAGATAACTTTTTCAAGTAGTAGGCTAAACCTAATGTAGTATTTCAAAGGAATATGAGATTTAGGGTCAAAGGTCTAGGTTGTAATCACTGCTTTATTACTTCTGTCTGGTATCATCACATGTAAATCATGAAGTAGTAAAACCAATCTTGTCTAACTTTAAGATTGTTAGTGAAATTATAGTTGAAAAAATGGGAGAGAAAAACCTATTCATGTACACTAAAAGCATTCCACAAATGTAAGTTGCTTTGAAAGTACTCACTTTCATTTCTTTTTTTAAAAAGATTTTATTTTTATTTATTTGAGAGTGGGGGAAGGGGGGGGGGGGGGAGAGAGGGATGAGCAGACTCTGTGCTGAGCACACAGCCTAATGTGGGACTCAATATGACAACCCTGAGACTATGACCTGAGCCAAAACCAAGAGCTGGACTCTTAACCAGCTGAGCCACCCAGGCACCCCAAGTTCATTGTATTTTCCTATTTATTCTACCATAAATATTTGTTGAGTGGATGAAGATTGGCAGAATCTAGTATGTATTCAAATTACTACTCAAAACTTCTTTCATGGTGGAATCATATAGTCAGTTTTGTTTTCAAATCATGGTGAAGAAAAATATTTGTGTAGTTGGTTATTTTTAAGCTATGGAAATAAATAGCATTTAACATTTTAACCTTACTTTAAGGTTTTTTAATTGAAAGTATAGGCAATAATACTACTAAAAATCATTTTGTACTATACATATAATTTTTCATGTTGCTAGAAAATTGGTTACTCTTGGAAAGGAGTAAGGAATGGACAGATTTACACAGCAAATAGACACCATCTGGAAGGTAGATAGCAGGGACTAGCCTCTCCTCTTCTTACACACTGATCAGTTACCACATCTTGTTGAGATTTTTCCTTTAGTGTCTTGGGCCTCATCCTTCCCTTTTCATTTCTGTTGTTTTTCACTTCTTTTGTTTTTTTCTTTCTGAAACATCATTTAGTCCATGTCGTCGTCCTCCATTAAGGATCTCCATCATCTGCCTTCTCCCTGTTTCACTGGCCTCATCATCTCCATTTTCCCCACCTCACCTTCCCTTAACTAGTCTCTGTACTTTCCCACAGTCTGGCCATTGCATGCATGTACTGGCCTCCCTTCCTTTCATTTACTTACCTAACACCTATCCTTGGTTTGTGCATTTAAGCCAAAAAGCCTTATCTCTCCCATGAAGCCTTGCTCAGTGGCTTTACAGGCAGTCTTTTCCTCTGCTTCTACTGCCTTTACTTTCTTCTTGTTTTTCCTGTATGCTCTGATTCTTCAACTGGAGATAAGTTCATTGAAGACAGTTGTATCCTGTGCCTACATATAATTAGCTCTTATTAAATGTTTATTGATGAGGATTGTTTTTGAAGTAACATCCTATATCTATGCAGACCAGAGTTTGGCGTCATATATTTTTTTAAAAGAATTTATTTATTTATTTGTCAGAGAGAAAGAGAGAGCATAAGCAGGCAGAGTGGCAGGCAGACACAGAGGGAGAAGCAGGCTCCCCACTGAGCAAGGAGCCTGATGGAGGAATCAATCCCAGGACTCTGGGATCATGACCTGAACTGAAAGCAGACGCCTAACCAGCCGAGCCACCCAGGGGCCCTGGCATCATATTTTTTTTTTCTTCAATGGAATTTTTAAAAATTTTTTTTAATTTCTTTTCAGTGTACTAGAATTCATTGTTTATGCACCACACCCAGTGCTCCATGCAATACGTGCCCTCCATAATACCCACCACCAGGCTCACCCAACTTCCCATCCCCCACCCCTTCAAAACCCTCAGATTGTTTTTCAGAGGCATCATATTTTTAAAAATTATTTTATTTTTACAAATCATAGTATATTAAGTACCAGACATCAGGAATATTAAGATCACCTATAATTTCTAAGTGCCTAAAAAAATTACTCTTCGTGTTTCCGTGTTACTTTCCTCCTATTTATTTGTAAAGTTTGACTTAATTGTTTTCACAAGCATGGTCATCTTTGCACCAAGTGTTAGGCTAAACACAGCCTAGAATGACTTGGTCCCTCCTCTCTGTAGGTCTGCAGTTCTGTAAGTCTGCAGATGAAGAAGATAATGATGAGAGAGCGAGAGAGAGAGAGAGAGTGTGTGTGTGTGTGTGTGTGTGTGTGAGAGAGAGAGAGAGAGAGAGCACAAGCGAGAACATTAAAAGACTGAAGGTTGACTTTTTGTAATGAGAAAAGAACAGATAGAAGATTTTTGTTCCATGCCTTTATTTAGTCTTCTATTCCCAAAGGTGAAAAAGAAATTGTCTTCCTTAAATATGGTGACATAGCATGTGAGATGGGGCAGGGGTACCTCATATCTTCTCTCATTTCCTAAAGCATACTCAACTGGGCCACTGCATAGTATACACTTGATGAATTGGCAGATTTCCTCATGCTCATTTATTTGTGTAATTAGGGGTTATGTTATTGCTTGACTTCTTTCCTCCAAACAAAGCTTAGACTTTCCCAGAACATAAAAAATGAACTTGGCTGGAATTTAAATAAAAAATTTAAAAACTAAACTTGCTGATGTATGTTATTTTATTTTTAAGAATTACCTGTAACTCATATTCTATACATCACATACACATGTTGGTAAATATTTTAGGAATAGAAACCAAAGGCACTTACCTATGACAGTTTTGAGATCTGTCAATAGGATTAGGCTAGTGGACTCTTTCACTTCTCCTGATAAACATGGAAAAGTTTCCTGGAACAGGTAGAATTTCAGGAACTATTTGGATAATGGAAGAGGAGTGGGAAGGAGACCTCACCAGGTATATGATTCACCTTAAAAAAGAAAGCTTTGGGGTGCCCCGGTGGCTCAAAGGGTTAAGCTTCTGCCTTCAGCTCAGGTCATAATCTCAGGGTCCTGGGATTGAGCCCCACATCGGGTTCTCTGCTCAGCAGGGAGCCTGCTTTCCCCTCTCTCTCTGCCTGCCTCTCTGCCTACTTGTAATCTCTCTCTCTCTCTGTCAAATAAATAAATAAAATCTAAAAAAAAAAAAAAAAAAAAAAAAAAAAAAAAAAAAAAAAAAAAAAAAGCTTCAAGGTGAGATTGGCATGACCAGATGCTTGTTGCCTATGTCCCTGAGTGTATGCATTGGGAGCCAGCTAAAGAGGAGATATTTGCAATGAAAATGGTCTGAGCTGCCCTAATGAACCTTTTTTAAACAAAAAGGAAGACTCCTAGACAGAGATATATCAGGCTTTTGAAAGAGGGTTTCATGATCAAGTGGCAAAAACAGGAAAGAACCTGGACATCAGCTAGAGGCTTAGCTGGAGATACAAGTATTGAAGAGTAGACCTTGGCAAACCAGGTAATTCTAGTAGTATAGTTGAAACAGTAGTAGGGAGACAAACCATAACAGACTCTTAATTTCATGAAACAAACTGAGGGTTGCTGGGGGTCGGGAGGGATAGGGTGGGTGGATTTCAGACATTGGGGAGGGTATGTGCTATGGTGAGTGCTGTGAAATGTGAAAGCCTGATGATTCACAGACCTGTACCCTGGGGCAAATAATACATTTTATGTTAATATTAATTAATTAATTAAAATTTTAAAAAAAGAAACAGTAGTAGGGAAGCAAAATTAGATGTGTAAGAATTGAATTTTAAAATGAGTGATTATATATAAAGTATTTAAATGTCCAAGTATATTTCCTATTATACCCACTTTTAATTTAAAGATATGTTCCTTTAGAGAAATGTTGATTTCTCTTCCCATATTCCCTTATGGAATTGAAATAACTCCAAATAATTTTAACATTTTCTTTCTGGAGTATTTTGACTTTCAAAGCTTTGATATGTGCCTTCCTGTATAACTGCAGACCCTATTAGAAACTATCAGGGGCGCCTGGGTGGCTCAGTGGGTTAAGCCGCTGCCTTCAGCTCAGGTCATGATCTCGGAGTCTTGGGATCGAGCCCTGCATCGGGCTCTCTGCTCAGCAGGGAGCCTGCTTCCTCCTCTCTCTCTGCCTGCCTCTCTGCCTGCTTGTGATCTCTCTATCAAATAAATAAATAAAATCTTAAAAAAAAAGAAGAAACTAGTCTATCAGATAGTGTCATAAAAGAACTTTGCCTGCACATTTTACACCTGATTAATATGCATGTTGTGTTTCTCATTTCACATGAGCTCTTAAGGTGTCTGGGAGACTTCCGTTCATAAGTAGGCATGTTGGCTGTTCCAGTGCTCTTGATGTGTAGTAGAATTGCTTTAAAATCAAGGAAAATATAAAAGATCCTTTTAAACAATGTAAATGAGGAAATACAAAGAATGATCAGTTACTTTACTATTGGAGTTACTGTTGGGTTAGAGTTACTATCATAAAACAGATACTTCTGTATATATTTAATCCATAAAAATCTATTGACATGATATGAGGTATTAATCTTAGTTTAATAACAATGATTAAAAAAATCCAATGAAACAAACTTATGTGCCAAGTTGAAGTTGGATCTTTATGCCAAAAGCCTTCCTAAGGGTGGAGGGATCACACATATCAGTGAGACTGTGATACAAACATGTCATTCTGCTAATTTAAACCCAGCTACATGAGTTTTCTTGTCTAAAGGAATGGTTGGTCCCTCAATGAAATGTGAACAGCTGAGGAAATTTCTGACTGTTCATGGCTATATTATCTGAAATGTTACTCCTTATAGTAATATGGAAATTTGAGCATAGGAAATGGTGGGAGAATAAGATCACACTTTTTTGTTTTTGCAAGAAGTTGGCCTAGAGGGTCTTAAACAATGATGGAGGGGTTCTGGGCTGTCCACCTTAATTTCATTTATTAAGAATTTGTGTGCTTATAATCAGGTCGGATGCTGTACTGGACTCTAGGTGTGTTCTGTCTCCCTATACAGTGTTCATTCTAGTAGGAGAGAGACAATAAGTGAAACAAACATTTCCATATTCAATAATTGTGAAGAGTACTAGGCAAGAAAAATGGGAGGTTCCCTCTAACCTACGGTGGTTTTCTCTGAAAAGATATTTAAACTGAAACCCAAAGGAAGGAAAGACAGGTATCTTTAAAGGAGAATTTTTATTGTGCAAATTTTCAAACATACACAAAAATGGAATAGTTTATTGAGCTGTCTACCCATCAGTTACCTTCATTTTTGCCAATCTTGTTTCATATGTTCCCTCTTTTTTCTCCCTTAGTGTGTGTGTGTGTTTAAAGATTTTATTTATTTATTTGAGAGAAAGAGAGAGAGAGAGATTGAGAAGAGGGAGGGTTGGAGGGAGAAGCAGACTCCCTGCCAAGCAGGAGCCTGTTGCCGTACTTGATCTCGGGACTCCAGGATCATGACCTGAGCTGAAGGCAGTCGCTTAACGAACTGAGCCACCCAGGCGCCCACTCCTGCCCCCACCTTAGAATGTTTTAAAGGGAATTGCAGACATCAAAAAACAGCTATTTTAAGAGGCTTGAGGCAAAGTATTGATAGATGCTGCAACATTGATAAACTTTGAAAACATTATACTAAGTGAAAGAAGACAATTATAAAAGATTGCGTATTGTATGACTCCACTTTTATGAAATGTCCTTTCTGTTGACACAGAAAGTAGACTAGCCTTTGCCTAGGCCTGAGAGAGTTCAAGGAAAATGGAGAGTGGCAGCTAATGGGTTAAATGGATGTGTTGTATGATAAGTGAATTATATCTTCATAAAGCTTTTATTTAAAAATTGGGGGATAGGTGAGGCCCGAAAGGGCTTTGTGTTTTTGAGGAAATAGAGACCAGAGTGACTGAGCTTGGTAGGAGAAAGAGGAGGGTGTATTAAGATGAAGCTGAAGGACAGAAGGAAATACAATCCTGCTGCGCTTTAGCTCCCGGTAAGGATTTTGAATGTGGTCCTAGTACAAGAGGAAATCTATGAATGTTTTAAAGTAGTCAAATGATCAGATTTATGTTTTTAAAAGAGGACTCTGGCTACCACTGTTTAAAGTGAAGTGAGAAGAGAAGTGGGCTGTCTACTTCAGAAAGAAGGTAGCAGTAGTCTAGGCAAGAGATGATGGTGTTTGAGCATAGAGTGATGGCAATAAAGTTGGAAAGGAACAAATGGAAAATATATTCTAGAGGATAGAATGAACCTTTTTTAATGACATTAAACTGAAGAATTGAATGTGAGAAGTAAATAAGAAGGAAGACTCAAAAATGATGTTCAGCTTCTAGCTTGAGCAATTGGGTGAATTGTGATGCCACGTATTGAAATGGGACTGGGAGAGAATATGTTCAAGGTGGATTTCAAGAGTTCATTTAAAAACACATTTAAGTTTGTGATGCCTAAGAGATATCCACATAGTAGTGCCACGTAAGATGCACTTTAATATTTGTATATTAAGGTTTAATGAAAGGTTTAATAAAAGGAATTCTGCTCCCAGAGATTTGAAAACCATTCATCTAGTTCAAATCTCTCATTATATAAATGAGACTCAGATGTGTGAGATGTTTTGTCCAGGGTTACAGAGTAAAGCTGGGACCTGACTGTCCTGATTTTCAGGCAATTGTTTTTCCTTAGGGAATTCATTCCTCATAAACCATTACACAAGCAAACAAACAAACAAAAACCCCGGAACTCCTAAAGCAACTAATTTCTGAGCTACTTGCAAAAACTGAGATGAAAGTGGTCAGGCTTGGAATGGAAGCACTGGGCCAGAAGTATGCTGGAACTGCTGGATTGACCACAGAGTCTTTGGTGGGAGCTTAGAGGGGAGGCCTGAGCCACTTTGGCACCCCATCGTGGCCAGTGGGCTTTTGTTTCCCCATCATAAGCTGCAGAAAAGGGAGCCTCCTAAGTAAGCAAGAGTTTTGGACAAGACTTTGTGCTAAGCTCATGCTTTGTGGGTTTCTTATGTTGTACTTTCTTTACAAGGCTCTTATCTCTTATAAAGCATTCAACATAGCTTTAAGTTACCTCTACTTTCAGAGATTATTTTTTCAATTACTGGACAAAAAAAACTACATTCTGGTTATTAATTGAAAATAGATATCACAAACCAGACCACTGGTGGAAGGGAAAGCCAAATGGCCAAACTGCAGCTGTTGGGAAGTATTCTCCTGCTTCTCTTGAAATACTCAATATTTTACATGAAAGTTCAGATTCTAAAGCATACTAATATGTGAGGTATATAAGAATATAATTTTGGGGAAGTAACATGGCTTACTTAAAATGTTTTGGTCCTGGGTGATTTTTTATTAAAGAAAAGTAGTATGTCAGAGAGATGCTGGCTAGTGAAGTAGGGTGCCTCATGGGACACAGTTTGGGTGTAGCCTCTTCAAGTTTCAGTTTCTAGTAACACATATGTGGGAACAAAAAATTTACTAGTCTTCCCAGGGTTGATTTGTCCGGGCGGGGGAGAGGAATTGATTTATACCAACCAAATGAATGCACAGATACTAACCTCATGAGGAACCCTGGACAAACCAGAATACCAATGTTTTAATTTATGCAGATGAAAGTAACAGAAGACAGTTTTAGTGGCTGATTATTTGTCTACTAGTTAAGGAGTCACAGTGGTACCTCTTCACAGTGGCGAGGTACTAAATTAATTACTAGAACAATCCTTCAGGAGCTTATAATTAGAGCATAAGGAAATAAATAGGTGGTTTTCAGGCTATGGAAACATCAAATGAACCATTCTGTCCACAGAGGAGTAATCTTACCAGTATGATAAAATTCTCTTACCTTCTTTTGGTCTACACTTCTGTCTTTTAAACGCTTCCTACAGACTAACTTTTTGTTCCATCAGCACTTAAGGCAGTCTTATTACAGTATGGTTGACTAGATAATAGATTTTACATTCTGTTCTTTAACTTGACTGAACTTGGATGTTTCCCAAAGCTCCATATACTTCACATAATATCACTTTCAGTGGATGCCTGCTATAGACAGTTAATCTCCATTTTAGTTGCTCTTAAACTTGAGCATAGGGATCACTGGGGAAATTTATTAAAAGTGCAGATTTTCAAATTTGAACCCCATGCACTCAGATTAAGTAGATCTGGGGATTGGACTCTGAGACCTATAGTCTTTGTTTGGTTGGTTTGTCTTTTTTCATGTTGCCTATGATCTCAAAGAGGTTTTGACTCAAGAATGCCTGTCTTGGGGCGCCTGGGTGGCTCAGTGGGTTAAAGCCTCTGCCTTTGGCTCAGGTCATGATCCCAGGGTCCTGGGATCGAGTCTCACATCGGGCTCTCTGCTCAGCAGGGAGCCTGCTTCTCCCCCCTCCCCTGCCTGCCTCTCTGCCTACTTGTGATCTCTGTCTGTCAAATAAATAAAATCTTTTAAATTAAAAAAAAAGAATGCCTGTCTTACTGCCTTTTTTTAAAAAAAAAGATTTTATTTATTAATTTGACAGAGAGAGCACAGATAGGGGGAGTGGCGGAGGGAGAGGGAGAAGCAGGCTCCCCAACAAGTAGGGAGCCTGACATGGGGCTTGATCTCAGGACCCTGGAATCATGACCCAAGCCAAAGGTAGATGCCTAATGGACTGAGCCACCCAGGCACCTCCCCCTACCCCATAGTCTTAGTTTTTATCCACAGAGAAAACATCATGTATGTGTGGATTCTTTGCAGTTTCATTTCCTAGGGCAACTTAATTACTAAAGTCTATGGTACTCTAAATACTATTAATAAGAGGTTTGGTTTTAAAACCTTGGCAAGTTTCTTAAGTACCCATAACCAATTTTTTAAACTGTCCAAATTTTTACATTTAACTCTAGCTTTTATTTTCTTTGCCAGAATATTCTGGGAAGCTGTGGTTATATTGGTCATGCACAAAGAAAGTTCTCTTTGTTCTGGAACATCTTGAATATCTACTTCTCCTCCTTCACGGCACTTGTTCAAGATTTCCTCATCTCTTGTCTGGACGGTCCCAAATTTCTACAGACTCTCACCCCATCTCCTCTTTCCCTGGGTGCAAATTGCTGGTGAAAGTGATGGTAGCTATTGTAGGATGTGAGGTAGAGGGAATCACATGGCCATAGGCATCTCAGAAAAGTCATTCTGACAGGATGGAAGATGAATTAGATGGGAGTATCAGTCTCCAGAAAGTGAGGTTTTTTTGTTTTTTGTTTTTTTTTAAAGCTAGTATTAGAAGGAAATATTGACTTGGAAAATGGGGAAATTCCCTATTGCTTTTGTAATATAAAGTATAGAATATAATGTCTGACACATAGAAGCAATAGAAAAGGTCTCAATTTCGTAGGACATGGTTCCTTCTTTTGCCATTCTCACACCTGAGTGCTGTGTTCCAGCATATACTTGGAACAGTGTGTCTTTGCATGTACTGTTATCCTTTTCTGGATGTTGCCTCACTTTTAATATTTATTGAATACCTTTTATGGCCCTCATAGGGATGTGAGGATACAGGGGTGAATAAGATTAAATTGGTCCCTGTCCTAATAGAGCTTACAATTGAATGGAGCTGGGAGTGAAATACCACATAAAAACCCACATGATAATATAATGGTAATTGGGAAAATTGTCAGGGGAAGTGCTATGAGTGGATAGAAAAAGGAACCTAACCTAATCTAGAAGTTCAGGAAAGTTCCACCTGAGGAAATGACTCTTCAGTTGAGACCTGAAGAATTGGTGGGAATTAATTAGAAAACTGGGGAGTTGGGAGGAGAGTATTTATTTGGGAGAAGGGGGAAATACCTTGTCCTTGGTACCTGAGGCAAGAAGGAATCATCAGGAAATTCAAAGGAGGTCTGAGTGATTGGAAGTTAGTGAACCAGATAGAAGGAAAGAGGCAACAACTGTGATATAGGAGACTGCATAAGCCTTATAGAGTGATGTTTTTGTACTTTACTGAAAAACAGTTTGATGTTATTGAAGGGTTCTAAAGATGAAGGTGGGGGGTGTGGTTATGTGTTCAGATTAATATTTGAAAATGAAGACTTGGGCTGTTGTGTGGAAAAAGCCTTATGGGGTTCAAGAAAGAAACCAATGACTAAATAGGCTGTCATATAGACTTGTTGGAACCCATTAGTTCAGGGCAGAGATGATGATGATCTGGAACCCAGGATGTTAGGACTGGAGATGGGAGAAGTGAATGGATTAAAGAATTACTTCATAGCTTGAATTGATAGAAGCTAGTGAGAGAGAGATTAGATGTGGAGTAATAAAGAAAGAAAGAAAGAAAGGAGTAAGAGATGTCAAGGGGGAGTCCTGGATTTCTGGATTGAATTGAGTGTGGATAGTCATTTCTGTTGAGATTGAAGGGAATGCTAGAGGACCTGGTTTGGAGGGAAAGGTCAAAGCTGTTTTGAAAGTTCTGTCTCTGTGGATTCTTGTTCTTTACCTTAGAAACTCCAACCCCACAAGATTCTGCTCAAGGTGGCCTTCTTGTGAAATAACTCCAAAGGTCTCCACCCACCCCATCTCCCATAGGGCAGTAATAGTGCTCTTGGTATCGTCTTCATTTAGTACTTAATTTTTTCTGTCTTATACTTATGCACTTGCCTATCTCTGACCAGATGATTTCTTTGTCAAGAACTTTCAAATAATTCATATTAGTTTGGTGATTCTAGAATATAGATAAATATTTCTTCAAGTTATTTTCCACTGAGTTGCATATGTTAACTTTTTTTTTTTTAAATCTTAAATCCAGGTACTGCTGGGTCAATTTATTATACTGCAGAACTTTTCCCAACCGTTTATATTCTGATATGGATTGTGAATGTCTGGGAAGGGCATAAGGTGTGCAGTATTTTCCAGTATTATTTAGTTGTTTCCCCCCTCCCTGCCCCTAGCAGCCTTTGTTTCCTGAGCATTTCATGTTACTAGTTTGAGGGTAAGAGATGGGGATAGGAGTTTTCTGTGGGAAATGCTGATTTGGGTGTGTGCGTGTCCCAGAGTAAGCACATAACTCACTGAGTGTGGACCCCGTGGGAAGCAAATCTGACAGTTGTGCAACTACATCTCTTTGGGATGCAGATGTGGTTAGTTATGACATTTTTACCCTACTAATCTAGGCAGTATTTTATATCACTCAAAAAATTATTTTTGATGTCTTTGGGAAAGTCATTTTGCCTATAGTTGCTGCAACTCTATTTGTTTTACCCCCAGTGATCAGAACAGACTTCACAGGATGAGAATTTACTGCCTATTGTTTGTTCCCCCCGGCTAAGAAAGCTAGGTGACATGAGGTGACAAATTTTATTCTGTTTCTTTGTAGCTAATCTAGGAAGAGCTGAACAATAAATTCTTAGGTCCTTTTATTTGTTAACTCCCAACATCAAAATAGCGCCTTTCTTATACCACCTGGATTGTTCATAAAATAAACAGAGTTATATTAGTAGCCATTTTTTTGGTAAAAGAAATAAATGTTCAGTATTTTTATAAGGCTATTTATATTCTGTTTTAGAGAGTTGGCTGTAGTGACGCAGAAACTAGGTTTCAGGGAAATGCAGACAGGATAGACTAAATGGGGAAGACTGTTCTTTTTTTGAAGAGTATATGAATATATTTTAGAGGGGAATTATTCTTTTTTTCAAAAGTTAGAGTATTCAAGATGGTTCATTTTTAGAGTGTAACCTAATGGAAAGTTTTACCAGGAACTCACTGACTCAAACAGGAAATATATTTGTTTTAAACTTAGATTTTATTTTGTAATGCCGGATGGCATTATTGTGTTATGTTTATTAACAGACTCTAACTGCTGGCATCTTTCTTACAGTCATGTGGAATGGGTAGATGCTTTTGCTGTATAAACTCTATTTGGCTATAGAGTTGACAATGAAAATAATTTTTTGAGTGATATAAAATACTGCCTAGATTAGTAGGGTAAAAATGTCATAACTAACCACATCTGCATCTGTACTCCCACACCTTAATTTATGTCTTCTCATTTACTTGTGCCATCTGTGATTACTGCAGGTGTTTATTCCTAAATTGGATTAGTTCAGAGTGGCAGGGAAAAATTGATCATCTTTTGTCCTTCTATCAGAAAGGCGATCAGCCTTTGTTATCAGTGTAATATTCCCTCTGCTGTCAGGGCCAGCCAGCCTGGACCTTTGAGCAAATAAAAATCTGTGAATAAAGATTACTTTTCCATTTATTTTAAGAAATGTCTGGGGAAAGGAAAAATAGCTGCTGAATACTCTTAGTGGCAGTGATAGGAACTCTCTGCGTAAAAGGTGGTGATTTTTAGCTGCAGAAGCAGCTGTAATTTTGGATGCTTCCTCCTGACGATCAGTCCATTTATTTCTGTGCTATGCATACCTTTACACAAAAATAATGGCATTGTCTAGGCTCAGCAATCTGCAGTTTACCCTATTGTACAATTTACCCTATTGTAAAAGTCACAGTTCAGGATGCATCTTTTTTTGTATGATTCATTCTACACTTTGGTTCCTAATAAAGCATTTGTTGTCCAAGAAAATAATTTTAACTGAAGAAACTTCCACGTTTGTTTCAGGTCGGTCTTCTCTCTTTCCCTTTGAAGATGCCTTCCTGGACGACAGTCATGGCGATCAATCCTTGTCATCTGGCTTAAGTTCTCCCACTCGCTGTCAAAACGGAGAACGAGTAGAACGTTACTCTAGAAAGGTGTTTGTTGGAGGCCTTCCTCCTGATATTGATGAAGGTATGATGCATTCATTAAGGACTTTATAAAGGCCAGGTTTGTTCTTTGTGTGATCTGACCCTGCCTCTCCTCTCCAAGCAGTTTGGGACATTCCTGTTTTTGTATTTAGAGGATGAAAATATTCAAAAGATGAGGAAGTAATAGATGGTGCCTTTCAGGTCTGCTCTTCAAATGTGTTCATACAGGGCAGTCTCCCAACAGCTTCATGTTTCCCAGTCATTAATTTGGGGTTAAACTGTAAAATAATAATGAAAGTTAATATTTGTGAAACTCTCTATATGCCCAAAATTGTGCTAAGTGCTTCACATTATATTATCTCATTTAACCCTTATAGCCATCCTTTAAGGCAAATCCTACCAACTCCATTTTATAGATAAGGAAACTGAGAATCAGAGGCAGACAGTTTGTCCAAGGTTATGTAGCTAATGGTGCAGCTGGCATTCAAAATTAGTCCAATTCCAGTGCTTTTGGTCATGTTCATCACTATCCCATCTCATATTTTGATATAGATATCTATTAATTAAAAGCCCCCCCTTTCCTTTAAAAGAATAAAGACTAATTAGAATTTTTCTTAATAATGTTCTTGAGATACTGTTGATCCAAAAGTGAGTTTTCAATAATGCCCAAACCCAATCAGCACATAGTAGGTTGTCAATAACTATTTGTTGAACAGACGAATGGAATAAAATTGTGATAGTTAACCTAAGGGGAAAAAACAATTCTAATTCTAGTAGGCTTTGGAACTTCTATAAAAATATTGTTAAAACAATTGTTTTGTCAGCATTGTTCTAGTTGTGACATTTCTCCAACTTACCATGATTTTCTTTTTTCATGATGAAAAAGGAATAGTCTAAAAATAGTTTTATTTAAGACTTATTGCTTTAAAGTTGTACAGAGCTGGAGACTCATTTTCCTCCAAACTATTCTCATACTAGTGTTAATCTCATCTATCAATGGGATTTTTTTAAATTCAAAGTTTATATCATGTCTGAGAGGGTAGCAGCTTAATTCTGAGTGAGAGCTAAGTTATAACCTTCTGCTTTGAGTCAGAAGTCAGAAGGAAAAGGTAAATTTATTGAGCTATAACTTTGGAAACATTTTCTTTATAGAAAATGTAGTAGGTAAGTATGAAAGAAAGAGATCATTGGTTTTAACTTTTTATCATCAAATAGAATTACCTACTTACTGCTCCTACTCCTCACCAAAAGAATTGTATCTATTTCTAAAATAATCTTATAGATAATCTTAGATTACTAATAATCAAAACCTAATATTAATGACCTTAGATATTTTGGAGATTATTTTACATAAATGAAAGCATACTTTAAATATTTTGCATACTTTTGCCTTTTTTCTAAAAGCAGAGAACATTTCTATTTTTAGAATCTTTTTTTTTTTAACCTGACAGGTCACCTTGGTTATGTCAGATTTTTTTCTTCCAAATTCTTATATCATATTTGTTGGTGGTGAAGAGCAATGAATTATAGTTAGAAACACATTCTGCATGGTTTAAAGGGAATAACCAAATATACCCAATAAACAATTGTATTTCACTTAGTAGGTTTGACTTCTATAAAAATGCTTTAGAAATAGTTCTCAAAGTATTTTTTAAATAAAAAGACATGCTTTATGCTATTCTGTTTGCAATATTTTTTTTTTCTCTTTCTAAGATTGCTTCTTTATTTTGTAGATGAGATCACTGCCAGCTTTCGCAGGTTTGGACCTCTCGTTGTAGACTGGCCTCACAAAGCTGAAAGCAAGTCCTATTTTCCTCCTAAAGGTAATGCATTTAAAATGTCTCCACTGCTTGCCTGTTAGAGAGCTAGCATGACAGTTCAATAAAAGACAGCCTTTTAATTCTTGAAATAGCAGTTGGAGTTTTTCCCCTAATTAAGAAAATATTTTAATGCTGATCATCTTTTTGTGTCATACTGTTTTCTTTTGGAGACTCTTCCCCCAGGAGAACACTGATGGTTTCAGGCATCCATTGTACTCACAGTGAGATCCTGTGAGTCCATTGTGAATGAGCCTTGTGCTAAATTTTCATCATTTGAGAGAAAAAAGTCTAGGGGTTTGAAGAATGTCAGTGATTTGAGAGGAAAAGATTATTTTGTATCAAATCTTATTTGTATCCCATAATCCTGTAGTTTTATAGTTCTTATAAACTCCAAACTTGGAAAACCTAGTGGCTGAAAAGTGACATTATATGGAATTACCTTTATTCACGTCTGTATTTTAAGTGACTTAGCTTGCTGAGGGGTGGAGGGCAAACTAGCAAAGAACTCTTCACGTGAACTCATCCATTATGTTTGGTAGGCTATTTTGGTAATTTACAAAGACATGAAAATATATTACTTTTTTCATCGTTTGTCATTTCTGCAGAATTCAGGGAATTTTTCTAGTGATGTTAACTCTGAGTAAGTTCCTAGAATTATATAGATGAGTGTTTTGGGTTTTAAAAAGGAAGTTTTCTGGGGCGCCTGGGAGACTCAGTGGGTTAAGCCTCTGCCTTCGGCTCAGGTCATGATCCCAGGGATCCAGCCCTGAGTTGGGTTCTCTGCTTGACAGGGAGCCTGCTTCCTCCTCTCTCTCTGCCTGCCTCTCTGCCTACTTGTGATCTCTGTCTGTCAAATAAATAAATAAAATCTTTAAATAAAGTAAAATAAATTTTAAAATAATAAAAAAATAAAAAAGAAGCTTTTTTCATGTGTTATATTCTGTAGATATGTTTGAAGGATATCTTTCATCTCTAAAGAATTGTTTTTTTGTTATGTATTATCATATAACATTGCTCACCACAAGAAGGTGGAGTTAACATACTTACCCTTCCTGTGCTTTGTACAGGAATGAATTTATGGCTTAACCTGGGAAAGGCAGGTGGCTTCCTCGTATGTCTGATTATTAGATTTCTTTGCCACCCGTATTTCTCCCCAATCTCTCTATAACCTATGAAAAGAAGTTACTCACTAAATAGAGGCTTTTTGTTTACTTTTTGATCATTTCCTTTTTGATCTTCTCCAAGAATTTTTGAAGTTAAAAAAATAAGTTTTATATTAATCAGAAAAGATAAAAACACCATGTTGATTATTCCACTGAAGGAATGTATTCACCACTTCATAGTACATATGTGACGCTATGTAAAGACATATGTTTAAACTGTGTTTCTAAGAGTGCTAATAATTCCTGAGTCGGAGTAGAGTTATTTCAGTGAGCGAAGGAGTTCACCGCAGATGCTATAGGTCCCATGCTCTGTAAAGTCTCATGTGTAAAAAGTAGGAGTTGCAGGTACATGTTATCTCAGTGAAAGAATGTGTTCACCACACTGTGGTGCATGTAGCACACTCTAAAGTTACATAAAAGATATTTCTAAGAGGGCTAGTGGGAAAAAAAATCATGCTGAGAAGGTTATAAAAACAACTCTGGGATAAAAGGTATCAGGTGATCATAAAAAATGAAGATAAACATATATAGTTGTGTCCAAAGAAAATGATCCCAAACCTATCCTCTATCAGACATAATCACTGTATACATTTTATTAAATTTCCTTCTGATGTTCTCTTTATGAATATGAACATTTACATGAAATTTTGCATTTTACATAAATGGGATCACACTGTATGTGTTGTTTAATAACCTTCATTTCCCCCTCTGCCATGTCAACATCTTGCTGTAAGAGACCTACCTAATTTTAATGACCTTATTTTATTTAATCTGTCCTACCGATGGACACTTAAGTTGCTTCCAGCTGTTGCCTCTCATGGGTAATGCTTCAATGAATATCCTTGTGTCTTCATCTTTTTGTCCTTTATCATGACCTCTTAGGGTGAATTTCCAGAAGTGAGGTACATATTTATACAGATTGCAAAGCTTCCCTTAAGAAAGGTCATTTAGGGGGCGCCTGGGTGGCTCAGTGGGTTAAGCCGCTGCCTTCAGCTCAGGTCATGATCTCAGGGTCCTGGGATCGAGTCCCGCATCGGGCTCCCTGCTCAGCAGGGAGTCTGCTTCCCTCTCTCTCTCTGCCTGCTTCTCTGTCTACTTGTGATCTCTCTCTGTCAAATAAATAAATAAAATCTTTAAAAAAAAAAAAAAAAGAAAGAAAGGTCATTTAGGTTTATGTTCCCACCAATAATATCTGATTTGTAAACCAGTTTTACTGAGTCTGAGGAAATGACTCCTTTTCAGTCTTTGCCAGTCTGATGGTTTAAATAAAATCCCCTTTTCCTTTTTTTGGCATTCTTTTCTCTTTACTTGCCTTTGAATGTATTTTACTTTTTTAGATTGACTTTTCATTTCTGTCTGACTTCATATTGGAGTAATTAATGCACAAGAAGAGATCCAGTTTTCTTTTTCCAAGTAGCATGCCAGTCATCTCAGTAGTCATTTATTGACTAATATAGTTTTTCTTCATCAATTTGGATCATTAGAAATAAGTATAAGAAAGAAAAAGAAGTGTTGGTTGGAAGGTTATCTCTTCTGTTTCTCAGTGGAGTGCACAAGTTTCTCTGGAACAGCTCTGTCCAGAATGATAGCTACTAGCCACATGTAGCTAATGAGCACTTGAAATGTGACTAATTTAAATTGAGATATGCTGTAAGTATAAATTATACACTGGATTTCGAAGACATAGTTTTAGAAAAAGGTAAAATATCTCACTAGTACTTTTGTTTTCATGTTAGAATGGTAATTTTGTGGTATATTGAACTAAAATGCGTTAAAATGAACTTCACCTGTTTCTTTTAATCTTTAAGATGTAGGTATTAGAAAAATTTTGTGGTTTTTTTTTTGTTTGTTTCTGAAAATTTTAAGATACATATGTGACTCATCTTTCTATTGGAAAACACTTCAAGAATGAGAATCTGCAAACTACCTGTTTTTATATGGCCTGTAAGCTAAGGATGGTTTTTATATTTTTAAAAGTTGTAAAAATACACATGCAAAAAAAAAATGCACATGCAAGAAGAATATGTAGCAGAGACTATATGTGGCCCTCAAATCCCTTTGCAGAAAGTTTGTTGCCTCCTGCTTTAAAATAGTCTTCTGAGCTACTCATGTAGCTTCTGAGACATCCAGTGACAAAGGAGGCAGTCTCTATGTTTGCTAGACCTAGCTAATTCTTAAGTTTGCTTTTCTTTTTTTTTTTTTTTTAAGATTTTATCCATCTATCTGACAGACAGAGATCACAAGTAGGCAGAGAGGCAGGCAGAGAGGAGGAAGCAAGCTCCCCGCCGAGCAGAGAGCCCGATGCGGGACTCGATTCCAGGACCCTGGGATCATGACCTGAGCAGAAGGCAGGGGCTTAACCCACTGAGCCACCCAGGCGTCCCTTAAGTTTGCTTTTCAATGGAGTCAAATGCTTCCCTGCAACCTTTACCCTATTGATAAATTGTGTCCTGTAAAGTAAAATAGAATAAATTACCATTGTGACATCTGTCTCTTGGTACTTTTTAAAAGACTATTCATTTCTTTTTATGTCTTCTCTTTTCAAAGATAGATATTTTCACTTCTCTCAGACGTACCTTATGTCTAATGGTTTCCACATCACCATTTTTTTTGTTTTCCTTTTCTGTGTATATGTCATGTTTACAATATCCTACTTAAATTTGTTACTAAGAATTTAAAAGAAAACCAAATCAGGTATGAGCAGTACAAATTTTAGCAGTTCTGTTAACTCCATGGTTTTTTGGTGCCATTCCTATATATCAGCATAATAATATAAACTGTAGAACATGGTGCCTTTATTTTATACCTGAGGTTAAGTGTTGAGAGGGGTCAGTGACAGCAAAGCCAAGAGGAGAATCTGGATGTCCCAATTCTGGTTCATAGAGTGGATTGCCTTCCCTGTGATTAGGGGTTAGGAAGAGAAATAATAATTATACTGTTGGCTTCTTTTGTGTTTTGGCTTTCAGCTAGTGTGAAGGTTGACCTGACTGGGGAGTACCTAAAGAGATATGGTGTTATTCTAAGATTGAAGTAACTTTCAGAATCCATGCCCATTGCTTTGAATGTTGGGACCATCTAAGGAGTTCACTGCAACTGTTCTGTGCCTTCTTAATAATGCCCCCTTGCTCTATTTCTACTTTTCCTTAAATTCCTTAGGTTTTAATACAGGTCCACGCCTTCTTGGGAATGCCCTTCATGCTGAGTGAACTTTTCTTTAGGTTACCTTAGATTGGCTATTACCTGTAGTTTGTTTGGCTGTCCATTTTGGTTTACGTGTAAATAGAAAGGAACCACTCCCTATTGAGCCCTTTGGCCTTTTTCTCAGAAAGTATATGCCTAATGAAATACGCATTCATTCATCTGGCAGGTTTACCTATACAAATATAGGGTAGGGTTTGTAAAACCATGACCATTTCGTGGACTGTGGAGAGCTTAAAATCCATGTAGAGAAGCAGTGACCGGGCACATCAGTTGTCCCTCTAAGTGTTGTTGGGCCAACACAATGGGAGGTAATGGAATCTGGGGCTCTCTGCAGCACAAAGACCACTGGGGTATTTGATCAGGCATTTGAAGATATGCAAAATCCTGTGGATCAGTTTATCTGTAGGCCACAAGCAGGTGATTGCTCGTTGTTCTCCAGAGCAACACCAAGAACAAGGAAAGGTGGAGGAAGGCATGGAAGTCGGAATGTGTGTTTTCATAATCTAGTCTCAGACCTCATAACTTATAATCCTGTGGAGGAAGTAAGAAATTAGTCAACCAGTCAAAAAATAAACAGAATTACAAACTGTGATATTTCTGTAAAGGGCAAGTAGAGAGGCAGTGACTCTGAAAAGGGGGCATCTTTTTAGAGTGCGGATATGGAGAAAGCTTCTCTAAGAAGATGGCAGTTAAGCGGACCTGAAAATTGAGGACTTAGCTAGAAAGTTAAGGAAGCAGGTTCCAAGTGGAGGAGTACCATATGGGAATGACTGAGTATGAAAGGGCTTTAGTATCTTTGAATAAAAGAAGTGTGGTTGGAGTGTTAGGAGAAAATGATGCAAAAGAATGAGGCTTGAAACAATAGGATTTATTTTTCTTCCCTAAATTGATTTCATCCCCCAGAGAGAGTAGATATGAAGGCATTTGTGTGGTGTTTGTCTTTGGGATGGTGGAAGAATCGAGTTGGGTCAAATAGAAATATCATTTTAAAATACTTTCAAATAGCTATTGATAAAACTGAAGCAAAGTCTTGCTTTGTGTTTCCTGCATTTAGTTCTTGATGATGAAAAGAAATTGAACTCTAGCCAAACTATTGAGGAAAAGTTTTCCAAGATCATTTTTGCATACTTCTTAGTTCTGGAATAGCAGAGTTGAAATTGCGAGTTCTAGAAAGAGGTTCTTCCAAGTCTTAGGGCATGAGCCCAAACCCACATTCATACAGAATAGTAATCAATGTCACTTATGTTTATAATAGCTTGGGTACAGGGGGTGCCTGGGTGGCTCAGTCAGTTAAGCTTCTGCCTTTGGCTCAGGTCATGATCCTGGGGTCCTGGGATCCAGCCCCACATCGGGCTCCCTGCTCATGGGGAGCCTGCTTCTTCCTCTCCCTCTACGTGCACTCATCGTGCCTGTGCGCACTCTCTCTCTCTGTCAAATAAATAAACAAAAATTTTTTAAAAATAGCTTGGGTACAGGTAATTTAAGATAGTTATTGAAAAGGAATGGTGAGAGAACAGAATAAATGCAGAGGGCTGAAGTCCTGATGCAAGTGATGATGCAGCATTGGGAATATCAATCCATCCAATGTTTGTTCCTTGTCCATCTGTGGAAGAGTCCATTTTTGGCCTTTTGGGGGATCTAGAGAAGCTTACCATTCTTGTTTTTGAGAAGGTTGCAGCTTCTTGGAGGAGACCTGGAAATAAAAGATGTGAAATGCTAAGTAATGGTAAAGAACATGGGTTCTGGAACTAGACTTGCTGAGCTCCTCCACCTATTGTATGACCTTAGGCTTATTGTTTAACCTTACTGTGCCTTCGTTTCATCATCTGCAAAAGAAGGATCATGATAGTACCTACTTCAGAAGGTCATGATGAGGATTAAAACAAGTATGTAAGTTCATGTGGGGTGATTAAAGCAGTCCCTGCATACAGTAGATATTCTGAATGATACTGTTATTTTTATTAAAATACAGATCAACTTCTGCTTAATGACAAGTGAGCAAAAAATATTTTGTGCAGGCAGAAGAGGAACAGATTGCCCTGGGATGTGCAAGACCTTGATCTTCAAAGCTAGGCAGGAAAAGAATAGACAGAAATTTCAGGAGGCTAGAATTATGATAATTAAGATGCTTAACCTTTACTGAGGGCTGCCATCAGCCAGGCATCGGGTTACTGTTTTCTAAGTCATATTTATTCTTCCCAACTGCACAAGGTAGACACCTTTAGTATTCCTATTTTTATGTAGAAGAAGAAACAGAATTAGAAGAGGGCAATTTGTCCATGGTCATGTATTAAATGGCAGAGCTGGGATTTGAGCCTGAACTGGCTGGCCTCAGAGCCCAAGGCTCTTAAATATTGCACTCTACTATTCTCGTTTTGGAGTAAGGATGGCCCAGAGGTGGGCAGTGGGCTTAATTAAGGCAGGATTATGTGGTAGCCTGACGGCCAAGCCTACCACCGAGGCCAAGTAAACAGTGATCAAGAATAAAGGCTCTGGAGCAAGCTGTCTGGGTTGGATTCCTATTCCACTACTTACCATATCTGTATCCCTGAGCTGATTATTTTCCCAAATCTCTATTTTTTAATCTACAAAACGGAAACAATATAGTGTCTAATTCTGGTTTGTTAGGATTGAATAAGAATATGTATAGAGAATACTTTCATAGTAACTAGATATCATTGTAGCCTTTTTTTTTTTTTTTCTAAATCAGGGGAGAGGTGATTGAGGTTTTTTTACTTAATTTTGTTGTTTTAGCCAGAGTCAGAAAAACTATGTAGGAATTTTCTGTAATCCAGTTTATAAGCAGTAATAAGGACCACAAAGACCTAAGATACTAGCACTGAGATGTTACTAGACCAGAGGCAGTAATAGAAGAGTGGTTCTAAACGAGTAGATCATGATGATAGTAGACTTTGATGATAGGGTTGTGCTAAAATTACTTCCACTGAATGGGAGAGTCATGGTACTGTTGAATGTAGGGGAATCGATTGAGAGAAAACAAGTTTGAAAATGTGAAAGTTTGATTAAAGACATGCAGAGTTTGGTGTGTCCTCATATCTGATCTGAGAGGAAATTACTAATAGGCATTGAGATTGTGGTTACGTAGTTTGAAAGAAGAGATGGGCTGGAGAGGAGACCCACATCTTTTGAGAGTCGTCTTTATAGAGAAGAGAGAGAAGAAAATGACAAATAATAAGTAAGTGTTTTAGGAACTAAAAGGAAGAAGAGAACATGTCAGTAGAGATGTGGGTGAGTGAAGGACTAGGAGCATATTTGTGACCTTGGAGGCTAAGGAAAGAAAGTTCAAGAAAGTGTATCAGGACCATCAGATATTGTAGGGTTACTGAGAAGGTCTCCATGGAGCAGTGTGTGCCTGGCTCAGCCAGTAGAGTGTGTGACTCTTCATCGTAGGGTCATGAATTCAAGCCCCATGTTGGGTGTGGAGATTACTTAAGAAAAAAAATTTTTAATTAAAAAATAAATAAAATGTTAAAAAAAAAAAGAGTGCCATGGAATAGAAATGAGTGTGGCCTTCTTGTCAACTACATGATCACAGGAATTTCTATTCTTATCTTAATTCTCGATGTTAGTATTGTAATGAAGTAGGAAAACCAGAACAAAGAAATCAAGTTTGCACTGAATGAGTATTATTTTATAAATAAGAATAATCCTGCCTCCCCAGCAGAACCAGCCATCATCATTTTTTGTTTACTTCCATTCTCTATTCATATATATCCTTTTTTGTGGAGGGTGTAATTATATCAGAAATACAGTTTTCTATCCTCCTCCTTCCCTGCCACGTTACTATATACTTTTCATATTTTTCAAGAGTCTGCCTAACCTGTTGTTACACCTTAATTTACTGGCTTGTTGGTTATTTAGGCTATTATAAATGATGTTCCTTCCTGTTAATATATCCTTGTATGTGGGTTTTTTTTTTTTTCCTTTCATAGGATTCTCTTTAGAATAAATTGGCAGGAGCTTAACTAGAGTAAAAAGAAATGAAATTCTTGATGAGTCCAGATTTGATATCACATGGCTTCCCAAAGCAATTTTCTCTATGATGTTTATGCTAATTTGGACATCTGCAGCACCATTTTTGCTTAGCTCCAAGTTAGATAGATGGTACATTGCAGTGTGGACTTACCTTTTGCCTGGATCTGAAATGTAATGGACCCCCGCAAAAGCCAGAAACCACATTGGTATAAATCTTCTACTTGAAGCATTTAAACCTTTCCTCTTGGGTCACATCTGTTAAATCTTTGGTGTTCATTGACATCATCTCCTATCATTCTCTCCCTTACCCACTCTGGCTACACTGACTTCTTTGCTATTCCTTGAGGTCTCCTCAGGCCCTTCAGGGCCTTAGTACTTCCTTCTGTCTGAAATTCTCTTTTCCCAGATTTCTGAGTGGACGGCTCATCTCTTCCCTTAGACCTCTCCTCAACCGTTACCTTAACAGAGAGCTCTTTCCTGATCTCCTTATCTAAAATGGCAGTACCTCTTACCCTCATTTTATTTCCTTTTCGCTCTCGTTTTATTTTTCTTCAAAGTGCCTATGACCTGAAAAACTGACATGTTTCTCTGTTTTCTAGATTGGAATGTAAGTTTTATAAGAGTAGAGTGTTTTTATGTTTTGTTCACTGTTCTATGCCTAGTACCTTGCATACCTGCCTCAGTGGCTGGCCCTTAGATATTTGTTAAATGAATGGATTTTATCTTTGCAAATGATGAGTTCACTACTTGCTCAGAGAGTAGAAGTCTATCACATTTTAAAGCTGGAAAGTTCCATAAAGATCATCTCATTTTAATATAATCTTTATTTTAAACTGAGATTCGAAGAGGTGAATTGTCTTTTCCAAAGATCATATAGTTTTTATCAGACAGGCTTAGACATGACTGACCAAGAGTTTATGCTATTTTATCTGATGAATTAATTATAAAGGAAGTCATTTTTATTTGTTTGACTAGTGTGTATCATTTGTGGGAAAGGAATATTGGTTTAAACTATAAAATCTGATAGATTATGCTGTTATTTACAAGACTGGATTTTATATAAAAATAAACAACTTCAGTTGTGTGACCCATGGGACACTTTCACAACTTAAAAACAAAAGTGGTCCTTGGCTTTTTCCAAGGACCCTTCATCGTAGGGTCATGAATTCAAGCCCCATGTTGGGTGTGGAGATTACTTAAGAAAAAAAAATTTTAATTAAAAAATAAATAAAATGTTAAAAAAAGAGTGCCATGGAATAGAAATGAGTGTGGCCTTCTTGTCAACTACATGATCACAGGAATTTCTATTCTTTTTCCTGAATTCTTCTGTTCTGTTAGTTACGCTGACATAACAGGGGTATTTCCAAGAGTTGGTTTAGGATGAGGCTGTGGGTCTGAGCTAACCTTTAGCTGTAGCTATGAGCATGGGATTACATCCCATATAGCTCTTGGGTGATGCCACACCATTTCTGGACATGAGTGCACTGCTTTGTAATTGAGTTCTTTGACTACAAGGATCAGAGGTTCTCTTGTACTACCTCAAGTGGGGGATGTGGTAAAAAGTGACAAGGAAAGCCCCAAAAGTAGGAGCTGTGGTAGAACCAGATATCATGGAGGTATCATGCCAGAGAGTGGCAGGCTGCAGGGATCCAAGCCGTGGGAACTGTGAATTTTTCATTGTAATATTCCACCATTATCGTGACTCAGCTCTTCTCTGCCCGTGTGCTCATCTCTGACTGTGCTTCCAGTGGGAAAACTATTTTCATATTTCATATTTCTTGAATTCCAGAAAAAGGGAATCTGATTGGCCCAGTTCATTTTTTATACCTAGCTGTGACATAGGGCCATCCTAAAGACAGTGGCCAGAGAATCTTTGGCTGCTTAGTAAAGAAACAGCTTAGTTCTGCTTCCTTGAACGTGGGGCTGTGAATGTGATTACTAGAAGGATAAGGTGGGCATGACAAGCTTTTATGAGGATAAGTATGTTTATCATGACCTCCTTGGAAGACTAGCCTGTGTCCAAAGTTGCTATCACTAGAGCTAGAAAAATCTCTGCCCACCCTGAGCCGCCTCCCCCTCATTCTGTACAAGCAGCTGCTCTCGATACTGCCAGTGGTCTGAGCTCTTGTGGTGGGGCGGGGGCCAGGGAAAAGAACTGGCATCTCCTGGATAGTCCGTACAGCTGCACTACTGCTGTTGGCAGAGACTTGTGGGACAGAGGTAAGGAGAGCAGCCAGCTGCAGATGTTCGACAGGAGATTGACCACGTGGCTCTGAAACCTTATTCAGAAGTTGGTGATGCTGGCAGTGGAGCGGAGGAGGTCGTCTCAGCCCACTTGAGCAGCCAGTTTCAGTTCTGGCCATCCGGGGGGAGGGGAGGACAGGTTTCGGGTGCACAGCCGGGTGAACAGGAACAGTAACAGGCATGCAGATTTATGCAAGAATAACTCATGCCTTTCGATCTGATGATTCCCACCCACCTTGGGTGAAGGGTGTACTTCTCAGTGGCTGTTTGTTCAGGTGATCATATATTTCTTCTGCGCTGGCTGGCTTGGCTGCTGGTCCTTGGGACCAAGGTCATGCCATTGTGGAAGGGTATATAATACCAGCGTAGTTTGTGAACCTGGCACAAGCCAGGCCACATGGCTTTCAGATTCACTTTGAGGCAGCCAGCTACAGAGATCCTGTTTGAAGAACAGGAAAGAGGACTCTAAATGGACAAAAATAGGTCATTGTGAAGCTGCATCGGCTGGATTCGTGGCATCTGTTTCTTTTTCCTTCAGTTTATCTAAATCTGGCTCTGGAAAGGAAAGTTTTCAAATTTCACATTTTTTTCCCTTGTAGTATAACTTGAATGGAAATAAGTCTGTTGTTTTAGGCCCAGATTCCAAGCTTTTCTACTTTCTGAGTTACATAAACTGATCCAAGTTGGGAAACTCAAGGGTTTTAGCCTGTACCTAACCTTTTGCAGTTTATAAGCTTTTGAGTAGTACTTTGCCTTTTTTTTTTTTTAAAGCAGATCCTGGCTTATAATACTCATGCCCTTTAGTGAATTCTGTATTTTAATTGATTGAAGTTTTCTTTCTCAGAAGGATTTTCTTATAAAAACATGGAAACTGTACTACAGGCTAGCAGGAGTGGTCTTTTTGTTTTGTTTTGTCCTTTTTTGACCTATTATTGCTTTCAAAAGCTTAGCACACCCTCAGTTTAAACTGTTTTATTAAACACCTACCTCTTCTGCATTGTATTGAAATTGAACTGTAAGAGCGAGTCTTTGATTTCAGAGTGCGTGTTGTTTGAGGGACTGTATAGAAAGGAGTAGGCAGAGGAAGGTACCGGTGACAGGACAGGGCCTGAGCAGCCACATACATAATGGAGACACCCAGTACTCTGTCAGAGCAGTATCTGATGCTATGTCCAGACAGAAGTGCTGGGAGTGGGGGAGATGCTTATACAGTGTAGAGAAATCAAAACCACCCCTGATGAGAATGTTCTTTGGAAGAGAGTAGCTCTCAGGAACTGAAATGGAAGGTGCAAATTTGACAGGCTGAGGCAGGGTGAATGTTTTCACAGAGGGTGTAGATTGGGACAGGACTTGCTGACCGGAATTGGATGAGCAAGTGAGACCAAGAGAGGATATATCAGTTGAAAAGGTTTGGAATGGGAAAATGAGAGGATCTGGTGAACAATTTTGAAAGCTGAGAACAAAGACTTGGGTTGTCTTTCAAAATAGGATGGATAGCTTTAGTCAAGGCTTTCATCTTGTGAAGGAGAAATGGTGGCACAGAGAAAACCTATTGGCAGCAGCATCGGGAACTCATCAGAGGAGTATTAAAGTGTAGGAAGGAGGAGAAACTAGATTGTCAAAGTTCAAGCACTGTACAAGCAGTTTGGACCAAAGCTTCATCTGTGTGGAAGTGTTTGTTAGGTTAAAAGTTGTGTGATTCTCAATGAGGAAGAAAAGAACCAGTAGGCAAGAGCTGGGTGTTTGTGGACTCAGACGTGGGCAGTAGTTAGTGTGTGACACTGAGTAAGTCATTTAATCTCTGAACGTCAGTTTACTCATCTGTGTTAATACTAGTCATTGGGTTATTAAATGGATTATGGGAAACAGGGCACATTCATACCAACACAATACTTAGGCTTAATAGGTGTTAAATAATATTAGTGGTCCATGAAAATGTAATGCTCAGTAATAATAAAACTGCCCAACTAGTTTGACCAGTTTCCTCCCACACCCCCAGTCTGAGCTCAGTTTTCATGGTCAGGTGCTTGTTAGAACTGACTGTGACTAGAACTGACAGACTGGCCGATTTCACAAGGACCTCTTTATGTAGGAAATGTGAGGTTACATAAACAGAGCAAGTTTTAAGCCCAAATGCCCCAGGTCACTGCCCTGGATTACAGGACTTTACTAAGAACACAGGAAGTAGATTGCCAGTTTTCAGCTCTGAGGTGGTTCTACCCATCAGACTTGTTTTCTTGTCCATTCCTACCTTCCTCCACCCCCGCCTGCCAAGCCAGAAGTCCACAAAGAAACAGTTACTAGTGCAGTAAAAAAAACACAAGACAGGCTAGCCCAAAATGTTTGAGCCTCAGCCCTATGTAGTGAATATAGTCAAGGAAATATGTTTAGTTCTGAACCCACAGGAAACATTCAGGAATCCGTGGATTTGGGCAGTATCTGCAGAGCCATTTCTACATGTGATCTTAGGCTAATTCCTTCACTCGCAATGGCCTCTATTTTTTTTTCACTCTGTCATGCTGTTAAGATCTGCTATCACCTACAGAAAGACTTCCTGATTTCTCTATCCATGTCTTTTTCACTGAAAGATCTGTCTTCTTTCTGTGAAGTCCAGTTTCTACAAATACTTAAAAAAAAAAAAAAAACTAATTGGGATACTTAATGTGTTCTTCCTAGATTACGGTTCTCTATGTACTTACTCTTCATTACTTTCTTGTACTAGTTTACCAATTCCTTAAGAACAAAGTCTTGCTTATGTTAGTATTCTTCTTTAGTGCCTAGAGCACATAGTAAGTGTTCAGTACATTTTGGAAATCACTTATCTTCATGAATGAATAGGGAATGAACAGGGAATCCAGTTCAGAGAACTATGGTGTTCTCCAGGCAGGAGGCAGGAAATTGATGAAGTGCTTTGGCTCTTCCCACCCACTGCCCCCAATCCTATACTCCAACTAATGAACTCTAGTCTCTGTTTTCCAAGTGAGCCAAACCGTTGACCGACCTTTTGTGCCTGGGCCTGCCCTCTTTCCTGAACTTGGAATCCCCTCACTTCCTGGAAGACTAATTATTGCCCTGCTCATATATGGCCTTTGTTCTATGGCTTTTGCAGATGTTTGGACACCTTTGCTCTTTGTCATTCACCAGTGTTCTGTAGGACACCCTCCCAACACAACACTTTTCATGGTGTCCCTTAGTCATTTATTTATAGGTTGGATTTTTCTGGGACTTGGCTTCTGCTTCTTTGTAGCTTCATTGCTTAGCTTCATGCCCTGTCCCTCATAAATATTTTTGGTTCTATTGAATTGAATCCAAAGACAAAGACTCCTGAGGCAAACCAGGTAAGTCTTCTGACCCAAGAGCCAAGGTTAGCGAGAATGTTTGGAACAGCCTCTGTGCCAAAAAGTGTTTGAACTCGGGCAGCTCTGGCTGGGGAGGTGCCCTTCAGTTCTGTCTAGGAAGGTCACAGGAAATCAGGCAAGCTGGATTCTGTGCAAGGAGAGCGTGCTCTCTCTCTGTCTCTTTCTCTCTTTCTCTCTCTCTCTCTCTCTCTCTCTGTGTCCAGACCATGGATTTTTCCTTCTGGGGCTGATCTCACTTAATCAGAAACTGGCTATCCCTTGGCCAGCTACTGGTCTATGCATGTAGCAGTGGTTTGGGGCATAGCCCTACAAGCCGGAATTGTTTTCCCATTGTAGTTGATACTTGAAACATCTAAATCACTAAGAGCATTAGTTGATTTTAAGAACTATTGGGTCTTTGAAAAATACTAAACGGGGCCCCTGGGTGGCTTTGTCATTAAGCATCTGCCTTTGGCTCAGATTATGATCCCAGGGTCCTGGGATCAAGCCTCACATCAGGCTCCCTGCTCAGTGGGTGCTGAGAGAGAGCCTGCTTCTCTCTCTCCCACTCCCCCTGCTTGTGTTCCCTCTCTCACTGGTCTCGCTCTGTCAAATAAATAAGTAAAGCTTTTTTTAAAAAATACCAAACAGTCCTTGAGAGAAGGGGAGAATATATTACTCTCTTCCCCAGAAAGACCTTGTGGTTTTTTTTCCCAACAAATTTTTATTTTCAAATATTTAAAATCTACAGAAATACATATCAAAATCATGATGAAATACTACCTCACGCCTGTCAGAATGGCTAAAATTAACAACACAGGAAACAACAGATGTTGGTGAGGATGCAGAGAAAGGGGAACCCTCTTACACTATTGATGGGAATGCAAGCTGATAAGGCCACTCTGGGAAACAGTATGGAGGTTCCTCAAAAAGTTAAAAAGAGAACTACCCTATGACCCAGTAGTTGCACTGTTAGGTATTCACCCAAAGGATAAAAAAATACAAATTTGAAAGGGTACATGCACCCTAGTTTTATAGTAGCATTATCAACAAGAGCCAAACTATGGAAAGAGCCCAAATGTCCATCGACTGATGAATGGATAAAGATGTGGCAGAGGTACCAATGGAATGTTACTCAGCCATAAAAAAGAATGAACTCTTGCCATTTGTGACAACATGGGTGGAGCTAGAGTACATTATGCTAAGCAAAATAAGTCAGTCACACAAAGGCAAATGCCATATGACTTCACTCATATGAGGAATATAACAAAACAGACAAACATATGGGAAGGAAAAAAAAAAGAGGGAAGCAAACCATAAAAGGCATTTAAACAGTAGAGAAAAAACTGAGGGTTGATGGAGTGGAGGAGGATGGAGGGATGGGCTTAATGGCTGATGGGCATTAAGGAGCACACTTGTTTGATGAGCACTAAGTGTTATATGTAAGTGATGAATCACTCAATTCTACTCCTGAAACCTATATTACACTACATGTTGGCTGGGATTTAAACAAAAATTGAAACAATTCAAACCTACAAAAAATCTCTAAGAATAAATGCAACAAACACCTATATAACCTTTTTCTAGATTCACCAGTTGTCAGCATTTTGCCACATTCACTTTTCTCTTTTTTTCTCTGTGTGTGTATGTGTGTGTGTGTGAATATCACTTGCAAGTAAGTTGTAGACCTTAGGACCCTTCACTCCTAAGTGCTTCTGGATGTCTCCTATGAATAAGAAATATCCAGATTGTTCTAGTAATATCCTTTAGAGCTGTTTGTTTGTTTGTTTGTTTGTTTTAATCCAAGATCTAAACAGGTAGCCCTAACATCCCAATATAGTCTTTTTTTTTTAAGATTTTATTTATTTATTTGACAGAGAGAGAGAAAGAGATCACAAGTAGAGAAGCAGGCAGAAAGAGAGAGTGTGAAGCAGGCCCCCCGCTGAGTGGAGAGCCCAGTGTGGGGCTTGATCAAGCCCCTGGGATCATGACCCAAGCCAAAGGCAGAGGCTTTGATCAGGACCCTGGGATCATGACCCAAGCCAAAGGCAGAGGCTTAAACCACTGAGCCACCCAGGTGCCCCTATCCCAATATAGTCTTACACTTAGTTATCATATCTCTCTACTGTCCTTTAATTTAGACAGTTTCCTAGGCTTTTTATCTTTTGTATCATTTGATAGGTGTATTTCAGAAGTTTTATAGAATATCACTTAATTTGGAATTATCTGATTGTTTCCTCATAATGAGATTCAGGTAAAACACTGTTAGCAGGAATAGTATGCAGATGATCTGTTGCACTGAGAAGGACATAGTACAGGAGGCACATTAAGTCAGTTTGCCCCATTGTTGGTGATATGAAGTGTGATCATTTGGTTAAACTGTTGTCTCCCAGATTTCTCCATTTTAAAAATGCCTCTTTCTCCCTTTTTAAATACTGACTAATCTGTGAAGTGATACTTTAATAAGAGTATATTAAATATCTTGTATCCCCTTCCCAAATTCACCCAATGGTTTTAGAATCCATTGATGACTCTTGCTTAAGTCAATTATTACTATGATGATGATATTCATTTTATTAAAATCTTACTTAATTTAGTGAGATACCTGCTTTTTCGCTCCCTCAAATGCCTTTTTCTAAGTAGATAACTTATGGGGCGCCTAGGTGGCTCAGGTGGTTGAGTGTCCGATTCTTGGTTTAGGCTCAGTGGGATTGAGCCCCGTGTCTGTTTCAGATTTTCTCTCTTTCCCTCCTCTCACTTTCTCTCTCAAGTAACAAATAAATACAATCTTTGAAAAATAAATACATAAATACATAACTTAGAAATACATTGAAAGCCAGTAAGCATCTTTACTAAATATAACATTTTGATTGACTAAATAAAACTAAATCTAGGGGCACCTGGGTGGCTCAGTGTGTTAAGCCGCTGCCTTCGGCTCAGGTCATGATCTCAGGGTCCTGGGATCCAGCCCCGCATCGGGCTCTCTGCTCAGCAGGGAGCCTGCTTCTTCCTCTCTCTCTGCCTGCCTCTCTGCCTGCTTGTGATCTCTGTCAAATAAATAAATAAAATCTTTAAAAAAAAAAAACTAAATCTAAACTTCTCCTGATGATTTTGAAATTCATCATTTCAATTCTTCTTAATATATGTCTGTGGACTTTAGAGCAAATATATCTGCATAGACCTTAAATTGTAGTACTAAAGCATAGGTGACCACTTTCTGCTACTTAAAACCCTGTGAAATGATCACAGTCACAAAAGTAGCCATAAATAATAAACAAGCCAGTCCTCATTTGCTAATGATAATGATATTCTTGCCTCATCATTTTTAGGCAAGACAGTATAAGTGAATGGATGAAGAATGAGGGCTCTGTAAGCAGACCTGGGTTTTAATGTGAGGTGTCCCTTAACCCCTTGGAGTTTCAGTTTCCTCATCTGTAAAATGGGAATAACACCTGTATTTGCCTCATAGAATTACTGTGAGGATTAAGAGATTGCAGATGTAAAAGTATTTATTATTAGCAAAGTGCCTGGCACACTGTAAGCACTTTGTAACTGGTGTTTGTGGTGGTGAAGTTGGTGGTGATGGTTATTTGTACTAGCGATCAAGTATAAAAAAAATTCTAACATGAAAAATTATGTATTTAAGAGCTCAGGAAGCATTGTTTTTGACAGGTAGCCAAGAACATTTTGGAGGTTGTTATATTTAATGTGTTCTCAGGTATTAAGAGGAAAAAAATTTTTAATTAAATTTACCCTGTAAAAACCTGGCCAAATAAAATGGAATTATCCCACTTAAGTCCCCCTAACCCAACACCTTCCTGTTCCTCTTTACCCCAGAGAAGTGTGGTCAGTCCAGGCTTGTCTAAAAGTCCTTCACTGTTTTTTCCTTCCTCCCCCAACCTATGTGGCACCAGTGAGAAAGCAAACAATTTCCTGCCATCTATTCTGCCCAACCCAGAGTCATGATGGTGATAGTGTTAAGAGTTCCTGTAGCTTCCCCCAGAGCTCATAGTTCCACCCACAGATTGGTTCTGAGCTGAGGGCCTCCCATAGCTCACCACATCTCTGAAACCCTCTCAGCCTCCTTAGGTATGTGGGAAACAAAGTCACCATTTGTGAAACCTGAGTTTTATGATCCTGTTGTCTCTTAGCGGCTCAGAGGGCAAGGGAGAACAGAAGAAGCTGATAATTTTTTGGTCAAGCTTTTTTATATGCCTTTGAAACTAACAGAAGAACCTGCCCTCATAGTGACAGTTTGAGGAGCTCTATTTTTAAGTATGATAGGTTTTTATTTGTTTTTTTTTTTTTTTTTGAAGATCAGTTTATTTATTTGAAAGAGAGAAAGCCCATGCAAGAGTTGGGGGAGGGGTAGAGTCCCAAGCAGACTTCCCACTAAGTGTGGAGTCCAGCACAGGGCTCAGTACCACCACCCTGAGATTATAACCTGAGCTCAAATCAAGAGTCATATGTTCAACTGACTGAACTACCCAGGCGCCTCAATAATAGGCATTTATTTAAAGAATGTATTAGAATCATCAAATAATATCACATCTGATCATTCTCTTTCCTGGTGGAGATGGCTAGTTATATATGAAAAAAAAATTCAGTCACTTTATTATTTGTTTACCGTAATATTTAGTCTATTATTTAAATAAATTTAAGGTTTATCTTTAGTATCTAGATTACTGCTCTTTATTCACCAAACACTTGAAAATCCACATAGAAAATACATAACATTAATTTGAACTCCAATTTTTGTGAGACTGTATGTAAAACTCCATTTGACATATCACACAAATAACTGAAAATGCAGAAAGAAAAATCGACACTTGCACAATATTTACAAAGCACCTTTACGTGTGTTATTTCACAACCTACCCCTCTGTAAGTTAATCAGGACAAATTCTTTTTTCATTTCACAGAGAAAAGAGACAAGACTCAGAAACTTTAAGTTAATATTCAAATTCATGGTTCCACCACTTGTTGGGTTACCTTGATTAAGTTGCTTAATCACTCTATGTGATTTCTTTAACTGTGAAACAACTAAACATAGTGCCTACTTCACAGGGTGTGAATGGATGCACGCACTTAGAATGGTGCCTGGGACACAGTAGATAGATGCTCAGAAAATGTTAGCTATTATTACACATAGCTAGTAAATGTTAGAACTTGGATCCAAATCTAGACCTTCTGACTCCTAGTCCAGAACTCTTTTCGTAGTACCATGTGGAATTTGCCTTTTAGTAAATAATTAATTTAAATTTTCATCTCACATTGACCTTGTTATTCTAGAAGGAATCTTTTTCTACTTTAATTTGACCTTAAATTTCTGAAGATCAAAAAGGAAATATATTTGAAGGATTCTTCCTTCCTGATTTGTTTTTAAATACTCTTTCTGTTGTCATCTGGGTTTGATTGATCTTGAGGCGTCAGAAGGTGTTTTTAGTAGGTGAAGGTACAATAAAGTTGTTCCATTTGTGATGATTTTGGGTGTCTCTGGTGAATTTTGTTTTGGTTGGAAGGCCTGAGGTATGAAGTAGGGTTGAAGGAAATTGTTGAAGTGGAGTCACACCCCTTATCTGTAATGCTAGGAGAATATTGTCATTACTGAGAATGGCAGCTTGCTGGTCAGGGAGTAGAAATGATTTATTTTAAAAGATTATTTGTTGTAAAAGAGTTATCCTGAAGGAATTGGTAAGGTATTATGAGCCATTCCTTTGGGAAGGAGAAGAAGTTTTTATGGATATTTTTCTTGATATTGGTAGCAAGCTTTTACTTCTGACTCCCCATTGTTTTTACTCTGTATACTGCTCATATTTTTAACATTTATGGCTCTGAGAGAGGCCTGATTGAAGATCTACATGTCTTTGTGGTAGCTACTCAGCTGCTGTGGGGAGATACTCTCCTCTTCTGATGCACAGGTTGAGCTCAGTGCAGGAATTGATGTAGAAGATATCAGAGGGTAGGCAACAATGTGCCAGAAAAATGTAGTCAGCCTGGTGGCCTTCTGGTGGCAAGGAGCTGGAGAAATCCCCAGCTCAGTGAGCATGCCTTATTCCCAGGCAGTTTTGTTTGTTTGTTTGTTTGTTTTTTAAGTAGGCTCCATGGCCAGCATGGAGCTCAGCCCAGGACCTGAACTCATGACCCTGAGATCAAGACACAAGCCCAGATCGAGTTGGATGCTCAACCAACTGAGCAACCCAGACTTCCCATCCCAGGCTTTTTTGATGGATCTGTGCATAATATACACAGATGGGGTCCTCTTCAAGAACAAGATATTCAGTGTGCCTCTAGGACCTTTGTGGGCCATCTGTACCAGGGTTTAACATGGTGAGGCAGGAGGTTTGAGAGGACATGCTGAGACCTCCTCTTTATGATTTGCATGTTTTAACTCACTCATCTCTAATATTCACTTTGGCAAGTGGAATTAATGTTCTCACATTAAATGAAAACACTGAATTTTTAATAGATTCCTTGGGGCTTGGTGATTGTTTGATACTGTTTCCAGTAAAACGAAGATATGAAGAAATGATATTTTTTCTAGTTTTGCTGTTAGGTTTTATTTTTCTTGCCTAGCCACCTGCTGAATCTTTTGACCCATCGAGCCTAGTAACAGAGCCCAGAAAACAGCTCTGGGTACCCCCCACCCATGTAGGCAACCTCCCTGTTGTGTCTACATACCCACTTCTGTGGGCTTGGTGTTGTCCCTGTGCGTTGACTTCTGCCTTTTGGATTGGCCACTCTTGGTGTGTCAGATAGTGGTTGATCTTTTTCCTACTGTGTTTGTTTAGATGGTAGGGTTAACCTTCTTCTGCTATATTTGCTTGGGTGCTGTGTGTAGTAGACAAGGAATTGAGGGAAAGGATTTTTTAAAAAGTATCCATTATTCATTTTCTACTGCTCCTGTCATTATGTGCTGCCCAGGACTCCCAAGAGCATTGTTTCTAGGCCAGTTGATTAACATCTTTGTTTGATGCGTGAGAATCCTCTGAATATGGAGGTTCTTATTCTCCACCATTTACACATTTCTGGCATGCAGCATACCAGGATAGAAGCATATTAGTGGTGGGGTTTTTTTGAGGTCAGTAGTAGGACTGGGAGTGGAGGTGACAGCTGAGAGACTCAGCAAAGCTAGAGGGGTTGCAGAGGAGTTGAATAATTGAGTAGTGAAACTTAGACTAGCTCATGATGGGCCTTTGCCCAGCTGCCATACATGAATCCTGGTATGGCAGCAGATGCCAGAATTAGTCCCTTGAATATCTGTTGACTTGACATTCTCTCAAGTCAAAGTCCTTGCTCCTCTGGGCTGCCAAGGCACTTTGTCTCCATGTATCTGATTCAGCTTTGTAGCAAATAGTTAATTGTTTAAATGTCTATTTAGTAGGAAGTACTCTCCTCCATCTCCATTTTCTCATAATCCATAGAGTGTGTCCCACTTGTAACAGTTGCTCAGTAAATATTAGTGAATCAAAGTGAGCAAAGCTAGCTGTCTCTATGGAAATTCTGCAGCTAGTATCCATGTTTATCAGTTGTATACTCTTCCATGAGTTAGGAGACTATCCTTGGAGAAAGCAAGCATCATCATCAGAAGTAACATAATCTATTTTTTGTCTCTATAGATTTGCCTGTTCTTGGCATTTTATATATATGGAATCGTACAATATTTGTGCCTGGCTTCTTTCACTTAGCATAATATTTTCAAGGTGCATCCAAGTTGTAGCATGTGTCAAGCCTAAAGCTTGATAGAGTTTGGGGGACAGATGATGCTGGTTTTTTTGGCTGGTGGTTGTGGCTCAGGCCAATAATGAATCTGCCTGCTCTCATGATGACCAGATTTATAGGCATGCCATGGAGATATTGTGGGTTCAGTTCTAGACCACCCAAATCAAATATTTCAATAAAGTGAATCAAACCAATTTTTTAGTTTCCCAGTGCATATAAAAGTTATGTTTACTGGGGCACCTGGGTGGCTCAGTGGGTTAAGTCTCTGCCTTCCACTCAGGTCATGATCTCAGGGTCCTGGGATCGAGCCCCTCATCGGGCTCTCTGCTCAACAGAGAGCCTGCTTCCCCCTCTGTCTCTGCCTGCCACTCTGCCTATTTGTGATCTCTCTCTGTTAAATAAATAAATAAAATCTTCAAAAAAAGTTATGTTTATGCCATACTGTAGTCTGTTAAGTGTGCAGTTGCATTATATCTAAAAAACTGTACATACGTTAATTAAAAATTACTTTATTGCTAAAATACACTAACCATTATCTGAGCTTTTGGTGAGTTGTAATCTTTTTGTTGGTGGGGAATCTTGTCTCAGTGTTCATGGCTGCTGACAGATCAGGGTGGGGATTGCTAAAGTTTGGGATGGATGTGGTAATTTCTTAAAGTAAGACAACAATTAATTTTGCCACATTGATTGACTCCTTTCACAAATGATTTCCCTGTACCATATGATGCTGTTTGACAGCATTTTACCCACAGTAGAACTTCTTTCAAAATTGGGGTCAATCCTTTCAAACTCTGCCTCTGCTTTATCAGCTAAGTTTATGTAATATTCTAAATCTTTTGTTATTTCACCAATCTTCATAGCATCTTCATTGGAAATAGATTTCCTCTCAAGAAACCATTTCTTTGCTCATCTGTGAGAAACAACGCCTCATCTGTTAAAGTTTTGTCATTAAAACTGGCTGAGATTGCAGCCATTCAGTTACATCTTCATTTAAAATATACTTATTCTAGTTCCCTTGCTATTTCTACCACATCTGCACTTAAGTCTTAAACCCCTCAAAGTCATCCTTAAGTTGGAATCAACTTCTTCCAAACTCCTGTCATGGTGATATTTTGACCTCTTCCCATGATCATGATTGTTCTTAATGACATCCAGAATGGTAGATCTTTTTCAAAAGGTTTTCAGTTTACTTTGCCCAGATCCATCAGAGGAATCTCTGGTAGCTATAGTCTTATGAAATGTATTTCTTAAATAGTAAGACTGGGGCACCTAGTTGTTTCAGTTGGAGGTACCTACAACTCTTGATCTTGGGATGTGAGATCTCTACTAAAATAAGTAAATAAACTTAAAAAAAATAATAGTAAAACTTGAAGGTTGAAATGGCTCCTTGATCCATGGGCTGTAGAGTGGACATTGTGTTAGCAGGCATGAAAACAACATTCATTTCATTGTACATCTCCCATCAGTGCTTTTGGGTGACCTAGTACATTGTAATGAGCAATAATATTTTGAAAGGAATCTATTTTCCTGAGCAGTAGGTCAATAGTGGACCTAAAATCATCAATAAACTATCTTGTAAACAGATGTGCTATCATCCAGGCTTTATTATTCCATTTAGAGTGCACAAAGTAAATCTGTCATAATTCTTAAGGGCTGTGGGATTTTCAGAATGGTCAATGAGCATTGGCTTCAACATAAAGTCACCAGCTGTATTAATGCCTAATAAGAGAGTGAGCCTGCCCTTGGAAGCTTTGAAGGTTGGCATTGACTTCTCCTCTTTAGCTGTTAAAGTCCTAGATGGCATCTTCTTCCAATAGAGAGCTGTTTGATCTACATTGAAAAAGCTGCTGTTTACTGCAAGCACCTTCATTAATTACCTTAAGAAGATCTTCTGGATATCCTGCTACAGCTTTTACATCAGCACTTGCTGCTTAACTTTGCACTTTTATGTCACAGAGATGGCTTCTTTCTTTAAATTTCCTGAATCAGCTTCTGCTAGCTCCCAGCTTTTCTTCTTCAGCTTCCTCACCTCTCTTCATCCTTCATAGAATTGCAGAGTCAAGGCCTTGCTCTGGGTTAGGCTTTGGTTGAAGGGAATTTTGTGGCTGGTTTGATCTATCTAGACCACTAGAACTTTTTTCATTTATCAGCCATAAAGCTGTTTTGCTTTCTTATCACTCATGTGTTCACTGGAGTAGCACTTTTAATTTCCTTCGAGAACTTTTCCTTTACATTTGCAACTTGAGTAACTGGCTCAAGAGGCCTTGCCTTCAGCCTCTCAGCTTTCAACATGTCTTCTGCACCATGCTTGATCGTTTCTAGCTGTTGATTTCAAGTGAGAAACGTGACTCTTCCTTGAACAGTTAGAGGCCATTGTTGGGTTATTAACTGGCCTATTTTCAATATGGTGTGTCTCAGGAAATAGGGAGGCCATGGAGAGGGAGAGAGACAGTGGAATGGCTGGTCACTGGAACAATCAGAACACACACAGTATCTATGAAGTTCACTTTCTTATGTGGGCCCGGTTCACGGCTCCCCAGAACAATCACAATAGTAATCTCAAAGAGCCCTGATCACAGATCACCATGACTAATATAATAATCATGATGAAAACGTTTGAAATACTATGAGAATTGCCAAAATGTGACAGAGCGATGCACAGTAAGAAAATGCTGTTGGAAAAATGGTTCCAAAAGATTTACCTGACGTAGGGTTGCCACAGGTTTTCAATTTGTAAAAAAAAAAAAAAAAAAAAAAAAAAATTGCAGTATCTGCAAAGCATAATAACGTGAAGGACAATAAAATGAGGTGTGTTTGTATTTCATGGAAATTCCATAGAGGAGTTCTGAACTTGCTCCCCTGAGTACTTATGAGAATTAAGCAAGATAATGTCTACAAGTACCTAACCCAATGCTTGGCATATGAAAGTCTCAGTGACTATTACATCCTTGTGTCCCATTTCAAGTTCTTGGATTTTAGTAAGAACTTGCCAAAGTGAGACAGCGGGTAAGTTTTTATTTGGTACTTTGAGTTTAACGTACTGATTTCTCTCTCTGTCCTTTTGTTTTTGTTCTCCCAAGGCTATGCCTTTCTGCTGTTCCAGGAGGAGAGCTCAGTGCAAGCGTTGATAGATGCCTGCCTGGAAGAGGACGGGAAGCTGTACCTGTGCGTGTCCAGCCCCACCATCAAGGATAAACCGGTAAGTGATACGCAGCCAGCGGATGCTTTGCTAGAGCACATCCTCTCTGTAATGGGAATGCTGGTAACTAGGATCCTCTTACTCGGGGTGACCTTGCTATGCAGTAGAGCTGGACTCTTGTGGATGGGAAACTAATAACAAATTACTCAGTATTTCGTTTTATCCCTTTGGGACTGCGTGTAAACAAATATGTCCTTGTCTTTCACTTTACAGCTCTTTTAAGCTAATTCCTATTCAGTAACTCTGAATTGAAGTAAACAATGCTCTTAGTGGTTTTGGCAACTGGTTTCTGTCAGTATTTCAGATCAAGGACAGGAATAATTTATTATTATTTTTTTTTTAAAAAGACCGTAATCGGCAGTGCAATGCAGGGCATTGTGCTGGATGGTACCCACAATGGACTAGCTAGAACCTTCTGGACCAGGAGCTTACACTCTCAAACGGATAGCTTCGAACAGGGCAGGAAAAGGCAAGGACAGAGAACATGGACCCATAAATGTATAAATAAATGTATGTGTATGAAGAGTTTGTAGTTTCTGAACCAAAGAGTATGAGTAAGTCATAGGGTAAGAGAAGAAGACTGCTTCCTTTCTCCTGACAGAGGGGTTATCAGTGGAGAAGGGGCAAGACTATATTCAGAATAACAACAAAAAAAGTTATTGGTTAACATGGTAGAAGTAGGATGGAGGGAAATTGCGGGGGGAGTGAATTTGTATATCAAGAATTGGTGCTAGGGGTGGGAAATAGGGTTAAAAATAGTGATACAGACTAAGGGACCAAAGCAGGTATCTCTCACAGGGCCTGCAGCACATCCTGTCAGACTAATACCAGCCATATGTGGCTTGCTTAGCAGTTAGATTTATTTTCAGAAATGTGCATGGGGAAAGAGTTGGGGTCAGAAGTAGAAATCTTGACTCCAGCTCATTTAAATTATCTGCTTGGCTCAGAATAAGTCACCTAATACTTGTAGAATCTTGGTTTCATTATCTATAAAATGGCAGGAATATGATGTCTCTCTGGGATGTTGAGCAGCTCAGGTAAAAGAAAAATGAATGTGAAAGTATTTGGGACTTGTACAAGTATAATTGGATGATGCTATTAGTGCCAAATAGTGCTATAGTTAGGAGAGCAAGTTTAGAGTTTATGCACATGGTAAGGTCTGCTGGAAGGAATGGTGTGACATCTAGAATAGGGTTTACAGTTGGTTACAAAAGAATGCTACTAGGACTTGTCCACCTATAAGGGGGAGACTGCAGCATGGAAAGCAGAAGGAGTCACTAAAGAATGGGGATATTGAGTCATAGAATAATCAATGCAGAAGAAGCAGGATTTTAGCAAGTGTGACTGTGCCCCTGTATTTTTCAAATTCTGGGGCCATTACCAAATTTTTATAGCAGTTAGCCAACATGGATAAGCTCAGGAAAAAGAGTAAGGAACCTTAGTCTGAATTTAAACAATGTGGAAAGTCTGTGCTTTGTGGCTAGGATGGGAGTGTGCAAGTATGCAGTGCTTCATCTGAATAAATAATGAGAACGCTGAGGTAACTTCTCTAAATCTCTTTGGAATAGCATGTGATTAGAGAGACTAATCCCAATATGGTGGGGTCAGATGTCTGAAAGGTAAATGGTCAACCTCCAGAGAGCCTCTGTCACTGTAGGAGAGGATTTGAAATATATTTATACATTAAAAAGGCAGAGGGGTAGAGGTCTGCATAGAGATAGTGACGCCCAAAGTAGATTAAGAAGCTGTTGAATTGTCAGAGAAAGACAATTATCATATGATCTCTCTGATATGAGGAATTTGAGAGGCAGGGCAGGGGGGTGGTGGTGAGAAGGGAGGGAAAAAATGAAACAAGATGGGACCAGGGAGGGAGAAAAACCATAAGAGACTCTAAATCTCAGGAAACAAACTGAGGGTTGTGGGTGTGGGGTGGAGTGGGGAAGGATAGGGTGGCTGGGTTATGGACATTGGGGAGGGTATGTGCTATGTTAAGTGCTGTGAATTATATAAGACTGATGATTCACAGACCTGTACCCCTGAAGCAAATAATACGTTATATGTTAATTTTAAAAAAAGAAGAAGAAGAAGAAGCTGTTGAATTGAGGAGAGGAGAATGGAGATGAGCAGATGGGCTTGTGAACCTTGGAAGGGTCATGTTCCTGGCTCTGTGGGAGAAGGAGGGTATTATGCCTTGTCAGGGCAAGACTTCACCAGGACTGGACATCTTTTGAGAAGGGAATGAGCAGTGGCAGTTGCAGATGGCTGTGGTATGTTGATTGTTTTCCCTCCAAATACGTGTATTACCCTGGGCTTGAAGGACTTTTGAAAATAATTAGTGTAATTATCTGTTTTGGAAATGTTTATGGGCAAACTAACTTTTACTGTGTTTCTACAAATTTCTGCCTTATTGCAGTTTTCATTTTCTGAACTCAGGTGAAGAGGTTTTATTGGAGCTTGGTGAATTTTGAATGGTGGCTGCTGATCACGTATTTCTTTAACCCAGGCATACTCAAAATTTCCAGCAAAAACAATTTAAATATAACATAGGATGGGAAACAGAAAAGTCCCCAAATACCTGTAATTCTAATGAACTGGATCCCATTTTGGGTTCCAGCTCTTTTGGCTCCATTTTTGAAACCTTCTCTTTCTTGGCTTCGGTTCATATCTAACACTCCCAAACTCATTTGGCCACCCTTCCCCACCCAAGTTTCGGTACATTCCACCTCATTTTGGATGCTCCCACAGAAAGTGAGAGCTGGGTTAAACTATTGGGAGTAAATGAGGACCTTGGCAATAACTCAAGGTAAAGTCAGCCTTTGGAACTCGTTCACCAAATCTTCTGAGCTATGGCTCTTTCTTGATTTTTCTACTTCTTAGCTTGGCTACCTCTCAGGATCCTAGTGCCCTCATTCTTTTGTTTAGTTCTCTCTGGTCCTCCCTGGATTTCTCTTTGGAAATATACAGTGTTCCAGAATGATCTCACAGATTTTCTATCCTTTGACCTTCTCCCTTATCCCTTCCCCCCAGTCAAACCCACATTCCCTTTTTGTGGATTAGGTTAATCAGATTGTTTTCCTAATACAGAGCCTGATAGCAAGGTCCCCTCTCACCTCTCTAAGATTATGTTTGTTTTTAAACTCAAATCCCTAATCAGTGGGTTTCAGATAGTATTAGGAAGATACTTTTGGTCAGTGATTACCTTTCATTTACGAGCACTCAGCCTACCCTAGGTATAGGTCTGATCCTGAAAGATGGCAGAAGACACTGTAATGATAGCTTGTTTGATTGACTTCTCAGTCCCAAAGAAGGGTAAACAAATTGTTAAGATCAGGAGTTACTGCAGAGCTCCTAGCTGTGTGATTTTTTTCCCTCCTCCAGCAAGAGAAGTTCCATTGCTCAGATATTCTAGGCATCCCAAAGGATAGCTGTGTTCTTGCGCAGGCTTCCAGTGAAGCGGACAGACACTGTGACGGTAGTTTCTCTTGTCAGAGTGACTCCACTTTTTGAACATATAAAAAGGCTGAACCTGAAGGTTCAAAATAGCATATTGATAGAGCAGGAAACTTGCCAGAGGCTAACAGAGATAAGGACTGAAAAACAGTAACCTCGAAGACAGGGTGTGGAAGGAGATGTTTATGGTTCTTACCTTCTAAAACACTTTGGCCAGAGATGTGGCATAGTAGACACTTTGGAAGGAGTATCCTAGAAGTTTCCTGCTTCCCCCTCCTTACAATTTATAGCATAATCACAATTTATAAATATCCTGAAATATGACAGATTTATTTTGCTATACAGTTGACCCTTGGACAATGGGGTGGGGTGGGAGTATTAGGGGTACTGACACCCATGTAGTTCAAAAATCCACATATAACTTTTGACTTCCCAGGAACTTGACCACCGATATTTACTATTGCCACAAGCCTTAACAATAACATATATACTTGATTAAACATATTGTATGTTATATATACTGTTATACCTTATTCTTAGAATTAAGTAAGCTACAGAAAAGAGAATGTTACTAAGAAAATCATAAAGGGCACCTGGGTGTCTCGGTTGGTTAAGTGACTGCCTTCGGCTCAGGTCATGATCCTGGAGTCCTGGGCTCGAGTCCTGCATTGGGCTCCCTGCTTGGCAGGGAGTCTGCTTCTCTCTCTGACCCTCCCCCTTCTCATGCGCTCTCTCTCTCTCTCAAATAAATAAATAAAAATCTTTAAAAAAAAATCATAAGGAAGAGGAAAAGTGTACCATACTGCCTTTATCGAAAAAAGCATGCATATAAGTGGACTTGCACATTTCAAACCTGTGTTGTTCACGGGTCAACTATATATTTAAAACTGAATTTTGGTTATTGCTTGGGTAACATGGTCATCCACTCAAAATTTGAAAAACATGTTGAGCGCAAAGGAAGCTGGAAACCAGTTGGAATCTGGTTTAGTTCTTTTAATTCTGTCCAATCTCTCTATAATTCTGGTCTTTCCTACTGCTGTTAATATATGAGCTAACACTTTTAGTCCCTCCTCTTTAGGCACACAGACAGTCCAGATCCTTTTGCCTGGGACTAAAACCTTCCGAGTGTGACTTAAAGTTTTTTTCAACCTTTCTTTTTTCTGCTTTCCTTCTGAACCCTATATTCCAGTTGACTGAAATATTTCTGTTCCTGTCTCAATTTCTAATTGCTACAGTTATTTTAAGACGCCTCTCAAATGCCATCTCTTTCCTGAAGCCTTCTCTGATCACTACACCATCTATAGTGACTCACACCTACTATTATAGCTATCTCCAGCCCACATACAGACATCTTTTCAAAGTAATGTGCCTTCCTTCCTTTAGACCATGTTTGAGTGCCAACTATGGATAAGACATTGGAGTTGATTACTATGAATTGGATAAAATCCTGTGTTCAGAAAGTTAAAGTATAATGGGTAGATAAAACAAATATATGAACCTATAGAGCCTGGCACATAAAAGTTTTTCAAATATTTGTCAAATTAGGAAAAATAACAAATACAATGAAGATAAAGATTAAGTGCTTTGGAGAGTTTATACATACCTGAAGTGAGAAAGAAAGCTTCTTGGATGACGTGTCATTGGAACTAGGCCTTGAAAGTTGAAAAGGGTTTGGAGATTAGCCAGGGGAGAGGTGGAGCTGTGGAATTGCGGGAAATGGACATTGCAGAGAAAGGCAAAAGTATAAACACAGAAATGAGAAACTGTGTAGAATGAGTGGAGAACATTTAGGTTGGTTAGATGAAGCACAAATGTATGAAAAGGAGCAGAGGGAAATGAAATTGGGAAAATAAGTAGGGGCTAAGTTACAGGGCTCCTTGATTGATGGCCTAAGCCCTCGGGTTTGTGGTATATTTACTTAAACTCTTTCATTCTCCACCTCCTACCTCCTAAGACAATAACTATAATTTTATCTTGGCTCAGTCAAATTGGATTTGTCATATCTCTCCTTGGAAATCTTCAGCATTTCTAATCTTCTTTATTTATTTATTTGTTCCTTTTGGTCTAAATTTCATGGTTTGGGCACCTTCTATCATAGGAATTTCTCCAAAGGAGGAATTTCTCCTCTAAAATGAGAGGAGATATATTATTCATAATATAGCCTTCCCTTCTCCCCACTCTCTGAATTTGCATTTGAGTCCAGAGTTTCTTAGTGTTTGAATCTTCGGACATAATATTCCTTTTCAGGGAGGTCTAAAAGATGCCGCAGTTTTGATATACTAAAATAGTTTCTAGGGGTCCCCTTAAGGGACCATATTTAGTATTTTCCAGAGTGCGTTCTGAAGAACACCTGGCCCATGAGACACTTGTCTCCTGAGAGCATCATTGCCAAAAGGTTTGCTCATAACAATAATAGATGTCATTTGTTGAGAATTTTGTGCATTTTATATCCATTTTCTCCTTCAATTAAGCGTTTCGTAGGCAAGAACATTTGGGGAAAGTTGATATATTAAGGTTCTGAGAAGTCTTGCAGTAAATAAATTTGTGTAATATTTTTTTTTTTTTAAAGATTTTATTTATTTATTTGTCAGAGACTGAGGGAGAGAGAGCGAGCGAGCACAGGCGGACAGAGAGGCAGGCAGAGGCAGAGGGAGAAGCAGGCTCCCTGCCGAGCAAGGAGCCCGATGTGGGACTCGATCCCAGGACACCGGGATCATGACCTGAGCCGAAGGCAGCCGCTTAACCAACTGAGCCACCCAGGCGTCCCTGTGTAATATTTTTTAATCCAGCATTTGATATACCTGTTTGGGGATTATACATGTGAAAGTTTTGGTGGAATTAGTATTCCATGAAGCTCATTCAAAGAATAGGCTTCTTCCCAGGAAAAACTTAGGTAACTTGAACTTTTATGTGTATATTACTCTCAAGAGTTTTAGTGATCAGCATGCCAGTAACAACATCCTTGTCCTAGTACCATGGAGCTGGAAATACACATTTGTGCAGACATTGGACAAAATCGTCTGGCTGCAAGAGCACAGTTGCTTGAGGCTATGAACCTGGAAGTTAAAATAGCTGAATACAGTACCAGTTCATTGCTAAATCATTTTCTTCAGCTTTTCTAGCTGCTGATTTTGTTAGTAGGTTTAAGAAGACTCTACCAGTCATTCTTAATTGAAAAGGAGCAGAATGAACTTAGAAAGAAGAGAGAAATTAATCATTCACAAATAAAAATGCATTTTGGCTTGTTCAGGTGACTCTCAGGAAGCATGGCTGGTGGCCAAGTAGCCTGAAGGACAAGGACTCTTGCAGGCACAGGACATCATTGCATTGGAAAGAGTATCTATATAGACTCTGGGTCAGATAAACCTGGGTTTCTGTTCTGACTTGACTTGACTTTTCTTAGTCCTTGTTTCCTTATCTCTAAAGTAGGGGTAATGTTTACAGCATAAAGTTATGGTGAGTTTCAGTTATGGTAAGTTTAAGTGTGACTGTGTTCAAGTGCCTCGCACAGTGGGGTAGTGTATGTCTTCAAAAGTGCTAGTTTCTTCTTTCTTTCAAAAGGAAACCATCAAAAAAAAAAGGAAATAATCTATCGTGCTTATATTTTCTAAATGATGTAGGAGTATCAGCAGCGATGATGAGCACTGGGCAATTCTGATCAATGAGTAGATCACAGGAGTGGGGGGACATCAGAAATTTGCACTGATTAGGCGAGGCCTCAGGGCTCCCACTGGTGATCAGACAACACTGTATTTCCCTATCCTGGGCAGGTGGCTTTCAGTGGAGTGAGGAGAGTGATCTGGGAGCTGTAGAAGGGCAGTGGCTGGACATCTTGTGGCATCAACGTCTGCCCTGCAGGAAAACCTTTGTTAATTCACCAGAACGCTAGTGAGCACAGAGCGCTCACTCTGTTGGGTGCTTTGCCAGGCAGTTGGGACCCACACAGAGATATGGTCTCCCCCTAAGAGGACCCTAGAGCCCAGGGGAAGGAAATAAACAAGTAAATACTAAGTGAAGTAAGGAGTCCAAGGTGCTATGAGAAAAGTTTTATAAGGAGTGGCCGTAGGGTGGGGGCTCAAAGGCAAAGTGGTCAGATATTCCTGAAGGAGTCAGGAAAGCCTTTAGAGAGAAAATTTCCATCGAATCTTCCAGTTACAAGTATGGGTATTGATCACTACATTTAATTGGTAATTGCTTTACTAAGTCAAGCACAGAGCAAAGATGTAGATCACCCTCTTTAGGGAACAGTATGCAGAGTGCTATTTGAATTGTTCAAAAGTAGCTGAAGGACTGAAAGCCTGTGGTTTCCCTACATCAGGCAGGCTGTGCAGCTTGATACAGATGGCAGGGCGTTCTTTTTTGTACCTAGACCGTTTCCTGACCCTGATGGTGGACCTGGAGCATTCTGGGAGGGCATGAGAGAATTTCCCAGGGTTACTTTTAGCTCCCTGTCTAGGAAGAATCCTGCCTATTTTGATGAAGCTCTCTGGGGCCTGTAATCTGTTTCTATGTACGGAGTGGGAGAAATAGTTTGAGTCTGAGAGTTAGTTTTCTGCTTAGAGGCCCAGTAGGATTCTGATTGGAGGCCCCAGAGCAGCCCAGGGTAGAAAACTCTTATCAAGAACAGTGAAACCAATGAACTATTAGGTTGCTCTCTGGCCACTTCCCCCAGAAGATTCAGGGAGGGTATCTCCTCCTCTCCATTGGGTGGAGAGCAGCACTTGAAAATAATAAACAGCATCTAAACTCCTGGAAACTGACTCACCTTTTTGTTAGAGAGTTGTATGGTAGAAATTAGGTTGAGGGGTGCCTGGGTGGCTCAGTTGGTTAAGCGTCTGCCTTCAGCTCAGGTCATGATCCCAAAGTCCTGGGATCGAGTCCCGCAACCAGCTCCTTGCTCAGCAGGGAGCCTGCTTCTCTCCCCCTGCTTGTGCTCTCTCTCTTGCTCTCTGACAAATAAATAAATAAATAAAATCTTTTAAAAATTAATTAATTAATTTTTAAAAAAGAAATTGGGTTGGGGCGCCTGGGTGGCTCAGTGGGTTAATAAGCCTCTGCCTTCGGCTCGAGTTATGATCTCAGGGTCTTGGGATCGAGCCCCACATGAGGCTCTCTGCTCAGCAGGGAGCCTGCCTCTCTGCCTACTTGTGATCTCTGTGTCAAATTAAAAAAAAATTATTAAAAAAAAAAAAGAAATTGGGTTGAAATGAGATACCAAATATGAATGTTCTTTGGAGAATCCAGACCGTTATGGTGTTAGTTTTGGTGGTTAATAATAATAAAACAACCCCTTTCAGCATGGAAGAGATAAAGATGCCTCACAAACCACAAACTTGTTTATTTGTGATACTGTGGGGCACTCCAGTCATTCTGTGAGGTCTGTGATGCTTAAAATAGAATTGCTGACAGCTGGGGTGGGCCTGAGTTCATTACCCCTGCAGCCGAGCTATTGCAGCTGTATGTCAGGGGACCTAAGTTTAGCTGACTCATCCTGGCCATCAGAAGAGCGGCGATGCTGCTGGTTGCTCCGGAGAGCAGTCCTGATGTTTCGGCAGTATTGCTTTTATGACTCATGTAGACTGAAAGGATTATATGACTAGGGAGAGAAAAATGGAGACCTCCTCCTGAGTAGGAGTTTGAAGGGTATAGAAAAAAGAAAGAGGAAATGGGGGGTAGGGAGGCTACACCATATACTTTATGGGAAACTCAAGGGAAAGAAAACAGCAGGAAAGGGGTTTTGATCAGGTAGTTTCCTGTGCTGGCCACCAGATTGCACTGTTGACTCTGAACAGTTTGGTTGCTTTGTGGCACGGTCTTGAGATGAAGAGATGAAAAGGAGTGCCCTATGCAGTAGGACGTTCCTGTGTTGGATGTTTGTAACCTAAAGAGATGATCAGACGAGGATGAAATATAGGTGAGATGTTCAAAATGAGCTGAAGGTACTGTTATTTACTAGTAGATAAATGTCTAAATTCTAAATAGTGGTCTAAACAGAGAATTCTAGAGCCATAGGGTGGCGTGGTCATGTGTGAAGACTTAAAGTGTGGATGTTAGTAGTTGTTATGTTAAAAAACTGTTCTTACTAAAGCTATGTGTTTTCTCTTATCCAGTTATTAAAGATACAATAAAAATGTATTTTATATTGAATTTTTACTTAGAGGCTTTTGCAAATTTTTGATGAAATTAATTTCTAAAAAATGATCTTATATCTTCTTGTCAAAATAAGTGACCCATACTCTATTTCTTAATTTTTTTTTTTCCTAACACTTGGCCTGCTCTTATCCCTGTGAATGACTTTTAGTTTTACATAGGCTGACGCTTCGGTTTTTACATGGGACTGTAATTAAATATTTTATTCTTTATTGGTATCAAAATAGCCAAACATCTCTTTTGTGCAGTTTAGTCAGAAAGCTTTCAATTTTTTGAGCTATTATTTATATTTACTATGCTCTTAACCACTTATAGTTAATTTCTATAAGAACAACCCTTTTAGAGCAATCGCAGGAAATAGGTGAAAAAAAGCTGTGATTGGAGTGAAGTTTCTACATTTTGTTCAGTTGGTTCAGCCTTGTTATGCCATATTTTGTTACATACTAAGAGTAAGATATAATTGGGCAGTATTACCAAAGTGTGGATGTTAGTAGTTGTTATGAGAAAAATTTTGGAAATGCTGGATTAAACAATATTTGAACAGATTTCTTTACTGTAGAATTTCTTAGGGCCTTTTTTTTTTTTAATTTACTCCGACATGTGGTTTTTTTTTTTTAATTTTTAAATTTTTTAATAAACATATAATGTATTATTAGTCCCAGGGCTACAGGTCTGTGAATTGCCGGGTTTACACACTTCACAGCACTCACCGTAGCACATACCCTCCCCAATGTCCATAACCCCACCAAGGGCCTTTGATTAATATACACCAATGGGTGCCATGAAACTCCAAGAAGAAAGAGAGCCTGTAACTTTTCCCAAACACTGCATGTCGGGCAGAACAACCCTGCAGACCTGCTGTTCACAGAACATACATTGGGAATCCTTGAAAAGGAAAATGAGTGCTTTCAGTACTAACTGTTGATATGATTAATGTTACATACTTTTAGGCTTCTTGAAGTCTGTTAGAGACACTCTATGGCACAAATTGATATATTAATAGCACCACCTTTACGTTGGTTTTTGTCTTTATCCTTAAAAAGATTTGCCTTTGGAGATAAGCAATTATGCAAGGAAGAGTATTAATTTAGATATTAATTCAGATTATTCTTAAGAATTAAGAAGCAAGTAATCCAGCCAAAGAGTAGATTTCATGATCCTCACCAGAGCTTCCATAGGAATACACGCTTAAAAAAGAAACCAAGGAAAAACCATTTTTGTTTTTTCTCTCATGATTGTTTATGAAAGACAACATTCCATTGGGAGCTGTGGGGTTTACTAGAAAGTAAACCTTTCAGTCAGAGATCACAAGTCTGAGGCCCACAAGATAGATCTGGTCTGGCGTTAGTTTGGTTTAGCTGTACAGTGGCTTTAACATTTTAATTCTTTCTCAGCATAAAATTAAAACCTTGAAGTTCCACATAAAAATCTGAATTTCTAGCTACTTTTCAAAAATGGAAAAATCTGGCAACACGTTCACAAACAATAATTACTTGCTGGAGCTGAGAAGTGTCTGCTTCCTTTAAAAGGAACATTTTACTCCCGGGTGTCTTTGCCTGCCTAACGACTAACTGTTCTGGTGGCTGATAAGTCTGTGCTACCTGTCCATCCCTGTGGACATTTGGTTTTGCGTAACCCCTACTATGAGGACATGGCATGGCTGAAGGCTGATGGGCCGTGCCTCTTTCTAGAGTGACCTTTTTAAGCAAATGTGGTCAGGTTTCTCCAGGAAGGAGTGTTGGAATCACTGTCAGGCTCATGTAAGGGAATTTCCACCCTCTCTGATGAAGTCCCTAAACTCCCAGCCCTCGGGATGTTGAGGCTCTTACCGCCCAGAGTATAGGCTATTTGACAACATACCGGAAGCGTTGTTTCACACGTACACTCAGTGATGCCTATATATGTAAAGGTTGTTTTGCTGGGGGAAGTTTATATTGAATTAGAACAGAGCTCTAATTTCATCCAGTCTCAAAAATAATTATTAAATAAATGAAGATAATCAAAAAACCATTCTTTTATTTGTATTCTGCCCCTTTCTAAGTATATTTGAGTCAGTTTAGAAAGCATGGTATTTAAAAAGTAGAGAAATACCTACATATATAAGTGAGGACCAGAAAATATATTCAAAGAGTATGTCAGAAAGATAAAATATGGGTATCAGGCCCTGAGGGCTGAAAATAAACTTAGAAGGTGGAGAACATGCCTTATGTGAGAGCGAGCTTATATTTCAGAGGGAAAACAGAGTGTGAATGGAACTTCCCAGTGCAAACAGTACCACAGTATTACTTTTTGCTTAGTGTGTAGAATGTGCTGATGTTGGCCTATGTTGACATTTCTGATTCTGTGGTGGTGGGAGCTCTGAGGAGCTATTTTTCTCATGGCAGCTGGGAAATGCAGGGTCTGTGAATAGAGTTTAATCATTACTGTCTCTTGAGTCTTCTTCCTGTATTTTTACCTAATCTATAATACAAGAATAGCTAAGGGAATGGGTTATGTGTGATGTAACGAAGCAAGGGTGGGCGGGAGAAGAGGCAGTAATGAAAGCTCTCAGCGGGAAGGTTTGCGATCTTCTGGGGAGTTTTTCTGAGCAGCAGTAACCTACAGCTATTATAGAAGGCTGCATTTTCTGTACTTCTGATTAAATGAAACCAGAACGCCATGGATACTACAAGGGAATTGTTTTCATTTGTGAAACAAAGTGACCCACAATTAAATTCAGCATCACTAAATGATTGGAATTGCCTTACCAGGTCCTGAAGCTGCCTTAAATTTATCAAGGATGAGGCTGGAAGAAGAGAGGGCTCTGTGTAGAAAAAGATATGTCCTATGTTTTTGTTAGTGGGGACATTAGAATCTTTGTTCTTACATTATGAAGAAATTATGTTCTTAATTAAAAATTAGTAGTGGGCCCTCATGAAGGAATTTAAAAGCGGTGCTTTATGGTATTCGTGAATCCGCCTGTGTGATAAATGTCAAGGGAACAGTAATTTGGTCAAATAGATGAAATATTTCAAGAGAAGAACCAAGAATTGTTTTTTTTTTCACATGATAAAGGTGAAGCAAATGCTTAAACGTCAGCTGAACTGAAAACAGGTCCACGTTTTCAGGGTCTACTGAAGAAATGGAGATTTTACTGCTTCTCACAAACTAGTGAAGGCAACAGTGTCATAAATGGCAAAAAGTTGGGGAGGGGCTGAACTTAGCAATCATAAGGCATCTGTGGACTGTTTCTAACTGAGCAATGCCAGTTCTAGAGTTGATTCAAGGTGGTTTGAAACTGTAATTGACAGATGTACTACGTTTCAAATGAGAGTACTTCTAGATACCAGTCAAGCCACATAAGAAATCATCTTATGTGTTTTTTTGCATTAAGTGTTGACAGTTGAGCCATGGGGAAAATGAAAAATTGTGTTGATACTAAGGAAATGAAAATTCAGCTGTTATGTTTCCTATCCTATCAGAGAGACTGGGAAAGGAGAGGTTTGTGTTCCCTAAAGATAGACATTGGTTCTCTACTTCTACCTAGCTCATTTCCCAGAGCACTTGCCCGGCTGAGTAACTGGTTGATTCTCAGGTAGTACTGAAGCTCTCCTTTTGTTATGGGAGGGTTTTTGTGTGTGTGTGTGGTTTTGTTTTAAGTTATTCTTTGATGATTGAGTTAAGGATTGAAAGGAATATGTTTTAAGGTTAGAATTCTGATGAAATACCTTGTTTTTTGTAGGCAGGAAGTCAGAGTACCGGTGAAGAGATAGTACCAAATAGAAAGAAGTATGTCCATAAAGATTTATTTTTCTACTCTTTGAAAAATAACTTCAATTTCTAGGCTCACCTTTATTTAACCAAACTGGTTTAAGAAAATCAGATAAATCAAAAATAGATAAGCTGTGTGCTTCAGTATTTGATATTGCTGGTAATTCCATGCTAACCCGATGAGTGTTGATCTGTGTTAAACCATATTTCTGAAAGATGAATGTTTCAATTTTAGGGGTTGATAAAAAATTAAAAGCCAGACCTACAGATAATTTTTAGAACATATTCCTCATATCCCTGTTCCCTTTCTTTAGGTGAGCTCTTAAAAAGCTAAGTGCTGAACTGTGACAGGTTATAAACAGTCTATCATGTGTTAAAATGGATCCGATTCAAAACCCCAAGTCTGTCTCTAAAAGTCTGCCTTTTTTCAAAACCACGGGTGGTTTCTGAAGGTTTCATGGTATATGTCTTAGAGTGCTGAGTAGAGTATCTGTAAGTAGATCCCCCAAGTTCTGGTGAAAGGCACCGAATGCAGATAACATAAATTAATAACTGGATTTTGTTTGGGTTATGTATGTGTAAAATGCACAAATCAGTGGGTTTGTCTCTAGTCACCTTATTCTCATTTGGGGTTGATGGAAATGAAGTAAGGACCAAGTAAACGACTTTTTTTCAGGTGCAAATTCGACCATGGAACCTAAGTGACAGTGACTTTGTAATGGATGGTTCTCAGCCTTTGGACCCCAGAAAAACTATCTTTGTTGGGGGAGTTCCACGACCCCTTCGAGCTGGTGAGTGGAAATAGTAACACCACAACAAACAAAACCACCAACAACAAAATCCCCATTGTATTTAGTCTTTAATATTTTCTAGGTTTCTGCTCAGCTATACACAATGTCCAAAAAGAAATTTCACTGAGCTAACTCTTTCAGGATTAAACGTTTTCTCCCCAAATGCTTTATTTTCCTATGGTACGAGAGTCAATTTCATTAAACTGTTATTTTGAAAGGATGAATTCTATTTAGTGTTCTCAACCACATATTTTAAAAATAATAACAATACATTTGGCAGTTTGCATTCTCATGCTAGTCAGCATTGTTATGTGTGACAGAGAAAGAAGTCACCCCATCAGAAAGCTGTCCAGCACAGCTGTGTACCCCTCAGTGACAAGCCAAACCACTGCTTCGGAATTGTGTTGCTGGGAAGCAAACTGAATGCTTCCCAAGTGAAACAGATCCCCCCTTTTTTTTAATGCACTTTGAAAAATGACCAATGTTCGAGCATCTTTATTACGACTTTTTAAAAGCTTCCCTGGTTTGTTTGTTTTCTTTTTTAAGTTGCTTTCCAATGACAAAATAATTGTGGGCTGAGATTGGGCAGAATCCTAACTGACTGGGGCATTTGAAGTGATGCTGAGCCAATGACTTCAATATTTAAATCCAAAGATAAATCTAATCAGTTGTGGAACAGTGTTCTACCAGTAGAATAGAATAAAATTATTTGTAAGAACGAAGTTTTTAAAGCGCTTAAAATAATTGAGTTTATTTTTCAAAAGTAAAATGAAAAAATAAGGTCGCTATTGCCCTGTAGTTGCAAAAGTGCAATGTTTTCTCTGTTATTCGTAAGCAGGCCGACTTAGTTCTACCTAAAAAAGAAAAGAAAAAGCAGAGACCATTAAAATGAAGTAGTGAAAAAAATAATTATACAAGAATTATAAAAAAGAATTACAGCTATTTGGCTCTGACTTTGATGACTTCTTAGTTCTGAATGTTCATCAGCTTTTCTAATGGATTTATTCAAATCTCAACTTCAGCACACTCCTGAAAGGTAACTGTAGGCCTATCTAAAGTTATATTCATGTTTCCATTTTGAAAGACTTTAAAACATATTAATTGTGATTATGAAGTTTGTAATTTTACAGTTTTCCAGAAAGTCAAATATCTTTAGGTCTTGTTCTCACTCTAATGGAAAACTGTGGCCAGAGGAAGAAAACCAAGCGGCAGAGATGCCTCCCTTTTATCTGCTGTCAGAATAGAGTCTAAGAAGGGCTAACACAAACGTGAACAGCATCATGAGATGAGGGCAAATGTAGCCCTTTGTTTCTAAACTGCTTGTGTTTGGGGGGAAAAAAAATGTGGGTGGGGGCGTGGAATATTCTGTCTTTTTCTAACTGGTGTTACGTTTAGGAGGAGAGAGGGAAAAGAATCCCCTTTGATAGTCTTTTAATCACGTATGCATTCTAAAAGAATAGACATTTATTGCTAGCATTGTAGTTATTCTTTTTTTGCAGCAAACTACAAGTACAAATTGGTTTTCATATTCTGGTCCCTCTCCTTTTTTTCTAGTTGGTGATCTGAAAAAAAAAATTCTGAAAGAAAAAGTCCCATAGTTATAAAAATAACAGAACTGGCTTTAACTTTTTATGTCTGTTTTTAAGTCACAGACACAAAAGTTTAGAAACTAAATTCCTTTTTTTATTCTTCACCCTTTTTACTATTCTTCACAAGATGCTCCAAATCCTAGGATTAGGCAAGAGTTAAATTTAGTTGTCTAGTCAGAAATGGGATTTTGTGTTCTCTACCTAGACAGTATACCTTTTATAAGTCTCCAAGTTCTCTCTCTCTTTTTTTTTTTTTAAAGCTAAGCTAAAGCTTTTTGTTTTAAAATGGTTTTGTTTTACACTTGAGTGGATAGTAATCTACATTCCCTTGGTCTAGTGAGAGTGTTCCCCCATGCCAACACCTCCCATAAGTGTAGCTAGTTTCTAGATGGCTAAGCAATCTATATTAGCATCTCAGCATTTTACTCCTTCTCCAAGCCTTCCAGATTGGAATCCATGTAATCTAAACAAAAAGAATTAACCTCTGCAGCTTTTATCCATGTGCACAGAACTGGGTTTCTTTGCAACACACTGTGCTTTGTGGACTGGTGTGTGCCTTGGAAGAGAAGACTATTTTTAAAGGAATTCATTTTGCCTCTGCTAGGCAATCTTGAGTTGAATACAATGCAGTTGACTTGAACAATAAACATTTATTGAGCATCCCTTGTTACTGGCACGGAGCCAGTATACGTCCATGCCAAACTGAACCAACATCCCGCTGTCGGTGTTGAACAGGTCATCATCTACAGAATCAGAGGTTTCAGAAGAGAACCAGAAATGTATTAATAGACTGCTAACTCAGAAGTAATTGGATACAAAGTTATATTCTTCAACACAGTGATTCTCAGGTTTGGTTTTTAAATACTTGAGGGCATTTTTTATTAATTCTGGATGGTATTGTGGTCGTGGAATTCTGAAAAGTCTTAAAGCTATCTCAGGCACTGTATGTAGGATGACCCTAGACTAGACATGGTTGAATAGGACTCAACAGGTGAGAATTTTAGGTGTCCAGATTGATTTTCACCTCACCGTAGGCCAAAAATTATCCTTTAATATGTTACAGTGACTTAAAATGTTATCACTCAAGAATTATTCCTTTGAATCTTGTGAGGCTTTTTCTCTTTGATATCTTCCCATTGTTAGATAGGAACTGTTATCACTAATAAATTATACTAAATATAGTCCTTATCCTAACAAGCAGAAACACACAAACCATTCTAAAGAAACAAGGCAAGCTGTTTTAAGCAGTATTGCCCTGGCTAAATTTAAGTTGGTACTTCCAGTCTTTTTGACAAGCCTGCCTTTTAAAAATACAGGTTGGAGAGAAAAAAATCATAGGCCTAAAAAAATTAACCTGAAAATGGGAAAATATCAATGGAAAATTTTGATATTTATCCAACGTTCAATTGCCTGATTGTTGGTTGCTCTAGGTTAAATACACATTCCTATTGTCTCTTGTCCCTCCCTTCCATCGCTCCCCAGTGACACTGACAAGTCCAGGATGGTTTGCCTTGAGTCTCTCGGTGGTTTTCAGGTCTTGTTCTCCTTCCACTCCTCACCTCTTCCCACCCCCATCCTAGGAAGGGCTATAGGTAGACTCACCATGCCATCATGTGGCTAAAGTTTATGTATTCTTCAGAGTCAGTACCAGGAAAGGGGTAGTTTGTCTGGTTCTCTACTTACTACCACCTGAAAGTACAACAGCATGTCGCCACCCTTCAAGATTCAAGTAATGTAAACAGAAGGTCTTCTGAATCTCAATACAGGAATAGCCCTCATGTATTTCCCTGCCGGCATCAGGACCTCTCTAAAATGCATCTCTTTGCTCTGAGAGGAAAAGAGTGCCAGGCTTGAGGATTATAGTTTATAAACATGAGTGTTCTGACCCCAGCTTAGACTCTAACCCCAAGAGGCTTAGATACCTAATCTGAAGACCGCCTCAGTGATCAAGCTTTGGGACCCTCTACTTCCAACTTTAATCATGCCTGGGAAACCCTCAGACTTCCTCTCTCATTAGGGACAGGTGAGCTGTTCTTCCACTTCATGACTTTCTTCTGACAGTTTATCTAACCAGGTCCTGAGGAACAGATCAATCTTGAGAGATCGCTCGGCTGAGTCCCTGGAGCCTACATTTGCTCATCATCTTTGGGTCTTCTGCCTTTCCCATTGCTCTGATAAGTCTTTCCTGTTTTTTTCCTACTAATATTCTGTGATGGATACTGAAATTTCCTTCTCTGCCTCCCCCCCCCCACACCAACTATTATGAGAATGGCTTTTCTGGGAGGAAAACAAAACAATAAAAAACTTTTGAGGTATGGGACACCTGGGTGGCTCAGTGGGTTAAAGCCTCTGCCTTCGGCTTGGGTCATGATCCTGGGGTCCTGGGATTGAGCCCCGCATCGGGCTCTCTGCTCGGCGGGGAGCCTGCTTCCCCCCCCCACCGCCCCCACTGCCTGCCTCTCTGCCTACTTGTGATCTCTGCCTGCCAAATAAATAAATAAAAATCTTTTTAAAAAATACTTTTGAGGTAAATACTTAGTGATATATGGCATACACTTAGAGAACATTCTAAATTTTTCTAAGAGCACTTATTTCAGACATTCTGTATAAACATTCTGGCAGTTCATATGTATTAGAAACCACATCCTGATTTATGATTTAGGAAATAGGAATATTGTAACCATATCCTTTTTTCTTTTTCTTTTTTTTTTTTTTAAAGATTTTATTTATTTATTTGTCAGAGAGGGATCACAAGTAGACAGAGAGGCAGGCAGAGAGAGAGAGAGAGAGAGGGAAGCAGGCTCCCTGCTGAGCAGAGAGCCCGATGCGGGACTCGATCCCGGGAACCTGAGATCATGACCTGAGCTGAAGGCAGCGGCTTAACCCACTGAGCCACCCAGGCGCCCCACCATATCCTTTTTTCTGTTCTGTGAAGTGGTAGCAGGCAGCAGTCATACCAGGTTTCCCAGTAGTAGAAGTTCTTCTTTCACCAAGTCCAAGTTCAGTATAAGTTGTCCCAGATAAACTCCAGATTTGGCACACTGACCTGATGGACTGGATTTCCTTTAGGGTTAAAGATTTTTTTTTTAAGATTTTATTTATTTATTTGACAGAGAGAGAGATCACAAGTAAGCAGAGCAGCTCGCCGAGAGAGAGGGAGAAGCAGACTCCCTAGTGAACAGAGAGCCCGATGCGGGGCTCGATCCCAGGACCCTGAGATCATGACCTGGGCCGAAGGCAGAGGCTTAACCCACTGAGCCACCCAGGCACCCCATGGTTAAGGATTTTTCTAATGCTAGTACATACTTGTGTTCTTTCTCCCCCGGAAAAGCTAATGCTCACCCACAACTGATGTCAAACTTTGCCATGTCCTTGTCAGGTTGAGTAACATTAGCATAAAGCCAAAGTAAGACTGGGACGAGTTGGTGCTTTTGGAGCAGAAACCAGGCCAAATTAATATTAAGCAAAGATTTATGAGTAGCAAGAAAAGAACCCCCCGGGCAAAACTCAACATTTGAGCACCCGTCTCTGCTGAGCCATGTGTTCAGAGCTCTCATGTATGTTTAATCGTCCTGATAACCTTGTGAGGTAGACTTTTCACTTTAGTGATAAGGAAGCAGAGTTCCAAGGGGCTGATTGGCCAAGGCCACAATAAGTAAAAATGCCCAGATTTAAACTCCGATTTCCAGACTTCAAGTGTGGATGTTCTTTGCACAGAGCAAAGCTTCTTCATCAAGCTGAGATCTGAAATGTTGTCTCAGTAACATTATTAACAGTCAACTTGGTACCAGTCTGATTTAATCAAGTTCAACACTCTCTCTCTCTGACGTAGTTGGTTGTTCATACAACTTATTTGAAAGGATTCTTAACTTCCCAACATTTGACGCAGAGTGGAAGCTTATGAGCACATTTCCTCCACTTAAGATGTCTGAACTTCCCTGTGAACCAGTGCAGCAATTGTGGAAAACCTAGACAGTCCAGCTTGTAGCTGAATTGTGCTTTCTTTCCGAAGTCCAGACCTCTTCATCCACCTGAGGTGCCTTATACCTCTTTCCCGTCTGCTTTGTTCTTATCTCCAAAGGGAAGAAAATGTGGTTTCTAGATTTATAGTTTAGAATCTGGAAACATGAATGTGTTGATATTTCCTTGGAGACTTCTCATTCCTGCTATACCCCATTTGGTTCTCATAGTGTCTCAGACTTCGACACTGCCTGTGGCTGGCTTTGAAATATAATTAAACGATAGGAACAGGATCCCGGTGTAGGGTAGGATATAAGCGTCATCATGATTTTCTCTCTAGTGAGCTAAGGTCCCTTTCAGTTCCCTGTGAAGATTCAGAAGCAAATCCGAGGAACCGTAATTGGGGTTTAGATTCAATTTCAGAGGTATAGTCCCCACAACCCAGAGGAATTTATAGATTTCTAGATGCTACACACAACTGCAGTGTTCTTGTTTCCCTCTCCAGCTGTGGCACAGTAAAGCTCATCCCAAGGGCCAGTATGTAGGTTAGAGTCCTAGTAGTGTTGCTGTTACCTTTCATGAGAAGACTGGAGTTGTCTCAAGAGCACAGAGCATCTCATCCAGAGTATAAAATGCCACTGGATATGGCTACCAGACCTGCTCATTCCCACCCCTGTGGTGACCAGAAAACTGTCCCGATAGGAAGGAAAAAATAAAAAGTGGTCTGAAAACTCCTGGCCTCCACATGGACTCTGGCTATGCCTGCTGTCACTTCCATCTGTCTGAATCCCAGCCTCCACCCGTATGCCCTGCTCCTGGGACAGCTATGCTGTCCCTCCTTCTATAGAGGATAGTTTAGAATAAGGATTCACTATCAGAGGCTTGGTAGGCAATTTGACTATATTTTCTGAATAAGACATGTCCTTGATCAAAGGCTCACATTTCATGAGGAGGGTTGAGATCACAAGGCTTAGATAAATCCATGAAGGTTTTAGTTGATTTTTGCCAGATCCTTACTGCCTTTCTTCTGTTTTGCTCGCCTCCTCCCAGATAGTCAAAGTGGGTAGCCCTACTCATGGCTTAGCTTCACCCACATCAGCGGAAGGGAATCCTTATGGGCATCTACTGTAGTAAGTGGTGATATTCACTTTAAAGAATCCTTTAAAACCTAGTCTCTAAAACTAGTTGTACATTTTGACATCTAAAGGTGAATTTTTATGTTCCATATACAAAAGTGTCCCAGATTAGAAATTTTTAGGACTTAAGGAAGGCTTGTTCTGTGTTTCTGTAAGTCACCTATGTTGTGGATGAATTAAATTAGTCTCTCTCTCTCTCTCTTGTTAAGGCTGTTTTTACCAAGCATGGCTACTTTTCTCAATAATTAGAAACTCTGTTTAGTACTTAAATAACACCACTCTGGTGTTAGAGCCCAGCTTGAGGTTAGCCTGCAGAAAGTGTGCTTTTAGTGAAGATTTGCTGATTGAGTAAAGGACCAAAGATAAACAGCAGTTGTTTGACTGTTATTTACTTTTCTTCAAGGGTGATCATAGTGTTAGACCCTCTGTAGTTAAAACATGGATTAGGGTAGAAAGAGAGATGGGAAATCTTCATACTCTTTCCCAAAACAACTCTCCAGTCACCTTGGTTTCTTCTAGCTTCCCAACAAATTGCTCTTCACACGACTGAGATTTCATTAGCTCAAATGTCTGCAGACTTCTTGGTGGCCAAGAAAATGACGGTATATAAGATTATGTGGAAATGATTTATTTATAATTAGCTTAAGTGAGTGAGGGTTTGCTTCCTATCGAAAGTACTTAACTGCCAGCAACATCAATCATGACCTCATCTTTGGCATGTGAAGATGATTTTCTAGCAGCTAGATTCATGAGGTAATAGAATGTTTGTGCTCTGGAGGGCACCTTCTCTGACAGCCCAGGATCCCTAAAATTCCTTTGGAGACCACCATGCTGTAGAAGAACCTGTGGTTATAGTAACTCTCCTTAGCTGGAGCTTCAAGCTTACAGGTGGTAAACGTTCTTTCTAAATCAGATGCATTCCTGAGTCCTTTCTAAGGGTGGAAGACAAGTGCCAGTTAGCCCCTTGCCAGCATTCTTCTCCTGGCTCTTCACCAGTCTGATGGAGTGAGTGTTTACTCTCTTATGCCATTCCATGAGAAACTTGGTCTTTGGAAAATTGGGGTTTAATTTCCAGTTCCTGAGGTTGCTTATTTTAATAAGCCCATTGACCAATAACGGAGATTCATTAATGACTGAATTTAATTATTTCTACTTTCAATGTCTTGATCTCTGTTACTGGAATACTATTAGCCATGTGAGGAAGTCCTCAAGCCATCAGAGGTTGTTGGGCTAAAGTATGAGGACCCACTGAACTCTGATACCAGGGTATGTACATGATTCTTATTGCATAATTTGAATGAATGTGATTCCTAGATCCTGCCCTAAGTATGCAATCAGAGTCCACTTGGGCTCTAATGAGCAATGCTCTTTGGTTGATATGATTTGGAAATTCTGATCATAATGGGATAATTGGGATGGCTTTCTGCTGTTCTGTCTTCAGTAATACCTATTCTAGGGCCTAGTTATTGCTAACTTATAATTTTCTGAAAATTCCAGAACCTGTTGGTTGCAGATCAATCTTCTTAAAAACAGACACTTAGAAAATAATCACCAATATTAGGCAGTCTGGTATGGAGAGAAATTTTGAAGAAGTTAAGTAGAAAGACATCCTTTCTGTTAGCAACAAAGCTTTTCTTACCAGCTCAGCAGCTTCATACTACAGAAACCAGTAATGCTTGGCTTTCCTTCTGTTCATAGAAATCTGGTTGGCGGCGGGGGGGGGGGTACCTGGGTGACACAGTGGGTTAAAGGCTTTGCCTTCGGCTCAGGTCATGATCTCAGGATCCTGGGATCAAGCCCCACATCGGGCTCTCTGCTCAGCAGGGAGCCTGCTTCCTCTTCTCTCTCTCTCTCTCTCTGCCTACCTCTCTGTCTACTTGTGATCTCTGTCAAGTAAATGAATAAAATCTTAAAAAAAAAAAAGAAAGAAAAGAAATCTGATGGGGTTATTTTACCCTTCAGCCCTTCAACTCTGCATCTGCTACAAAGTCCCTCCCCTACCCCACAAGCTTGGGCTGCTTTCCTTCTCCCCAAATACTGATTCCCATGGAGGTCTGTTGTGTGATGTGATGGTCTTTGCACACTGGCTACAACCAAGATCATCATCCGCCTACCCTGTCCTCTCCTTTCTAAATACCACATGTAGGTGTTTGAGGGATGTGGGTTCTTAGATCATTCCCCAGGGCTAAGGCTAAGTCTTCTGGACTTAAGTCATATGAGTAACCTGAAAGAAATGGTCATACGTGGAGGAAGTGACATCCAGTATCAAGTAAACAATTACCTTCAGGCAGTTTGGATCCAGGTAAGTAATTGCTACTTGTCTCTCCTTGACACCGTTGGTGAGGATAATTCTAGGATATCAGACCTTTGGAATGGTCCAATTTCCAAATGCCTTCTGTATAGGTGTTTTGTAAATATACCAATATAAAGGTTTATTTAGAAAAAATGTGGCAAGGAGTTTAGACCAGACCTCTGGATTTTTAGCAGAGTACAGGATGGGTGTCTCTTTACTGCCTTCATACTTCCTGGTACATACATTGTTTTAAGTGCTCAATAAATGTTCATTGCTACTATTATCATTACTATAATCATTATTATAATTATTTAGAATTCAGTGTGAGAGGCTAGTGTGGAGATTTCTCAGTTGGAATAGAATATACTAAAAAATAAGTTTTTTTTTTCATTGTAGAGATTTATCTTAAGGTTATAAATATATTGCCTCCAGTTAAAGTGAGCAATTAATTCTTTCTATAGCTTAATCTTAATATAACAGTATGACTTTAATAATTGCTTTCAGTCTTAGAGGTCAGTAAATAGGGCTGTTTATAATTGTTAGTGCATTGTTTGAAATGCTTTGTCTACCCAGGGCCCACTCCAGTGAACTAAACAGAAATTAGAACAGGAGGATTGCCGATAGATCATTCCTTTTATACTGTTGCTGAAGTTCTGATTATGTAAATTTGTGTATTATGTAAATTTTTAATTTTTTTTCATTTTATTTTTAAATATGAGGCGCTCCCTTCCTTGAGTTGTAAGATGGATGCAGACACCCCTCATGATACCTAACATGGGTTTTCCTTTTCTTAATTATACTGCATGATCTTTAAATAGTTCTTCCTTCTCCTGGACAAAAGTACCTTCTAAACATTTATACCAAATTGTGTTTATTTTCTTGCAGTTGAACTGGCAATGATCATGGACCGTCTGTATGGTGGTGTCTGCTATGCCGGCATCGACACGGACCCGGAGCTGAAGTACCCCAAAGGTGCTGGCCGCGTGGCGTTCTCCAATCAGCAGAGCTACATCGCAGCCATCAGCGCGCGCTTTGTGCAGCTCCAACACAATGACATTGACAAACGGGTAAGCGACCGCTCGGGGCATAACTGCTGTGGGAGAAGAAACGAAGTTTATTTTCTGGGCCCCTGGGGAGAAAAGCACTTCGTGATCATAAGTGAGCAGCTTACCTTACATGGTATCAGTCCATGAGTCCCTTTAGGCTGCCTGAAAAAGAGAGTACCCACGATTTGCCAGGCGTTAACGAACCTTCTGCCTCACCCATCCCCAGGGTGATGTTACACTTATGAAAATAACCGTGCAGAATTTAGCATACCCAACTGGTGCTGTTTAAAGGGTGATGCCAACAGTGCATTAACAAAGGTTGCCAGCTGGTGACCTGTTTGACCCATGTGGTGATCTTAAAATAAGTTCGCTTTGGACTTACACGAAATGTTAATGTTCAGGGAGTATACATAAAACTTTGAAATTCTGATCTCTCTTAAAATTGCAAGATCACACATTGGAGCCAGATAACTGCTGTCTCTTTCAGTCCCCTCCAATTCCCTGTAGTCCTCCAGGTCCCGTAATCCTGTTCATAACACATACGCATATGCCTTACCTGCCCCCCTCCTTCATGGTCTTACCTGCCGGGCCACTAGAGGTATCCTGATTTGCTCCCTCTGATCTAAACAGGGGACACGGCAGACTGCAGGGAGCTGGTGTGCTCAGTTGGTTTTGTGAACAGACATAGGTCTCAATACCTGAAACCCCACCTCTGCCACTCTTTGGAAGTTTGGGGAAATAGAAGGTGGTAGGAGGAAATAATCTGAGACCTGTGTTAATGGATTAATAGAACAAGTAGGAGAACAGATCAGGTATTGAACACCACCCTTTGCAATTGTACAGTGGCTGTTAACACTTCCAGCAAAGGATGTTCTTGGGGCATATGTTGGACTAGAATAAATAAAGTAGGAAATATGTTATTGTGGGTTTTTGGGTTTTTTTAAGATTTATTTAAGAGACAGAGTGAGAGAGAGAGTCTTAAGCAGGCTCTGTGCTGAGCGCAAAGCCTGACACAGGGCTCGGTCTTGGGACCCTGAGATCACAATCTCAGCCAAAACCAAGAGTGGGATGCTTAACCAGCCAGGCACCCCAAATATGTTCTATTATGATGTTTAATCTCTACTCTCTATGGTCGACTTTAACTAATTTTGGGTAGCTGACTCAAGCTTCTTAGAAGGTGAAAGTTTCAGTTGGTAGATTTTTAGATATTCAGCAAGTTATATTTTTATTAAGACATATATCTGATCAAATTTCAAAAGCCAGTGCCTAAAATAAACAGTTGCTACATTACTGGGCTCTTTAAAAATAAGTAGTGGTGGTTTGTTTGTTTGTTAATCAAAATGAACAACAATTCTCTTTCAGAATTTTGAAACACTCTTTGAATTAATGGAGAGGTGTAATAAAGATTCAGCTCCATTCCTAGTTTTCAAGCACCCACAGCGTCCTGACCTTCCCCTTTCGTAGCAGTAAACCACCCCCCCACCACAGACTGTAAACTCCACAGAGACAGGCACGGTGTCTGTCTCATTCTCTGCTTCATTCCCAGTGCTTGCTTACCCAGTGCTTGATGTATAGCTGGAGTAGTAGGTGCTCGATTAACCCTTGTTGAACTGGCAAATGGTTATACTTCGAGGATTTTCTTTACTGCTGCTGATGCTGGTGGACTTTCTTGTGCTTGCACTTTTGTGAGTCTAAGACACCAGATTTTTAGACACCAAACATTTAGATGGCTATGGCACTCACCACTGGTCATGGCAAGTCATAACCTTAACCTGTAGAGCCTTGGATTCTCTTCTGTGTGCCTTCTTTGTTCCTCTGCAGCCAGAACTAGTGACTGGATGGGGTCGTACTAGGGACTATAGAGAAAGCTCCATTTCCTCATGCTTCTGTCTTCCCTTTGCCCACAGGCTAACAACCTCCTGGCTTATTCCTTAATGGAGGGAAGTACACTTGCCCCCAGGGAATATGGCAATCTTTGAGCACCTTTTAAAATCACAGTAAATTCAGATGCTATTTGTTTTGTTGCCCACCCCTGCTCCTTCCCCTGCTATACTCAGGCCCTTAGTATTTCTTCCCACAAGACTTGGACCTAGGTAAAATAGAGAGACATAGTGAGCACGATCATAGGCCATGCTTATGAAAATGTATTTGGAACATCAGACTTCTGAGGACTCAAGAAAGCCATTGACTATTTCTGCCTACTGCATTTGGGTTAACTGTACCTTCCCTCTTGTAGAGTAGCCCTTGATAAACATTTAGAGTAGCGCAGCCAGTTGTAGTAGAAAAAGTATGGAGTTTCGAGCTAGAATAGATTTCAGTATTTTTAAATCTCTACTGCACTAGTCACTGGTGACCCCAAGTAAGTTAATTAATGCCAGGAGCCTCAGGTCCTCATCAGTAACTCCCTCTGGGGGATGGTCTGAAGAATAAATGAGATTTGAGCATTGAACAGGCAGAGCTGTATGACCTTTGGATAGATGTTTAGTACCTAGCACTTGATGGTTAACAGTATTCATTTTGCTACAAACGCAATTAATACTGATGTTGTTAATATTATGTAGCTTGAATTTTATCAATTGCTCACTGAAGATGTAGTGAACAGACAACCTGGTTAGTGCAAAGAGCACGGGGTCACATAGCTGGGTCTACATCTGGTCCTGTCCCCTGTGGGGTGTGTGACTTTGGGTAGGTCACTTAAATGCTGAGCTTCAGTGTATAATGAAGGCAGTAGTAATAGCCCAGTGGGAAACCCGGAAGAGGAAGCAATATATACAACATAACACACTGTACTTATGTATAGTGGGACTGTTGCCACGTCACAAGAAGGCCACCTCCATCCACATGGTGTCTAGAAGGGACCTGTCCATTCTGCAGTGCCCAGAGTTGAGAATCGTCTAAGGGAGAGAATTAGAAATCATTCAAAGTGGCACAGCCCCTCCTGTCCTCTGCCTCCCATGCTCTTTGTTTGCCCTGCCTAATATGGAGACCATTTTCTTCAGTATGAGAGATACAAGCCAGCTTCCATCCTGACGTAGGCTCCCCTTTCACTGTTCCTCTGTGAACATTACCCTCCCTTTCCCCAAATTGTTACTCTGTCCTCTTGCTTTTTTCTTAATTTGAATGTAGCCAACAATGCTTGATTTTTTTGACTCTGGCATTTTGAGCCTCTGTTAACTGCACCCTTCTTAGATCCTTTTTAAAGTTCATCCCCAATTTTGTTTTTATTTCTCTTTCTCCTAAAATGTAAGTTTGAGCTTTCCAGAGAGCCCCCATTATATAGAAGCACATCAGTATTTCCATAGGTAATGCTCTATCTCTTGGGTGCTCTGTTCTTGATTGTCAACAGAGAATTTCTCATTAGGCACAACCTTCTTTCCTGAATAACCCCTCTAAGTTTTTAGCAGTAGTCTCATAGCTAAGGTTTTGGAACTTGCTGTCCTAAAACTCAGGAGCAGATACCTTTCTATGCCCATAATCCCTTTCCCTTACTATTGCAAATTCCAAGATGCTACAGTTCTATTCTCTTTCTTATGTTAGCCTACAGTTGCCTTTAAACCAAGACCTTTACTATTTTAAACAGCATCAACCTTTCTTACCTTTCCGGTCAGAGGAACTTCCTTTGTTGTCTGCATCATTATGAATACAGATATAGTGGAATCAGTGAACCAAAACTAGACAGACACTACAGATAGCATTTTATGGGCCACTTGCTTGCTCTTAGCCCTTTAGCTCTTTCATTTTTGCTCCATATGGAGAGTGGGAGAGGGTCCCTGGCACAGCAGCAACGCCAGAAACCCTGGAAGTTCTGGGACTGTTTGCAGGCTGTGCTCTCAGGTTGCAGCTTTCCTAGGTGAACTGTGGGAGGTGCATGAAGAAGAATTTGGTGCATCTCCTTCACCTCTTTTGTATCCAACCAGCTTTTCTCAAAAAAGACCTCTCTTTTGAGAATTCAGATGTTTCTGTACTTATTATGTTGTTGTTCTTGCTGCTCTTCGGCTAAGTTTTTAGATGGAGTGGTCTAACAGAGAAAATACAACCTTTGTAGGTTTGATTTTGTCTCACCGTCTCAGAGACTTTTTGGCTTTATGAATATAAAGCTTCTGACCCGCACTCTACGTGTAATTAGAGTCCCCCAAGACTATGTGACTTGTTGGAGTCATCAGATAAATCCACACATCAAACTTCTTGCCGCGGTCTGACTAGCAACAGCAGGACTCCCAGGGGTGGAACAGGCTTCTGATGGTACTTCCTTACAGAACTGCCAGGATCTTGACTCCGCCGCATGTGCCCAGAGGTCTGAATGGGACTGCTTGGCTCACGGGGGGTGCTCAGTAAGTGTGCAGAATAGATCAGGATGATGTATGGGAGAACAAGGACCAGAAGCGACCACAGAAGGCTCTCGGGGATACTGGAGTGAGTCACTCTCATCTCTCACCTGCATATCTAGAGGAGGCTCCCCACTGGTCTCCCCAGTTCAGCTTAGCCAATCTCTAGTACATTCTTTACATAAAACCGGAGTGACCTTTTAAAATCATAATGTCCTCCTTTAAACCTTTCGGTTATCTTCCACTGCCATTAGGATAAAGGTCAGAATCCTTAATTAATACCGCCTCCATGCCCCTTCACTACACTACACACGTCTTTTGCCTTAACTCTCTCTTCTTCATCTTGAGCCAATCGTAACTGGCCTTTTTTTCTCTTTTTCAGGGTCATTATATATACTGTTTCTTCTGGCTGCCTAATACCTACTTTTCCTTTGGGTCTCAGTTTAATTATAGTATTTTTAGGAATCCTTTCTTCATAGAGCTTTCATCTCCATCATAAATCATTGTCATAATACCATCTACCATTCCTTTATGGCTTTAAATACCTCTGTAATGAAATATTGCTTCATTTAATGTCCATCTACTCTGTTAGACTATACAATCTATGAGAGCAATGACTATCTTTCATGTTAGCTGCTGTATACTTAATACTTGACATGTAGTGGACACAGTAATTATTTGTTTTCAGATGAATAAATGAGTGAGTTATTGAATGAGTGTTCACTGAGAGGTAGCCCAGATGGAACCCCTTAGATAGCAACCTTTGGCCGATCCAGCTGCCCACCAAAGGGCACTTTGCACAACTTTGCACAGCTTTCCTTTTCTACTTCATTAAGAACACTCACTTGTGTGGGGCCCCTGGGTGGCTCCCTGATGTGGGCTCAGGTCATGACCTCAGGGTCATGGGAATGGGCTCCACATGGGGCTCCACGCTCAGTGGGGGCATCTGCTTGAGATCCCCTTCTTCTGCCTGTCTCCCTGCTCGCTCACTCACTCGCACACATGTGCACACTCTCTCTCACTCTCTCAAGTAAGTAAATCTTTAAAAAAAAAACAACTGATGTAATAAAGAAATTTAAAGTATTTTTGACATTGAAGCTGGATTTACTAACCTTAGACGGGAAGTGGTCCAACCTCCTTTATTTTGCAGCAAATGAAAATCTAGCAGAGCTTTGGAGACTCTGAAGAAACCTGTCCATTAAGGGCAGAGTTGCCTCTGCTCACAGGACTCCTTCCCAGAACCTTGGGCTCACCCAGGGACTAATGTCTCTTTAGCCCACTTCTTCCATGAAGTCCTTTTTCCACAGACCTTAGATTCAGAACGTCTTGAGTTAGATTATAGGTCCTTTTGTGGGTTTTATACACATTTCAGTAGTTCACATAACTTTCCAGGTGAACATATTCTTCACAGAGCAGAGCACATCTGGGATTTGTTATCAGGAGTTTCTGATATGTCTATAGGTCATTTTTAACATTAGCAAAATGAACTGGAAAATTTTCTGTGCCCTTTTGCAGTTGTTTTGCTTTTGATTTTCACTTTTACGTTGTCTTCATATGACACCTTTTACAAGTAAGTGTGAACCAGTGCAACGCCGCTGGATTATAGCATTTGATTGAAAAGTTTGGCATTTTAAGTTGCTATAATGACCCTTGTTATGGAACATTATTTTATAAATGACACAAGGGGTGGGGAAAATAAAAAAAAATAAAAATGTTTTAAATGATGCAAATACAATTTATGCCTGTTTTTACTTCCAAGGAAACATTATTAGCATCTTGAAATAAATACTTTAAAGGTTACACTATGCATATGTTATGGTTAATATTCACCAGTTATTAGCCAATTGGTAATTTGTCCCTGTGTTGATGATATTAAGGTTGTGTGATGCCCAGCACAGCAGTTCTTGGTGTCTTTCTCGTTAGCTATTGTATACTTAATACTTGACACATAGTGGACACACATTAATTATTTGTATTTAGATGAATAAATGAGTGAGTTTCCCCATTAATCTTCTGCCTTGGCACACATGAGCATGTGATTCACTTTCCTGGTTAACAGGTTCCCTAGAACACTAAAGAGTGGGGCATTTCTGGGGTATGGCCGTCAGTATCTTAGAAGGGGTACACTCCAGGCCCAGTCCTGTCCTTACCATGCGGAGAACATGGCGATAGGGAAAAAGTGTTCTGTTCGAGACCTGAGTCAACACTCCTAGCTCTTCTCCCAGTAATGTGACTTTGGACAATTTACCACTTTTTAGAGGCTTGATTTTATTGATTTTATTTTCCAATAGTAGTAAGAAGACCAGGCTGTCTTACAGTTTGTGGTGCTGATGAACAATGACAGGTGGAGAAGCGCTTCGGAAAGTTATTTGGCTGTGCTGATGTTGATTTGCTTTACTGCTGAGCCTGGCTGATTTAAAGTGTGCAGTTACCTAATCATGTATTCAAGGCTAATTGTTGACTCTCTCTCTCTCCTTTTTTTTTTTTTTCCTTTTAAAGCACCTACTTAGTTCCACTAAGGAACTTTTTTTTTTTAAGATTTTATTTATTTATTTGACAGAGATCACAAGTAGGCAGAGAGGCAGGCAGAGAGAGAGAAGGAGAAGCAGGCTCCCTTCTGAGCAGAGAGCCCTATGCAGGGCTTGATCCCAGGACCCTGAGATCATGACTTGAGCTGAAGGCAGAGGCTTAACCCACTGAGCCACCCAGGTGCCCCCCACCAAGGATCTTTAATACAAAGACCATGGAATAGTTGAAGTTCACACACACACATACACACACACACACACAAACACACACACACAGTTAACACAGCTGCTGATCTGCCAACATGCTGGTTGGATATTAGTCAAGACACACATAGAGACAAGTTCCTTTTATGGAGGTAAACACCTAAATGCATTTTCCAGGCAAAGGATTGAAGAAAGAAAAAGTCCTGTCCAGAAAGAAGTATTTTTAGCACTGTCTTTTCTCTAATAATGAAAAGATTTTGAACCTAAAGTTGAATAGGTTAGGATTAAATTTTGCTTATAATCCATGAACAGCATTTCTGTGAAAAACTGGAACAGTTTAAAGTATTTAAGTATAATAAGGGCAAAAGAGGGCACCTGTACTCATTCTGTCTGTTTTAATGGTATTTTTAGAAGTGATGCCAAATGAACACTTAGGACGTGAAAGCTCTGCTAAAATCAGAGCTTTCAAATATAAATTTCTTTATAACTCAAGGCTAGATCACTCATATATGAAAGATTTTTGTAGTGTGAAAAATGAGATCATTAGAAAAGAGGTAATCTTTTTACATGGCCGTTTTCTACCCTTTTGTCTACCTGTGTGGCCCAGAGAATATTTATAAGGATAGAATCAGCTGAATCTCCTTTAGTCTAACAAAAGCATATTTGATTGATAGGAACAATTTCTTTTAAAAATCTGAGGGGCGGGTGCCTGGGTGGCTCAGTCCATTAAGCGTCTACCTTTGGCTCAGGTCATGATCCCAGGGTTCTGGGATGGAGCCCTGCATGGGGCTCCTTGCTCAGCAGAGATCCTGCTTCTCCCTCTCCCTTTGCCTGCTGCTCTGCCTACTTGTGCTCTCTCTCTTTCTCTATCAGAAAAATAAATAAAATCTTTTTTAAAATAAACAAATAAATAACATAAAAATAAAAATCTGAGGGGCTGGGGGCGCCTGGGTGGCTCAGTGGGTTAAGCCGCTGCCTTCGGCTCAGGTCATGATCTCAGGGTCCTGGGATCGAGTCCCGCATCGGGCTCTCTGCTCATCAGGGAGCCTGCTTCCCTCTCTCTCTCTGCCTGCCTCTCTGTCTACTTGTGATCTCTGTCTGTCAAATAAATAAATAAATAAATAAATAAAATCTGAGGGGCTCCCACCACACACAGCTATTGTTTAGCACAACTTTGCCATGTTGTCTCCTAGAAATTTTTTTTTAAGATTTATTAATTTATTGTAGAGAGAGAGCAATGGTGAGAGGCAGAGGGAGAAAAAGAGGGAGAGAATCTCAAGCTGACTCCACACTGAGCATGGAGCCCAGTGTGGGGCTCTGTCCCATGACCCTGAGATCATGACCTGAGCTGAAATCAAGAGTCGCCCACTTGACCAGCTGAGCCACCTGGTGTCCCTTCCTCGAAATTTGTAAGTTTTTAACTTGAAATGCATCATGCAACAGACATTTGTTAAAGTCTGCCAACTCAGCTCACGGAGACCTTTTTACTACTAGAAAGGATAATAGGCTAGAATAAGCCAATCTGGAGTTTAGTCCTCACTAAACCACTTAGTGTATAACTTGAAGGAAGGATAGGGGTATGTGTGTGTGTGTGTTAATGAAAGCAATTTTAAAAACTTAAAAGCGCTCTGTCAGAATACAGTGATATTGAGAATACTTGATTTATATGAAACCTTGACTAATATTTGAACTCTCTGGAAGATATTCATTAGACGATCTAATTAGAATTTCACATGATAGGGGTGCCTGGGTGGTTCAGTGGGTTGAGCCTCTGCCTTTGGCTTGGGTCATGATCTCAGGGTCCTGGGATCGAGCCCCACATCAGGCTCTCTGCTCAGCGGGGAGCCTGCTTCCCCCTCTCTTTCTGCCTGCCTCTCTGCCTACTTGTGATCTCTCTCTCTTTGTCAAATAAATAAATAAAATATTTTTTTAAAAAAAGAATTTCACATGATAAAAGGGGTTAAATATGTCAGGCAAGACAGGGGTAACATTGGTTGGTTATCTCAGTTTTTGAAACAGGAGAAGGAGCTCTCAGTAGGCAGGTCAGGCCTGCCTCAAAATCTGTCCCTAAAATTAGTTCCCCTAAATCACCATTTCCTAAATGGTTCTCTGTAAAATATAAGCCCCTTTCGATTTTAATATCTATTTTATTTTTTTTAACTTTTTTTTCTAAGTCAAGTGAGTTTGGAAATGCTTTCTTGAAGAATGTTAAATAGGTAAGTTTATTCTAGGACTTCTTAGAATCTTTTATGTACTAATCTTCATTGTGAAAATGCAAGAAGGAAACAATATGCAGTTTTTCACAAATTTTTTGATCATGGAACTTTTCTGAAATTTGTTATCTCTTGGGAATAATGTTTTAGGGAACCCACTTGAGAAAAATACTGTGTTTTCAGCTTCTTCTTCATGCTCAAATTCAGAAATTTAATAGGTATGTAGTGGTGGTTTGGGGTTTTGTTGTTTCAAATTTTTGTTTAAATTCTAGTTAGTTAACATTAGTGTTATATTGGTTTCAGGAGTAGAATTTAGTGATTCATCACTTACATACAAAACCCAGTGCTTATCACAAGTGCTCTCCTTAATCCCCATCACCAATTAAGCCCATCTCCCATCCTCCCTTCCAGCAACTCTCAGTTTGTCCCCTATTGTTTAGAGTCTCTTATGGCTTGTTTCCTTCTCTCCTTTTTTTCTTTTCCCCCTTCCCATATATTTATCTGTTTTGTTTCTTAAATTCCACATATGAGTCAAGTCATATGGTATTTGCCTTTCTCTGACTGACTTAATTTCACTTAGTGTAATACCCTGTAGTTCCATCAACATCACTGCAAATGGCAAGATTTCATTCTTTTTGATGGCTGAATAATACTCCTTTGTGTATATATGCCACATTTTCTTTATCCATTCATCAGTCGATGGACATTTGGGCTCGTTCCATAGTTTGGTGCTGCTATAATCATCGGGGTACATTTACCCCTTTGAATCTGTATTTTTGTATCCCCTGGGCAAATACCTAGTATGTAATTACTGGCTTATGGGTAGTTCTCTTTTTAATAAGTAGTGATTGTTTTTCCTTTCCTTAATCCCCTTTCCCCAAGTGTGTCCTACCCATCATATATTTTCTTTTCTTTTTCTTATTGTGGTGAAAAGGCACGTGAGATCTACCCTCTTAATAGTTTCTAAGTGTACAGTAGAGTATTGTTAACTATAAGCACAATGTTCTACAGCAGATCTCTAAAAGGTTTTCATCTTGCATAACTGAAAGCTGATACCCTTTGAACAGCAGCTCCCTACTTTCCCCTGTCCCCAGCCCTGGCAACCAACATTCGACTTCCTGCTTTCTATGCATTTACTACTTTAGATCTTCATATAAATGGACGTATCCAGTTTTTCCTCTATAAGCATCTTTACTATAGTTATTTTTGCCACAAGCATTTTCACCACATAACTAATTGGCCATAAGGCAATTTTGCCCTAAAAGATAAAAAAAATAATGTTTGGTTTGACAGTTTGGTTTCATCAGCTGGTTGAACGTTGGGTTTCACTTCTCCATTGATGCAGTACTCCCGTTTTTATGTTATATAGATCTTAGCCCTCCTAATGGTCTGCACAGTGACACAGTTTTGAACTCACATTTCCCATAGAACTTTGGGACATTTGTCAGTGGACATGTGACAACATGCCAGGCTTTCACAGAGCAATATGATGCTCACTCACAAATATGCATCCTAATATCTGGAAACTGATAGCCTTTCCTAATGAAGGAAAGAATTTCAGTGGAAAAAAAGAAAAAGCATGATGCCAAATGAGATGAATCAACAAGCAAAAAGAAAAAAAGATTTAATACTCTGAGCAAAAGTCTTTGAAGACAAGTGCTTAGGTATAATCCACAAAATAAAATCAGTTACTTATGCAGTATTGCCCCATATTTACACTACACATTTTGAATGTATTCAAATATTTTGTATTTCATAATAAAGTCATTTTAATTTTGTTACCATGTTCATGTTTCCTTATGTCCTTCTTAATGAGTGTTCCTCTTTAGTGTCTTGTGATTTTATTTTTTACAATGAAATTACCTCATGGCCAATTAGTTACTCAACAAAAATCTTTTTAGCAAAAATCCTTGGGGCGAAGATGCTTATATCGCAACTACCTGGAAACACAAATGGATTCCTGCAGCATTCGTCCTTCTGGGTTTGACTTACTGCACTTTGCGTGATGTCCTGAAGGTTTATCCATGTTGTTATGGGCGTCAGGACCTCCTTCTTTTCTAAGACTGAATGATATCCCACTGTATGTTGATAGAGCCATTTTCTTTTTCTTTTCTTTTTTTTTTTAAGATTTATTTATTTATTTGATAGAGATGACAACTAGGCAGAGAGGCAGGCAAAGAGAGAGGGAGAAGCAGGCTCCCCGCTGAGCAGAGATTCCCGTGCAGGGCTCGATCCCAGGACTCTGAGGTCATGACCTGAGCTGAAGGCAGAGGCTTAACCCACTGAGCCACCCAGGCGCCCCGATAGAGCCCATTTTCTTTATCGTTCATTGGTCTGTGGACACTCAGGTTGCTGCCACATCTTGGCTGTTGTGAATAACGCTACAGTGGACATGGGCCTGATTGCAGTTGTTTTGAATAAATAGCCAGAAGTGGGGTTGCTGGGCATCTATTTTCTGTCTACAGAGAGCTGGGGTGAGGCAGGGGAAGAACAACGGCATGGCCGTGCTGGTGGTGGGACACTGAAGGTGTGCTCAAGAATTCCCTTTTAGCAATTAGAGTCCTTTGTCTTTTGATTACTTGAGATTATCTAGTGTCTCTCTGTAACATACAAGTCTCTATATAAGAAAGGAAATCAGGGGGTGCCTGGGTGGCTCAGGGGGTTAAAGCCTCTGCCTTCAGCTCAGGTCATGATCCCAGCATCCTGGGATCAAGCCCTGCATCCGGCTCTCTGATCAGCAGGGAGCCTGCTTCCCCCCACCTGTCTCTGCCTGCCTCTCTGCCTACTTGTGATCTCTGTCTGATAAATAAATAAAATCTTAAAAAAAAAAAAAAAAAGAAAGGAAATCAGTACTTTTAATATCAATATACCATTGACAAATAACGTTCCCTTGACTGTTTTGTTTTAGCTGAACACAGAGGACCAGAGAGACTGCCTTTTAGTTAGCTAATGTGGGGCTTTCTGATACTTTTATTTAAGGAACATTGTGAAAGCTAAGCTGTAGCGCCTAATATTTGCTTTGAATAGCATACTTCAGAATAACCCATTTTTTATTTAATGAGATGTTATCCATTGCACCTTTCTTTGCAAGCACTTCAAGTACTTCACATATTTAATCTTTTTTTCTCTCTTCCCTAGAAACATGTTGGGCCTGAATTTTAGCTACAGACTATCAAAGGCTTTATATTTTTAGCCTGCTTAGAGATAATATGACCCAGTAACCATATGAACAGAAATGCTGATGATACTACGCTTTGTCCTCAGCCCCAGCTGGAATATATATGATGACTCAATAGCAAGCGATGTGCAGGTTCTGATGGCCTGTTCTCAGCCTAGTTCTGCCGCCAGCCTTAGCCCTGGGCTCCGACAGCCCAGCCTTTCTTCTGCAGCTGCTCTTGGCCCTGCTGGATATGGCTTGAAAACTTCCCAGCTGTAGTCAGAGCTATGTTTGATTGGACCCTTTGAGAGGAAGCAGCACCTAGAAGTGAGTTCAAATGTTGTCTGAACTAATCCTTCCTGGGCTTATTTTGAAGCTCTGGGGATCTCAGAGCCTTTGGCTAGAAATAGTTTTTTAAATGGAGTTGGGTCATCTAAAGAAAGCTGTCCCTCCTTTCTGAAGAGGGCGAACCTTTTTGTCTTGTCTCTCCTTCCTAGTCTTGACCCTTGATCTCTCCTGTCCCGTTATCTCTTTTTATGTCTTTTCTCTTGGAATTGGGATAATTCTTAATATGAAGACTCTTTAGAATGATTAAATATTGCTCTTTCCTGCTTGTATTTGAGCATGGAGGCTGTTTGTGAGACTACTAATGGGAAAAGGCTTGCTCCCATTTTTCTAAGTAGTTATCTCAGTAGGACATTCAAGTTCTTTAACCCCAGAAGTCTGAGAGTACTAGTCAGTTAGCAGTTGGTTGGTGAGTGCTGATTCTCACTTGGAAGAGCTGGTGCACACCTCTCATGGGGTAGGCTAAACTGAGGCCTGCAAGACCGTGACAGCCAGTGAGTGGACAGAGCCAGGGTGCTCTGCCCTTCTGCATTTTGGGAGGGGGGTGACGCCATGGCAGTCATGATTTTCTTACCCTTTGTTCTCCACACGGTACACTCTTCTGCTAGAACGTGGTTTGGAGCTGGTTCAGATCCTCATCCCCTGTCCCATTCCCAAGCAGCGTGGAAGAAAACTAGACTAGGGGTGAATCCATGGATTGCGTGGGCTACTGTCAGCTGGCCCTTCTTGGTTTCACGCAGCAGAGTGCTCACAGATCTCTCCGCACTCCAGAAACATATGGCAAAGGTGTCAACATAAGCACACACAAGCATGCTCTGAACTGTGGGAAAGGCACAAGGACAACTTTAAAACCTTTCTTCCCTCACACTCAAGAATATGAAAAATAGTAAGTCCCATCCTTTGAAAGGTAAAAAGAAAATTCAAACCATTTCCTGTATGTTTTTTTTTTTAATCTACCCCCAGATTGCTTCTAAAATTAAGTAACTGTGAATTTGCTATATCTGGAAGGTTGTGGATAACTTTGTTGCTAAGGAAAAGCCATTTTCGCATCGCTGCTTTAATTGCCTTAGGCATCTGTCATCTGCTTTCTAAACAGCAGGATTCCAGTTCATGGTCCGTTGAAAAACTAAAAATTTATGTCTAAACAATCTTTGTATTGCCTGCTGGTAGAGAGCCTGCTTTAGCAACTGTAAAGACACCATGTTCGGTGGGAATGCTAATGAGGTTGCTGTGGTTTTTAGGCATGGATAGATGTTCTCTGTGACACATGCCAAGGAGATTAGGAGCACATCATGTTTAAAAGCTTTAGTGCACCAAATAAAATGGTTTTTCTGGGAAGCGTGTTGTTGCAGATGATAAGAAATGGCCTACCTGACTTTTGAGCAAGACTCTCCATTTATCCCTATTAAATTATTACCTCCTGGCCTCTTTCTTCAGTTTGTCCACTCTCACTCATTTACCTAAAATCTTTGCTTCTACTCAACTTCCAGTCCCCTGTGAGCATGCCTTACCTGCTTGGGGTGGCTGGATATCTGGCAGACTTGATTCGGTGGTTCCTGTCACCATGGGGCAGGCTGCAGCAGGGCCCATTCTTTAGCTGTCCTTAAGAGGACAGTTAGTACATTATTCAAACTGAGCTTTAACCTTGACTAATGCCCCCCTCCTCTTTTCTACAACCTTTCAGGCCTAAGGAGAGGGAATTCTGGATCTGGGAATGGTTTATGTTCTCCCTAGGTATCTCCCCTCTGCCACCAAGAGCTCTTCGGTCATTACTTTTTTACACTGGGAGGTCATTTTGTTGACTGATATCAAAAAAACTGCAGACAGAAATATTCTCTCTAGCTTGTTAGATGCAAAACAGTGTCAGCATTGAGAATAGTTTAGGTATGGCTTTCTCTTTGTTTATATCATTCTAAATATATCGTTCCCTTTATCCAGCTTACAGCTGCTTATCCACATCAGTCCTCCTTATCCTTAATGGTTATCACAGTTCATCAGTAAGTTCCATGTGTTTGTCAGCAGCCTTGGGCATGGTCATCGCCTTTAGGCGTGTGGGATGAACCCAGGTGTCTCTCTAGGAAGTCTTCATCTCCTGTACCTGCAAATGCCTTTAAAACAGAACGTCCATTCCATGATATGACTGGCTTTGCATAAGACTCTGTACTATTTCAACTTTAAAAATGGAAGTGGAAATCAGTAATATGATCCCCGTAAGTTAGTGTCTCCATGCGTTGTAGTTTATTGGTAACAGAGAAGCCCATTTTTATTTTAATAGCTGCATGTCTGTGTATTGGGAAAAACAGAATTAACCTGGATAGTCAAGTACAACATATCAGGGGTGCCTGGATGGCTCCGTTGGTTAGGCGTCTGACTCTTGATTTTGGCTCAGGTCATGATCTCAGGGTTGTGAGGTCGAGCCCCCTGTTGGGCTCTGTGCTTGGCAGGAAGTCTACTTGAGGATTTCTCTTTCTCTGCCCCTCCACTCCATCTCTCTTTGTCTCTACCTCTCAAATCTTTATAAAAATAAATAAAATGGTTAACTTTTTATGACTTAACCTCAATTAAAAAATTAATCTAAGGGATGCCTGGGTGGCTCAGTCAGTTAAGCATCTGCCTTTGGCTCAGGTCTTGATCCCAGGGTCCTGGGATTGAGCACCACACTGGGCTCCCTGCTCAACGGGGAGTCTGCTTCTCCCTCCCCCTCCCCCTGTTCCTGCTCACACTCTGTCTCTCTCTCAAATAAATAAATAAAATCTTTTTTAAAAATTAATTTAATCTCTTAAAAGAGGAAAGAAAAACCCATATAACCGCAATACCTTTTTTTTTTTTAAAGATTTTATTTATTTGACAGAAATCACAAGTAGGCAGAGAGGCAGGCAGAGAGAGAAAGGACGGGAAGCAGGCTCCCCACTGAGCAGAGAGCCAGATACGGGGCTCGATCCCAGGACCCTGAGATCACGACCTGAGCCAAAGGCAGAGGCTTTAACCCACTGAGCCACCCAGGCGCCCCAACCGCAATACCTTTTTTATACCTGAACAAAAGTAACCTTTTTAAAAATTATATTACCAGAGTGTGTCCTTTGTGCTAGACTTGAATTTCATTACATGCTCTTTTGATATTTGTATGTATGATACATGGCTATTGTCTTTCTCCTCCAGCAGCTTTCTTTCGCTGAATGTGAATTCTGATTGTTCAGACCAGTTACCTCTCTGATCTAGGCTTACTGAGGCTCTGATCTGGTTGCTGGAGTCCCCTGAGTGTAGGCTCTGCCTGGTGGCAGAATCAAAGTGGTCTTCAGTGGCCTGGGGGTGGGAAAGCTGTTCCCTGAAGGCCTTGCGTCTGCCAGCGGTCCTCCAACTTCAGGGCAGAAGGGGGTCATCCCGCCATTTTGACTTTCTTGGCTTCAGATGCAAGGAGGTCAGGCCAAGTTGATACATTCTCATAAGCCAGTAGCTCCATTTCTCCAGGAGCCACAGTCTCTGAAGACCACCTTCTTCTCTGGAGCAGGATATCATCAAGTCACTTGATGCTCGGGAGAGATGCTGACAAGGAAGGACTATAGAGAGGAAATGCCAGAGGAGCACCATGGAGTATTAAGCTCAAAGGAGGATGGAATAGATCCCTGTGGACTAAAATAGTTAAGGAAGGCTAGGCCTGTTACTGATTTTTTTTACAAGGCTGCCATTCAATGGGTAAAGAAGAGTTCTCTTCAACAAATGGTGCTGGGGTAACTCAGTATCCACGTGCAAAAGAATGACATTGGACCCCTGCCTCACACTATATACAACGTTAATTAAAAATCAACCTAAATACAGGAGCTAAAACCAGAAAACTCTTAGAAGAAAACTGGTAAATCTTTATGATCTTGGGTTGGTAGTGGATTCTTAGATATGACATCAAAAGGAGGAGCAACAAAAGAATAGATAATTTGGACTTTGTCAAAATGAAACTTTTGTGCATCAAAGGACCTTGTCAACGAAGTAAAACAACTTAGAAAATATTTGCAAATCATATGTCTGATGGAAGTCTAGTATCTAGCATATATAAAGAACTTTTACAAGTCAACAAAAAGACAATTTAAAGATGGGCAGGAGATTGTTCACTTCAAGAACAGCAATAGCCATTTTTAAAACAATACAAATATGAAAAGAGCAACGAAGGAGATTCAAGTTTAGCACAGAGAGACTTTTTGGTATTTTTTTAAGAAAATTACTTTTGTTTAGGTATAAAAAATAACTATAATAGAATATGGTTATGTGAGTTTTTCCCCCCTCTAGTTTTTTAAGAGCTTAAATTTTTTTAATTGAAGTTAGAGTCATAAAAAATTAACCATTTTAAAGTGAACAATCCAGAGCACTTAATACATACATACTGAATAGACCTTTTTCCAAAGAAGATCTACATGTGGCCAGCAAGCATATGAAAAATGCTCAATGTCATTAGTCCGTAGAGAAATGCAAATGAAGCCACAGTGAAATACCTCTTCACACCTGCTAGGATGGCAGGTCACAAAGTGGAAAACAAGTTTTGATGAGTGTGCAGGGACATTGGAACTCTGCCAATTTGCTGGAACTCTACCAAAAATGGTACAGCCTCTATGGAAAATAATTTGGCAGTTCCTCAAAAAGTTAAACACAGAATTGCCACATGCCCAGAAGTTCTCCTTCTAGGTATATACTCAAAAGAATTGAAAACTGGTATTCAAACAAATATGTACATACGTGTTCATAACAGCATCATTCACAGTGGCTGAAAGGTGGAAACCACCAGTGTCCATCAGTGAACCAATGGATAGATAAAATGTGTGTGTGTGTCTGTCTGTCTGTTTCTCTCTCTGTCTCTCTCTCTCTCTCTCTCTCTGACACACACGCACACACACACACACACACGAATATTATTCAGTCATGGAAAGGAATGAAATACTGCTACAGGCCACAGCATGGATTGAACAGCATATGATGACGATAAGTGAAAGAAATCAGACACAAAAGGTCACATACTGTGTAATGCCATTCATATAGAATATCTAGAACAGCTAAATCCAGAGGGAGAGAAGGCGGGCTGGCCATTAACAGGGGTTGGGGAGGGGGGATAACTGCTTAGTAGTAGGCACAGGGCCTCCTTTGGGGGATGAAACTGTTCAGGGACCAGATAGAGGTGGTGGCTGTCTAGTGCAGTGAGTGTATTAAATGGCACTGAATGGTCACTTTAAAATTGTTAATTTTATGTTAAAAAGAAAGGAAAGACCTGGCCTCGTTGAGTACGTAAAATGGAGTGTGCTGAGCTTTGAAAGTGGGAAGAAAGTATAAGCAAAGGTGGGGGCCATGTAGTGTGAACGGGGGCCCCGCCGGGGAGCCTGGGGTGGATGGTGCAGCCTGTGGCTTGTGTCGGAGTCACGGGAGACGGGGAGCATCCTGTCACTGAGGCAGCTGGGCTTGCGGAGGATCGGAATGGCTTGTGACCAGGAACACCATAGAAGTAGATGAGTTGAAATGTCAGCATGTTCATGGGAGAATGAGCCGGGGAAAGCTTGGAGCTTGGTAGCCAGCGCGGAGGCCGTCGGTGTTGAACACACCCGGGACGGCCTGGACTGGAGGGGCCGCGGCCGGAATCTGAATCATGCTTCGTGCTTAGTCTGTGCCAAGCCTGTTCCAAGGCTTTCTGTTCTTTAACTCATTTAATCCTCCTAGGAACCCTGTCAAGTGTGAATTCTTCTTCTCCCATAGTGCACAGATGAGGACACAGGCTCAGAGTGGCCTTGCCTGAGAGAAACTTGCCTAAGGTTGCACGGCTCCTAACATGGCCTAGATATGAACCCAGGCAGGTGACCCCAGAGCCACAACAGTTCTAGTTATGATGCAGAGATCGATGCAAGAGATTTTTTTTTGGAAGCCGCAGGTTGAGGAGGAGGAAATTGGAAGAAGGGAACCAGAGCCAGAGTGAAGACCTTTACCCCTGGGTAACCGAGAGCTGATACAGGTCTTCTCGGGAGGGTCTTCCAAGTCAGAGTACCCGGCTAGCCAATGGTCCTATAGGCTGGAGTCATGGCTAGAGACAGAACTCCGGAGGCAGCCAGCAGGGGGGCCTTCCAAAGGGGAGGAGAGCCAGGAAAAGTTGAGTGTCTGATCCTAGGTAGGCCCCCTTTCCTGCTCCCCCCGGAGCTGTCCACCCTGCTGCCCCTCTCCTGAACCCTGCCTCATGCCCCGCTAGACCCTCCTGGCTGCACCCAGAGGCAGCCTGAATTGCCAGGAGTTAGGGCCTATCAAAAAGCCCCGGGTCCTTGTCTCTCTAGCTGCAATGGTTGCTTTTCCCCAGAATGGCTCTGGAGGGCTGCATGGGAAGGGGCCCGATCACAGACTTGCCACCTTCATGCTAATTTCCAACATTCAAGATGAAAACATGAATAATGTCCCTTTTCTGAGGTTCTAGGAAGGGGACGAGGGGAAAACTCTGGTAATTCTGTTCTTCCTTGCTTTTGGTTTCCACATGCACAGCTTTGCTTTGTTTCAGTTATGAAATGCCCCCCTCGAAGGGCTGTGAGGAAAAGCTCTCCTCTGTGAAGCTTCCAGTTATAGGGGGAGATTAAGGCAATAAAGTCCAAAAAATAAGAAAGTCTCAATTATTATTAGTAGCTTAGCATTTATTATTATTACCCCAGTTGTTGTTGTTGTTATTATTATTATTATTATCCCAGTAATAATATACTTTTAACATAGACTTTTGGAATAATAATAGACTTTTGGAAGCCTTGTCACTGAAACGCGGAGGCCCAGAGCCTCACCGTGGTGTCACATCTCAGCCTGTCTGGCCAGCCAGCGTGACTCTTCCCCTTGGGCCTGGCTTGCGCCACACCATTCCCCACCTACATGCCCTGCTTTTGCCTGCTTGCGGACTTTGTCCCGGCTGCCTCCTCTCCCTGACCCACACTCTCTCTCACCCCACCTGGTCAGGGGCTGCCTGGCCTTTGGGATTCCGCTCAGGTGCTTCTACACTCACTGCCTCTCTTAATCCTCCCCAGCAGCCTTGGAGGTGGACGTTGTTGTCCCCATTTTACAGATAGGCAAATATGTGTGCGCGTCTGTGTATAAATTATACGCACTTTACAGACCCACAGAGCGAACAGAAGCACAGAGGGAGGTTAGGAATTTGCCTGTGATCACACCACCTGTAAATGGAGCAGTTCCAGAGCCCTGATTTGTGCTTTGACTCACGCCTCTGTCTGCCCGACACCTGTCATTTAGCTCTACTATAAGGCCTCAAGGGAAGAAACGTGAGGAACCTTTGCTAAACATGTTTTCCTGTCTTTCCTTTCTGGGTCCAGGTGGAAGTGAAGCCATACGTGCTGGACGATCAGATGTGTGATGAGTGCCAGGGCACGCGCTGTGGTGGGAAGTTTGCCCCGTTCTTCTGTGCCAACGTCACGTGTCTGCAGTATTACTGTGAATACTGCTGGGCGAGCATACATTCCCGCGCCGGGCGGGAGTTCCACAAACCGCTGGTGAAGGAGGGAGGCGACCGCCCTCGGCACGTCCCGTTCCGCTGGAGCTGAGCCCAGGGCAGACCCAGCCACAAGTACTGGAGTAGATAACAAGGAGGGAAAAAGAGAGGGCACTGCCTCAGGGCTTACAGTGTTCTGGAAATCTGTGCATTCGTTCTCGATTTTTAAAGAAGAAATGGGTCTTTTTATTATTACTATTATTTACAGTCATATTACTGAACTCAGTGTCCAGTATAATGCAAAATTGCAGAGTGTATAACGGTACTGATTTGCACTTTGATTCACACCTTTGTCTGCTTGGTACCTTAATTTCTTACACCTGATTTGTCACTCGTAGACTGCCATTCTCATCAGCGGCCATCAGGTTGATGTCTGTGATTTATTTTGTTTGTTGTTGTTGTGTTGTTGTTGTTGTTGTTGTTGTTCCGATTGTTTTTGAACTGGAGCATGCACTTATTTTCAGAAACTTAGAGAGTTGCCCCTAGGAGAAGACTTACCAAAGGTAATACTCGTGAGTAGGTGGCAGATGTAGCAAAAACTTCACAACAGTTCAGCAATCATTAGTTGGGGTCATTTAGAGTAAGGGTAACCCTTAATGAAAATAGGCCTTTAGTTTTCTATTTTGACATGTAAGGATACCTCATAAGCTGAATCTTTATTTTCCCTTCATGTTTGATTTTTGTTTTGCTGAGGATTTTGGTTAGATCTTTTAGTGTTATGTAAATTTATGCTGCAATAGCTTTTGCTGCTATTAAGATGGTATTATTAATACCATAATACTCTCTTCAGGCTAAGGTATCAATTTAAAGAAACCCAACAACACACGTTTGTGATTTAGGGATAGAATCAGCTGCCGAAAGGAGATCAGAATAGACTACAGAAAGCTTCAACGGAAGGTCACTATTTCTGACTGCATGTTTACTTAATCAGGTTGCTGCATGCAATAAATTTTATATCCAATGTCTAGTATAAAACCTTCCCACAATGCACAAATTAAGAATCTATATAAGCTATAAAATACTGATTTTTTTAAAAGAGTTTTTTTCACTCAAAGAATTGGTAATTGACTGGAAGAAGGCATGCCTCAATAAATGGAATGCTTCTGACATTAGGAAGAGCCCCTAACAGAATGACCTATATTACAACCAATATAAAACCTAGGTGTAGGATATTCTTAAAGCAAATTTGTGGATGGTAGATGAAGTACTTTGCGGTGCTCTGTTATATATTGTGCAATTTATTTTATATAGTAAAGTGATTATGTCTAACTGTGATCAAACTTAACTGTTTAAAGCCTCTGTGTCAGACATTAACGAACTTGACAGTTCATAACTGGTATATTATTAACTAACACATGAGCTCTTAGCTACAATCTCCTAGTGCTTGCACCATTTTACATAGCTTCAGACCTTGTCCAGAAAACCAAAGAGCTCATCTTAGCTTACAAACACTAGGAATATATACAGTATATAGAGATAAGTTGTCAGATTGACAGACTAGGCACATTTTAAGAAAGTTGCGTGGCGGTGATGCTAAAGAAATGTCTATCCAAAACAAGATGGCCTGGGCAGGGCTGGTTGTCTGGGTGAGAAATTTAACTACTTAATTCCCTGGATTTATCCTGTAAAGCTTGAATAGAACTAAGACCTGCTAGAACTACCGTGGACATTTTTTTAGCATTCACTCTTGGGCTGCAGATAGTAATATATAAACACACACAATGATTGTGAGACTATGTAAATCTTTTTTTTTTTTTTAATCTTCTTCCTATGTTTTGGAATTCTGGGGACAATCTGACTGGATATGACACTGCAGAATAGAATTAAGTCTCTGTGTTTTATGTGCTGTGATGTCCTTGTCCTGTCTCTTAAGTTAATAAGACTGCTTGTTTTTGTTTTGTTTTGTTTTGTTTCTCCAGTGTTTAGTTGCAATTGCCAGCTCTCAAACTATAGTTTTTTTTTTTCAAAAAGGAAAAAACAACATAGTTTTTTACTGGATTAAAAATGCTTATTAGAATCCCCCCCCCTTTGAGGTTACCTCTGGGCTTTTTGGTAATAATTGCTTTTTTCCAGCCCAGCTGTGGTTTTCTGTTTGTTTTTTTTTTCTATGTTTGTGGTTTTTTTCATCTGTACAAGAAATTTTGTTATGCACTACTACTTTTTGTATTCTAGACAGTTTTCAAAAGTTGGCTGAAGATTTTTTTGTTTGTTTGTTTTTAAGGAAAAAGGCATGCTTTCTGACTGACATGATCTTTTGCAATACCTCAATTTTGAAATATAGGAAAGAAAATGATATTTTCTAAGTAAGTTTATTCAGAAAAATATATATTAATTTAATTCTGCAAGAAAAAATGATTTAACAGATGGGTAACTTTATTTTTTTCATGCTTATTTGTGTTTTTTGAAAATGAAGAAGTTAGAGCTTTATAACTATAATATTAAAGATCATATCTAACCTACAGAAATCTACCTAATTATGTGAAAGAAGCAAAACTTTTTGAAGAAGCACCCCTCTTTCATGTACTAAAACAACACTGAGATTAAAAAAAAAAAAAGCTGGAAGCTTGTACAGCGGGAAGCTGATGTGGAGGTGAAAACCATGGTCATGAAGAATAGGTTACAAAGAATAAAGAATAAACTCCCTTTGGTGCTGAAAGTTGTGGATAGATGGTGGAAACTACTTTCCCTTCATTTGTATATTTATAATCAAGCGTTGATTGTGCACGACTGACCAGGATTGTGAAAGAGTTCTTCTGTTTGTATTTTTTTAAAGAGAACTTTTTTAGTTTATTAAATTATAACATGTTCCCTTTTGTTTTGTAAATAAATGTGCCCCCAAGTTGTTAATGTTATATTAAAAGAGAGGGTCCTTCAAAAAAAATTATTTTTTAAAACACAAGAGGTGTTCTGACCTGCAACTTGACTGGGAAGCCCCTGGGTATCACAGGTCCTGTTGTGGCCTTTCCTTGATGTGACACTTGAACTAGTCGATTTTTTGAAGGCTAAAACCTAACCTCGACTATTTGTTGTTATGTGCAATACTGTTTGTACTGTTTGTATAAAAAATAGAAAAAAAAAGAAAAGAAAAAAGGCATAAATCTTTATTGCAGATTTATTTTCATTGCAAACTTTAGACATTGTGATTCACTGAAATCATTTTTCTACTGTCAAATATGTACCTTTTCTTCATGCTGGTATTTTTTCAATAGTAATGTAGCCTTTGTACTGAGACAAATTTTCATTGTTATTTTTAGAAAGATTTTTTGCTAAGAAAAAAATTAAACATATTTACATATTTTTCATTTTATTTCGTATTTTCTTTAAGGAGTGCTTTCTCAATCATTAATAGAGTTGTTTCTGGGAGGGACTTTCATATCTGGTCAATGTCATAATATTATTTTGTATTTTTACTTGGAATAAATTAATTTTATGATGCTAATTCTTTAAAAGTTTATTTTTTTCATTTTCAGTTATTTTTGAAGCTAAAACCTTTGTAATATTGTTACTAAAGTGTCTAGTTTTTTGAAATGCAAAGCTTTATGTATTAACTTGCTGATGTGGTTTACAATAGTGTGACAACGATGAACATGGTTGGTTATGTAAAGTGATTGGAAAATGTAATGGATAATTGGGTAATAAAATGACAGAATGAGCAGAACATGTGAGATTTTGACAAGCCTTTTCCTTTATTACAGTGGTTTAGTGTAAGACTAGGGATGTCACAGTACAGTTCTCTAGGGATGTCACAGTGGATTTATACAACACCAGGTGCAGCCAGATCTGGGGCCCTGATGATGGAGTCATCCCCACCGAAATACCACCAGGTGGAAAACCCGGCTAGGTCAACAGAACGATTCATTGTTTTTCCCCCTCTAACTTGTCATTATGTGCGTGTGTGCATGCGTGCGTGAGAGAGAGAGAGAATCTGCCACCAACTGCTGTCCATGTGTGAGATGGTGTCTTTCGCCCAGGCCACATCTTTCCCAAGCATTTACAGTGGTGACGGCCGAGAGCAGAAGGATGCTGCCAGGGGGACGCCACCTTCTGTGTAGTTACTTGGATTGCAGTGTCCCTCCTGCCTTCCCTCCTGTCCGGCGTGGGTGGCGGCCGAGGAAGCACGCTCAGACGTCACCACTGTATATGGACAGTCTCAGACTTCGTCTTCCTCCACCCCGTTACGGTGCCCCTTGTTTGTCCCTCCTTGTGGCAACATCTGGCCATTCCGAGCATGATCTGTCCGCCCTCCTGCTTCTTTTCCAACACTCACCTCACCTTGAAGCTGTGCCGTTAGGGCAGCGCGTCCTTGTAACGGCACCTAAAATGAAAACAAAGTACCTAGGACTGCAGAACTGGTGTTGCGTAAACAGAACATTCAATGACTTGCTCTAGATGGATGGTGTGTTTCTCCTCGTCCTTGATGGCCCCCTTCCAGCTCGGTGGTCTTGGAGGCAAGGTTATCAATAACGTGGAGAAACATGTGTCCAGAGTTGGCTCTTGGGTATGCTCTATGTATTCAGTTTTGTAAATAATATATAGATTAGATCAAGTCGTGATGTAAAATTTTAACTCAAATTGGGTACTACTGGTTGGAATTTTACATTAACTACAAATAAGTGATTAGGAACAGAAGAAAAGAAATTGGAAAATTCTTGCTTAGTGGTATAAAGATTATGCTTAGATTTCTGCCTATTTCTTGTGTTTTATAGCTTGTTAGTGAGGCATGGGCTAATGCAGAGTGTACTGCATTTATGCAATTAGCAAGTAACTGCTAGTTTTCATTTTATCTATTATATTAGCAACAAAATGGCATTTAACTGGGTAAAGCTCCTACCTAAATATTTGAGTATTGTGACATCTCTACTTGCAAGGTTTGAGTGAAAGATTAGTCACAGATTAGTGAAAAAAAAAAAGTATCTTTTTGTTAAAACTGGCTTATTTGTATGGATTGTTGCTTTTTCACGAGTTTGTATGGTATGTCAGCTAACATTTTCTTTTTTTTTTTTTTTAATAATAACCAAACTTCTCTATCTCAGCTGCAATAGTGTTCCATTTTACCACAGAGTATTTTATAATTAACGCTGTTGACTTTATACCCCAAAATGGGTCAAGAAGTGGAAATGGGATTTGGGGATGTTTAAATTTGTATGACGCAAGTTAATGGCAACAAGTAGAAAACTCGGGTGCTAATACAGGAAAACTTCTCTCTTTTCTGGATATAGTTCTGTTGGGGTATAAAGTATTAGGTATTTGTATTTTTGCTGTCAAAATAATGGACATAACTTTTAGAGTGTTCACAGCTAAGATCTCTGTATTTGTTTTTCAACTAACAACTAATTTTAAATGTATTGTATCTTTTATTACCTGTTCTCTTAGATTGTTTTTGCTAGTAACCCTGACTCAGCTTCCGCCTCTGGGGCTTGGACTAATATTGCTTGTATGGAACTGCAGTACTGTGACTACCCATGGAGCTCAATGCAGCTATTGCTTACAACTGCTTAAACTTTGTAGTTTGGACTTCCTTTTTTTCTGTAATAACAACTTATTAAATATAGTTGTATGAAGTACTGACACTTGTCATCCTTTGCATTTGCTAAGGAATAGCTCGGAGTATACGGATTGCATCTGGGAGCATTTGCACGTTCAGATTTGCTTGATTCGCCTTTTTGGAGGGGGCGGGGGGACACATGACGGCAGATTAAATACAGCAAAATTCACCTTTTCTCTGACACCACTTTTTTTTTTTTTTTTTTTTTTTTTTAAAGTACAAGTATAGGGACGCCTGGGTGGCTCAGCTGATTAACAGTCTCTCTTCAGCTGGGGTCCTGATCTCAGGGTCGTATGATCAAGTCCCGCATGGGGCTCCCTACTCAGCGAGGAGTCTGCTTCTCCCTCTCCTCTCTCTCGGTATCTTTGTCTCTCGCTCTTAAATACATAAATAAAAACTTTAAAAACAAAGAAGCACAGGTATATTTGAAAAAGGAAGGCATTTGTTGACACAATGCACGTGTATTCAACGCAAGGTTTTTAGTGGGGCGGTGAGGTTTTTATGCCAGCACTGAAACCAATTTTCCAAATCAAAACCAAGAAGGTCGATGAAAATGTAAGTATGCCCCTTTCGTTTTACTTTGTACCCTAGACTCTCTCTGATCATTTCAGAAAATGGGTCTTAAAAATCCCGTAGGGACTTTGGACGCGCTAGATGCTCTCTCGTGGGCACTGAGTTTAATCCTTTTAGAAAATGGATCACTGGTCGCTGCACGGAAGAATCCCATGGAGAGCTTTTACGAACTGCAGGTGCGGGCGTCCCACGCCCGAGATTAGTTTCACCGTTTTGGGGTGGGGGTGGGCGCGGGTGTTTTCAAGCTCCCGGGTCTCCCACCAAGTCCCAGGGCCGTGCGTGGGCGCCGGGGGCTGGCGGGGACCCGCGGCGGCGCAGCGTTCGGGCCCCCGGGGAGCCCAGCCGCGACCCGCCCGCCGCCCCACCCTTGCGGGGACAGACAGAGCGGTACAGGGTGCTCGGCTCCGGGAGGGGATGGGGGCGGCTAGAGGCGCCCGCAGGCTTCCTGGGGCCCAGCTCCGGCCGCGGCCTAGGGGCGCCGGGTTGCGCACACGCTCCGTCGTCGCGGGCTCCCGCAGGCCTGCTCCCACCCCCGAGCTTCTGCCCGGGACCCCGACCTGCAGCCGGTGCCCGGATCCGGGACCCACGGCCGCCCCGCCTCCGAGGAGGCCCCCGTGCTCTCCTCGCCCAGCCCGGCAGGTAAGCTGACCCCGGCGGGAACGACGCACCCTCTGCATCCGGAGGGGCGGCTCGGGTGGCCCGGCTCCGCCCGTGCGGCCGGCAGGGCGCCGCAGAGCCCGGCGCCGACGCGAGAGGCCGGAGTCGGAGCCCAGCCGTCGGGCGGCGCGTGACGTTTCGTGCAGCGCCCCCAAAATGCGCGGAGGAATGTGCAGGTTCAAGTTCCTTTTACTTCGGCTTTATCTAAAAATAGACCGCTCTACGCTAAGCCCCAAATGGAATCCTACTTTCAGAATGCTGGGCTGACTTGGACCCCCATTTGTCCCTGGCAAAAAGCGTTGTGCTGCCCTAACTCTGGGCGTGGAGGGGGCCTGGGGGAGTGATCGGCGCCTCTGGGAGCAGGAGCCTGCCCCTTCCAGGGGCAGAGGTCGAGAGGCCAGGCCTGGTGCGCGCCTAGGTCTGCGGGCGCCCCAAGCAGCCCCCGTGCTCCATAGGAACCCCGCGGAGCAGATGTGCGGGACAGGGGACGTGCGGGACAGGGGACAGGCCTGACTGCCTCCGAGGCCGGGGACTCCTCACCCGCAAACGCGGACCAACACTCGGCTTTGAAATGGGGCTCGGGAGCCTTCTCCCCAGACCCTCGTCACAGACATGGGTCCCTCCGGCCCTTTCAACATCCTAGTTTAACTGGACCGGCTGCGCGCCAACAGGTTCCTGCGCCGGGAGGTGGGGGAGTGTGCCCGGCTGACGGGTCCCACTGCTGTTCGCGGGGCTGCTGAGAAAACCTTTTCCTCTACCCTTTTAGGTGCAGTGATGAGGAGCCTTCGAATTAACGGGCAAAAAGACAGATTAGTGGGAGGGGAGGCAGAGCTTAGTCTCCTGCGTGTGGGTGAGAATATTCCGTGCACCAGGTAATTCCTGTGCGTGAGTTCAGGGTGGGGTTCAGTACCTAACCTCATGGGAGAAAGCGAGAGGGGAGAACAGAGCTTCAGATGGTTTCTTTAGGAGAGACAGTGGGTTTTCAGAAGAAGTGAGCAGGTTGGTGATGAAGTTGGTTTATGCGGGTGCGAGTGCGCTCCCCGCGGCCGGAGCCCGCAGTCTTGCTCCGGGAGTTCCAGCCTCAGTCGCAGAAGGGAGGCTCCGACCAAGCTGCTTTCCGCATCTCCTCACTCTCCAGCGCCTTCCGTTGGAAATCCCTCCCCATCAACTCTGGGGGCCCAAGGGGCTCCCCACAGATGAACGGCTGGAACGAAGCTCTCACTCGCACCAATAACTGAAAGTTAGCCTTTATCCGTGCCTCGATCTAGTGGTACATGGTCTGCCTTTGGGTTTTGTTGGGCTCTGGGAAAGAGGACTTGGCTTGTGCCCGCGGGCGCACCCACCCACCTCAGCATTTCCTTCTGGCCCCGCAAGGGGCAGCCCAAGGCTTGTCATTTTCTTCTTCGTTGTTAAGGGTGAAATCTTTGGTTTAGTTGGTGTGAACTGTAATTTCACTTACATGTGGAATCTAAAAAACGGAACAAAACAAAACCCAGATTCCCAGATAGGGAGGACCGATTGGTGGTTACTGGACGGAAGTGGGGGGTGGGGGGAGACACGAAATGGCTGAAGAGGATTAAAAAGGACAAACTTGCAGCTATGAAATAAGTCCAGAGGAAGTCACATACAGCCCGGGGAATGTAGTCAGGAATATTGCCTTGACTTCCTAAGGGGACAGAGGATAAAGAGACTCACTGTGGCGACCCTGTGACAATACAGACCAACGTTGAATTGCTATGTTGCACACCTGACCAGTACAGTATGTCACTTATACCTCAATAATAATAATAATAATAATAATATGGCTTGAGCTGAATTGTTAAGTATATTGGAAACCTTCCAGCTTGTCACCTTCATTGCCGCCAAAACCCATGAGACTGGTGAATGGAGGACGAGCTCTGGGGGTTTGGTCCCTGTATGAGAAGCTGTCTTGGGTGCGTGGCCTCTGCTTTCAAAGACGGAGCCCTGTTGCTCAGTTTCATTACTCATCATTAAAACCAAAACACAACTGGGGCACCTGGGGGTACAGTCCATTAAGGGTCTGACTCTTGGTTTCAGCTCAGGTTGTGATTTCAGGGTTAGGAGATGGAGCCTGGAGTCAGGATCCTTGCTCAGCAGGGAGTCTGCTTACGATGCTCTCTCCCTCTGCCCTTCCCCCCACCTCGAAAATAAATAAGTCTTTTAAAAAAACAAAACATAATTCCAGTCCTTACCCATAAGAATGAATAAAAATGAAAATACCAAGCGTTAGGAAGGCTCTTGATAAATCCTGGTTGAAATGAATAGTGGCACAGCCATTCTAGAAACCTGTTTCACAAGGGCTCAATGTGTAAATATCCTATGATTCAGGTTTTTTCATTCATATGCCCCCAGAACTATGTGGCATGCTCCCAAAGACATGTACAAAAATGATCAAAGCATTACTCAGATAGCCGAAGACTGGAAGCTGTCCACATGTCCTGCAACACTAGAATGGAAGTTACGGTAGATCCACAAATGGAATCCTGTATGACAGTGGGAGAAAGAAGACCCACAAGTTTGTGCAACATTACAGAAGGATCTCACAAAGTTAACGTTGATCCAAATAAGCCAGACTCAAAGAGGTACGTAACACAGGACTCCATCCATATAAATGGGTGCAGGAGTTACATGATGGCGACTTTTGGGGTGCTGTTGACTTTCTTGATCTGGGTGTTGAATACGCAGGTGTGGTAAGTTTGTGAGAATTCACGGAGCGGTATGTTGCAAGCTGTGCACTTTTGTGTTCAATGGAATGTTTGTTTTTTTTTAATGGCTCTGTGGGGGGTGCCTGGGTGGCTCAGTTAAGCGATTGCCTTCGGCTCAGGTCATGATCCCAGGGTCGTGGGATTGAGCCCCACATCGGGCTCCCTGCTCAGTGGGGAGCCTGCTTCTCCCTCTCCCTCTGCTGTTCTACCTGCTTGTGTCTCTCACTCTCTGTCAAATAAATAAAGTCTTTAACAAAAAAAAAAAGGCTCTGTGAAAGGTAAAAGCTGATGTGTGGACTACATGGAATTCTTTGCAGGCAACCTCCCTATAATCCACTTTGATACTCCTGAATAACTAGATGTGATTTCCACTGGTCATTTCTACCAGCTGCCCCTCTGGACTGGCCTGCTTTCCCAATCCCCCAAACCTCAATTTCCCTGCTCCCAGTCTCCCCCTTCTCCTCTCCAGGCTCTTTTCTGCCCTTCCTTAAACCTACCAACATCTGGGAGAGTTTGATTTGATTTTATTCAGTCAATTTGTGGGGATATGTAGAGAAGTATAAAAAACCAAACACCCATCCATGAATCTCTGTACTGGAAGGTTGAGCATGAAACACTGAAAGCCGGTTACTTTCACAGTGCCTGTGCCAGCTACCTTATAAAAAGCCTTAACGTCCAAGATCTATTGGCCCTACTTCCAAATAGTCGATTTTTTTTTCCAATTCAATTGATTTTTTTTTAACCTTCAAACTTTATTTTGAAATACTTGTAGCTTCAGATACAGATTCTAAGAGTGAAGAAATGGCAGAGATCCCATGTATTCTTTGCCCAGTTTCCCTCTAACGTCTTGCAAAACTACATTAAATATCACAACCAGAATCTTGACATTGCTACAAAGAACATTTCCATTACCGCAAGGAATAGCACTCATGCGGCACCCACACTTGTCCCACTCCCCCTTAAGCCCGGGCAATAACTAACCAGTTCCCTAGCTCTAGGGCTGTATTTCAGGAATGGTATGTAAATGGAAACCTACAATACATAACCTGGTTGGCTTTTTTCAATCAGCATAATTTTCTACAGATTCATCTTGGTTGTTGTGTGTATCAATAGTTGGTTCCTTTTGATTGCCAAGTACTATTCCATGGTATGGATGTACCATAACTTGCCCAACCATTTACTTGTTGAAGAACATCTGGCTTGTCTCTAGCTTTGGGGGCTATTACAAATGAAGCTACTAACATTCGTGTACAGGTTTTTGTGTGAACTTGTGTTCAGCTTCTCTGGGATAATCCAGGAGTACAATTGCAAGGTAATATGGCAGTTTTGTGTTTAGTGTGTGTGTGTTTTTTTTTAATTTATTTTGATTTATTTTTTTAAAGGAAGGAACTTTAGTATCTTTTTTTATAATTTTATTTATTTGATAGCACTGGGGGGAGGCAGAGGGAGAAGCAGGCTCCCCACTGAGCAGGGAGCCTGATGCGGGGCTCCATCCCAGGACCCCAAGGTCATGACCTGAGCAGAAAGCAGATGCTTAACCAACTGAGCCACCCAGACGCCCCTCATGTTTAGTTTTTTGTTTTTTTTTTTTAAGATTTTATTTATTTATTTGACAGAGATTACAAGTAGGCAGAGAGGCAGGCAGAGAGAGAGGAGGAAGCAGGCTCCCTGCTGAGCAGAGAGCCCGATGTGGGGCTCGATCCCAGGACTCTGAGATCATGACCTGAGCCAAAGGCAGAGGCTTTAACCTACTGAGCCACCCAGGCGTCCCTCATGTTTAGTTTTTAAGGAAACTATCAAACTGTTTTCTAGAGGAGTGTACTTTTTTACATATCCACCAACATGTGTAAGTGATCCAGTTAATCTGCATCTTCTCTAGCATTTGGTTTTATCACTACTTTTTAGTTGAGCCATTGTGTTAGGTGTGCAGTAAAACCACTGTGGTTTTAATTTGCATTTCCCTAGTGGTTAATAATGTTGAACATCTATCTCTTTATGTATACATGCATATTTGTCATCTCCATTTCCTCTTCGTGAAATCTTTTTGCCCATTTTCTCATTAGACTTATCAGATGCCTGTATTTTTAAAAGATTTATTTTAGAGAGAAGTGTGTGTGTATGCACACATGTGTGCAAGCAAGGGCAGGGGGAAGAGAAACAATCCCAAGCCGGCTCTGCACTGAGCACGGAGCCCAACAAGGGGCTCAGTGGTACAACTCTGAGATCGTGACCAGAGCTGAAGGCGGACGCCCAACCAACTGAGCCACCCAGGTGCCCCTACACCTACTGTTCAGATGTATCCCTAAGCATTTCATTTTGGGGGTGCTAATGCTGGTATAAACAACCCTGCTATAATCATCTCCAGGAGAGTTTTTTGTCTGAGTCTTTGGGAGTGTCTACAGACAACCCTATGTCATCCGCCAATGAAGACCGTTTATCTTCCTTCCTAATCCCTGGGTCTTTATGTGCTTTTCTTACTGTATTAGCTAGACTTCCAGTATAACACTGAATAGGAAAGAGTGGTGAGAGGTGAGATATCTTTGCCTTGTTTCCAGTTTTAGGGGAAAAACATTTAGTTCATTAGTGTTAAGTATGATGTTAGCTGTAGGTTTTTTGTAGCTGTTCTTTATCAAGTTGAAGTTCCCCCTCTATTCCTAGTTTGCTGGTTTTTATAATGAATGGGTATTGGGATTTGTCAGATGTTTTTGTTCATCTATTAGTCATATGATTTTTCTTTTTTAGCTTATTGACGTAATGGATTATATTAATTGATTTTTGAATGCTGAATCAGCCTTTTATGCCTGCAATAAATCCCACTTGGTCATATCGTATAATATATATATATACACACACACACACACACACACATACACACACACACACACACATATACACATACATTGATAGATTCAATTTGCTAATATTTTGAGGATTTTTGCATCTGTGTTCATGAAAGATATTGATCTGTAGTTTTCCTTTCTTGTAATATCTTTTAAAGATAAAATTTTAAATTTTAAATTTAAAATAAAAATTTAAAGATTTTATTAGAGAGAGATGGGGTGGGGGCGGAGAAGGAGCAGAAAGAGGAGTAAGCAGACTCTGGGCTGAGCCCCATGTGGGCCTTTATCTTGGGGCTCGATCTCATGACCCTGAGATCATGATCTGAGCCAAAATCAAGAGTTGGAGGCTTAACTGAGCCACCCAGGTGCCCCTCCTTTCTTGTAATATCTTCATCTATTATGCTTTGAGCATAATGCTCTCCATATAGAATGATTTGGGATGTGTTCATTCTGCTTTTATTTTCTAAAAGACATTGTAGAGAATCAGTATTATTTTTTTCTTCAGTGCTTGGTAGAATTTATGAAACCATCTGGGTCTGGTGCTTTCTATTTTGGAAAATTATTAATGATTGATTCAATTTCTTTAATATATATGTGGCTATTTAGAGTATGTATTTCTCCTTGTGTGAGTTTTGGTGGATTATACTTTTCAAAGAATTGATCTGTTTCATGTAAATTATCAAATCTGTGGGGAAAGAGTTGTACACAATCCTTTATTATCCTTTTAATGTCCATGGGCTCAGTAGTGGTGGCCTCTACTGTTTCCCCTTCAGTTCTAATAGTATAATTATTTTCTATTCTTTTTTTTTTCCTAGCTAGACAGAGGTTTAACAATTTTATTGATCTTTTTGAAGACCAACATTTTTGGTTTCATTGATTTTTTTTTTCTCTATCACTTTCCTGTTTTCAATGTCATTGATTTTTTTACTCGAACTTTTATTTTTCTGCTTGCATTAGGTTTATATTATTCTTCTTTTTAAAATATTACTCTTTTTTTCTATAGTTCACTGAAGTGGAAGCTTAGGTTTTGATTTGAAATCTTTCTTCATTTGTAATGTACACATTCAGTGCTATACATTTCCCCTCTATGTGCTTTTCATTTTATCCCACAAATTGATGTTGTATTTTCATTTAATTCAAAATATTATTTTAATTTTTCTTGAGATTTCTTCTTTGACCCATGTTATTTAAAATTGTGTTCTTTGGGGTGCCTTGCTGGCTCTTTCAAGTAGAGCATGTGACCTCAAATCTCGGGGTCATTAATTTGAGTCCCATTGGGTATAGAAATTACTTAAACAAACATCTCGGGGCGCCTGGGTGGCTCAGTCAATTGAGCATCTGACTCAATTTTGGCTCAGATCATGATCCCAGCTTGTAGGATCCAGCCCCACACCAGGCTTTGTGCTGGGCATGTAGCCTGCTTGGGATTCTCTTTCCCTCTTCCTCTGCGCCTCTCTCTCCCTCTCCATCAATCAATGTGTTGTTAATCTCCAAATATTTTGGGATTTTTCAGCATTTTTTGCATATTTAATTTCCAGTTTAATCTGTGGTCTGAGAGCATACTTTGATTTCTGTTCTTTCGAGTTTATTGGGGAGCAATTGATGGCCCAGATGTGGCCTATCTTGGTCAGTGTTCCATGTCAGCTTGAGAATTATGTATATTCTGTTGTTAGGTATTGTTCTGTTCTTCTATTTTTTTTTTTAAGATTTTATTTATTTGACAGAGAGAGACACAGTGAGAGAGGGAACTCAAGCACGGGGAGGGGCAGAGGGAGAAGCAGGCTTCCTGTTGAGCAGGGAGCCCGATGTGGGGCTCAATCTCAGGACCCCGGGATCATGACCTGAGCTGAGGGCAGACGCTACCCAGGCGCTCCTGTTATGTTCTATATCCCTTTTTATTTTCTTTAAAGATTTTATTTTTAAGTAATCTCTACACCCAACATTGGAAAACCCGAGATCAAGAATCACATGCTCGACTCATTGACCCAGCCAGGCGCCCCACCACTATAACCTTTTTGCGCACTGGATCTGTCAATTACCACTAAAGATATACTGATGCCTCCAAGTATGATAGTGGATTTGTCTATTTCTCCTGCAGTTCCATCAGTTTTTGCCTCACATATTTGGATGCTGTGTTGTTAGCACATACATCTTGGGAACTGTTAGGTCTTCTTGGAGAACTGATCCTTTTATCATTATGTAATGCCCCTTTTTATCTCTGATAATTTTCCTTGTTGTGAGATCTGCTTTGTCTAAAATTAATATAACTATGCAGCTTTCTTTTGTTGTTGTTGTTGACTGTGGTGATTCTGGTGAGTGGCTTTGGAGTACAGAAGTTTTTTTTTTAAGATTTTATTTATTCATTTGTCAGAGAGCATGAGTGGTGAGTGGTGAGGACATGCAGAGGGAGAGGGAGAAGCTGAGCAGAGAGCTGGATGCGGGGCTGGATCCTAGGACCCTGAGATCATTATTGGAGCTAAAAGCAGATGCTTAACCATGTGAGCCACTCAGGTACCCTAGAAACTTCATTTTTTATCTTTGAAAAAAATTTGTACAATCATGTCAGTTGAAAGATGCTCTTACTCCCTGTCAAGAACCCAAGTCTCCAGGTCTTATACCATCTAAACCTGAAAGTGAATTCCAAATTTGGTCCTCATTCAGCCCAGGAGTCTTGGGTCCCTGTCCCCCCCTCCCTCAGACCCAGGAGTCTAGCCTTCCCACCCCTGCATTCAGGCTCCGGCCCCACCTCTCACTACCCTGCAGCTTTCTTTGGATTTATGTTAGCATGGTATATCATCATCTCTTACTTTTAAAAAAATATTATTTTAGAGAAAAAGAGTGCAAGTGGGGAGAGGGGCAGAGGGAGAGACTCTTCAAGCAGACTCCCCCTTGAGTGTGGAGCCCCAGCGTGGAGATCTCATGACCCATGAGATCATGACCCGAACTGAAACTAAGAGCTGGATGCTCAAACCAGCGGAACCACGCAGACATCCCTTCATCTTTTTACTTTAAAAATTTTTGAATTTGTAATTGTTAAAGCCACATAACCCAAAATTTACCATCTTAACCATTTCTAAGTATACAGTTCAATAGTGTTAAGCATATTTATTGTTGTACCATCAATCTCCAGAACTTCTTTAATCCTGCAAAACTGAAACTCTACACCCATTGAAAAACGACTCCCTACTTCCTCCTCCTCAGGCCCTGGCAACTATCATTCTTTTTGTTTCTATGAATTTACTTACTCTAACTGCTCTAGATACTTCATTTCAATGGAATCATAAAGTGTATTTGTCTTTTTATGACTAGTTTATTTCAGTTAGCATAATATCCTCAAAGGTTCATCCATGTTGTAACCTATGTCAGAATTTCCTCCCTTTTTAAAGGCAATATTTCATTGTTGGTCGGTACCACATTTTCTTTATCCATTTATCCACTGATGCACTTTGATTGCTGCTACCTCTTGGGTGTAGTGGATAATGCTGCTATGAAAATAGGTGTGGCAAATATCTCTTCAGGATCCTGCTTTCAATTCTATTGGATACTTAGAACTGCTGCGTCATATAGCAATTACATTTCCAGTTTTCGAGGGAGCACCATACTGTTTTCCATAGTGGTGGCACCATCTTACTTCCCACCAGCAGTGCACAAGGGCCCTCCTTAATCCCTGTTTCACCTCCTTAATCCCGTTTCACCCATCCCTCCACCCACCTCCCCTCGGGTAATCATCAATTTGTTCTCTCTAGTTAGTCTGCTTCTTGCTTTGTCTCTCTTTTTGTCCCCCCCCTTTAGTTCTTTTTCCTTAAATTCCACTTACGAGTGATATCATAGGTTATTTGTCTTTTTCTGATTTATTTCGCTTAGCATTATAGTCTCTGGCTCCATTCAAGTCATTACAAATGGCAAGATTTTATTCTTTTATGGCTGAATAATATTCCATTATTTATACATACCACATCTTCTTTATCCATTCATCTGTTGATGGACACTTGGACTACTTCCATAGTTTGGCTGTTGTAAATAATGCCACAGTAAACATGGGGGAGCATATAGCCCTTTGAGTTGGTTTTTGTATTATTAGTATTATTTTGAACAGTTTTCTATTAGATCAGTTAACCACAAAAAAAGTTAAAGGTGTTATTTTATCTTCATTTATTCCCTTTCATGTTTTCCCTTTATGCAGATCAGAGTTTCTGACTTTTACCATTTTCCTTCTCCCTGAAGAATTTTTTTTTAATTTTATTATTTATTTGACAGACAGAGATCACAAGTAGGCAAAGAGGCAGGCAGAGAGAGAGAGGGATAAGCAGGCTCCCTGCTGAGCAGAGAGCCGGATGCGGGGCTCGATCCCAGGACCCTGGGATCATGACCTGAGCTGAAGGCAGAGGCTTCAACCCACTAAGCCACCCAGGTGCCCCCTCTCTCCTTTATTTTTAAAGGATAATTTGCTCCCCACAGACTTGTAGGTTGGTGGGTTTTTTGCTTTCACCACTGAAGATTTCACTCTACGCTTTTCTTGTTTGCCTGGTTTGTGAAGAAAAGTCTGATAAATCTTCGTTCCTTTATAGGTTAGGAGTATTCCTCCTCCAGCTTCTTTCAAAATTTGTTGTCTTTGACTTTCTGCAGTTTAAATATGATATGCCTAGGTGTATATTTGGGTATTTATTCTGCTTGCTGTTCTCTGAGCTTCCTGACACTAATTTTAAAACCCTCTCAGTCATTTTTACTCTAAAATCTTTCTTTTGCTTCTCTTTTGATATTCCATTATGCATATGGTACACTGTTCGTAATTGTCCCTCAGTTCTTGGATATTGTCTTTTTCTTTTTTAAAGACATAAGGAATAGCATGGAGGACATTAGAAGGGAAAAATGAAGGGGGAAAAAGAGCGGAGTGGAAGACGAACCATGAGAGACTGTGGACTCAGGGACACAAACAGGAGAGTTTTAGAGGGGAGGGGGGGGGAGGATGGGTGAGCCTGGTGACGGATATTGAGGACACGGATTGCATGGAGCACTGGGTGTTATATGCAAACAGTGAATCACGTAACACTACATCAAAAACTAATGATGTACTCTATGGTGACTAACATAACACAATAAAAAAAAAGATTTTATTTGTCAGAGAGAGAGAGAGCATAAGCAGGGGGTAACAGCAGATAGAGGGAGAAGCAGGCTCCACACCGAGCGGGGAGCCTAATGTGGAACTGTGTCCCAGGACCCTGGGATCATGACCCGAGCCAAACGCAGATGCTTAACCAACCGAGCCACCCGGACGTCCCATCTTTTTCATTCTTTCCCTTTCTCCATTTCAGTTTGTGAAGTTTCTTTTGACATATCTTCAAGTTTACCTGACTCAGTGTCGGGTCTGTTGATGAGCCCATCAAAGGCATTTAGGTATTTTCATTTGTTACAGTGCTTTGATTTTTAGCATTTACTTGTAATTCTGTCTCGGGTTTCAGTTTCTTGGTCATTTCTCATCTATTCTTGCATGTTGTTTGCATGTTCCATTAAAGCCCATGGCATGTTAATCAGTTATTCTGAATTTCGGGTAATTCCAACATCTTTGCCATAGGGGTCTAGTAGTGTTGCTTGCTTTGTCTCTTCATTTCGTGTCTTTCTTGCCTTAGCATGTTTTGTAAATTTTTGTTGGAAGTTGGACAGAAATGATCAGTGGGCCTTTAGCGTAAGACTTTATCTGCGTTAGGTTCTGTTTAATGTTTGCTGTAGTGGGTGTTGCAGGCTTCAAGTTCCTCTATGCCTTGTTTTTGTCTTCCTCTTGCTTTTGGGTTTCCCTAGAAACTTTTTAAATGACAATTACTGAGATATAAGTCACACACTATACAATTCACCCATGTTCAAGTGTGTAATTCACTGGGTTTTATGACCATCACTACAGCCAATTTTAGACCATTTTCATCACCTCAAATCACCTATCACCCACTTATACCCTGTACCACCCTATACCACACTCCCAGCCTTAAGCAATCATTAGTTTTCATCTCTGTAGATTTCCGTTATGGATGTTTCATCTGAATGGGATCATGGAATATGTGGTCTTCTGTGACTTCTTTCACTTAGCGTGTTTTCAAGGTTCATCAATGTTGTAGCATGAATTGGTACTTTATTAATTTTTGTGGCCAATTACTCCATTGTAAGAATATACCATATTCTGTTTGTCAGTTAATGAGTATTTTTTTTGTATTCTTTACATCTTTTATAAGTAATGTTGTTATAAACCTCTGTGTATAAGTTTTTATATGAACATGTCTTTATTACACTTGGGTAAATTCCAAAGAATGGGATTGGTGGGACATCTGCCAAGTGTATATTGAACTTGATAAGAAACTGCCAGACCGTTACAAAGTGGCTGTATCATTTTGCATACCACATAGCAGTGTATGAGAGTTCCAGCTGCTTTGCATCTTTGTTAACAGTTTATATTGTCAGTTTTTACATTTTTGAATTATTCTCATAGGTACGTAATGGTGGTGATATACCACTACACCGGCACATCTTTTCACCTGCATATTTGGCTTCCCGAGAGATCTTCTTTGGTAATGTGCCTGTTCAAATCTTTGTTTTTTAACTGGGTTGTTTAAGGAGCACCTGGCTGGCTCAGTCAGAAGAGCATGCAACTCTTGATCCTGGGGTTGTGAGTTTGAGGCCCATGCTGGGTGCAGAGGTTACTTAAAAACAACAAAAACGGGGGCGCCTGGGTGGCTCAGTGGGTTAAAGCCTCTGACTTCGGCTCAGGTCATGATCCCAGGGTCCTGGGATCGAGCCCCGCATCAGGCTCTCTGCTCCTCGGAGGGCCTGCTTCCTCCTCTCTCTCTGCCTGCCTCCCTGCCTGCTTGTGATCTCTCTCTCTGTCAAATGAATAAATAAAATCTTTAAAACAAACAAACAAAAAAACCCCAAAAACCTTGGGTTGTTTACTTACTGAGGTTTGGGAGTTCATTATAATTTTCTTGATATATTCAGGATACAAGCCTTTTATCAGATGTGATTTGGAAATATTTTCTCCCTGGCTCTTCATTCTTTCTAAAGTATCTTTCAAATAGTGGAAGCTTTATTTTTCTTAAGAAGTATGATTTATATTTTTTTTCTCTATGGATGTTTTTGGTATCCTAAGAAATCTTTTGCCCAATGCAACATTATAGAAATTGTTTCTTCCAAAACTTTATCACGCACATCCATGATTAATTCTGAATTAAATCTTGCATGAGGTATAAGGTATGTCTGGGGTTGTTGAGGTTTCTTTTTTAAGCACGAATACCCACATTTTGAAAAGATTATCCTATCTCTATTTTATTATTGCTTTGGCACATTTATAGAAAAATCAATTGACTATATAAAGTGTGAGTATATTTGTAGGTAATCAATTCTGTCCCATCGATCTATCTTTGATGCCAATACTACACTCTTGATTACTATCTTGTTTATAAACTTTAAAATCTAACAACTATTACATATATATATATGGGTCTTCCAACTATTGCTTTTCAAAGTTGTTTTTTTTTATTACTCTGGTTCTTTTGCCTTTCCATATGAATTTTAGAATTTGTTTATTGACTTCTACAAAATACCCTGATGGAATCTTGATTGGAACTGCTTTGTTGTCTATAGTTTAGTCTGGGGAGAAGAACTGAAAACTTAACAATACTGAATTTTCAAGCCATTACATTTTTCAAGGTCTTTTTGGTTTCTTTCATCAGCATTTTGCAGTTTTCAGCAGATTTTTTTTTTTAAAAAACAGATAAGACTTATACCTATTTCATGGGATTTGGTGCTATTATATAAATGTGTTTAAAATTTTCCATTTCTAATTTTTTATTGCTAGTATATAGACATACAACTTTTTGTATATTGATCTTGTATCCTGCCAACTTGCTAAACTCCTTTACTTCTAGTGGGTTCTTTTTTTGTTTTTTGGTGTTTTTTTGGTAGAGTCTCTGGAATTTTATATAATCTATATAATCATCATATGCTTTTTTTTATGGCCTTACTGCACTGGGTAGGACCTTAAGTCTATCTTTGATCTATACTTATGCCAATACTATACTCTCTTGGAAGAAGCAGACACAATATAATTATTTCCTGAAATTTGCCAGGACTTGCATTATGGTTCTGCATATGGTCAGTTTGGCAAATATTCCACAGAAGCTTCCAAAAAATGTATTCTGGAGTTGTTGGGTCTCTCTCTCTACATATGTCCATTAAGTCACATTTGTTAATTATATTAAAATAATCTATATCCTGCTGTTTTTTTTCCCCCTGGTCTGCTTGTTCTACTGAAGGAGGTGTGTTAAGATCTCTCACCGTGATCTTTGAGTTGTCCATTTCTTTTTTGTAGTTTTGTCCATTTTTGCATCTTGGATTTTGAGGTGTGTATCAATCTGGAGTTGTAACAGTTCACTGGATCACATCAGCATGAGATACTCTTATTACAAGTAATACCATTTGCCTCGAAGGGTACTTTTTTTGAAATCAATGTACTGTACCATCTGTTGACCTTGGTATCCTCCCTCCTCAGTGGTCTTTGAGCTTCTCCCATTGTTTGGCACAGAGTAGAAAATGATGAAAAAATGATACTCAGATGACTGCCATTTAATTTTCTATTTTTCAAATGTGAGATAACCATATAGGTGATTTTGTATTTTCCCAGTATTTCATTTTTGCCTGTTTTTTGTCTTTATATAAATGGATGCAAACTATACATTTTATCATTCACCCTCATTTTAGAAATTTATCCATGTTTTCTTACACATTGATTTTTCCCTGCTGTATAGTATTTCATTATGTAAATAACTCCCTGGATCTTTTTCAGTCTCACACCTTCAAATATTATCTTCCAAATTTGTTTCTAGCCTTGACCTTTTGAGCTCTAAATTCCTGTAACCTGCTATAATCTAGACTCTGCTCATCATTTCTACCTTGTATGTAACAGAAATCCCAAATTTAATGACCAAAAGACAATTCCTGATTTCCTAATCCTTCTTCTCTCCCAGATTTCCTCCCTTTTTAGTCTTCTGTATCTTCCCACCACACCACTGTTGTGTAAGAACCCAACCAATATGGAAACACATCTGGTTTTATGTTGAGGTACAGGCAGGAGGGCAGATTGACTTGAGTGGGGTAAACATGGAGGCCTATGATTTAGAGAAAATCGGAGAGGCAGGAGCCAGAACCTGTAAGACCTGTAGAATGTGATAAGAAGTTCACATTCAGTGTGTTAGAGGAAGCTACTGGAGGATTTGGCAAGCAGGGAAGACCAGCTAGGAAACAGAAGTTCAAGAGAGTTGAGATGATGGGAATCTTAGAAGCAGGATTGGAGAAAGGTGAACAGATTTTAAAATTTATCGTAGATCTAGAGATGGTACAACTGGCTGATGGACTGGATGCAGGGATGTGCAAGACACCGATGTAGGTCAAAGGTGACTTCTTGTCTCTTGTCCCATAATCTCCCTTTCCTTCTGGACCCTATTTAGTATAATATGCTTTCATTCCATCTTCCAGGATTTTTGCCAGCTCTTTCATAGTTTCTATTAATTCATCTCTATATCCCATTGTAGGTGATGTTATAAGATCAATCTCACAATTCAAAGTTTCTCCTGTTGTATCAAATCTGTATTGATAATTACCAAATTTTCAATTCTAGTATTCATTTATGGATCTTTCTGAAATTTGTCTTTTTTATAATTTATTTATAATTTATAATAATTTATATTTTTATAATTATATAAAATAATATATAAAATAATTTTTTATAATTATCTTACTTTATGGTTGTTCAGATTATTCTATTTGTAGTTAACTAAAATCTATTTGCATCTACTGACTTTTCTTCCCGGTAGTTCACTGCCTCCTATAGACTGTCTGTGTAAGCTTATATCTTAGAATCTTTCTCCCCATGGTAGTCTAATGGGACCTTAATCTGAAACTGTTGTATTTGCTTCTGCTAGGGTCCCAGAATTGTTTTCTTGATTTGTGGTTCCTACAGTAAACACTTAGCATAAACCCATAAATTTACCCATGGTACAAGCCTAGGACTCTGATTTCTCGTAGACTGTTTCCGGGCTGATGGACAATTTATGCAAGTCCCATTTGAATACATGAACTCTATGAGGCTTTATAAAGGGAATCAAGTTATAGCTCCATTTTCTGCTAAAGCCTGAAATCAAGTTTCTTGTCCCTACATAGGATCTCAGCCCCTACATTCTTCAATAGAACTTCACTCGTTTGAGGGAATCTACCACACACTGGCAGGAATTCTGTCTTGAAGAAGGAGGCAATTTTTGTCACCTTAGAGATGATGACCGACACTGATTTGTGTGAATAGCAAACATTTTCTGTTGAGTGGCAAAATTCAAGTTTTTGCTTTATAGATTCACAATGAGTACTCGGATATTTGATAATAGATGTTTCTGCAATCAATTTCACTTTAGATTCCACCAGAGCCAGTATGTATTCTGAGAAACTGAGGTCTACCTTTAATCAGGAGGTACAAGATTGTATTGGGATTAAATATTTCTAATTTCTATTACACTCTTACAGTTACCCCACTTTTGCCTCTGTTTTATATAGTTGATAGAGTGTTATTAAAAGTGTTTACTTTTGAATAAGCTTTTATAACCACCCAGAAGGAATAAGGCTATACCATACTGGTTCAATTGGTCCCCACCTCAGAGATTTTTACCCTTGCTACCATTATAATAAGCTCTTGTTGAGACTAGAATAGGTTTTGAAGACATGTTTGTGGATATATATGTAACAAAAATTATACCCAGAACCCTAAATTTTAATGTTTCTTTCAATGCTAAAAAATTTAAGATTTTCCTATAGGAAATACTACTGATGACTGATTATTATGGAAAATTTCAAAAAGTCAAAAACACCTATAAGGGAACTAGTACAATGGCTATCCATGAACCCATTACTCAGCTAAAAATATTATCAACATTTTCTGATGCTTGTTTTGGTATCCCACATGCACACTTTTTTAAAAAGTTAACTACCATATCCTTATCACATCCACAGAATTAACTATAGTATCATATACTGCTCAGTTCAGTTTTCCCTAAGTATCCTTATTCCTAAGCTGTACTGCTGCAACTCTAAATGGGTCAATTAACTGAGAACACTTAGTTCTTACCTGTTTAATTTGGAAAGCTGGAATGAGTGATTTAATTTTATACAATTCAAAAGGTTATTTTTTTAATGTTATAGTCACACTAAGTCTTCCCCTGACCTCCAACCCGTCTTTTTCCATTGAGAGGCAATCATTTTCCTGTCTATGCTTGCTACTAGAAATATTTTACTCTGAGAATTTAAACTACCTAAATATCTAACCTTTCAAATTGGAAAAAGACCTTTAACTTTTGTGAATTCTTCTCCCCTTCCTATTTAATTATATATTGTCACCTACATATTCTTAGAAAACATCAGTTATTATGAGCTATGTTAATTAGCTGACTTATGTAAAGGGCAAATAAAGATTTAACTCAGATATACCCGTTCAGCTGCCCAGTGATATTACGATGGATGTTCTAGATAAGAGTTTCCTTTTGGTCTTCTACAATCTGAATATAAATACTAAACGGTGAAGAAATAACTACTTAGTAAGAAAAAAAGGTGTTAAGCTTTTTTAGAACGCTTATATCTGAACTAATAATTTTAGGCTTTTGCTTTTTCTAGTGGTATTTCCTACAAATAACACACAGTTGCGTATGTTTTACAGTTTCAATCTTTTTATTCTCTGTGGAATGCTAGGTTTAATGTTACAGTATGGTTGTCAAAGCTACTGAAATGTGACAAATGTCCATGTTTAAATGCTGCAGAACAGTATAACTTTAATGATTTTAAACAAAAAAGTTGTTACTTTACAGCTGAGGTCTGATGGTTTTTAAACCGATGCCTATGTGTATGGCCAGCCACAAACCCTGGGGATGTTTATTACCTGTACATGTATATACAAATATATCCCATACATAAATATGCACACAGGCACGTATTAATTTATGTGTGAAATTTATAAAATTATATACATACACATACATGCATATCTATATACATATACCCACCCTCACCATTGAGCTCACTTTCCTAACACTAATCAGCTTCATGCCCAATTATTATTGCTGCCCAGTATAACTACATGATTTTAGTGCCAATACCAAGCACCTTACAGGATGCAGGATAGGTATGTCTGTGCATATAGATATGTGTATTTATGTATGTTGTGTATATAAAGGAATTATTTCTCCCTTTTATGCTTCAGTCATGCATTACTACAATAAACAGTCTTTTCACCATAGGTTTTAGAATTCTAAACAGTGTAAAATCTACTTCTGAAAAACTGTATATGTTCATAGTTACAAAAAATATATTATATATATATATGATTGAAACCTATTGAGTACATATGTTCTCTGAATCTGGCTATATCCTAGCCATTAGATAAATTAAAAAAACACCCTATTAATAGGATGTTATGATAGCCTTAAATAGACCATTACCTGTATTTAGAATAGTTGATATATTTTAAAAGTTGACAAAATGATGTTAAAGATTTGAAAAACACTATGCATCTGCATTAAATATATAAAGGTTTCCACCAAGGGCCAGGTTCAATTCATTGTCTAAGATTTTCATGTTCCAAGAGTGACCAGTATCAGTCATTATTCTTAAAATTATGGCTCATTAAGGCTTTTATACAAAAAAAGCCCTATTTTAAATCATTTATAAAAACAAGTTCTATTTAAAAGAAAAAATGTACATGAACACTAAAGTACTCATGGATATTATCCTGTACAAAGTGACTATGTAAAGATAGGAGGCTCGTTCCCAGTAAGAACACCTCATGGTAGCACATGTAAACCTGGTTTGGTTCCTCTGCTCTGCAGCTATTCAGCATGTAAAATTTAAACCATTTCACATTAACATTTAAATTTAATACAGTGCAAATATTTGAGAATAACTTGTTCCCCCCAGTGAAACAAGAACCAGCGTTATGCTGAATATTCTTCAGATCTATTTACACATTGAGCTAAAAGTTCACCATAAACTTTGAAATTTGCTGAATATCAGCAGAAATGTAACTGAACTAGCAGCAATTGCATTTACAATATTTGATAGTTACTTGAGAGAATGCATAAAATTTTCCAGGCTGTACTCTGAATCATATTGCTCTTGATCCCAAAGATCACTCAGGTTTTCAAGAATTGATTTCATACTTGCTTTTCCGGAAGTAGAGGTGTCAGCTTTTTCTGCTTTGCCATCCTTAAGAAAAAATGGCAGAAAGACAAAATGAAAGATTATGAACTTCAGAAATAATATTCTACTTTAAAATATCATACTTATTTCTAACACTGCATTCATTCAACAGGTAAACACTTCAAGCAATGTGTAAATTTGTGATCTCATAAGCTAATTCTATTTTCCCAGTCCTAACAGTTTTATCATTTTCAGCTTTTTATTCAGGAAGAATTATAAGAACATTACAAAGAACTCATTAATAGTGTATGTATATATATTAGATATATAAATCAGCTTTTCTCCCAAACCATTTGAGAGTTAAGTTGTAGATATTATGTCTTTTTATCCCTAGACAGGAATCAGCCTGTATTTTTGAGAACAAGGATGTTCTCTTACATAATCATAGTATAATGCTCATTTATACTTAATATAATATTTATAATTTTTATTTATAATTATAATTATTTATAAATAATTTTATTTTAATTAAACTTAATACTGCTATGTAGTCCATATTCAAATTTTGCCAATTGTCACAATAAGGCCCTTTACAGCAATGGCTTTTGCTTCCTTGAAATATCTCCTGAGCACAGTTCTGCTTCTTAAAAGTCACCCATAAGAATATTCTTTCAGGGGCGCCTGGGTGGCTCAGTGGGTTAAGCCGCTGCCTTCGGCTCGGGTCATGATCTCAGGGTCCTGGGATCGAGTCCCGCGTCGGGCTCCCTGCTCAGCAGGGAGCCTGCTTCCCGCCCCCCTCTCTCTGCCTGCCTCTCCATCTACTTGTGATCTCTCTCTGTCAAATAAATAAATAAATCTTAAAAAAAAAAAAAAAGAATATTCTTTCAAAGAGAATAAAAGCTATTTAAAAACAGGAATCCAGGTTTCTTTGATCCTTCTTTTTTATAGATTACATGTATCTTATTCAACTTTACTTACATGATGTGACTGAAGAACCTCCCCCAACTGGGCCATCTCTTGGGGACTTACTTACTAATTACTGTTTAAAACGCAGCACCCAGCACCAGACACAAAATTCTAAATGTGGACTTAACACACACACACACACACACACACACACACACAATACAATGGAACTACTCTCTCTCGTATTTGTACATTACAATTCTTTATAGCTCATTTAATTAAGGCCATTTCTCACCATAATTTATACTAAGTGTGCAGTGGATTTTTCTGAACCTATGCAGGACTTTAAATCCAACCCTACTGGTTTTACATTATTACACCAATATTTCTAAGATGTTGTATTCTTTGATTATGGATGTTATTATCTGATGTTTTAGTTCCATCATCCAAAATAACGATAATGGCTACTATTTGAGAATTTATACTAGGTACCTTTTCTAAGCGCTTACATATTCTATTTCACTTCATCTTTACAACCATGTAGTGATACCAGCATTTTTATCCTCCCATGGGCAGAGAAGTCTCTAAGCAGACAAGTTAATTTGCCAAAGGTCATCAGTTAATAGGAGGCAGGGCAAGAAACAGACCCACGTCTAGCTGACTCCAGTGATAGCTGTCTTTTAGTAGGAAAGGGCTAAGAAACCTCGAAGCAGGACACTAAAGAGAGAAATCTAAGAGTTTTATCTGGACATCAAAAATCCCTCATAGGAAAAAAAAAAAAAAATCCCTCAGAGGGTTGCCTCAATAATACTCAAGTGAATGCCTTTTGCTGCTTACCTTAATACTTTCACCAAGCAGTCCTGGGAAGTCACTGAACACATTAAAGATACAGCAAATTGTATAAGTTCTTTACCTTATCAAGAGTAAACAGATCGAGAAGTTGATCTGTCCCCATACTCTGCAAACTAGAATTCTCTTGGCTGATAACAGTATTTGCTATGTTCATCTTGAATTTCTGCAAACCCATTATTTTCTCTTCCAATGTTCCTCTGGTTATCAATCGGTACACGTTAACCACACGTTTCTGAATGACAAAAAGAAGTAAACAACCGTAGCACAAATAAACTGATAAGCTTTGAGGTTCACCAAGTCAGGGGGCTTGCATACTTGAACCAAGTACTTAACTACTACCTAATTAGGATTGGATTTTCTTTATTTAACAGGCTTCATGAGCTTAAAATTTTATCATTTTGCAGAGAATTAAGTATTAGGAAGGGACAGTGTCCAAGGTTTCCTTAGCCCAAGTACCTTATTTAATACATGAGGAAGTGGTGCCACAGATTGGGTGACTTGCCTAAGGTCACAACACTTAGCATGAGAGAAGAAACTTAAACCAAGGCTTCCTGGCTTTTTTGGGTATTTTTCCCAGGGTACAAGTTAACACCTGTGAGTGATGACTTTTTACCTGCCCAATGCGATGGGCCCGGTCCATGGCTTGTAGATCACGCATAGGATTCCAGTCGTGTTCCACAAATACTACTGTGTCAGCGCCTGTTAAGTTAAGCCCCAGGCCACCAACATGAGTTGTAAGTAAAAGAACATCTATGGATGGATCATTGTTAAACCTGAAAGTATAGATATTGAAAAAAAAATTAGTATATTTCTAAGGTTTCTGTAACAAACTAGACCTTTAACATGTAAAGACAGAAGAGTTGGGGGGAAAGGCTAGCTCAGGAAAATCAGAGGATGAGGTGGTTGCTACTATTATGCTAATCCTAGAAGATACTGATAAAAGGTCTGACATCTAAGAACTTCTAGGAAAAAGAAAAACTAACATTATTACCAAGCTACCATTTATTCCATTTTCACCATGAATCAAACGATGGGCTTTTGTACTTTGCGTGCATTATGTTATAATAGCTCTATAAGGATATTATCATTGTCCTTATAGATATTATTCATTTTTGATAAATAAGCCCAACAGAACATGTCTAGAGTCAGGAGTCAAACCTGGGTTTTTCTACCTGCAAAGCCCCTTTGTGGGTCTCTAAAACTTGTGCCTAATAATCTCTTAGAGATGCTTATAAAAAATGCTCACTCTTATGGTCAGCAGGTCTGGGACAAAACCTAGGAATCTGCATTTAAAAAACCAACCCCTGGGACGCCTGGGTGGCTCAGTCAGTTAAGCCGCTGCCTTTGGCTCGGGTCATGATCCCAGGGTCCTGGGATCGAGTTCCGCATCAGGCTCCTTGCTCGGCAGGGAGCCTGCTTCTCTTTCCACCTCTGTTTATGTGTGCTCGCTCGCTCTCTCTGACAAGTAAATAAATAAAATCTTAAAAAAACAAACCAACCAACCAACCCCTAAGGTCTAAAGTAGAGAATGCAGACAACCCTTAAACACTGCACTCACCAATTCTGCTTCCTACCTGGGCCAGCTTCCAATTTGTTCTCAGCAGAGACACAGGGATGTCAGAGATCTTAGCTAAGCCACTTGTGTCCTCCTACCCTAACCTCCCAAAAAAGATAAGGAGGAAAGTCGTTGCCTCTATCTTCTGTTGATGCCTTAAATTTCTTCCATGCCCTTCAGAGTGCCTTCCTAATATTGTCATGCTTTTTCTTTTTTTAACTAAAACTATCAATTCTATTTTTGGAGTTTTATATTTTAAATGGGTTTAGTTGGGCTGAATCATACCATAACAAAACACATGTGTGGATATTTAGCCAAAGAAAATGTTTCATGAGGCAAACTTCTATGTAAGTAACAACTGACTATAACTTGCTTTCTAAGAGTTTGAGAAGCCACTTACCGTGAAACAATGGAATGCCTCTGACCAGGAGGTATGCTGCCATCTAATCTCAGGTAAGTGACAGAGGGTAAGTGAGGTTTGAGAAGATCATGTTCCACTATATCAAGCATGCTTTTAAGCTGACAGAAGATCAGTATCCTGTGCTGGGCCACAACAGACTCTGTGCCACTCTCTGAAGTGCTGCCATTTCCCAAACCACAGTCCAACAGCAACTTGAAAAACAGAATCAGCTGTTACACAGGTGTCCAATAAAGGAGGCAACCAATCTCACTGTGACAAATACTTCTTGTGGTAAGAAAAGGCTAAGCTCATCTGTCATCTGGGAAGCAGATTGGCACTCTGGGTTGTCATCTGTTAGCCTGCAGCCTCTGGAACTAGTTTGTGAGGTGTTCAGGCTTAGAATTTCCTCATCACCTCTTCAGGAGGTTCTCTGATGGGCCCCTCTCCCCTTTCCTGAGTTACCTGAGGCTCAGTAGAATCTCAATAAATGTTTATTGAAAATGAAGACCTCCAGGCAAATGGTTCACGAAAAGTTATAAAAGAATAGTGGGGGTGCCTGGCTGGCTCAGTCAGAATACGCGACTCTTGATCTCAGGGTCGTGAGTTCAAGCCCCATGTTGGGTATGGAGCCTACTTAATTAAAAAAAAAGAAAAGATAGAACAGTATGAAGAAAACATAACATAGCAGCTAAATCTGGCAGAAATCAAAATTACAAAAAAGAGAACCAAAAGCATCTAGTGAGATCTGGATTCCTGAACGTACTACAATATAGTTAGTGACCAGTATCTTTAACAGCAAGAACCATGCTGCTATTGATCTTTTGTATTTCCTGCTACATTATGGCTTAGTGCCTGGCATACAGCAGGTACGACAAATGAACAAATATCCAAGTAAGTGAACAAAATCCAAGAAAATCATGTGTATATCTGTTTGGGAAACTAAAGTACCCAGTATTTACTCTTCTTCATTCCTAGGACCTTAAGATAGTAAATTCTGCCCAAAACGTAAGACCTCAATGCAGGAGGCTTTCTCCTTTCTACTCATGAAAGTTACTCAGAAAACCAAAAGCTCAGCTGGACAAGATAACCAAAAGGGCACACAGGTAAACTCCAAATTCAGTATAAAACTTACTGTGCAGAAAAAAGTTAACGCAGGAGACCTGAAATGCTTTTCTTAGAAAGTCCAGCTTGCAAGGTCTGTTCTTGGCTGAAACAAGTCTTGAAATTTGGGTTTTGAGTCTTTTCATTGTTCCCTACCTGATAAGGATGGCCTACTGTGCTTAAACTGTTGTACAAACAATATGATTATGCTGAGACTGGCTTGCTTTCTGGGAGTCTAGAATTTTGGTATATACTAGGCAGAGGGAATCTACATGATCAGAGCCAATAAAAACTTTGGGCATTGAGTCTCTAATTAGCCCACCTGTTAAGTAATATTTCACATGGGTTGTCATAATTTATGCTGGGGGAAAAACAAATGTTCTCTCTCTTCTACCTTAATAGCCCTTAAATTGTAAATTTTTGCCCTAAGCTTTCCCTCCCTCCTTGATATAGAGTACATACAGAGTATACTACACCAAGGAACTCCTCCAGGTGGAATAAAGAAATCTGATGAACGTAATTCTCTCTATCCCATGCCTCTAAATCTGCAATCATATTACCATCTTTATTTTTAAAAATCTGGGGTGTTTTAAGAGACTATAACTAGGTGGTATCCAGTATAAAGAATGTGGATACCAGTGGGAAATTCTACATGGCTTCTTTATATAAAAGAGGAGCTCTAGATAGTAATTTATCAGAATGTCTGCCATGCACATTCAATTATCTTAGTCCTTTAGGCAACAATATCAAACCCTACAGATAACCATTCATATTAAGAACATCCATCTAAGACTTCTCCAAGTTCATATTTACCATACAATCTTCCTTCCTGATATCTTCTTCCAGTGTAGCACTGTCTTACTGGATATATGGACATATCATTTGACATAAATATTCTTGTCTGGCAGCAGAACTGGCATTCTGCATTCTGGTTTTCCCAATAATCTCTTATAACCTGAGTTTGCTCTGAGAGGCTTGATGAAATCCAAGTATTCTGGTAAAATCTAGTTTGCAGCCTTAAAGAGCTGATTACTAGACTCTAGGAAAATGGTTACCAAGGCCCCCTGATATGAGTGTAGGAGAGGCCAGATTCCTCCCTAGAGAGCAATTTAATTTTATCTTGCCCTAACTTCGGTAATGGCTAAATTAACCCAGGTTTTTCAAACTGTTCCTCATATAAGATGGTTTCCAGATTCTTTTGATCTCCCACTTATCATGCCCATAAATGATACTCAAAATTTGGTGTGATAGATATAAAAGACAGTGAAACTGTGATGCCCTCATTTTGGCCATTATATTATTATTATTCCTGCCCAAGATCACATGAGCTTTACTTACCAGTACCTAATTCATACGACAAGTTTATAGTGAACCTGCCATCAAATCAAATGCAACTTCACACTATATGAAATGTGTGCCAAGTCTGACAGAATCTGTAAGTTTTTTAAAACTGACTTTGCTTATTTCCATTAAATTTCACCTATAGTTTCAGTTTATCCTTCCAGTATCCTGAAATTTTAAAATTCTGGCAATATTAGATAATTCTGGTACTATTACTTGCTTATAAACATGTTTCTGTATTTCTAGTGCCAGATTTATTTTTTATTTATTTGACAGAGATCACAAGCAGGCAGAAGGGCAGGCAGAGAGAGAGAGAAGAAGAAGCAGGCTCCCCGCTGAGCAGAGAGCCTGATTTGGGGCTCGATCCCAGAACCCCGGGATCATGACCTGAGCTGAAGGCAGAGGCTTTAACCCACTGAGCCACCCAGGCACCCTTTAGTGCCAGATTTTTAAAACGCAAATAAGACTTCTCCCCTAATTCAGAGAATAGACATATTTTAGATGAAAGCAAACAAGAAAGCAAGCTAGTTCTCTATCCCCTAAGGCAGAATGGCTGAAAAGAACTGGGAAAATAGAAAAGTCAGGTTCTAGAAAAGCCCTCCATAAGTATGGCCAGAAATAATATGGGCCTAAGCTGCAGAGTTCCTAAGCATCTTAATTCCAGACACCAGAATGACAAGAAGCAATTTTAAAATGAGAGATCAGAATGCTGTCCAAACCCTTCTCACTCTTAAGAGCGTTTTCAGTATCTTCACTTAATAAATTTCTGTCACTTTACTCACAAAAAAAAGAGAGAGAGATCAGTTTAAGTAATAACTGCAGGGGAAAAAAATAATGTGCAAAATGATAAACTAAAAATAATTTCAAGCCTATAATTAAAGTGTAGATGAAATTCAACATTTTTTTTTTAAATCTAATTAGCAGATTCCTTGACTAAGTATATCTTAGAGCTTTATATAATATATCAGCTATGTTGGGGATCTGGATGGCTCAGTCAGTTAAGCATTTGCCTTCAGCTCAGATCATGATCCCAGGGTACAGGGATCAAGTCCCACGTTGGGGGGGGGTCCCTACTCAGTGGGCAGTCTGCTCCCCACTCGTGATCTCTCTCTCAAATAAATAAAATCTTTTTTAAAAATGTATCAGCTATGTTAAGAAATTTGGGAACACTTCATATTCAAATTTAGTTTAGTCAAATAAAACTATATATATATAAACCATCTAAACACAATAGTCATTCTTCCTTTTTATGGGAATGCGTTCTTTTATATTTCTATTTAATAATATAAGGATACATGCCTGGATGTCATATGTCATTATATAACATTTCTATATTAACCAATGTGAAATAAAAAATCTTCTTTCATTAGTTATTTTCAATGAAATTTAGGCCAGAATGACTACAAAAAGCAAAAACAATTACTAAATTACTATAGTCCAGATTTTATAGTAAGCTCTTAATTTCTTTTTTTAAAGATTTTACTTATTTATTTGACAGAGAGAAACACAGCAAGAGATGGAACACAAGCAGAAGGAGGGGGAGAGGGAGAAGCAGGCTTCCTGCCAAGAAGAGAGCCTGATGCGGGGGGCTTGATCCCAGTACCCTGGGATCATGACCCGAGCTGAAGGCAGCTGCCTAACCAACTGAGCCATCTAGGCGGCCCTAAGCTCTTAATTTTTTTTTTTTTTAAAAGACTATTTATTTATTTGACAGAGATCACAAGTAGGCAGAGAGGCAGGCAGAAAGAGAGAGGGGAAAGCAGGCTCCCTGCTGAAAGCCTGATATGGGGCTTGATCGCAGGACCCTGAGATCATGACCTGAGCTGAAGGGAGAGGCTTAACCCACTGAGACACCCAGATGCCCCCCTAGCTCTTAATTTTTAAGACAATGTAAAACTGGCGGCATCACGTTACCTGATTTCAAGCTTTACTACAAAGCTGTGATCACCAAGAGAGCATGGTACTGGCATAAAAACAGACACACAGACCAGTGGAACAGAGTAGAGAGCCCAGATATGGACCCTCAACTCTATGGTCAAATAATCTTCGACAAAACAGGAAAAAATATACAGTGGGAAAAAAGACAGTCTCTTCAATAAATGGTGCTGGGAAAACTGGACAGCTATATGTAGAAGAATGAAACTCGACCATTCTCTTAGACCGTACACAAAAGTAAACTCAAAATGGATAAAAGACCTCAACATGAGACAGGAATCCATCAGAATCCTAGAGGAGAACATAGGCAGTAACCTCTTCGATATCAGCCACAGCAACTTCTTTCAAGATATGTCTCCAAAGGCAAAGGAAACAAAAGTGAAAATGAACTTTTGGACTTCATCAAGATCAAAAGCTTCTGCACAGCAAAGGACACAGTCAACAAAACAAAGAGGCAACCCAGGGAGTGGGAGAAGATATTTGCAAATGACAGTACAGACAAAAGGTTGATATCCAGGATCTATAAAGAACTCCTCAAACTCAACACACACAAAACAGACAATCAGATAAAAAAAAAATGGGCAGAAGATATGAACAGACACTTCTCCAATGAAGACATACAAATGGCTATCCGACACATGAAAAAATGTTCATCATCACTAGCCATCAGGGAGATTCAAATTAAAACCACATTGAGATATCACCTTACACCACTTAGAATGGCCAAAATTAGCGAGACAGGAAACAACATGTGTTGGAGGGGATGTGGAGAAAGGGGAACCCTCTTACACTGTTGGTGGGAATGCAAGTTGGTGCAGCCACTTTGGAGAACAGTGTGGAGATTCCTCAAGAAATTAAAAATAGAACTTCCCTATGACCCTGCAATTACACTACTGGGTATTTACCCCAAAGATACAGATGTAGTGAAAAGAAGGGCCATCTGTATCCCAATGTTTATAGCAGCCATGGCCACGGTCGCCAAACTGTGGAAAGAACCAAGGTGCCCTTCAACGGACGAGTGGATAAGGAAGATGTGGCCCATATACACTATGGAGTATTATGCCTCCATCAGAAAGGATGAATACCCAACTTTTGTAGCAACATGGACAGGACTGGAAGAGATTATGCTGAGTGAAATAAGTCAAGCAGAGAGCGTCAATTATCATATGGTTTCACTGATTTGTGGAGCATAACAAATAGCATGGAGGACAAGGGGAGTTAGAGAGGAGAAGGGAGTTGAGGGAAATTGGAAGGGGAGGTGAACCATGAGAGACTATGGACTCTGAAAAACAATCTGAGGGTTTTGAAGGGGCGGGGGGTGGGAGGTTGGGGGAACGAGGTGGTGGGTATTGGAGAAGGCATGGACTGCATGGAGCACTGGGTGTGGTGCAAAAACAATGAATACTGTTACGCTGAAAATTTTAAAAAATTAAAAAAAAAAAAAAGACAACGTAGAACTAAATGTATTAGCCTTAACATTTTCATGCTTGAAATTGGTTCTTTTAAAAAGTTAAACCTTTTGGGGGTGCCTGGGTGGCTCAGTGGGTTAAAGCCTCTGCCTTTGGCTCAGGTCATGATCCCAGGGTCCTGGGATCAAGCCCTGAGTTGCGCTCTCTGCTTAGCGGGGAGTCTGCTTCCTCCTCTCTCTGCCTGCCCCTCTGCCTACTTGTGATCTCTATCAAATAAATAAGTAAAATCTTTAAAAAAAAAGTTTAACCTTTTGAAATCTTAGAATTTTCAAAAATTCTGTTTCTGAAAGCTATATACCCAGAAAGCAACATGAGCAAACTGGCAGAGCAGGCAGCTCCTGATAAAACTCAGAGATCCACACTGACGCACATTACAATCAAACCATTCAAAGAGAGTCCTGAAAGCAGCAAGAAAAGGTGAATTCGTCATGTAAAAGGGATCTCAGTAGGGTCAATATTTCTCATCAGAAACCATGGAAGACATTATTGAAGAAAGTGAAAGGATAATCTACAGAGTGGGAGAACATATTTGCAAAATCATGTATCTAATAAGGGCTTAATATCCAGAATATAAAAGAACTCTTAAAACTCAACTAAAGACAGACTATAAAATTTAAAAATGGTCCAAGAACTTAAAAGGCATTTTCAACAATGAGATAGCACTTCATACCTACTGGGATGGCTACAATAAATAAAAAAGTGTTGGCCAAGATATGGAGAAAATGGAACACTAACATATTTGCTGATGGGAATGTAAATAGTACAACCACTGTGGAAAAGTCTGAGAGGCCCTGAAAAAGTTAAACATAGAATTTCTCTATGATCCAGCAATTCCACTCCTAGTCTACATCCAAAAGAACTGAAAAGAGGGGCTGTTTAAACAGATACTTATTAGCCCATGTTCATTGCAGTATTGTTCACAATAGCCAAAAGGTGGAAACAACCCAAGTGTCCATCAACACATGACCAGATAAATAAAATGTGATATATAAATAATAATGGAATATTATTCAGCCATAAAAATGAAGTACTGATACATGCTACAAACACAAATGAACCTTGAAAAATGAAGTGAAATAAGCCAGTCACAAAAGTGCAAATATTTAGAGAAGGTAATTCATACAGATATCGAGTGGACTAAAGGGCACCAGGGGTTGGAGGAAAGGAGAATAGGAAGTTATTCTTGCTTAATGTATACCCAGTTTATTGTTTAGGTGATAGCAAAATTTAATGTTTAGGTGATAGCAAAATTTTGGAAATACTGGCAATAGCTGCCCAACATTGTGAATGTAATTAGTGACATAGAATTGTACATTTAAACATGGTTAAAATGGCATATCTTATACTATATATATTTGCCAGTTTTTAAAAAAGCTAAACCAGACAGAAATGGTACAAATTAAAAAATAAAAGAAATGGTAAACACATCAGTAATCTTTTGGAAAAGCAAATTTACCCAGTGTTACAATCAAGAATATGTAACACACATCTGACACTCATGAGACCTACTTACCTGTTTCAAAGCTGAGAGTTTAGGGGCATGTTGGATGTCATGAAGAGAAGAATTCTGAACTGCCAGTTTTTCAGTAGTACTTTTGAACTCTGGATGTTGAGGTGTTAAGACTAATGCTGGATGATTGCACAATTTACGTAAGTACTGTAATGCCTTCAAGGGGGGAAAAAGTATAAACAAGTCCATACATGCCACAAATGTCATGTCTCAATATCTTTTCCTATTCTATTCCATCCATAGAATGCCCTTTTCCCTATGCTTGCTACTCCTACTCATTCTACAAAAATTAGTTCAAATGTCTCATCTGGGATGCCTTCATCAGTGCTTCTTGTGCAGTATATGAGAGCATTTATAGCTTGTATAAATTTTACAGTTTACATCTGTCTCCCTCACTAGATAATGAGCTTCTCATGGCAAAAAGACCTTTTTCCCAGTCAAAGTGCCTGATAATGCTTACAGATGCTTTTGGAATAAGGAAACATTTTCTAAAGATTCCCTAAGGGTTTCTCAAACTTCAATGAGTATAGAAATTTCTTGAGGACCTTATAAATCTGCAAATCTCTCCCCTACACAGTATTCTAATTCAGCAAAGCAGGGAGAGGGGAAGGTGGTTAATTGGTTAAGAATCAGAACCCTATATGGTCCTTCTTTCTTTTCTCTAATTCAGCTACATTCTTTCTCTTGCCTTTTACTTGGCTTATTATTTGGGTCTTGATATTTCTATTAGCTCGACTGACAAGGCTCAAGAGACTGCTGGACACTATGATAGAAACTACAGGAGAGGTATTAGCCTTCACAACTACCTCTCCCCATCTTTTATCTTTAAAAATGTTACAGTATTTAATTTATTGGTAGCAATATTGGTAGACTATTTCAAAAGGGACAGAAAGACTGAATTGACACTTTCTCTTTTTCATTTGCTATTCCCCTGAGCACACAAGGCATACATGTCTCACGACGTCTGTACTTTGGGTATCCTTGCCTGGAATCACTTCCCCCCCACATATCGGCATGCCTCAATCTTCCAGATCTCTGCTTGTATGTCACCATCTCAGTGAGGCCATTCCTGATCCCTGTACTAAAAACCACAACTCCTATATTATATAACACCATATGCTGCTTCATTTTCTCTTACATAATATGTACTTACTCCTTTTTCAACGCTATAAAGGAAGGAGTTTGTTTTTTCCAATGCTTTAACCCCTGAAATTACTGCCTTGTAGCAGGCATTCCAATTTTTTTTAATGTAAAGCAAAAGAGTCTCTAAAAACTCTTCTTTTCATGTAATATACAAAAATATATTGCATTTTGTATAATTTTATTCATTTTTTTATTATGTTGGTCACTATGCAGTACATTGTTAGTTTCTAATGTAGTGTTCCATGATTCATTGCTTGCATGTAACACCCAGTGCTCCACACAATACGTGCCCCCTCCTTAATACGCATCCCCCTCAGGCTAACCCATCCCCCCACACCCCTCCATCTCTAAAACCTTCAGTTTGTTTCCCAGACTCCATAGTCTCTCATGATTTGTCTCCCCTTCTGATTTCCCACTCTTCATTTCCTCTTCCTTCTCCTAATGTCCTCCGTGCTATTCCTTGTTTCACAAATAAGTGAAACCATATGATAATTGACTTTCTCTGCTTGACTTACTTCACTTAGCATAATCTCCTCCAGTTCCAACATTTTGTATAATTTTAATATTAAATTAATTATTTCTAATTATGGAAATAAATTAGTACTTTTATTTTCAAGAATGTATACACAGTATTGAAAAAATGTAAATAAATCCATACTTCAGTATTCCATGTAAAAACTGCTGTACTGAAGAACATGATTCTTTAAGAATTAAAAAAGACTATAACCTATACCTGGAATACATGGCCTGTAGCTTTAAGCTTTGGCTTTTCAGTTTCTTCAGAAAGTGCAGCTGAAGAAACTGTTTCATCAACATCACACTTGGCACGAGACTTAGCAAAATCCTCATAGAGCTGAACCTGTAAAATTGCACCCCCAAAAGCAGTAAGTATATTTATTTTCAACTGTTCAAAACATAGCTAGCAAATGCCAATAAGAGCAGTGATTCAGACCAGTCCTCATTAAAGAAAGTATGATATCTACGCTTTACTCCTGATTACAAATTACCCACTGCATCTTGGTAAATTCCTTTAAAATTACATTTAGAAAACAAGTATAACACTTTAAGCTTGGCTGCTAAAATATTAAAAACTAGTCAAACAGTCCTAGACTCAGTATTTCCACTCTGTTGAGGAAGATAAATACATTACAATAAAAGAGAACCTGAACCCCTACAAGTGAGAAAACCTTCTCTAAGTTATGTGGTACCCGTAAGTACATTCCAAAAGACCCAAGTTTTAAATGAATACTATGGCTGGGGTGCCTGGCTGGCTCAGTTAGTTGAACACGTGACTCTTGATCTCAGAATTGTAAGTTCGAGGCCCAGGCAGGGTACAGAGATTACTTTTCAAATAAATAAAACTTTTTAAAAAAGGTAAAAGGAGAGAATACTACTGCTACCTAAAAGGAGAATTCATGAATGTTGAAACATTACCTTGGGGTCTGGGTTCCTGCCTTGTACGTGCTAAAACACTATGAAAGGGAAGCGCCAAGAAACAGAAATCAGAGTATAAAAACCCATGAATGCTAAATAAAGTCAAATTTCACTTCCCTCCCAACTCCTCCTCTTCAGGCTACTTAAATGTGTTTTATACCACCATCATACCATGGATTTTTTTTTAAGATTTTATTTTTAAGTAATCTCTACACCCAACGTGGGGCACAACTCTGAGATCAAGAGTTGCATGCTCTACTGAAAGAGCAGGCCAAGTGCCCCTACCATGAATGCTTTTCATACAGCACCTCTCCTTTTTTTTTTTTTTTTTTTAAAGATTTTATTTATTTATTTGAGAGCGAGACAGTGAGAGAGAGCATGAGCGAGGAGAAGGTCAGAGGGAGAAGCAGACTCCCCATGGAGCTGGGAGCCCGATGTGGGACTCGATCCCGGGACCCCGGGATCATGACCTGAACTGAAGGCAGTCGTCCAACCAACTGAGCCACCCAGGCGTCCCACCTCTCCTTTACTGTACTTACTTCAAAAAGTCTTCATCTCATTGCTCCTAAAATATTCAAGAAATACCAATCCCATTTTTACAGATGAGGAATGGAGGCAAGACAAATGACCATCTGTCATAAGAGATCTCAGCATCTAGATTAGCGTCCTGCTAAGCTCTAAACTCAAGTTATATAGATAGGAAAGAACCTAAGTTTCCGAGTGTGTCTGTATATCTTTTATTCATTTTATCATACTAAATCAACGCATAATACTGAAATGGATGAATGGATGCCATACTAACCTAGAACCTGAAGTTAAAAAACCAGAAAATTCTGACTATAGGCCATGTCTTACTAAGACAAGGGATAGTTTCCCCTCACAAAATAATACACAAGGAAAGGCATACAAAAAATTCCTTTGAAAAAAAAAAAAATTCCTTTGATAATGGTCTCTGTATAAAATCAGAACTGTACAAAAGCCAAGTCTTATTCCAAAAATTTACTGGCAATGCAGAAGTACTTTTAAAAGGATGTGGTCCCACTTCCCAGGTTTGAAACTCAGCCCTGATATTTATTAGCTATATAACCTTGAGCAAGTTACTTAATGTTTCTGAGCTCCCCTTTCCTTATTTGCAAAAATGGAGACTGATAATTCCTATAATGCTGTTGTGAAAATATGATGACATTACAGTAGATTTTTGGCCCTTATAAATATTCACTCATTTCTTTAAAAATTTAACCTTTTTCATGGTTTAATTAATTCAATTAATTAAATTAATTCAACATGTAAGAAAGCAACTACGATACTGGCTTTTATTTTAATGCCATATTCAAAATGCATATATTCAAATGTATATCCACATGTCAAAACAGATTCATTCAGGTGCCATCTCTACATGTTTGGAACAGAATCTTCCTAAAGTCTATGAAAGCAGAAGCTAGATTTGAGTGATAAAACCAAAGTCTAATCCCTTTTATTTCAATATTTGCATGGCTTATTCAAAGCATTCTACTAATAAACATACCACCACCAAACACAATCACCAGATTTCTAACCTGGAGAGGACTAAGAGTACAGTAGTAGTCTTGAATAATTTTGGGTGGAAGATCCTGCAAAACATCTTCTTTCATTCTTCTCAAAAGAAAAGGCAGGACTTGGCGGTGCAGTGCATCCATCGCAAGAACACCTTTTAACAGTAAGAGAAAATGGCTTCAAAAGAGTTAGGAATAAGGTAAAGTCACTTGCATGGTATAGAATTATATCTTTTTCATACCTGCTTCTTGTTCACGACTAGAGCTTCGAGCATCCCTACTTGCTAATATAGGTTTACCATATCGAGCAGCAAACTGGCGTTCAGTCCCCAAAAATCCTGGCATGAGGAAGTCAAATAATGACCACAGCTCCAAAACGTTGTTCTGAATATAAGAAAGGAATGTCAGTTATCTTTTGTACTGGGATTATTTCCTTACACTTGAAAAATGGAATATTAATGAAAGCCCATTTATGATGACATAGATGAGAGGTAATCAATCACATTTTTATATAGTGTAAGTCTGTATTTTAATATGTAAAATTCACATCAGTATCCTTGGTGAAAATATTCTATTCTACTGGGTGGAATTTTCAAGCCTGTTCCACCAAAATAAGCCTTGGTCCATGGTGTTTAAATTCTACTGGTGGCATCTATCAGGTAATAAAGAGAAGAGCAGAAAGATGAATGTTTCTGAATCTTTTATCTTTGACACTAAAATTAACAGCAAGATTTAAAGAACTTGGCTGACATCACAATTTAAGGAAAACCTAGAAGAATTTTGTTAGAGGTCAAGTCTATCCAGTACTCAAGGGCCATGAAACAGGCACAGTTTCCTTCCAATTCTACTGCTGAAGTTTCATTTTAAAAAAAGGAAGAAAAAAAATCAGCACTTTTCCATTTTAAATGCATTCCCAATATGTGTGGATCCTAAGGTACCATGTGGGGCTTTAGTGTGGTGTCTGCTTCTCCCTCTGCCCCTCTCCCTGCTTGTGCTCTCTCTCTTGAATAAGGAAATCTTTTAAGATTTTATTTATTAACAGAGAGAGAGTGGGGTGGGGAGGACACAACCAGGGGGGATATGGAGAGGGAGAAGCAGGCTTCCCACCAAGCAGGAGCTGGAGTCCGACGCGGGGCTCGATCTCAGGACCCTGGGATCATGACCTGAGCTGAAGGCAGACACTCAAGGACTGAGCCATCGAGGCGTCCCTCAAATAAATAAAATCTTAAAAAGATTTTAGAGAAAGAGAGTGAGCGCGCACAAGCATCATGACCCTGAGGTCATGACCTAAGTGGACACCAGGAGTTGGATACTTAACCAACTGAGCCACCCAGGCATCCCTTCATATTGCTTTTAAAACCCAGTTTGCTCAGATATTGTTACATACCAAATGAGCCATTACAAAATGCAATTACTGGAAATTATCATTCCTATAAACTTAAAAAAAAAAATGAAAAGAGAAGGAAAATACTTCTTTAATTCACTGCCAAATGTCAAATCAAGCCTTCTTTCCACATGGCAAATACATACAGAGACAGCACAATAAATAACTACCTGGATTGGTGTTCCAGAAAGAATAATCCTATAATTAGCAGTCAGTTGTTTTACTGCTTTTGACAATTTTGTTTTTCCATTTTTGATGACATGGCCTTCATCAAGAATACAGTAGTTAAATTTAATATTTCTAAGGGAGAATAAGCAAAAAAATATAGTGTCTTTTAGTATATGCCAAGAACTATATATGAAGAGCCTTTCGGGCAGGAAAATATTAACTCTCTTCAAATTTGATACTGTTTTTCTAAACAAAAAAAATTTAATTCTTACCTAAAGAAATCTATGTCATTCCTCACAACATCATATGAAGCCACTATCAGATTGTGTCTTTTTACTTGATGCTGTAACCTGTATTTAAAAAGAAATAAATTAATAGGAAGCAAGGAACCTACAAAGTCCATAATATAACTTCAAAGGGGATGCTACTGCTACCATCTTACAGGGTGTTTTCAATATGCCTACTAAGCCCAACATTCCTTTGTGCTTGTTCTACATCCATGACCCTGCCACTTGAAGACCATTCTTCTTTTGACTTGGTCCTGTTAGCCTAACTCAGTCTGGCTAGAAAAGAGATTGGTACCTGATTCAAACTGTGGTGGACACTTTATTTGCTAACATCTCTTCCTTAAAGGCACTATTCCTTCCAAACTCCATGTTATGCTGGGGGATGAGGGGAAGCCACATGTGCCCATAATCACCAAAGAGATGAAGCACTGAATCAGGTTGAGCCATTCACAATATTTTATCCCCGACCACAAAGACTGGTTTGGGAGCATGACCCAAACAAGGCCTGTCAGTCATTTCCAGTATTGATATAATCATGATGGGAGAGAGAAGATTTCTGTTTACTATAGCTGCCAAGCCAGAAGAATGTGGGTCTAAGACTATCTATGGTCATTTTTTTTTTAAAGTAGGCTCCATGCCATGGAGCCCAACACAGGGCTTGAACTCACAACCTGAAGATCAAGACCTGAGCTGAGATCAAGAGTCGGACGCTCAACCTACTGAGCCACCCAGGCGCCCCTATGTATGGTCATCTTATCCACCAACAGCAGAGACCAATAAAACAAGCTGTGAATGGGGAGGAAGAGAAAATGAGAGCAATTTAGATGTGCCTGAAGCAATAATTCACCCCTGAAATTCTCAGTTTAGTGAATTAATGAATTTCTTATTTGCTTAAGCTAGTTTGAGCTTCTATACTTTTAAATTAATAAGTTCTGACAGACACTACAGTAAATTCTTTTAAAAGTGCAAGCTGATGACTTGCCTGTGTTCAAATCCTCACTCTGCCCATTAAATTAGTTGTAAGACCTTGGACCCAGGCCCCATGTCTTAGACTTTTATCTGTAAACTGGGAACAAAAATAATAACCATACCTCATATGGTGATTGTGCAAATACATAATACATAATTTTACATAAATTTGAAACTACTAAGAATAATGCCCAGCTAATAAATGCTCAACATATGTTAGCTCTAATGGATACAGAGATACAGCAAATCTATGGACTAATCAGCAACCTATGATTCTCCATGCTTTAAAAGATGAACTGAAATCAATGAAATTCTGCTCTTTAAAATTTGTATTTAGGAACATAAAGGATGTACTATTTTAAGAGAGAAAGGGTAAAGCTAACAGAACTCTAGCAATGTTATGGTATCAAGGCAGCCAGAGCAGTCACTATGAAGAAAAGCATTTTGGGGATTAGGGAGCTCTTAAGAGAAAGATAAGCTATGATCACAAGGCTCCCAAGAAGGGCAGGGAGAATGTCTTTGGTTCCTAGGTCAAATACTTAAAAAAACCAACTGACTGCTAACAATGGTTGAAGTCCTTAAACTTTGATGAGTCTCACTGATTTATAATGTATATTCATCTTTCTTAAATTAAGAAAGTTTCTGACTACTAAAAAAACTAGAATTTTTAATAAATTTTATCCTAAAGTTCTCAAGCAAAAGATTAAACATTTTTTGTTGTACAGTTCTTACCTTATTCTTTCAGTAGGAGGTCCAGTATAGTGTAATGGATTGAGATATTCTTTGGAGCAAAATTTACCTACTTCATCCACCCAGTGACCTGTTAATGTTGGTGGACAAACCACCAAGGAAGGAAGTGGCATACATTCTGCCAATTTTGATCTTGCATATTCCTGGGCCCTTTACAACAATAGAACATAATGAAATTAACTGGCTTGTTTACATTTCTTAGCATCTGAAAACTCCTTTTAAAAGATAGTATTTTAAATTACCTGTGACAATGATCTCCTGCAAGAATGCAGATGGACTGTAAAGTTTTTCCTAAGCCCATGTCATCACATAGAATTCCATGAAGTTTATACTTATTAAGAAATGCTAACCAGTTCACACCATCCTGAAAGGTTGGGAGAAAGAGGAAAATTAGAAATATGAATAGAGCGTAAAAATTTTTTTCTTGTAAAACATGTACATACAGACCAAAAATCTTTATTTTTATAGGCAAAAGAGAAATAATAAATGGGTATAAGACACTAAATACAACCTTTTACTAAGTCAATTTTATAAATTTCAAAATACATTGAAAGGAGTAATCACTATTTATAAGAATAAAACTTTACCTGCTGATATTTTCTGAGTTCAGCATTTATTGGTACTGGTATTTTGTAATTTTCTAATTTTTTCCCATCTAATAATTGCTCCAAAAAGTGTCGCTCCTTGGCTTTCAATTGGATTAGCTCTTCTGACATATTTGGAGGATCTGGAATGCCTGCCTGAAGTGATTTTTTTAAAGAGTATTAAAACTATTTACCACAGTTAATTTTTTCATACTCAAGGTTATGGATAATTTCAAATCTTACTAAAATATAAATGCAGAGAAAAAATAATTTAAAAATAGCAATAACAAGAAGTAAATATTTTTAAAAGCTTTTATTTGAGAGAACATGTGAGAGAGCACATGGGGGCACAGGGGCAGAGGAAGTGTGCCCCAATAATAAATAATAAATACTTTTAAACACTGGACAATAAAAAGAGTTTAAATTTGACAGGTATTAAAAGTGCCTTATTAACTACTGGGTTAATAAGCCTCTGCCTTCAGCTAAGGTCATGATCTCAGGGTCATGGGATCGAGCCCCACATCGGGCTCTCTGCTCAGTAGGGAGCCTGCTTCTCCCTCTCTCTCTCTCTCTGCCTACTTGTGATCTCTGTCAAATAAATAAATAAAATCTTAAAAAAAAAAAAAAAAAAGTGCTTCCGGACTACTAAATAAACACATCTGAGGTATTTTTAAAGAACAGTTAAAACTTTTTTCCCACACCAGGCATTACTTGATAAAGAGGCAGATAGAATCCTGTAACTTATTTTAAATACAATGCTGACACTAGAGCTTCTCAATTTTAGTGTTATGATGCCCCAAGAGTATCAGTTCTCAAAATGTGTTCTGCCGACCCCTCAGGATCCCCAAGACTTTTTCAAAGGGTCACTGAGGTCAAAACTATTTCATAATAAAAGAAATAAATGAAAGACATTGTTTGCTTTTTTCACTGTGTTGATATTTACACTGATGCCACAAAAGTAATGGTGGGCAAAACTGCTTATGTCTCAGAAAGAATCAAGGCACTGTGTTACAGCCATGCACCAGCATTTTTTTTTAAGCCAATTTCACTTAAGAATGTCCTTAAAGCATTAAAAATAATTTTATTAGACCTCAACCTTTGAATGTCCATCTTAACATTCTGTGCAACAAAATGTGAAGCATTTTTGCTTTATTCGTATAAATTCAGATTTTGTTTTATTCATATAAAGCACTTTTGCTGCTTATCAAAATACAATATGCTGAGGAAAAACACTTGTGAGATTGTTTAAATAGTGATCTGAGCCATTTTTTCACTGAACAAACTTTTACTTGAATGGACTGACAAACTATAATTATTGACTTGGCTACTGGGCCAACATTTTCTCAAAAATTAATCTGTCACTTCAAGGAAAACAACTAACATAACTTGTTTTTAGTCATAAAATTCAATCTTCCAAAAGAAACAGCATTGTGAACCTGAACCTATGTATAAGCTTCCCAATACTTAAAAAAGAATTTGTTGGTGATACTATGAATCGGATTTTTTGCTATTTTAGGATGAAATATACCAACTTTAAAAGATTTACATAACTCAGTGAACTACTGTTTTCCAGATGACCAATGCTTATGTTTAAAAAACATTCATGGGTAAAAGATCTACTCAAAAGTGTAAGATAAACCAATAAATTTTAACATAGATTTTACAGTCATTGATAGGATTTTAGATTCCACACTGCACATAAATTTAATAAGCTTTCTCCTTTTGAGTTTTGGTATGCTATCAGATAAAAGAACATCCACAATTATTTGAAAAGGCTGTCAAAATACTTCTCACTTTTCCAACTACCTATCTCTGAGGCTTGACTTTCTTCATATACCCTCAACCCAAGAAACAGTTTTGCAACAGAGTGAATGCCCAAATACAAGAATCAAGATATCTATTATTAGGGCAAACATATCAAACAATTTCACTCTTCTCACTTATTTTCATTTTAGAAAAAAGTTATTTTTCATTTAAAAATGCTACTGATGGTAACATCTAATGGGTTTATTAAATGAATTAATAAATCTTTTTTTCTCAGTTTTAATTTCTATTACAGAAAATATAATAAAAGCTCTTTGGGGTCTTTGATTTTAATAATGTAATGAGATCCTCAGACCAAAAAGTTTGAGAACTACTGCCCTGTGGTGTCTCTAAAGCTAAGAAATGCAAAATCCTGGGGGGTGGGGTAGGGAGAAAGAAATGTAAAATTCTGGAAACAATTCAATTAAAGTCAATTAAAATATATATTCCATATAATGTGAGAAACAGTATCAGAGAAAAAAGGTATGTACACTGAGTCTTAAAAATAGCTTCCTTACATTTTTCAAAAGGTTTTGGAATTAACAACTCTATGTAGTAAGATAGAAACTAACACTTTCGCACATCTAATAGCAATAGCATAATGATAATCATCAAAATGAGCAGAGTGCTTCATAAAGAAATAACAAAATTTTCAAACATCTGTCTTCAGGGAATTTTTTTAATAGGTGACAACCAGCTATAAGCCGTATAACGAGGTCCATTTCCTAACAACGAAACCCTAAGCCCAAGAGTCATAAATGCTACTCAGTGCCAGGAATCGTTCTTGTGAGTATCATCCTCATTCCAATTCCTGTAAAATCAGCAACAGTTATTAATAGTGCAGGGAATTAAAGCTTTTGTCAAAATCACTGGTTGATATCCCCTAAATCCTTCTCAGTGTGTATTTCAGAAAAGTACACGTTCTTCCTATGAAGATGTGAGAGAAGAAATCAAGATACAGTAGAACAGAAATATACCTGCATGATATTCTTGTTTCTACTGCTACATCTTCAAACTCAGTAATCTTTTCTTTTGCAGTATCTTATCTGCTACCCATCCCATCCACTGTTTTTATTTATAATTATATTTTTTCATTAAATAGTTCAATTTGGGGGCACCTGGGTGGCTCAGTGGGTTAAAGCCTCTGCCTTCGGCTCAGGTCATAATCCCGGGGTCCTGGAATCGAGCCCCACATTGGGCTCTCTGCTCAGTGGGGAGCCTGCTCCCCCACCCCCACCACCCCACCTGCCTCTCTGCCTACTTGTGATCTCTGTCTGTCAAATAAGTAAATAAAATCTTAAAAAGAAAAAAAGTTCAATTTAGTTTGTCCTTTTATCTTTTACTTTCTTCATTACATTCATGCTTTCCTCTACTTCTTGAACACACGGGGTATATTTTAATGTCCTTGTCTACTATTTCTATTCTCTGGGTCATTTCAGGGTTTGTTTCTATTGACTGACCTTTCTGATGGTTATTGGATATATTTTCATACTTGGTCATTTTTTGGTGGGTGCCAAACATCATTTACATTCTTGGGTGCTGGATTTTTTGGTTTTAATATCGGAGTTATTTTCTAGGATACAGTTTAAGTTACTTGAAATCATTTAAATCCTCCTTTTAAGGTTTATTTTAAAGCTTTGTTAAGGTAGGTCCAAATAAGCATTTTGCCAAGGGCTCATTTGATCCCACTACACAAGAAATACACTTCTAAAGACTGTTGTTAATGCTTTAAATGGTGGAAGGTCTTCTGATTCAGCTTGATGGAAACACAAACTATTCCTGGCCCTTTGTGAGCTCTGGGAATTTTTCCACCTATGCCTTTCAATCATCCTTTTCTTCTAGTCTCAAACATAAATATGCCTAGATGAATACTCAACCCTGGTGTGGACTTTTGGAGCTTCTTCTCCATGCAGGTACTACTCTTGGGTACTCTGCCTTTCAAATTCTAACCATCTTGTCCTACCTATACTCTGAACTCTTGACCATTCAACTTGGTAATGCTTTTGAGGCTCTGTTTAGGTTTCACTTCCCTATCCTATGGCCTGGAAACTCACTCCAGGCAGCAAGCTAGGACACTTCATTTGTTTCTTTCTTTCTTTTTTTTTTTTTAAGATTTAATTCATTAATTTGACAGAGAGAGAAGGAACACAAGCAGGGAGAGTGGGAGAGGGAGAAGAGGCTTCCCGCTGAGCAGGAAGCCCGATGTGGGGCTCGATCCCAGGACTCTGGGATCATGACCTGAGCCAAAGGCAGACACTTAACAACTGAGCCACCCAGGCGCCCCACTTCATTTGTTTCTCTTCTCTCATGAGTCACTGTCCTCTGTTGCCTATTGTTTAATACCTGAAAACCACTTTTTGATTCATTTTGTTTAGTCTTCTAGTTAAGATAGGAAGATAAATTTGGTTGTTCTATTTTCTTTTGAAGATCTTATCTTTAAGTAATCTGTACACCCAACATGGGACTTGAATTTACAACTCTAAGATCAAGAGCGGCATGTTCTACCAACTGAGCCTGTCAGGTGCCCTGGTCCCTGTGTTTCAGTCATGGCCAAAAGTAAAATACAGATCACATTCTTTTAATTCTGACATCAAAGAGAATTTTACTAATCTTTTCTCAATCTCTAAAGGTCAAAGTCTCTTTACTTTGCCAAACTGCTACCAAATATTGTTAGTCCCCCCCCTTTAAAAAAAAGAAAAGAAAAAAAGACTCCTATGCCCAACTGGCTCAGCTGAAGGAATATGCGACTCTTGATCTCAGTGTGTTAAGTTTAAACCCCAGATTCGGTGTGGAGATTACTTAAAAATAAATCCTAAAAAAGACTTTAGCACCTCACAGTGGACTGGGCTCTGTTTTGGGGTATTTCCATCCTAATCCATAAATAGCCATTAAACTGATTTTCCTAATAACTATTAAACTGCTTTCAGCTGTTAGATTAATTTTCTTAAAACACCATTTTCGGCATCTACTCTATTGCTCGAAGAACACATGGTGGCTTCCTATCATTCATTGATTCCAAAGTGACAAAGGGCCAAAGGGAACTAACAATTTAGTTTACAAATAGAGGAGGATGCAAGGACGAAGAATTAAAAAATACAAGTAACATCTTGGAAGAAGATGGAAACTATTCTGGAAATGACTTGTGTCTTTTAATACAGTAGTCTAGTATTTTTTTTTAAAGTATTTATTTATTTACTTGAGAAAGACAGAGAGAGAGAGAACAAGCAGAGTGAAGGGCAGGGGGAGAAGCAGACTCCCTGCTGAGCAGGGAGCCTGATGCGGGGCTCAATCCCAGTACTCTGGGATCATGACCTGAGCCGAAGGCAGACACTTAAGTGACTGAGCCACTCCAGGCACCCATAGTCTAGTATTTCTTTTTGTCATAGTAGTTATTTTAATACTTTTTATTGTGGAATAAGCCATATAGAGAAATATATAAATAAATGTACAGTTTTATAAAACAAACAACTTTATAACCATTACCATGTCAATAAAAATAGCCCTGCCATAATCCTAGAAGATCCCATACGCTCCTTCTCAGTGACAACCCACTCTCCTTTTCCCAAGAGGTAATCACTTTATTGATTTTCACGGCAACCTGTTTCTTACTTTTCTTTCTGCCTTTATCCCATAAGTATGCATCCCATGTACCTTTACCTATTTTTGAACATCATAAAAACAGAATCTTATGTTAAAGATTAATACTGTTGTTTCTATTTTGTTCATTCTATTGTAGTATCACCACCATTATCATCCAATTAAACATATCTACTCCACCAATGATGAACATTTAAGTGATTTTAGACTACAATAAATAATGCTATGATAAATGTTCTTAAAGATATGTCTTGTTACGGGGCGCCTGGGTGGCTCAGTGGGTTAAAGCCACTGCCTTCAGCTCAGGTCATGATCTCAGGGTCCTGGGATCAAGCCCTGCATCCAGCTCTCTGCTCAGCAGGGAGCCTGCTTCCACCTCTCTCTCTGCCTGCCTCTCTGCCTACTTGTGATCTCTGTCTGTCAAATAAATAAATAAAATCTTTAAAAAAAAAAAAAAAAAGATATGTCTTGTTACATGTGTATGAATTTCCCTAGGCTATGTACCTAGGATGAATTTGCTGGGTTATTGGGATGGGAATCTTCAAATTTAGTAGGCATAGGCAAACTTTTTTTTAATAGAGGTTTTCCAACTTATGCTTATACTTTGCATTAGGAATCGAAAATGGTAGAGTTTGGAAAACAGTTTGGCAATTTCTCAAAAAGTTCAACATCATATGATCCAGTTATTACATTTCTAGACATCTGCTCAAAATAAATAAAAGCATATATTCACACAAAGACTTGTAAGTAAATGTTCATAGTAGCATTACTTTTAATAGTCAAAAGGTAATAAAAATCCAAAAGTCCAACTGGTGAGTAGATAAACAAAATGTGGTACATCCATACAATGGAATACTATTTGGCCAAAGGGGAAAGTACTAATACATACTACAACATGGATGAATTGTGTATCTACTGATTTCCTGAACTGTAAAAATCTCATGGGGTATCTGGGTGGCTCAGATGGTTAAGCGTCTGCCTTTGGCTCAGGTCATGATCTCCAGGTCCTGGGATCGAACCCCATGTCAGGATCCCTGCTTAGCGGGGAGTGTATGTATGCTTCTCCCTCTCCCTCTGCTTGCGCTCTCTCTGTCTCTGTATCTCTCTCAAATGAATTTAAAAAAAAAAATCCCATCAAAATACTTTAAGTAGTTTGGTGGCAGGGTCCTGGTCCTTCCCTTGCTTCAAGCCACTTCTAGTTCCAATACTGGCCACATATTTTATTTCTAGCCCACAAATATACTCCAAAATTCTCCAACCAACCTTCTAGTCTGCTTTCTCCACACCCCCACAGACACTTCATTTGCTTTTTACACCTTCTCTTATCATCTCTCAAATTTACCTTTCATGAAAATGTTGGCACAAAATCTTTACCTTGATGATACCGGGGACACTTAGGAACAATTCTGTTCCTAGAATAGCATCAATAAATGATCATTCTTTTAGGAACCATAGTTTTACTTAAAACGATAAACACACACACACACACACATTTATATATACATGGGTATAGAGATATATGTATTTCCATTAAAGTATAAAATTCCTAATGCTTGTACACATATTCACAATGTTTTTAACCTGACATTGTTTAAAAAAAAATTACAATTTTTACAGATGAAATTATAGAAAACATTAAGTCTATAAACCAAGTATTTCAACTTACCTCAAGCGGCATGAGTCGAATTAGTGTTGCAAAGCACTGTGTAGCCATGAACCTTACACTGTCTGTCTGATCACTCATTCTTCCCAACACAGGCACAACTAAAAGGACAATATATGGAACAATACCAACATCCAGTTGTTCCATTACACCTGAGTAAGTTATTAAGGAAATTTCCAAACTTCTGAGGTTAATGTTTTCACAAACAAAATATATATTTTGATGTATTAAAATATATCAAGATTTTAACTTCTAAAATGGTTCTCCATTTTCTCATCTACATCACAAGGGAATAGACTGTCCCTTGAGATCTATGATTCAATTATAACTGCATTTGTACACTGCTCTCCTTTGTAAGTATTATGTAACTTTCTCTTGATAAAGACTATAAAATCAGGTTTTTCACCTGAAAGAGGCTAGAGGAAGTTTTAATTAGGTTTTTCTCATAAAGAAATTCTCATAAGTTGCTAGAATTCCAATACCAAAATAAAACGAGTAACACTGCAAGCAAGGGAGCACAATTCAATGCCACTCAAAGATTAATTCCAGGGCGCCTGGGTGGCTCAGTGGGTTAAAGCCTCTGCCTTCGGCTCAGGTCGTGGTCTCAGGGTCCTGGGATCGAACCCCGCATCGGGCTCTCTGCTCAGCGGGGAGCCTGCTTCCTCCTCTCTCTGCTTTTCTCTCTGCCTACTTGTGATCTGTCTCTGTCAAAGAAATAAATAAAATCTTTAAAAAAAAAAAAAAAAAGATTAATTCCAAATTTCCAACCAAAATCCTGACAGTCATAAACTGGACATAGCAGGGCCCAGTAAGTTTAGTACTCCTGCACTCTTCAGCATTTTTTTTTTTTAAGATTTTATTTATTTATTTGACAGACAGAGATCACAAGTAGGCAGAGAGGCAGGCAGAGAGAGAGAGGAGGAAGCAGGCTCCCCGCTGAGCAGAGAGCCCAATGCGGGGCTCGATCCCAGGACCCTGGGATCATGACCCGAGCTGAAGGCAGAGGCTTTAATCCACTGAGCCACCCAAGTGCCCCTTCAGCATTTCTGAACCAGAGTTTCTACTGATTTGCTCTCCATCCACATTTCTTTCAGTAACTTCGAGTTAAAAGAATGCCAATAGATGCTATACCCATAGCAAAAAGCTTGTCTGTGTATTTCTAGTTATTTAGTACAGTTAGTCATTTTCCACCCACATAATGAACTTTGAAAACATACTATGTTTATAAAATACAGACTACATACACAGTGTCTGATTAGTACTAATACAACACTGATTATAAACCAATAGATCAGTCACTAGAAATATATTTTATAAAGTACCTAAAATTATTTTTGTCTATTAAAAAAGAACTCTTAAAATAGTAATTCTTCAAACTCTGTGAAAATTTTCAAAATAAAATGTAAATATATTTGTAATGTATTTATAATATAATATAAAGATACTTCAAAATAAAATATAACAGAGTAGTTTTCTTTTTGGAACAAGACAGGTTATTTATGAACATTTAAATGAATTAATGAATTTTACTAGAGTCAACCTTAAGTAAAATGAATACAATTTCTAAAGTTTTAAAAATAAAAAAGGATACATGCAAGTGCTTCAATTGCACCCTCTTGTTTGATATTATCGTCAATTGCTCCTAGCCATGGAAGAACCTTCTCCAAAAAAATATTCATTGTTTCCATGGTAGCTATTTTGCTCATGACGCCTACACAACGAGCAGCCATGTGCCTCACTGCAGTGCTGGGATACTGAAGGCACGTATAAAGATGGGTCAAATGCTGTACCAACTAAAAACAAAAAGTTTAAGACAATCAGAATATTCATTAGGGGATCTACTGTTTAAAATATAACTACTACAGCCCATACTCCGAGGTTCTTAATATTCTAAATGACTAAATCCAAGAATATCTCCAATATCTCTTCAAACATTATTGTCAAAACATCCTCAAAAAATTAATCTAAATCCAATCTAAGGTACTGAAACTCTTTAAACTAAAAGGTACGTCACTTCTCCTCTGTTTCTCTTCTCTTAAGGTATCAGGGTGTACATAAAAGGTACCTCTAAGATTCTCCTGACATTGGAGAAATGACACCACACATCACCAGTCCCTTCCCAATTTGGTAGCTCTGGGTTAGGTTTAGGTACATATGTTTGTTTGTTTGTTTGTTTTCAAGTAAGCTCTATGCCCAATGTGGGGCTTGAACTCATGACCCCAATCAAGAGTCACATACTCAACTAACTGAGTCAACCTGGCACCCCTAGATACATACTTTTTACTCACTGGGTTGAGTGATCCTAATTTGTTCTAGGCACCATCCTTTGGCAGGTATTTCCCACTTCAGCTTCCTGGCTTACCACAGGCATTATGATCACAAAAGCATGATATATCTCATTAATAAATGCCTGCTGCATGGAATACCAGGATTAATCTTAATGGTGAACAGACTACCCTTAGAGCTCAGATGAATGTTAAGCTGATCACAGAAGGGTGAGAGCATACAGATGGAGTCTGCCCTTCTCTACTAATGATAAATCAGCAAAATTTAACAAGTAGAAAGATATAACTTCATTACTCTATATAATATAAACAGAAAAGGTTTGTTCTTCTTTCTCCTCGATTCACCCCTTTCTGTCAGATATGAATAGGGAATTGGAGCTAGCACACTTAACAGCACTGTAAATTGCAGAGTTCCTACTACAGTTATATGGAGAGAATACTGCTTCCTTCTATGGAAAAACCAGATATTTAATTCTCTAGTCTGTTTTTCTCCTCTGTCACAATTTTTTTTAAAAGAAATATTTATTTTAATTGTCAAAAACCACAAACCAATGTTCTTTGCCACTGAACAGCTTCAACTCAGGTAACTTCCTCTACCTTTACACTTATCTTAGGAAGAAGTTTTATTACCTGTGTTCTTCCTTTCTTGGAGCTCTATTACTCAATATGGCATAAATTAATAGGACTGTAACTTTCTTTCTGTTTATACCAGACTTCTGTATCAGAGCCCTGTCCCCACTGCTCCATATTCTAAGCTCCCAAAGTGAGTTTTCTAACATTCATGCACCAAACTCTGCCTCAAAGCCCACAAGAAATGTGCTGTCAATAAAGAAGGAATCTAGTTATACCACATAAAAAAGACAATGCAATTGCTAGGGATGACATCAAAGTTACACATTTTAAGCCTTAAGACTTTTTAATAAAACCACTTGTTTTATTAGAAGAAAATTACACTTGCATTAGTTAGTTACCAAGGGATGAAGCTCAGAATCCATTGAAGCTGCTGCGGTTTCAAAAACTTGCAGAGAATTCACCAGTTCTTGGGCAGGACCATCTCCCTTTTCCAAGAGGGACTTTCCATCTATTAAGATATATTGATTTAAGTGTGTATCACCTTGCAAATAATATTTTAAGGTCCAACTCAGAAATACGTACACACCAAAATTACTTATGTCGATTGTATTCCTCAATGGACCAACCATAGCATCCCAGAGATGAGGCAACTTCACTGCCATTTCACCACCAAAATGCTTCACTATGGTTGTCAAGGCAAATTCAGCTCCTCTTCGCTGTACCAGGTAAGGCTTCTGGGCCTAAAATGAAATATTAGTTGATAAGAGAGTTTGAAAAAGCAAAATGGGTTTGAAATTTTATTAAGAGAATTTAAAAGTCACCATCTAAGAACTCATGGTGTTACCATTCACCAATTAAGCAACTATAAACATATTTATCACTATAAATGTCTTTCAATAATTAAATTTACATGGGCATAAAACCCCAAACTAGATATTTCCATCCAAAGTAAAATACTCCTTTGGAGCTGAAAAATAAGGAGAAGAAGAATATGCAGTTTCTAGAGACAGTCCTAAGTGACAATTTTTTTCCCTGCTCCCTGCCCCAAAGAAACTTACCAGCCAAGAAGAAGATAAGGAGATAAAATAAAATGTCCTTATATTTATATTCACTTAAAGGATATAATAAAAGCATCTGGTGAATCTAATAGTAAGATTAATAAGCTCTTACTTGGCAATAATTTCATCCTAATACAAAAAAACTGTCCCCTCCAGAAAGATGCATGTATTTTTACAATTATTTTTTAAGTAAAGGAAGAACTATATAAACCATACAGATATAAATACCAAAATCACAGTAAATTTTTTAATTAAAATTATTATGGTACGAATAGAATCAGTGAAAAAGATATATACAGAATATATATATATATTTCATATATACCTATGAAAGAAACATAGGTAAGAAGATAAGATTTTTTATTTAAAAAAGAAACCTAGGGCGCCTGGGTGGCTCAGTGGGTTAAGCCTCTGCTTTCAGCTCAAGTCATGATCTCAGGGTCCTGGGATCGAGGCCTGCGTTGGGCTCTCTCTCTCTGCCTGCCTCTCTGCCTACTTGTGACCTCTCTCTGTCAAATAAATAAATAAAATCTTAAAAAAAAATAAAAAGAAACCTAAAATATATTTTACAGAAATATATTAGACACGTGTCTTTTAGCATTGGTAGTTTATTGCGGAACTAAGGTTTTGTTTTGTTTTGTTTTTTGTTAAAGATTTTATTTGACACAGAGAGAGCACAAGAAGGGGAGTAGCAGGCAGAAGTAGAGGGAGAAGCAGGCTCTCCACAGAGCAGGAGGAGCCCGATGTGGGACTCGATCCCAGGATCTCAGGATCATGACCCGAGCCGAAAGCAGTCACTTAACCAGCTGAGGCACCCAGGTGCCCTGAACTAAGTTTCTATGTCATGCCAACCAAAGGAGATACCTAGAGCATCATTCTACCATTAATACTGTGACTATAAACATTTCAAAAACCACTTTTTAATTGTCCTTAAAGAAGACTGTGCTGTAAACAAGTACACCAATGAAACAGAAAAGAAAGCCCAATAGATACTCATATATATGAAGCATGATATATAACAGAGGTGCCATTATAAACCATGCAGGAAAGGATTCAACAGTGGGATAACTAGCTATTCATATGGAAAAATAAATTTAGATCCCTCATATCACACATTTAATAAATTGCAGGCTGACTAAAAGTCAAGCAGGTGATAATTATCTGGCACTAGAAGTTTGCAGTCTTTCTGGATCATGTTGTGGAGTTACTACAAAAGATTAATTCCAGTTCTATCACTTAAAAATATAATAATGGATGCTCATATGACAATTTAGCTCTCAACCTGTAAGATATCTGTTTAAAAAGCAGAGTAGTCAGAAAAACCCAAAACAACTATTTACCTCGTCAAGTTCAACAAGGATATTTCCACTACTTCCTGCAGGAAGATCTGCTATTTGAGCTTTTACTGCTTTGGGGGTAGGACCTCGCCTACTTGTGATAGCAAAAGCAGCTTTCTGGTGCCTGTAGAGTGTAATTATACCTCTGTGTTTGGTGACTGTATGGTGCATCCCATCTTTTTCAGAGTTGGATCCTAAAAGGAAAAAAAATTAAATAACTTTTTAAGCATAATAGAGGTGACCAAATGCTTCCTGCTCCAAAAGAGATAAACATATTTTTAAAACTATGTCTTTAAACCTCAATTTTTATTAGCTGATGACATTTTCTTTAATCAATGAGATAGTAACAAAACAGTAATTTACAACATTAAGTTAAATGTTTTGATATTTGCATAGGACCATACTTAATATAAAATTGTAGAATGATGTTAATAAGAAATATGACATGCAAAAATGATTTTGAGCCCTCAGTTAAAGTATGTTAATTTTTCAAAAATAAATGAATGCTTCTAGGCATAAAAAGAAATAAAAAACATTGCAAGCAAGTTCTAAAGAAGTGTCCATGGTCACCATAAATTCAGAAACATGGACCACTGTGCAAAATATTACTGGCTCAAATAATACTAGGGTTTGGAGGGGGGAGGGGAGGGAGATTGTTACCCTATTATAGTTTTAAGATGAGGATATTCAAAATGCCACACTCTCTTCCATTTGTTCACATTTTGTTATGACCTACTTGTTAATCTATTACATTTTGAGTAATTTGCTTTTCCAAAATCTTATAAACAAACAAAAAATAAATCACATAGGATTAAGGCATGTAAAAAAACATTGGTCCTTGATACTAGCCTGCAGAGAGCAATTCTTGTTTTGTTCACATTTTGTTATGACCAACTTGTTAATCTATTACATTATGAGTAATTTGCTTTTCCAAAATCTTATAAACAAACAAAAAATAAATCACATAGGATTAAGGCATGTAAAAAAACATTGGTCCTTGATACTAGCCTGCAGAGAGCAATTCTTGTTTTCCAGATGAAATCAGAATGGCTACACATTCCCCCCCCCCAGAATGGCTACACATTATTTGCTAAAGGTAACAGAGTTCACTTATAAGACATGCACTAAATTAAAGAAACCAGAGTTTTATAGGAAGAAATTTTTATTCAACATTTAATACAATTACGTTTTCTAGTCCTATATACAGTAAACCCTTATAATAATGGTCTGGAAAGAGAGGGTAGGGTTAAACCTATCTCACAGATTTCAGTCATATGAAATATCAAGTCTTTTAGGTCTTCTAGGAGTAGTTCGAGTTTAGAGGGTTGTTATTTGATTACCAATATATGCAAAATGGGAAAAAACTCCAACATAAACTGGATTTGTGCTTAAATGATACCTACAGTAAATGAAAACAAATTTAAATGGTTCTCTACCCCAAACATAGGTTTAGATATATACCTTTAGAATTGTCCTGGCCACTTTGTGTTGGTACTGGACATGTGACACAAGGAGTCAGATATGGGTCCACACAAAGTGAGCTACAAAGATTTTTAATAATTTTTGAATTGGGGCAGGGTGTCCTTGTTGTACACTGCTGAAGTAGTTTTGCTATGCACTGAGCTGCATAGTTTTGTACTAGTGTATTCTCTTCTTTTTTAATTGTCTCCATTAATGGCTTTATGACAGGATTTAATTTCTCTGGAAGCTGCTGCAAACTCACAACTGCACATGCAGCAAAAGTATGCACTCTCAACTGCAGCACTTGCCACTCCTGGTTGGTCTCTGTAACTGTCATGTGGACCTGCTGTCGTTTACTATCTAACTGCTGTAACACTTGAGGATTTAAATCAAAAGATGATGTGACTTCATTAAAAACAGCAGTGACCTATTAAAAAAAGAGAAATTAAAAATCATTAATGACATCAATCCTAAATAGTCTGTAAACTAAAGGGCAACAGCAAGCTTTGTTTCAATATTAAGTTCCACAGTATCCAGTATTATTTTAGTATTCAGTAAACTAAATGTCTAAAATCTCCCAAGTTTAGGGACTCCTGGGTGGCTCAGTGGGTTAAGCTTCTGCCTTCGGCTCAGGTCATGATCTCAGGGTCCTGGGATTGAGCCCCACATCGGGCTCTTTGCTCAGCGGGGAGCCTGCTTCCCCCTCTATCTCTGCCTGCCTCTCTGCCTACTTGTGATCTCTCTCTCTGTCCAATAAATAAATAAAATAAATAAAATCTTAAAAAATAAAATAAAATCTCCCAAGTTTAAACTTTAATCTGACTTAACAATAACACCGTATTCTTTAAGTGTTCATGTACCACCACCACAATACTACTGACTACATTGCCTATACTACGTCATATACCTGAAACTAATGTAACACTGGTGTGTCAACTACAGACACACACACACACACACAGTCTATGGAAATTAACAAAATTACCTATCCTTTAAATTTATCTAATAAGTTTATCCTTTAAATATATCTGATAAGTTTAATAGAAAATTACACAGAATGCCAACACAGTAGTTTGGTGAAATGAGAAATCCATCAGCAAATATAAACTAAATTAAGAAATACCAAATCTCACCAAATTCCTTTCACAGAAACTTTTGGGCCAGGGGCGCCTGGGTGATTCAGCTCAGGTCATGATCTCAGAGTCCTGGGATCGAGCCCCGCATCCGGCTCTCTGCTCAGCAGAGAGCCTGCTTCCCCCTCTCTCTCTGCCTGCCTCTCTGCCTACTTGTGATCTCTGTCAAATAAATAAATAAAATCTTAAAAAAATAAAAAAATAAAAATAAAAAACTTTTGGTCCAGCTATCAGTAAGTGGCTAAGTGTTAACTGCATTATTTTCATCCTTTCTTTGACCTCCCTTCTCGTGAAAATGCCGGGGGCTTGGGGGAATACATAAAAAAAGGGAAAGAAACTAGTGCAACAGTCACGAATGTTTTACTCACCAAGAGTTGCCTAAAGCTATAACCCTGTGATATCAGACTACTTTACAAGCCACATTAAATGACTGTTCAATACATCTTTAACAATTTGAGATATACTTTACATATAATACACCCACTTAACGTGTATAATTCAATGATTTTTTTTTATTTTTTTTTAAAGATTTTATTTATTTATTTGACAGACAGAGACCAGAAGCAGGCAGAGAGAGGAGGAAGCAGGCTCCCTGCTGAGCAGAGAGCCCGATGCGGGGCTTGATCCCAGGACCCTGAGATCATGACCTGAGCCGAAGGCAGAGGCTTTAACCCACTGAGCCACCCAGGTGTCCCTAATTCAATGATTTTTATTTTTCATCATCTCCAATATAAAATTCATACCTGATTAGCAACCATTCCTCATTTCTTTCCAGCCCTATGCAACCACTTATATATTTTCTATCTTTATAGATTTGCCTATTCTGGACATTTCATATGAATGGACTAATACAGTGTGTGAATCTCTTGTGACTGGTTCCTTTCATTTAGTATGCTTTCAAGGTTCATCAGTGTTGTAGAGATGAATGTGATACTTCCTTTTTTATAGTTTTTTTTTTTTTAAAGATTTTATTTATTTGTCAGAGTGACAGAGAGAGTGTGCACAAGCAGGGGGTGTCCAGCAGAGGAAGCAGGCTCCTTGCTGAGCAAGGAGCCCAACGTGGGACTCGATCCCAGGATCCTGGGATCATGACCTGAGGCAAAGGCAGACGCTTAACCAACTGAGCCACCCAGGCATCCTGAATGTGGTATTTCTTTCCCTTTTCTTGCCAAATAATATCCACACTATATTGTATTTATACATTCATTAGTTAAAAAACATTTCCACCCCTTAGCTACTATATTGAATAATGATTCTATGAAGATTCATGTACAAGTTTTTGTGTGAGCATGTTTTTTAAATTAACATCTAAAGACTGTGTAATGGCTTACATAACAAAAATAGTCTTCTTGTTTGATAGGTAACTGTAATCTTACAGAGGTTCTATAAATAGATCCAGTCTGATAAATATTACAGAAGCCTGTAACATTGAAGAATTTTTTTTTTTAATGGAGAGCCTAATTTTTCAGACTTACAAATAATTTTATTATGGATAAGACTGATAATACTGTCCTATTATGAAAAACTAAACAGGCACACCATTAAGATCTCCTTTTATGCTTATAAAATACAAAACTCTTTAAGTTGAGCTCTATCTGCTTGACCTAGTCCATTTGCTCACTACAAAGAAACACAATCAATATAGCTTATACTTTCTACTTCATTTTATTTATTTGCATTCTGCCTAAGATTTACTGGAAACAAGATTTTCACTGCTTAAAGTTTGAAAACACTGTCCTAAATATACTATGCTTCTGTCAATTTTCAATGATTCTAAGCTAAGGAAAAGCTTTCCAATAACCCCAAATTCATTAATTCATTCACTCATTCAACAAGTATCTACTGAAAAATACTAAAAGATGAGTAAGATCCAATGTCTTCACACACTCAAAAAATGTAGAGACTAATAAGGGAGAAAGATGTATAAGTAAAGAGAATGCAACATATAACCGAGGTAAGTGCAAGTTACTGTGGGACACATGGGTTGCTTAACTTTTCTCAGAGGATAAGATTAGTGGAGGCTTGCAAGATGAAGTCAGCACTTGTGATTTTTATTTTTCCTTAAGATTTTAATTATTTATTTGAGAGGGAGAGAGGGTGCAAGCACAAGCAGGGGGAGGGGGAAGAAGGAGAGGGAAAAGTAGCTCAAGCCCAAACTTGAGCAGAAACCGAGAGTTGGATGCTTAACCAAGTGAGCCACTCAGGTGGCCTCTTGTAATATGGTTCTTAAAGGATGGGTTAAGTCCAGAGTTGTAAGGACATCTTGGCAAATAGAGTGAGGTGGTGAGTGCAAAGTGAGGCACTGTCAGGGAACTGAGAACAGCTAATCATGGCCCAAGTATAGGGTGCAGACGAAAGAATGTTAAAGAGATGAACCTAGGATAAACACAGAGAGGGTTGAGGGTAGGGAATTCCTGACAAACGAAACAGGAGCTCAGACTCAGAAGTGAGAATGAGTGAGGCACAGGAGGTGAGTGAGCATGGCACACTTCTGTAAGAAAAACGTTAACTATGCTAAAAGGGCAAAAGTTTGAGAAATAATGAAAAGAGATGAGGAATTTAGAGGTGTGAAAAGAAAGAAAAAAACTAAAAATCAAGGAAAACAAAAATAATGTTTTTAAGTAGGGGAGGGATGCCTTCAGAGTGGAACTAAAGGACTTTACAAGTCTGGTACAACAGGGGAGATGAAATGGACCAGAGATCACAGGGAGCTATAGAGATGACTCAGGACCTAGTCATAAAAGTACTAAGGTCCCCAGGTTGTGGCAATGAAATCACAGAAAAGATAAACATATGAGGCTTTCTGAAAGGAAATGGCAGCAAGATTTGCAACTGGAAAGGGCATTTTACTGTTAAAAAAAATTCCAGTTTTGGGGCACCTGGGTGGCTCAGTCATTAAGTATCTGCCTTCGGCTCAGGTCATGATCCCAGGATCCTGGGATGGAGCCCCACATCGGGCTCCCTACAGGAAGCCTGCTTCTCCTTTTCCCACTCCCCCTGCTTGTGTTCCCTCTCTTGCTGTTTCTCTGCCAAATAAATAAGTAAAATCTTAAAAAAAAAAAAAATTCAGTTTTAATTATGTTAAACTGAAGTGACAATGAGCTATCCAACTAAAAATCCCTAACAGAAGAACTTCAAGAGATCAAGAGAAGATAGCATAGTACAAGGGTAAGAACTAAATTTTGAGAATGGTGACAAAGAAACATCTTAGGGAAATGCTTGTATTTGATAGGTAAGAGAAAAATAGGGAGTCAATGAAAAGATTAATGAAGTAGTGGCTCTAAGCCAAGACTAACATTTTAAAATTGCCCTTCCTGGAAAAAAAAATAATAATAATAAATGAAATAATATAAAATTGCCCTTCCTTGGCGGGGAGGTGGGTGAAATAAGTGATGGGGATTAAGGAGTTCATTTGTGATGAACACCAGGAGATGTACAGAATTGTTGAATCATGTGGCGCCTGGGTGGCTCAGTTGTTAAGCATCTGCCTTTGGCTCAGGTCATGATCCCAGGGTCCTGGGATCAAGCCCTGCATCAGGCTCCCTGCTTGGCAGGAGAAGTCTACTTCTCCCTCTCCTACACCCCCTGCTTGTGTTCCCTCTCTCATTGTCTCTCAAATAAAATCTTTACAAAAAAAAAAAAAAAAAAAGCTGAATCACTATATTGTAAACCCAAAACTAATGTTAACACTGTGTTAACTAACTGAAACTAAAACAAAAACTTTTTTTAAGTGAGTCAAGACTAGTATTTTTATTTACCAGTACTTTTAGGTCAGATATAATTTATATAGAATGATTTGCACATAATTTACAGAAAACAAAAGTGTCAAGTTTGTTGATACACCAATGTAACTACCCCTCTCATCAAAATACAGAACATTTTAGTTCCCCAGAAAGTCCTGCCTCTTTTTAGTCAACACCTTTCCCCACCTGATTAAGAACCAACCAGTTTCCCAATTTCTATCTCTATAGGTTAATTTTGCCTTTGTAGAACATCATATAATGGAATCTTATAGTATGTACTCTTGTATGCAGGCATAAAATAAACACTTTAAAGCAAAATAAATAGGCCTTCCCTCAATAGTTTCTTTCTGAGATTCTGATGTGCCAGGTCAAAACCATGGACTAATTAAGCTGATGAAACAGTAGTTTCACTGAAGAGTAAGGTTTGAATAAGAAAAGAGTGAAAAGTGAAAAGCTTGAAGAATGGGTCATCTGAAAGATTTACTTTAATTTAAATATTTATTTAAATATATATATTTTTTAATTTTAAAGAGAGAGAGCTAGGCTGTGCTCGAGTAGGGGGAGGGGCAGGAGGAGAGGGAGAAGCAGACTCGTGCTTAGCACAGAGACTAAAGTGGGGCTGGATCCCATGAACCCGAGATCATGACCTTAGCTGAAATCAAGAGCTGGACACTTAATCAACTGAGACACCCAGGTGACCCTGATACGATTTAAAAAGTAAACATTTCCATACAAAAGCAAGCAAGCAAACAAAAAACCACACATAAAAAACACCAAAAACCAAGTGGGACTATATCAAAACTAAAAAGCAGGGTCGCCAGGGTGGTTCAGTCAGTTAAATGTCTGCCTTTGGCTCAGGTTGTGATCCTAGCGTCCTGGGACAGACTGCCCACCCTCGGCAACCCGGGTGCCCCTCCTCTCCCCGCAGCCTCAGCAGGGAGTCTGCTTCTCCCTCTGCTCCTCCCCCCACTCATGCTCACTCACTCTCTCTCTCACTCTGTCTCAAATAAAATCTTTTAAAAAGGCGGGGCAGGAGGAGGCCTGCCAGGGTAGCTCGAGTCATGATTTCGGAGTCCTGGGATTGAGCCTAATGTCGGGCTCCCTGCTCACTGGGGAATCTGCTTCTCCCTCTCTGTCTGCCCCTCCCCCTGCTCCTTCTTTCTGTCTCTCTCTCCCTCCCTAATAAATAAATAAAACCTTTTAAAAATAAATTAAAGGTGTGCCTGGGTGGCTCAGTGGGTTAAAGCCTCTACCTTCGGCTCAGGTCATGATCTCAGGGTCCTGGGATGGAGCCCCGCATCAGGCTCTCTGCTCAGTGGGGAGCCTGCTTCCCTTCCTCTCTCTCTGCCTTCCTCTCTGCCTACTTGTGATCTCTCTTTGTCAAATAAATAAAATCTAAATAAATAAATAAATAATAAATTAAGAATTCAATGTGCACTTCACACTATAAATATTAATTCAATATGGATGACAAATCTAAACATAAAAGCTAATACTGCAAAACTTCAGAAGAAAATGTAGTGAATACCTTCACAACTTGGAGATAAGAAAAGGCAATAAAAAACAATGAATCACCAATACACATAACAACATGGATGAATTTTAAAAACATCATGCTGAAAAAACCCTTATACCAAACAGCACAGAGCGTATGATTCCAATTATATGAAATTCTAGAATCAGCAAAAGTAATCTATGGTGGAGGAAAAATCAGAACTTGAGAGCAGGGATAGGCAGGAATTGAAGTGTGTGTATCTGTAACTTGATAGGGGTTTGGGTTTCATAGGTATACCCATCTGTTGAAATTCATCAAACAGTTTAAGATTTGTGTACTTCATAGTAAATAAACTTTACCTCACAAAAGAGCAAAAAGCAAATACTGAATTTTAGTTAATGATATATATACATGCTGAAGTATACCAATATCTGCAACTTACTTAGAAATGCATCAAAAAAATAAGGTGGACTGATGGCTGGGTAAGTAAATAGCTGCATATATATGTGATAAAGCAAATTTACTAAAATGTTAACTATGCAATCTAGTTGGTGAGTATATGAATGTTCACTGTGTAATTCTCTTCTTACCTTTTCTTTACGTTGGAGTATTTTTATTGTAAGTTGAGAGAGGTGAGGAGAAACACTCAGGAACTTACATAGAAGCAGTCTTTTCTATACTACGACAGTTTTAGTTTTGTTTTTTAAGGTTTTTATTTATTTGAGAGAGAAAGAGCCCATGCACAAGCAGCGGGTGGACAGAGGAGGAGGGAGCAGTCTACATGCTGAGTGCAGAGCCTGATGCAGGGCTGACCTCAGGACCCTGAGATCATGACCTGAGCCGAAACCAAGAATCGGACCCTTAACAGACTGAGCCACTTAGGCACCCCTCTACTCCGCCAGTTTTAAGCAAAACTGAGAAATGACCCAAAAATGGAACAGCTTTCTCTGACAGAGATATGCTGGTTTGTCAGAATCGGAGATTTAAAGAAAATTCCTTCTGTTCAAAGAAGTTCCTCCTGTTCAAAAACAGTCAATACAATGAAATAACTTTTCTACAAGGTATGGATGGCAGGCTATTAGGCCACGGACAGATTCAACCAATTAGTGTTTCTGCGGTTAGCTCACATGACAAATTTCTAATCTTTATTTCATGCTCAATCTAAAATTAAGAAAGTCATTTTTTTTACTCACCAGGTCATTAGCTTGATCTATTGTAAAAACACTGTTGTTTACTCTATTACCAACTTCAATATGTGCATCAGCTAATGATGAAATAAGCTGTTTACACTCATTCTGCATTCGCGTGAATGGAACGGCAATTTCATCATAATACAAATGTTCTGAAAGGATATCAAGTAAACGTGGCTGCACAGCTAGGGTAACAGCTTTACACTCCTAAAATGTAACAGACAAAAAACATTCAGGGCAAATATATAAACATACCTCTAGAGATATATATATCTTCACTTGCAAACTACAACGTTCTAAATTCCTATTCATTCTGAATCTATGTTGTTACCTCCCAGAACAACATCGTTAGTTGCACAGAGAAAAGGTATCACACCCAAACTACTCTAAAATTTTAATATGAATGACTTCAGAACATGCACATGGAACTATTACAATTCCATTACATTTTGCACCTAATTACTCCTACTTTACTCTGAATTTACATGAAGTTTATATACATATAGCACAGATTTAAAAATCTATAACTGTAAAAAGAAATCAGTCAGAAAAGAACACTTAGCATGCACTAAAAATGTTATTTGAAAACTCATTATTAGATTTCTTAACAGCTGAACCCATAGCTTCACATGCCATACTGTAGAAATGGATATATAATTTAAAAGCTACTTACCTGCCCCCAAATTTAACTAACCCTTCCCACTCTCTCTGGTTGTTGCCTGCCCCAACCAGAGGGGGAATGGCCTCAGTGGTGAGCCAAGAGGGGTTCTGTGGGATCTGGGTGATCAGCCTGGGCTTCACAGAGTAAGTCCAGAGAAGCTCTGTGAGGGTCCAGAAACCGAACTGTCAACACTTGCTGCTGAGTCTGAGAGGCACAAAAACACAGCATCACTGCCTCTCCAGCACACCGAGTCCTGCCTAAAAACAGATGAGCCTTGCTTCTTTCCAGAGGCAAAGCTGGGGTCTCAGTTGCAACAGAGCATGGCTCAATTACTTTTAGACATAGCTTATAGCTTTGACAAACTGCTAAGAGGCAGTAACAAGAAACTCTCACAGCAAGTGCAGACAGTTAAATTTCCAGAATTCCAGTTAATGGAATAAACAAAGCCAGCAGGAAGTTTCTTTGATTTACAGAAGTCAGTCTTACACAAAATCACACATCTTATTAGAAGTTAAAGGTGTAAAGGGGCTGCAGGAAATGGCTTATTTGAAAACATGAAGATTTTCATTTAAATGTGGAGGTTTTATTCTTCCTGTGACCCAAAATTCTGCCCTTGCTACTACTCAAAACAAATGGATCTCTATTATTCAAAGCCTCTTATCTTTTATAGTTTTCAGGAACATACGAGATATAAAGGAATGAATGACCAACAATTTCCAGACTGCTTCCACACTAAACATGTGTTTTTAGGAGGGACATTTCTTAACAGACTGTAGTATCAAGAGCAAACATTCATTACATATGGTCATAGTTAGTAGTCTCAGGTACCAAACTAGGGGTCGTAAGAAAAAAGTCTAAAGTTAAAAGCAAGTGGAAGAGAGACTATGTTTCACATTATAATTTAGAATACTTTTCTATAACTGTTGCATTTTTATACAGAGAAAATTTTTTTCTGTTTGTAAAATACAATGAAAATAATCCTAACAGCTAAAGGAAACTGGTTTACTTGTCTTCATTACTTTTGGGGCAAAATCTTACCTTTTGTAAAGCAGCCCATTCACAGATTACCAAAGCAACACTAATTCTCTGTAAGGCAGATTTGGAGTTCAAATGGAAGAGAAGTAACTGGCCAAGGGATTCAGCTGGTTTAATTTCTTGGGTTACCACATTTACACCTGGATCACAAATACAGCAACAAAGTGCTCCTAACAATCTATGAGGGAGAAAAAAGAAGTTACTACAGAAATTACTTAAAGTTTCCCTTACTGAAGCTATATAACTTTTCCCAAAAAAGACCTAACTCCTATATTATCTTCATAAGAAGATAGAAATCTCATTTCAAACTTTAAGAAAATGAAAACTGTTTTCTTACACTTTTTCTTACTCTGTAACCAGTGTCCTGGAGGAAGTACTGACAAACACATCAGAAGAATATTTTGGTTAAAAGGCTTCTGAATTTTTGCATACTCACTTGGCTGCCATCATTCTGGCCCGCATAACCACAAAATCCCTAGTGGAGGGGTCTTCCATGATGGTGTCTGCACCTGCAATGTATTCCTGAAGGACTTCTTTTGTTTGGCTTTGGCCTTGGCGAACCTTACCACCTGTTTTTTCCTAGAGAGAAAGAGGGGGAAAAAATAAAAATTAATAATCAAATTTAATAGGCAATTCTCCTCTGTACACAAAAATACTCTCATTTATTCTCCCAATAAAATATAGTTCTTTTCACAAAATTTTAACACATTAAAATTATTATGCATTTGTAAAGGTCCTCATAAAATAATTTCTCTGTACATTAATTAAATCACACTTAATTAAAATAAAATAAAGATACAAATTTCTTACATGGTTACCATATTAATTAGAGCTGAACATATAAATACATTATGTCCTCTACAGTTACCTTGGCTCTGGCTTTTACTTCTAGCAACATATTTAAATCAATAGGTAAATGAGAAGGCTGCATCATTAAGCAAAGCCAAGCTCCCATCCATGGACAGGCAGCTGCTACCACATACTGAACTGAAGCTTTGCTCAACAGTTCCATCCAAACCTACAGAGTAAAAGAGAAACATGAAAAGTGAAATTTTCCTAGTGAGGGTTAATAAGACCTAATACTTATTTTTAGGGACACTGAATTGCAAAAAAAAAAAAAAAAAAAAATGGAAATAGTACATAGATGAATTTTAAAAGTCAATATAAAGGCTCATTTTAAAATACTGCTTGATAGGTCTGTATACTAAAAAACACAAAAGGAAGTTTTAAAGAGAGGAACATAGAATTTCCTTCAATATTTTGTGAAAATCTTAAATTTAAAATATAAGATACCCATAACAATAAAAGTTGTCAAAATTCCAGTCATTAAAATCCTCTGCAGGGGCGCCTGAGTGGCTCAGTGGGTTAAAGCCTCTGCCTTCAGCTCAGGTCATGATCCCAGGGTCCTGGGATCAAGCCCCGCACCGGGCTCTCTGTTCAGCAGGGAGCCTGCTTCCCCCTCTCTCTCTGCCTGCCTCTCTGCCTACTTGTGATATCTGTCTGTCAAATAAATAAATAAAATCTTTTAAAAAAATAAATAAATAAAATAAAATAAAATCCTCGGCATATATCATAAAGCTTGATACTAATGCAGCCCTATATTCAACACACATGCTTTGGGGGCACCTGGGTGGCTCTGTCGGTTAAGCATCTGGTTTTGGCTCAGGTCATGATCTTGCAGTCCTGGGATCCAGCCCTAGGCTAGGCTCCCTGCTCAGCGGGGAGTCTTCTTCTCCCTCTCCCTCTGCCCCTCCCCCCACTCATCCTCTCTCTCTCTCAAATAAATAAATATTTAAAAAAAAAAAAAAACACACGCACACACACACTTCAAGATAAAACAGTTCCTAATATATAACCTCTGCTAAAGTTAGAGGTGGTAAGATCCTAGTATATATAAAGAGAACAACTTAAAGTTGTTGATTCGTGATCTTAATAAAGTACCTTTCTTGATGCCAAACATAAATGTAACTAAAAATAAACAGAAATACCACTGTTAATCCAAGGCTATTAACGATGAGCTGCCTCAGTGACAACAGTTCAAGACTGAATTACGACAGTACCATCTCCTTCCATAAACATTATTAAATATATCAAATTACTCTTCTTTAAAGATTCTAACACATACAACCAATCTTGCTAAGGGGAAAAAATAAATCTAAACCACAAAAATCAGATTCTATATATTACCAATGAATCCCAAAAGATACTTGCAGAATCAATAACCATACAGATAAACAGCAAAATAAGTGATACAGAAAAACAGTTTTTTCTTCATTTTATTTTCTGTATTGAGGCTATCAGAAGAAAGTGCTTAAAACACCTGCCTAGTAGACTTAACTATTATACTCCATAAGAATCCAATTTCCTTGTCTCATAGATCTCCACACTTTTCAAATGTGTTGATTTCTAATTTTTTAAAATCTCTGACCAACAACAGTACAGCAGTTATGAAAAAATTTAAAAATCTACTAAGTTACTGGAGAAAAGAATACCGATATATTCACTATGTACCTTGTGAATGAGGTCCAGAATTTCCTGGCTGCTTTCTAAAACACAAAACTGAAAAATGTGTCGCAGCATATCAGGCAGGATAGGTATAAGCCAAGATGAAGAGTTCTGAAAACAAAAACAGCATCAAATCTATAGTATAGAATTCTTAGGTGTTAGCTTATTTGAAGAGCTACAAGTCAAATAATACAAGTGTTACCAAAAAAGATGGTAGGTATAGCTTTATTAAAAGGGTTCGACTGGTGATAAATTTTTACAAGATTTTGAGGCAACCGTATCATATTTGTTATTCCAATGGTCTGGAGAAATTAAGTATCATAAGAACTAGTATTTTTAAAATGCAGATTCTCGGGACGCCTGGGTGGCTCAGTTGGCTGGACGACTGCCTTCGGCTCAGGTCATGATCTTGGAGTCCCGGGATCGAGTCCCGCATCGGGCTCCCAGCTCCACGGGGAGTCTGCTTCTCTCTCTGACCTTCTCCTCGCTCATGCTCTCTCTCACTGTCTCTCTCTCAAATAAATAAATAAAATCTTTAAAAAATAAAAAAATAAAATAAAATGCAGATTCTCTAGTAGCACAGCATGAAGTCCACTTAGTAGAAAATACAAGACTGGGAAAACATCTGAAGGCCAAATTCATTTCACCTGAACAACATGCAAGCATCTCCTTTTCAGTATATTGCCAAAAGTAATACAGCTTTAGCTCACTATTAATATTATCTTAAAATACTGCAAGGTATAATCTGGCCCATCCAGGGCCAATCCGTATCTTGCAAATCTGAAAGTTGACCCACTTATTTTCACTAATTTTGCACCTGTCTTCCAGGAGACAATTACTGAGGAAGGAGATCTAACGCTGTTGCTTTGTATTTGTAGGTTTATTTAATTAGATTGGTGGGGGAAGGAACAGGTTACAGTGAAGAGTGTATTACTATTTTTCAGTCCTTTAGAAATTGTCCTCCTTCAAATTCCTCTCTTTGGAACTTTTTAAAAAGTAGTTAACAGACTTTTACATGCTACTAACTAGGACTCTACTTATCAAAAATATCCCCCCTAATCTTAGGGAATATCTACAAAGTGCTGATGACAATTTAGCATTAGTCTAACACAGTGTAAACTAAAATACAGAAAAATTCCTACCACAGTGTGTATACTTGACCAAGTTTAACTATAATCAGGAACACTATTACTCAAGTCATAAGTGAATTTAAGCTTTATAAAGCTTTTGAAAAAAAAATTTTTGGTCTGTGTTAAATAATTAACAATTACTAGCACTTCATGTTAGTGCTAAACGTAGTCCCCAACATTTTTATAAGGAGCATCAGATGAGGGAGAGGGGCATTTGTGGGAATTACTGAAGAAAATGACTGATGGTTATGGAGTAGGACACAAATGGGGTAGTTTATTCCCAGTTGTTTTATTAAGAATGATGTTCCTTGCTGTATTCGGCCTTCCCGGAACTCAGAATAGAGTTGATGAAAACGGAAATAGAGGACTATCAGACCATTCACTGTTCCAGACAATCAAGGTGAAACTTCCAGCCATCTATACTCCTTCACACTACCCTCCAGCCAATTTCCTTTCACTTCCTCTTTAGTGCCATCATGCACTCTCTTGCTTCCAGAGTTTCACATCCTGTTCCTTCCTGACCCTGTTCTTCACCTGCTACTATGAGAATTCTACTCGTTCTTCAGATCTTAGCTTAATCTTCACTTTTAGCAGGAAGGGTACCTTCCCTAACCTTCACTCACTTCACTAGGTAGGATCCAACAGCATCCTCTACTTCCCCTACCAGGTACTTACCTCTTTATGTTACTAGAGCTTGTCTAGTTGTCTGTTTTTCTCCTGTCTTGTTTAGTTTCCTGTTTTAAGCTCTACAGAGGGCAGAGACCTTGTTTTTCACTGATCAGTATCCAAAGAATTGTAAGCACAGAGTAGGCACTAAAATATTTGTTGAATAAATCCATAATTTCTTATAGGAAATGGTCCATGTCAGAGAGTAGTTAGTAATATGTGAAATCTCTCACAACTATAGTTGGTAATAAATCCCTAATTTGCAAAATTGACATACAGAGTAAGCTTTTACCAGTACCCTTTTGCTATACCCCATCTTTTACCTTCCCACAAAAGGGTCAGATGTGGAAAAAAGCAGCAGTCTGATCATCACTCACATGAACAGCTGATTCCTGCCTGTAGGCAAATTCATCATCATTTCTTATCTCCATATCAAATGATTTGGGGTTGCAAGGGAGGAGATTTGGAAAAAAGATACCATAAAGTGATGAATCACACTGAGTTCTTTTATTACTTTGGTCTGAAATCCCATTTTGGCCCAATGCCAAAAGAAAAAAAAAAAACCACACACACAAAAATGAGCTAAGCTCTGTGTTTACATAATTTATAATGCCTGTTCTATTCATTTATCCAACCAATATTTACTAAAAGTCAGCTAAATACTTAACCTTTGCTCTTGCCTTTTAATGCCTTTGCAAAATCTGGCCAAAACCTAATTATGCTAATGTTCTCTAATGCCAATCTTAGTTAAATATGTTCTTTTGGTCTTTCCTTCCTCTCTACATATGCTTATGAGACATTTCTTACATCCTAGATCCTCAGATTCCAACTTAATCTCATATATATATTTTTTTCATGCTAAAGCATACCTTTCAAACAAGTCAATGTTGTATGTAACTTAAATTTTGGAATGACTCATAAACTGGCTGTGATACAAGCAGAATGGAAAAGTTGACCCAGTCAGGAGAACAAAAGACTGATGTCCAACATATTTTTCTGGATTGAGGAGTCAAGTTCTAGCTACAACACTTACTGGTAACAATGCTAGTTACCCTGATATTCCAGTAAAGTAGTTCACTGATATACATATAGACTCATAGATATACTCTTTATGTACAAACACAGTCATAGGCTAAAGAGACAATACAGAAAGGAAAAATCAAGTGGTAAAGTCCTTCACTTTGATTGCCAAACTGCCAGTTTAACAAAAAAACGTTACACTTTGATTGTATGCCCTAACTAGTTTGGTTTGCCTAAAAGTTCTTATTTAATGATCCCTAAGAAGCCAGACTTGCCACTACTTTCCACATGTTAACATCACAGATGCTATGGTATTAACTGTCATTTTATTTAAGGATATTTTAGAGATGTACATGCCTACATACACACTCACCATGGGATAAACTTTAAGCACATTTTTGTTATAAAATCTTCTGGTTTCATAAAGCAAAATAAAACAAAAAAATTACTGAAGATAATCAGAATACTTTCAAGGAAATAAAGGCATCAGTCTTTAAGGGGTATTGTTGCACTGAGGTACAGCCAGGTTTAGTCTCAAAATTGCAGTTATTGAGAGGAAAAGGTTGAGAAGTTAGAAAATGAAACCAGACTAGAACTACCAGTAATTTAAAGATGGGTTCATCTTTTTCATTTTGTACTTAAGATGACTTCATATACAAAAGTGAAAAAGCAATTCAACAGATACTTAATCCATTTTGTCTGCACGTAAAATTTAAAACTGAAAGTCAGCCAGAACTGGACCTGAGTCTGAGCCAAATAACTTACTGAGTTGTGTAGGTACACAAACTTGTGGAAGTTTAATTTTTAGTCATCAGTTCTCTCATCTGCAATACAGGAATGGCAGTAGCCACCCATGTTACATGCTTACCAGGGTTCACAGCATAAATTAAGCCCTCAATAGTAACTTGGATTATTACTATAATTAAATATCATTCATTTATATATGAGGTATAAGAATGATATTTAATTCCAAACTGTTTAGGAAAGAATTCCCAGTACCGGAAGTGTTAATTATTGTTCTTACTATGTACTATTATTTATATTTTTATAGCATTAATATCTTTTTTTTATTAAAGATTTTATTTATTTATTTGACAGAGATTACAAGGAGGCAGAGAGGCAGGCGGGGGTGGGGGGGGGGGAGCAGGCCCCCTGCTGAGCAGAGAGCCCAATGCGGGGCTTGATCCCAGGACCCTGGGATCATGACCCGAGCTGAAGGCAGAAGCTTTAACCCACTGAACCACCCAGGCGTCCCGTAGCATTAATATCTTAAAGCACTTTCATGTATATTCTCTTACTTAGTCCATATAACTCTGAGAAAGACTGGATGGAGATTATCACCAGAAGGGTTAAAATACTTGACCAAGGTCATAAATTAACAAACAGTAGAGCTGAGGTTAAAACCCAGATTCTTCACTTAGTTATGAGATTTTTTCATTACACCACTAAAGAAACAATAGTGATAGAAAGCAGCTCAGAGTAAGGAAGGCAAGTTAAAGTAAGAACAGATTTTTATCACCACAGGTCTATCATCTCTTATCCAAATTCTCTGGGGCCAAGTATGTTTTGAAATTCAGAGTTTTTTTAACTTTAGAATAATGAAGTTGTATGTGCTGCATGCTATAAAATATCCTCAGCAGGGTCTGAGGTAGCACCCAAATAAAGTATGTTAATATTTCTTTTTTTTTTTTTTAAAGATTTTTTATTTATTTATTTGAGAGAGAGGCAGTGAGAGAGAGCATGAGCGAGGAGAAGGTCAGAGGGAGAAACGGACTCCCCATGGAGCTGGGAGCCCGATGCGGGACTCGATCCCGGGACTCCGGGATCATGACCTGAGCCGAAGGCAGTCGTCCAACCAACTGAGCCACCCAGGCGTCCCTAAAGTATGTTAATATTTCTGAAGCAAAATTTGTGAATGGGCACATTTAGTAGGATAAAAACTTATGAACAGTCTCTCTTCAGAATGAACACGTTTTTCCACAAATAAGTAGTTTTTTAAGTTTATCCTCCTTACAAAAAATCTTTGGATTTCAAAACTGCAAATAGGAGACTGAACTTGTGGGCACCTGGGTGGGTCAGTGGGTTAAGCCGCTGCCTTTGGCTCAGGTCATGATCTCGGGGTCCTGGGATCGAGTCCCGCATCGGGCTCTCTGCTCAGCAGAGAGCCTGCTTCCCTCTCTCTCTCTGCCTGCCTGTCTACTTGTGATCTCTCTCTGTCAAATAAATAAATAAAATCTTTAAAAAAAAAAAAAAAAAAAGAGAGAGAGACTGAACTTGTATTACAAGATAGTTTGCAGATAGCTATGAAGCAATCAACAGTAACCACCAGGAGGGGTGCCCGGGTGGCTAAAACCGTCTGCCTTCAGCTCAGATCATGATCTCAAGGTCTTGCGACTGAGCTCCATGTCTGGCTCCTTGTTCGTGGGGGAGTCTGCTTCTCACTCTGCCTCTAGCCCCACTCATGTGCATGCTTGCTCTCTCTCAAATAGATACATAAAAATCTTTTTAAAAAATTTAAGAACATGAGTAACCATCAGGAAATGCTGTGGCAAAGAATACAGTAACAGAACTATCAGACATTGTTTACTCTATTTTCTCAGAAAGCAAATAATGTTGCTGAGATCACAGAAGTAATAACAGCCATTAAGTGTTCACTTATTAATGACTTTAAAGAAAAAAAAATCACAGTGAGCTGCAGAAGTTGAAACTATTTTGCAGCACCTGTTCCCTGAAGTAAAGACAGAGAGAGGAAAAAAGGGAGATGGTATTCTGGAAGGACAATGGCTATGTGTAGAAGGAATTGTAGGGGGCCGGTGATAAGCCATGTGCCAAATACTCTCATCAAAGGAATCAAAAGGCATCCAAATAGGTAAAGAAAAAATAAAACTATTTGCAGATAACATGATACTATATGGAGAAAACTCTAAGGACTCCACCAAAAACTTACTAGAACTGACAAATGAATTCAGTAAGGGCACAGGATACAAAATCAATATACAGAAATCTGCATTTCTATACAGCAATAATGAAGCAACAGAAAGAGAAATTAAGAAAATAATCCCAGGGGCGCCTGGGTGGCTCAGTGGGTTAAGCCGCTGCCTTCGGCTCAGGTCATGATCTCAGGGTCCTGGGATCGAGTCCCACATGGGGCTCTCTGCTCAGCGGGGAGTCTGCTTCCCTTTCTCTCTCTGTCTGCCTCTCTGCCTACTTGTGATCTGTCTGTCAAATAAATAAATAAAGTCTTAAAAAAAAAAAAGAAAGAAAGAAAGAAAATAATCCCATTTACAACTGCACCAAAATAAAATACCTAGAAATACAATTAACCAAGGAAATGAAAGACCTGTACTCTGAAAAATAAAACACTGATGTATCCTGCTTTTGTATTTTTCTTCGTTATTCTGGTATGTGCATGATCCTTTATTTTTTGAGTTTTAATGTTTGTTGTGTTTCTGATACCCTTTTGTGTTAGTTATCTATGCTTTTAACTTCTTTATCTCTCCTTAAAAATTTTTAATGGTATCACTAATGAAATTTCCCATTTCTGTCTAGCTTTTATCTTCAGATTGTCTCTCTACTGAAAGTCACACTGCTGAGGTAATTCAAAATGATAAGCCAATTCTGGAAGACGCTTTCTTTCTTTCTTTTTTTTTTTTTTTTTAAGATTTTATTTATTTATTTGACAGACAAGAGATCACAAGTAGCCCGATGCGGGGCTCGATCCCAGGACCCAGGGATCATGACCTGAGCCGAAGGCAGAGGCTTTAACCCACTGAGCCACCCAGGAGGCCCTGGAAGACACTTTTTTATAAAATTAAACATACTGCTTGTGCTCTTTGGTGTTTACCTAAGTGCACTGAAAACTTGTGCCCATACAAAAATCTCCACGTGAATGTTTAAAACTTTATTCATGGGCGCCTGGGTGGCTTAGTGGGTTAAGTGTCTGACTTTAGCTCAGGTCATGATCCCAGGGTCCTGGGATCCAGCCCCGCATCAGGCTCCTCACTTAGAGGAAAGTCTGCTTCTTTCTCACCCTCTCCCTCTGCCCCTTCTTCTGCTCGTGTGCATGTACACTTTCTCATATAAATAAAATCTTTAAAAAAAAACTTTATTCATAATTCCCCAAAACAGGAAGTAACTAAGATACCCTTCAATAGGTAAGTAAATGAACTGTGGTACATCCATACAATAAAATATTATTTGGTGATAAAAATAAATGAGTCATCAGACCACAAAAAGACATAAAGAAACCTTAATTTCACATGGCTAAATGAAACAAGCCAATCTCAAAAGGCTACATATTACATGATTCCAACTATTGGAAAAGCTGGAAAAGTCTAAACTATGGAGACCAAAAAAAGAAGTGATTATTAAGAATTTGGGAGGAAGAAAAGAGGGATCCATAGATGGAGCAAAGGAATTTTTTTAGGGCAATGAAACTATTTTGTATGATACTGTAATGGGAGATACATACCACTCGGCATTTGTCAAAACCCATAGAATCTACAATACAAAGAGTGAACTCTGATGTAACTATGGACTTTAGTTAGTGATAATGGATCAAGACTGGGGTGCCTAGGTGGCTCAGCTCATTAAGTATCTGACTCTTGATCTCAGAGTTGTGAGATCAAGCTCCACATCAGGCTCCATGCTGGGCATGGGGCCTGCTTAAGATTTTCTCTCTCTCTGCACTCCCCCTGCCAAAAAAAATTTTTTAAATGAATCAATATTGGTTCATCAAGTATAACAAATGTACTACACTACAATACACACTGTGTGTGTGTGTGTGTGTGTGTGTATGTGTGTGTATACAGGCATGTAGGGGCATATTACGAACTATGTACTTTAAAAAAAAAAAAAAAAGAACCATGCACTTTTCGCTCAATTTTTCAGTAAACTTAAAACTGCTCTTAAAAGTAAAGTCTATTAGGGGCGCCTGGGTGGCTCAGTGGGTTAGAGCCTCTGCCTTCGGCTTGGGTCATGATCCCAGCCTGCTAGGATCAAGCCCCACATCTCTGCTCGGCGGGGAAGCCTGCTTCCCCCTCTCTCTCTGCCTCCCTCTCTGCCCACTTGTGATTTCTGTCTGTCAAATAAATAAATAAAATCTTTAAAAAAAAAAAAAAAAAGTAAAGTCTATTAGAAAGATAATAAAGAACAACATGAAGAAATCTGGTAACTTCAAGAGGGCTAATAACCAAAGTAAATTTAAGAATACTTCCATTGAGACATTTAGACAAAACCACAAAACTGAAATGAAGTGAAAATTCAGAAAAACCCATGACAGTTTTGTCATGCCTGAACAACTGAGGATTATAAAACAAACCTGACAGTTCTTCCTCAGAAGATTGTGATTAGATAAAATTAAAAAAATAAGGCAAAACAAAATTTACACATACTAAGTCACAGAAGTGCAACACAATACCATGCTGCAGATTAAAGCAAGTCCACATGGAATATCTCCCCACCTTTTTTAATATTCCTAATTCACAGAGAAATGCATGATTAGTGAACACGGGAGAGACATATACCCATACTATAATCTATTGTCTAAAAATAAATAAATAATCAGCCACTGCTTTTTAAAGATGACTGGCTCAAACTGTAGTACCCACAAATAACAGCATGTCAGAATGGATTCCTTATGGTATTTCCCCAAATTCTAGTATTTTGTTTGACCTACTGTTATTTTTAAAATAGAAATCTGACGTTTTATAAGCAGGGGAAATGCTTATAAAAAGGGAAAATGACTCCTGAAGTACACTCCCTTGGAAATACCATGCTCTTAAGATTAAGTAATTCTTGGGCGCCTGGGTGGCTCAGTGGTTAAGCATTTGCCTTTGGCTCAGGTCATGATCCCAGGGTCCTGAGATGGAGTCCTACACCAGGTTCCCTGCGAAGCAGGGAATCTGCTCCTCACTCTCCCTCTGATCCTAACCCCTGCTTCTGTGTGCACACTCTCTTTCTCTCAAATAAATAATAATTTTTTTAAAGACTTTATTTATTTGAGAGTGAGAGAATGATAGAACCAGTGGGAGGAGGGGCAGAGGAAAAAGCAGACTCCTGCCCAATGCAGGACATGATCCCAGGATCATGACCTGAGCCAAAGGCAGACACTTAACCAACTGAGCCACCCAGGCGCCCAAGATTAAGTAATTCTTAAGAGGAGGCAAGTGCCTAGCAATTTCATCATCAGTCTTTAGGGGTCATCCTATAGAACTCCAAATACAGCCTTATTTTATATAATTTCAAGATCACTATAGTTATTAGTTCTTACCTGGTCCTGTGTTGATAATAACGTAAATAGAGTCTCCAAAGCTGCTCTTCGAACTGATGATATAGTGTGATGCAAAAAAGGCCAGACACGTGGAACTAAAACTGTAAGTGACTGCTGAATACTAATAAAGAAAACATAAATTAATCTTACTCATTCTCAGCTGAAACTCTGTTGGTACATTATCTAAACATGTCCTTGTGAACCTAGTATCTTTCTTGATAGATAAATTCTAAAAACATACAAGTTTCATAAGAACATTCATTTACGATCCTCATTCAGAACAGTTACTATAGCACCAGAGTAGCCAGAGCAAACATAGTCATAAAAAAAATATTAACGTTAAGTTCTATGGCACTAATGCCATGAATTACCTTTTTAAAATAAGAACTTTCTAATGTAACTGCCCTTATTTTCAATCTGTCCTTATTCAGGAAAATGGGACATGTATCTCAACTGGCAATCAGGCTACACAAAATCAAGATTGTTAATTGTTTCTTCTTTCCCATGGTGAACCCAGTGGGTAATCATCAGATGCACAGAACTTACATTCCCCTCTTTGGGGTCACCTCTGTCACATAACAAATGAGCAAGAGGTGGTATGGTAGTAGTTTTGAAATTTTTCATCTTGATTTAGCATTACTAAGAAACCTCAAAAAAAAAAAAAAAAGAAAGAAACCTCAACTATCTTCCTTCACAGATTAGAATTTAAGTGGAAAAACATGCAAAGCCACATCAATGCTAACAACTTGGACCACAGAATTCCTGCCACAACCATGAGCATTTATAAAAATTACCTTAGATTAGGAAAAGATCTATAAATAGCATTTGAAATATGTAACTCCGTAGAAAAAGGCATGAATAAAAAAAGAATACAGCAAGTGTAACTATATATTCTTTTGTGGTTCCTGAGGAGGCCTATCTTTTAACACTATATTCATTACTTGCAGGTTTATATGAACATCACTTCTTATATTTACTTACACATTTACTAAATTTACTTATAAAATTCTAACTTAAACACATGCACAGAGATGCTAAAACAGACTTGATCCATGTAAAAGCATTATAACAAGGTCTTAATAGTATAACTGCTCATGCTCCCAAAGACATGCTGCATTTCTTACATAAGCTGGAAAGTATCTGCCAAATATAACAAATGAAGCAAATTTTCCAAAAACACAACTTCAAAAAAAATTAAAACCTTTATTATTTCACATTGAATTAACAGAATTTTAATTTTCTTGTATTATCTAGCTTTCCTGACACTATCTATTCAAATTTTTTTTTTTTTAAGTTCTAAGTCCTTATTTGGGGCTGCTGTTAATAAAGGCTCATAGTCCAAACCCACTCCACCCGCTTTTTTTTTTTTTTTTAAATAAAGTTTTACTGGAACACAGCCATGTTCACTCCTTTATGTACTTTCTATGGCTGCTTTTGCACTACAATGACATAGCTAAGTAGTTTTGACAATGATGATATGACCTACAAAACCAAAACTACCACCATCTGGGCTTTCACAGTAAAAGTTTGACAACTTCTGATGTAGGGAAATTAAAAACTCTTGCATTTTGCAGCTTGAAACAGGCATTCACATAGATGAACTCATTTAATCCCTATAGTTTCTGGGGTGTCTGGGTGGCTCAATTGTTAAGCATCTGCCTTCGTTTGGCTCAGGTCACGATCCCAGGGTCTTGGGATCAAGCCCCACATCAGGCTCCCTGCCCGGTGGGAAGCCTGCTTCTCCCTCTCCCACTCCCCCTGCTTGTGTTCCCTCTCTTGCTGTGTCTCTCTCTGTCAAATAAATAAATAAAATCTTAAAAAAAAAAAATCCCTATAGCTTTCACTACTAATTGAAAGTACCTGAAAATTATAAAATCCCATATATGCACTACCACTTTTTCTCTTCCTTTGCTTTTACAGGCACTTACTTTGCTATCCCAACTTGTAGGCTGTCCTACTGGCCTAAATTTAACACTGAGTGTTCCCAGAAGGTTCAGTATTATTTGAAATATTCTGTACATATTTTTAATACATCTCAAAGAGCCAGAAATCATTTAAAATCATAATCATATGAATATTCATGAAACATCCTCACTAGGCTAAGAATGAACAGTACTTAATTTTCTCATCTGTGGTTTTTAGAGTTGCATATGAATTTTTTCTTCAATATCTCCAAAGATACTATTTTTATGTGTGTGTGCTATTTTTTTTTTTCTCCAAAGATACTGTTAATAGAAACAGTATAATTCAGTGGCAGTCTAAAAGGTAGGGAAAACATTAACTAGCTGAACTTTATTTCAATTATCAGGAGAGGAAAACAGGTGACACTTAAAATTTTTGGTTTATGTTTGGCCTCACTCAATCTCTACCTTTGGACATTATATTACATTATTATGTATTCCCTTCCTGATGAGTAATTATTGAAGTCAAGAGCAAGAGCTGGAAGGAACATTACAAAGAAAAAGTTCAGGGACGCCTGGGTGGCTCAGTGGGTTAAAGCCTCTGCCTTTGGCTCAGGTCATGATCCCAGTGTCCTGGGATTGAGTCCCACATCAGGCTCCCTGCTCAGTGGGGAGCCTGTTTCTCCCTCTGCCTGCCATTCTGCCTGCTTATGTGATCTCTCTCTCTGTCAAATAAATAAATAAAATCTTAAAAAAAAAAAAAAAGACATTAATAAAAAGAAAAAGTTCACAGAGGAGCAAATTTTGGAAAATATAATGCTGATATTCAATGATAATTCTTTAGCTAAATGTCTCTAAATAAAGCTGAAATTCTAAATCCTGGGGCTAGAGATGAAGATAATATGCAGTGATTCTATTTCTGAAGTTAACTATCATAGGATGAGCAAGATGAAAAATTATATAACCAAAATAGCCCAAGGGTAAAGAATATGACCTTTTTACCTTCCTGCCCCAAATGTACTGGTGGTTAGAGAGTAAAAGAAAAGGCTGCTTGAAAATAGTAGTCTTTGACATCCCTAACTTATGGTGCTGTTCTTAAAGATGCTAGACTTTCATTTTTAGGTTTCATTATCTGGAAATGTATATAAACACTTTTTACTTTACTCCCACTAACTACAAATAATTACCTGCATTGTTGGACCTGAGGATAAGTTAATAAGGATGAAAGAAGAGTCATAATACTATTTGTTGAAGCTGTAAGATCATCTAGTTCCAGAAGAGCATCCCATAATGTATTTATAATGAAGGGTACCTGTAAGATCAGTTATTAAGAAAACATTTATTTTACACAAAATATCCACAAGCCACGCCAGACTGTAGCCCCTAATGATTCAAAAACATTTACAATCCCCATGCCTTTGACAGTACCAGTTTTGAGCAAAATTAAGGAGACATTACTTGCCTTTAGTAATTCTCTATTCCTCTTTAAATGCCACTCAACTCTACTTTGGCACTTCCCACTTCCCCTTCTTACCAGGCTCATAATGGAAGGAAGAATTCAGGAATTAAGATAGCCAATACTCCATTTTATGCCAATACTCTATTTTATGTAAAAAAACAAACTCTGAAAACAATACAGTGTACACACACAAGACATGACCCCCTGTGTAAAGTAACTTTAATATATTTAAAACAATACTAATCATCACGAAAAGACAAATTTAGTTTTTGAGCTTTTAAGTAAATACTGCTTGCTGCACTTCCAAATATATGTGTTCTGGTTTTAATAATAGAAAAGAAAGTCAGACAGATCGTAAAAGAGGCCATTTCAAAAAATGAAACCAGATTAAAAAAATCTAAAGCCAAAACCAAAATTAAAACAAAAAAAAGAATCCCGTATGTCTGAAAACCAGGAGTGAAATAAAGAAGAAATGGTTGTTTTATTCTCAAAGATGCTCCCTATGTATATTCTGTACATGAAAGGGAAGTGGATTAGTAGACAAAGTTCACTCCTTTCAAGGATAATATGTAAGTGAAATTGTACACATCAGAGCACAATCTATCATAAGAAAAATAGAGGATGGGGGACGCCCAGGTGGCTCAGTTGGTTAAGCATCTGCCTTCAGCTCAGGTCATGATCCCAGGGTCCTGGGATCGAGTCCCATATCAGGCTCCCTGCTCAGTGGGGAGCCTGCTTCTCCCTCTGCCTGCTGCTCCCCCTGCTTGTTCTCACTCACTCTCTCACTCTTGCTCTCTCTCTGGCAAATAAATAAATAAAATCTTAAAAAAAAAAATAGAGGATGGGGTGTCTGGCTGACTCAGATGGTAGAACATGACACCCTCAAACTCAGAGTTGTAAGTTTGAGCCCCATGTTATGTGTAGAGATTACTTAAAGATAAAATTTAAAAAAAAAAAAAAAATGGAGGATGAAGGAGTAACAAATACTCAGTTTTTCCTAATACTCTATACCCCGAATGTAAACAAGCTCTGTAGAAGAAAATGCAAAAATATTTAATTTACCTTCTGTGTCTGAAGATACACAAGGCTTTCTACCACAGGTACTAATGATGCTGCAGCAACAGCTCTGACATCATCATCAAGGTCCTGAAGTCCTTCAATTATTCTAGTTAAAACTTTAGGCAATAAAGTATTAATTACATCCTGTAAAACAGTACATCAAAATAAATTTTTTGCAATTAAATTATTGTGCTTAAACATTTTTTTTATTAAATTTACTATAAGAAAGCATAAATCCTAATCTTCTTTTTTTTTTAAGTTAACTTATTTAAGTAATCTCTACACCCAACATAGGGCTCGAACTCACAATCCTGAGATCACAAGTCACATACTCTTCTGACTGAGCCAGTCAGGCACCTCATGAATCCCAATCTTTATTAAAAAGGAATCACACGGGGCACCTGTGTGGCTGAGTCAGTTAAGCATCTGCCTTCAGCTCAGGTCATGATCTTGGGGTCCTGGGATTGAGCCCTGCATCAGGCTCCCTGCTGAGCAGGGAGTCTGCTTCTCCCTCTGGCTCCCCCCACCACTAGTGCTCACTCGCTCTCTAACAAATAAAAATTAAAAAAAAAAAAAAAGTCATTTAAACAAAGAAAGAAAAATAACTTAATAGAAGCCTATGTGTAACTAATCCCATTTGAAAAAGACTACAACAGTATCAAGTACTTTATTATTCAACGTGGCTTAAAACATCAGAACATGTTTTCAAGGTAAGGCTATGTTGAGGTGCTGGAACCTCAGCTTCTATTCCTTATTCAACACCAAGATAACCAAAAGTGGGCAGAGAAGAAGGCAGGAAAGCCATCCTTTCCTGCTTCTCCTAACTCCAACCTATTTTTTCAATCTCCCCAAAAGAGCGAGCCCACCCAGGCTACTCGTATGATCCTACACTAGGAAACCTCCCTGAGAACTGGTCTTGCTATAAAACAGGAACAGGTTTTCAAACCTAACAAACCATCTTTTGATTTGTACTTTAATTCTTATTAGTTCCACCTAGTTCTATGACACTACCTCAAGAAGGCAAATCTTGAAATACTGGCTTATCTGTAACATAAAGAATCTAGGAGCATTTCATATAATTAATGAAAGTAAACTAAGGGGGGGGGGAAAAAAACTCCCATACATGCTTCAAAAACTGAAGTATTTACCTGACGAACTGCCAAAGCATACTTTATTCCTAGCAAACCACCATGCCTAACTTCCCACTGTTCTTGTGTAAGTAACTTAAGCAGCACATCCACAGTCTTATGAACTCCTGTTTCATTCATGTGTTTTAACACCACACCTAATGTCTGAGCACAAGTTTCACGAACTGGTGCCACAACCTATGAATGAGAAAGGAAGAAAACTCATATTTACAAAAAACTTTTTCTGTTGAATTTGAAATTTGATTGGGCAAAGCCTCCTTTTGGTGATACTTACTTCATCAGAAACAAAGTCTCCAAATCTGTCTAATGCAAAAACACAAAGGAGTCTAATAACTAAGTCTTCCAACCACTCTTGATGCTGCTGAATCATCTGTTAAAACAATCATTTTTTAGTTAACAGATTAAGATCGTACTTCATATTGGGGATTGAGGAAACATCAGGTCCAAAATCAAAACTAAAATATTGGGACGGACTATTTTAGTCTGACAATAACCAAAACATAGCATAGTCCCAATTACTACCTTTAATATTAACCACATCATATTTGTTGACTGATTAGGTTCAAACACCATACCAAAATCTTTAAAATTCATGAATTCTATTATGTTACTTGCACTCCAAAAGAAATTAAGAAACTACTCAAAGCTGCTCTGATTTCAATCTTATCTGTCATGTATCTATTATCTATCCTATTACCAGCATCTCATGCTACACCAATCATATTGCTTAGTGACCTCCAAACTATCCTCTTATTCCTTACTTTACTTCCCAGTCCATTATATCCTGCTCAAATACTCCTGTTTCTACATATTTTTCCACTCAATGTTTCTGAACATCTTTCCCATAAACTCATTCTTTCTGTTAATAAACAGACTTCTTCCTAACCTTTTTACTTTCTTCCTCATATTCATCTTTCCATATTTTTTATTATTAGCTATTTATCATTTCTATGTCATGGCCCAAACTCTGTAACTTCCCTGTCTTGGGAAAAGAAGCCAACTACTGAAACTTCGTAATAACCGGTCCTTTACTACACTTACCTCTTCTAAAGTGCTATCTCCCATTTTACCACCACTTTTTCCATGAGCTTTAAGGATTTCCCTAAGGCCAGTGCCAGCACCATGCCGAACCTAAAAAGAAACAAGAAAAAAATGTCAGAGACTAAATGCTTAAGAAACTGAGTTTAACTTTTCTTCCATATGAAAACGGATATTAAATTTTTAAGAAATCAGAATAAACTTCAGTGACACTTCGAAAAAGTTTTTCTTCTGTTCTCTAAGAAAAATTACATATATTAATTTCACAATTTGGTTATGTCAAATTGTTCTAAAATCAAACTAAGAACACAATTATTCTAAAATCCTTCTGGGGTAATAATCTATTTGGCTGTCACTTCCCTACCCTTTATCTGTATTCAGCATTATCCTCTAAGTCCAACATCAATATTTTAGAAATATATATATTAAAACTGAGTTCCAAACCTACCAGGATAAATGTGAAAAGAAAATAATTCAACTGTCTCATGACTAATGCCTCACTGTCACCCCGTGGCTTTCTGAAGTGCCACTGAAAGAAGGAAATGGGCCACCGATGCTGCACTCACGTATTCAAGACTCAATTTAAGACTTGAATAACTTTAAACAGAAGTACACCAAGGAACAGAAATGCTAAAAGGTATTCCAAAGCAGTGCTTTTTAAATTACCCAGAAGCCAACCAATGCAGGACAGAATGCTTTGAGACCACCAATTCTCAACTTCAATCAGAGGTACTCCACTTTCATCTCTTTTACATATTGGGATCTGATCAAGATTTATTTCTGACGGGCACCTGGGTGGCTCAGTGGGTTAAGCCTCTGCCATCAGCTCAGGTCATGATCTCAAGGTCCTGGGATTGAGCCTCACATCAGGCTTTCTGCTCAGCAAGGAGCCTGCTTCCCCCTCTCTCTCTCTGCCTGCCTCTCTGCCTACTTGTGATCTCTGTCAAATAAATAAAATCTTAAAAAAAAAAAAAAAAGACATTTCTGAGACTGAAAGAAGTATTTCTGAGACTAAAAAGCTGGTTTGGAAACTATTGCTCTTAATCAAAACTGTCCACTTAAAAAAGAAGTTTTTACTATTTAGGAGAGATATGCAAGTCCTTATACTACAGCTAAAAAAAATGAAAAGAAATGAACAGTTCACTAAAGAAATATGACCAAAATGTGTATGAAAGATAAAAATCTGTCTCAAGTTTTCTACTTAGAAGGTGATTGATATGAAGTGCCTGGGTCAGTGGTTCTGAGAGGTACACAAGGAAGAATAGGGATCCTAACAAAACAGACTGTGCTGGACATGACTCCCTTTATTAGCAAAAAAAAAAAAAGTAGAGCTAAGAGAAGCTGGAATGAAGAAATCTTACCTCCCAGGAGGGATTAAAAAGGTCATTGCAAAGTTCTTCACAAAAGCTTTCTAAAGGCCATTCATTTGTCTGAATAAGAAAAACAGAATTACTACTAATCCAAAAGATCTGTTTTATGCTAACGATTTAAGTAATTTAATAAAGTGTATTTCTTTGTAGATCTAGTAATAATAGACCTTAAAATTTTAAATAAATTTTTTACTAATGAAGTAAAGATACTTATAATAAAATTTCTCTCAATGGCTAGATTATTAAATACTATCTACCGACACATTAGCATGAAAAATTATAAACAATTTCAAAAGACACCTTAGGACATTTCAATAGTACCTCTTCAATTAAGGAAGAACTGTCTGGAATATTATCAATCAAGACTTTGGAATCATTTGCAGACTGATTAATAACAACATTTGCTATTTTTCGTCTCTTTTCTTCTGGTTCCCCATCAGTGCTATCATTGCTAAAAAATAAAACGCACCATTTAAAAAAGTGAATAAGGAATAATGTGAACCACAAAGAACATAAGGGAATTCATCATTTGAACAAATGTTTTGCCATATTCTACTTATATGGTTTGCTTAAAATTTCATATACCAAATAAGATTAACCACTTAAAAAGTTTTGAGTAAAATATATTCTCCTAAAAATATATAATGTATATATATTTATATTTATATTTTCCTACCCTCACTGCTAAATGTAAAATAGGTCTGTGAATTCTTGCTTTCAAACTGAATCTCAAATCTAACAAGTCTTTTTTACTTCTCAACAACCAGCTCTTCTCCTTTTTAAACTGTATTGGTCTAACAACCTAAATCTGGCCCAGCATAATTTTACTAGACTTTTGTACCCTGGAGGAACTAAGACACTGAGTAACATACTATAATCATACTAGTTCTTGAAAAAATAGAGGTAACTGACTAATGAAAAATGTTTCCAGAAAATTGGAGGAAATATTATTTTATGACTGGAACAAAAATACTGAGGCTAGCCTCAGTAAATAGTATAGTAAAGCATTACAAAAGAGAAGGCAAATAAAAACTATTTTATTCAATATTAACAGAAAGGACAATTAGCACAGTTAAGGTATACACAGCATTATTCGCTATAAATATCCTCCCCATCTTAATGATTTATTTGACCAACCATTTTTTCTAAAGGTGATGAAAGAAATCTGGCCCTCCTGAATATCATTCCTAATTATTATTCCCCTAATTCACTCCCTATTATTCTTCCCCTAGCTCTCTCCAATATAGCCACACTGGTTGGTCTTCAGACTGCCCTTGAAACTGCTAGGCATGTTTCTCCTTCCAGGCATTTGCCCTTGCTCTTCCTCTACTTAGAATGTGTTTTCCAAATATTCATAGGACTGGCATCCTCACTTCTTTCTGATCTTTAATGAAAAGCCACCTCTGTGAATCCCTCTCTGACCATCCTACCTAAAATTTCAAACTCCCCACAAAACATTTCACATGTTCCTTCCTTGTTTTCTCTCCTTTGTCTTTCTTGACCCTTATCATTAACATGATATATGCATATATACACAGTATATTTACTTATTTATATTCTTTTTTCTAAAAGATTTTATTTTGGGGGCACCTGGGTGGCTCAGTCGGTTAAGCTAATCGTCTACCTTCAGCTCAGGTCATGATCCCAAAGTCCTGGGACTGAGCTCCACATTGGGCTCCCTGCTCAGTGGGGAGCTTGCTTCTCCCTCTCCCTCGGCCTCTTCCCCAACCCCCACTTGTGCTCTCTTTCTCAAATAAATAAAATCATTGGGAAAAAAAAAAAGATTTTATTTTTAAGTAATCTCTACACCTAACGTGGGGCTTGAACTTACAACCCAGAAATGAAGAGTTACATGCTATACTGACTGACCCAGCCGGGTGCCCCTCTTCTTCCTCATTTATTTTCCCCTCTAGAATACAAGCTCCATGAAGGCAGAATTCTTATCTATTTTATTCATCAATGCATCCTGAGGGCCTAAAACAGTATCTAGCACTTACAAGACAGTCATAAATATTTGTGGAACGAATGAATTATAAACTCTGAAAAGTAAGGTCAAACTATTTCAATATTCAAATATTTATAAATGTGCTTATATGAACAAAGCCAATAGAAACATTAATTACTATATACAATCCTAGTAAGTTGTTCACTTAAAAAACTTTGTAGTTTAATAAAGCTTCATAAAATTTTTGTACTAAAAAAACCCCCTACCAAACAAAAAAACAATTTAACCCCAAGTAAAAACGTATAGCAAGTAGATTTTTGTTATTTATTCCTCCTTTGAGCCTAGTCTTTAAATAAATGCCGTGGACACTTACTTTTTAGCTTTATATGAATGGAAAAAACAAAAGGTTCTGTCACCTGCAAAAAAGCTTTTTAAGTTCTCATGCATTTAATTTATCCTTTACTCAAACACTTCTAGACCACCACTAAAGATCCTGATTCAACACAGCTAAGTGGAGCATCAAAAACAGTATTTTAGTACATTCCTCAAAGTGCTTCAGAAGAAGGTTGTTTTGAACTTACTCTGTTCCATGGTGCAGCCACTTTGGAAAACAGTATGGAGATTCCTCAAGAAATTAAAAACAGAACTTCCCTATGACCCTGCAATTGCACTACTGGGTATTTACCCCAAAGATACAGATGTAGTGAAAAGAAGGGCCATCTGTACCCCAATGTTCATAGCAGCAATGGCCATGGTGGCCAAACTGTGGAAAGAACCGAGATGCCCTTCAACAGACGAATGGATAAGGAAGATGTGGTCCATATACACTATGGAGTATTATGCCTCCATCAGAAAGGATGAATACCCAACTTTTGTAGCAACATGGACGGGACTGCAAGAGATTATGCTGAGTGAAATAAGTCAAGCAGAGAGAGTCAATTATCACATGGTTTCACTTATTTGTGGAGCATAACAAATAGCATGGAGGACAAGGGGAGATGGAGAGGAGAAGAGAGTTGAGGGAAATTGGAAGGGGAGGTGAACCATGAGAGACTATGGACTCTGAATAACAATCTGAGGGTTTTGAAGGGGCGGGGGGTGGGGGGTTGGGGGAACCAGGTGGTGAGTATTAGAGAGGGCACGGATTGCATGGAGCACTGGGTGTGGTGCAAAAACAATGAATACTGTTACGCTGAAAAGAAATTAAAAAAAAAATGCTATTCCAAATCATACACAGATACCACTTTTATTACTTCATTTAAAAATAAAATGAGGACAGTGATTCTGTCTGGAGTTTTTCCTACAACAAGATTAGGTAAACAAACCTGCATTATTACCTGCTATTTGGCTTAGCCCCCAGGCTGGAAGACAGATGATGTAATGCTGGGACAGTTCTATACTCAAGCAGTTTTCTTAACTGGTGGTCCTTAGACCATCTCTCTCTGACTTCACTGTACTAGCCTCACTTCTGTCTACTCATCCTAGACATACTTTCTTTCTGTTTGTTGAACAGTCTATGATTAAGGCATGTACACTTGTTCTCTCTTGAATGCACTTCCCTTGGAAGAGCTTCAGCCTCCACCCAAAGGTCAATTAGTAAGAAAAAAAATCTTCATATGTAAATTATTCTGGGGAAGCTGTCTTCCTCCCTAGAACTAGTAAATAATCTCTGAAAATTGAGCACGACAATCCAAATGGTATTCCATGCCAAAGACAATGTCAGCAAATGTTTTTTTTAAAAACCAAGCAGACACAGATTTAAGCTACAAAGCATCAGTATTTTAAATGAATAAGCAAAAAAAGGTTACTACCTCTTCTCATTAGTTTCCACTGCATCCCTGGATCTCTGTTTTGCAAATAACTTGGCCATTCTTTTAGCTTTGTTCTTTTGTCTATTGCTCATTCCTGCTCGAAATTCTGAGTCAATCAATTCAGCTGCCTGGAGAGTCTAAAAGAACAAAAGAATGCTGTTTTAACTTTTGAAGTTAAAATAAATACCCACAATCTTAGCCTCAGAAGAGGACTATGACTATAAATTTCACTATATCCAAATTGACCACATTTTAACAGTATCATGCTATTTTGTTGTCTGGCTCTACCATAATTTCATTCTCTTCTTCCTTTTTCCCTATTCTTCCAATTCCCAAAAGATGCTTGTGTTCTTAACTTTTATTGTCACAGACGTGGCACAAATATATGACCATAACCCACAGAGAGGGTTTTGAAAAGGTGATACTTCAAAATAACCACAATAATAAAGAAGATGCAGTATATAGCTAAAGTGGAATATTATTCAGCCATAAAAAATGAAATCTTGCCATTTCCAGTAACATGGATGGATCTAGAGAGGATAATGCTAAGCAAAGTAAGTCAGAGAAAGACAAATACCATATGATTTCACTCATACATAGAACTTAAAAAACAAAACGAACGAAGAAAAAAAAAAGAGACAGACAAACCAAAAAACGATTCTTAATTATAGAGAACAAACTGATAGTTACCAGAGGGGAGGTGAATGGTTTGAAGTATGGGTGAAACAGGTGAAGGAGATTAAGAGTACACTTATCTTCATGAGCTCTGAGTAATGTACAAAATTGCTAAATCAATAAATTGTACACCCCAAACTAATATAACACTGTATGTTAAATTATACCAGACTTAAAATAAAAACAAAATAACAACCATAACACCACCGAAAAGTTATAATAAAGAACATCAATAAACTAATCATCTATTGAAAGAACTAAAAATTACAGCCATAAGTGATCCAGCATCCTATAGTCAACTTAGCCCATATTGCTCCTTTTTTTTTTTTTTAAGATTTTATTTATTTATTTGACAGACAGAGATCACAAATAGGCAGAGAGGCAAGCAGAGAGAGGGGGAAGCAGGCTCTCTGCAGAGCAGAGAGCCCGACGTGGGGCTCGATCCCAGGACCCTGGGATCATGACCCAAGCCAAAAGGCAGAGGCTTTAACCCACTGAGCCACCCAGGCGCCCCTTGCTCCTTCCTTCTTAAGCAGTCACTGTCTACTGTTTTTTGCTTTTATGTTTTTTGGGGTTTTTAAGATTTATACATTCACTTAAGAGAGAGAGAGCACACCCATGTGCACACGGAAGAGTAGGAGGAGAGGGAGAAACTATGCAGACTCCTTGCTGAGCTCAGAGCCCGACTCCAGATTCGAGATCTCACAATCCTGAGATCATGACCGGAGCAGAAACCAAGAATCAGACACTCAACTGACTGCATCACCCAGGGGCCCCTGTCTCCTGTTTTTGCTGTCTTTTCCATTCATGACATTATAAAGGCTATGAGACAGAAATGCTTTGAACTCAAGCCTAAAAATCCTCTCTGTTTTCAACAGATTAAGAGTCAACTGAAATTCACACTTTGACAACCAATCAGGGTCACTCACATGGATGCCCTGCTATAGTCTTGGTCTAGGGACCACTGGCATAAATATAAGCAGTGATGAACCTAGGGCAAAGGGCAACATTAAACAACTCCTGTCATAGGTCCATGACTTATAAGGCCAACTCAACTTGGATCCTGCAAACCTCAAACTGGCTGTTGTCCATCCCATATACAACTGTTCTATCTACAGCCTATTTTCTCTAATATACCTGGCCCACCTTTTTTTTGTATCATACACAATTACCACACTGTGATCACATTACTACATTTTCATCCTCCTTTATTCTATTGTCTTCTTTATTTATTTACACCTTATGCTTCCCTTTGTACCCCATTTCTCTCTGTTCCTTCCTGATGTCATTATACCTTCTGCCTCTTTATACTTTTTTTCCTCTAGAATGTTCCAATTATTTTCCTGTCTGCAAAAGTTATTCATCAACACATACTCCCTTAACCCTAAAAAAGCTACCAAAATCTGATAGTTCAGAGAATAACTAGTATAAAGGCAAAGACAAAGGTCAAAAGAAGAGAAAGTAAATGTTGCATGACTACAAAGCAGGAATTCTAACAAGGACTAGAAAACCCTAAAAGATACTGCAGGGGCAAGAGGAAAGAATACCAAACCCCTCAAATGGTAATATTTCATTTGCATGTGAATTTTTCTGAGGAGACAGTCATAGCTTTTACTGGAGCTTAAATAGTTTGGGACATTAAAAAAAAAAACAAGAAAGAAAGAAAAGGGCAGAAACAGCATGTAGGCATCCAGTGGAAATTGGAAGAATAGAGAAAAGGGAGGAATACAGAGGAAAGTTATGGTACAGCCAATACAACAACAGAGCACGAAGCTATCAAAAAAATGTATAATCAATCTGTATATGCTGATACATTCAGCTATATGAAATGGGAAAAGGTAAATATGGCTTAAAAAGACACATATACTCGTGTATATATGTATAAGTAATTTATAAAGGGTTGCCTGGGGGGACGAGGACATGGGAGTCAATTATTGAAAACTTCTTTTACTTCATATTGTATACTTTTCTGCACTATTTGAAAGTGTCCTTGTTATCATGTCTGTTATTTTCTCAAATAAAAGAATAAGGCATAGCTCTAAAGATTTTTAGTATCATCATACTAGCCTTGCTATCTTCCACACTCTCAAAGCATTTATTTTTTTTTTCCCCCACTAAAAAACAAAGGAAAAAGCAACTAGGATCTCTCAACAGAAGTGACTCCTAAAAGATCCCCCACAGCTTTTATCTAACAGTGAACTCAGAGTCTGCAAGGTAGGTTGAACTTCTGTCTCTTAAGAATCTGGTGTTAGGGGCACCTGGCTGGCTCAGTGGGTTAAAGCCTTTGCCTTTGGCTCAGGTCATGATCCCAGGATCCTGGAATCAAGCCCTGTGCATCATTGGGCTCTCTGCTCAGCAGGGAGCCTACTTCCTCCTCTCTCTCTGCCTGCCTCTCTGCCTACTTGTGATCTCTGTCAAATAAATAAATAAAATCTTCAAAAAAAAAAAAGTATCTGATGTTAGAAATCCATTTAAGAAGATACTAGGGTGCCTGGGTGGCTCAGTGGGTTAAGCCGCTGCCTTCAGCTCAGGTCATGATCTCAGGGTCCTGGGATCGAGTCCCACATCAGGCTCTCTGCTCAGCGGGGAGCCTGTTTCCCTCTCTCTGCCTTCCTCTCTGCCTACTTGTGATCTCTCTCTCTGTCAAATAAATAAAATCTTCAAAAAAAAAAAAAAAAGGTATCTGGTGTTAGAAATCTATTTAAGAAGATACTAAAATATGATGGCACAAGAACAGCAATTTTTTTTTAACTGCAATTACATGGCAAAATGAGCCAAAACCATTGTGTTATTACTTGCAATCGAACAACCAAAGATTTTACCTACAGGTTGTTTGTTTACAAGGGCTGCTGAAGTTGGGGTATAATCCAAATCTTCATCATTGAAGAGTTCTTCAGTACTCATTCCAATGGCTTCTCCCATATTAAGACCAAGTTTCTTCTGTAACAGTTTCCTCTGGCGTGCTATCCTCTCTTTAGGATCCACTTCACCTTTAAACAGAAAAGAAATGCATTCCCTCTAAATCTTATTTAAGAAGTTTTCTACTAAATGAAGACCAAACTTGATTAAAAATTTTAACTATTAAAATTACAACAAAACAAACCATACTCAATCTCTTTGAGTCCTAACTATGGTTAAAAAATAGTGTTCTAGCTAACAAAACACTCTAGGACTTTTCATTGACATATCCCCCCATTGCCCTACTGTTAATTATCAAATATATATAAAATGAGATCCATTCCTGGGGAAATAAACCGATTTTATTTATTTTTTTCTTAAGTAGGCTCCATGCCCAATGTGACTTTGTTTCCTTTGTGCGAGTGAACTAAAATCATGTCTTCAATCAAAACAACCTGAGTTTTTCACTTCCCCAAAATGGGAACTCGATGTTAGGGAGCTACGTGCCAACTCCATGTGGGTCGTTCTACACATTCTCATTCAGCAGGTCATAATCTGCATGTTCTTAGTTTAATACACCACCTATGGATCCCCAACATAGCAAGGATATGGAGAAACCGAAAATCCTTTTTTTTTTTAAAGATTTTATTTATTTTATTTTTATTTATTTATTTGACAGAGAGAGACCACAAGTAGGCAGAGAGGCAGGCAGAGAGAAGTGGGGGAGAAGCAGGCTCCCTGCCAAGCAGAGAGACCGATACAGGGCTCGATCCCAGGACCCCAGGATCATGACCCAAGCCGAAGGCAGAGGCTTTAACCCACTGAGCCACCCAGGTACCCCGAAACCGAAAATCTTGTCCACTGCTGGTATGAATGTAAAATGGTATACCCACTATGGAAAACAGTACAGCAGTTCCTAAAAAAATTAAAAATAGAAATACAATGTGATCCAGTATTCCTCTTCTGGGTATATAACCAAAAGTAATAAAGGCAGGGATTCAAAAAGATATACCCATGTTCAAAGATAGCAGCATTGTTTACAATAACCAAAAAGTAGAAGCAACCCAAGTATCTACTGATGGATGAATATACAAAATGTGGTATAAACACACACTGGAATATTACTCAGCCTTAAAAAGGAAGGAAATTCTGACATATACTGAGACACAGATGAATGCTGAGGAGATTATGTTAAGTGAAACAACCCGATCACAAAAGGACAAAAACTGTTATGGCTCTATTTATATGAAGTACCTAGAGCAGTCAAATTCATAAAGACAGAAAGTAGAATGGTGGTTGCCAGGGCTGGAGGGAGGGAGGGAGGAATGGGAACTTTTTTTTTTTCTTTAAAGATTTTATTTATAATTTGACAGACAGAGATCACAGTAGGCAGAGAGGCAGGCAGAGAGAGGAGGAAGCAGGCTCCCTGCTGAGCAGAGAACCCGATGCAGGGCTCGATCCCAGGACACTGGGATCATGACCTGAGCCGAAGCCAGAGGCTCTAACCCACTGAGCCACACAGGCGCCCCGGAATGGGAACTGTTTAATGGGTACAGTAATCCCCACTTATCTGTGGTCTCACATTCTATGGTTTCAGTTACCCACAGTCAACAGTCCAGAGGCAGATGATCCTGCTTTCGACATATCATCAGAAGGTCGTTAGGCTAACAATAGTAGCCTAACACTTACACCATGATCCCTATGTCGTTCACCTTACTTCATCTCATCATCTAGGCATTTTATCACCTCACATCATTACAAGAAGGGTGAGTATATTACAGGAAGACATTTCTAGAGAAATTTATATAATTTTTATTAAAGTATATCATAATAGTTCTATTTTATATTATTGTTGTCAATCTCTTACTATGTGTAATTTATAAACTAAGTTTTTTCATAGTTCTATATGTATAGGAAAAAATAGTTCATATATGGTTTGGTATTACTACCTACAGTTTCAGGCTTGAAATATATCCTTTGTGCATAAGGGGGACTACTGTATGAAGTTTCCATTTTGCAACATGAAGAGTCCTGGAGACTGGCTCACAACAATGTAAATGTACTTAATAACCCACAGTTAAGATGTAAATTTTATGTTATCTATACTCCACAACAATTAAAAAACTGATACAACCAGTAATAAAAACTACCTAGGGAAACAAAATGAAATAAGCACTGATATATATCACAGGGTGGATAAACCTTGGAAAACACCAGTCACTAAAGATCAGATATTAGGGGCACATTGGTGGCTCAGTGGGTTGAGCCTCTGCCTTTGGCTCAGGTCATGATCTCAGAGTCCTGGGATCGAGCCCCGCATGGGGCTCTCTGCTCGGCACGGGGCCTGCTTCCCCCTCCCCCTCTGGCTGTCTCTCTGCCTACTTGTGATCGCTCTGTCAAATAAATAAATACTCTTAAAAAAAAAATCACATATTAGATAATTCCATTTATAAGAATTGTTTATAACAGGCAGAGACAGATGCTTAAGGCCTGGAAGGAAAGAAGTAGGGTGTCAGAGGTTAACAGCTAAGGGATATAGGGTTTTTTCTTGAGATAAAGAAAATACTCCAAAATTGACCACATGTATCTGTGAATATATTAAACACCACTGAATTGTACACCTTAAAAATAGGTGAACTGTATGGTATGTTTATTATATCTCTATAAAGCTATTAAAAAAAATTCTGGGTGCCAGGGTGGCTCAGTCTGTTAAACGGTTGCCTTCAGCTCGGGTCATGATCCCAGGATCTTGGGATCAAGACCCACGTCGGGCTCCCTGCTCAGCAGAGAGCCTGCTTCTCCCTCTCCCTCTGCCTGCCTCTCTGCCTACTTGTACTCTCTATCTCTGTGTCAAAAAAAAATCCCCAAAAGCCTTAAAAAGAAATTTAAGGGGCGCCTGGGTGGCTCAGTGGGTTAAGCCTCTGCCTTCGGCTCAGGTCATGGTCTCAGGGTCCTGGGATCGAGCCCCACATCGAGCTCTCTGCTCAGCAGGGAGCCTGCTTCCCACCCCCCTCCCCCAGCCTGCCTCTCTCCCTACTTGTGATCGCTCTGTCAAATAAATAAAATCTTTTTTAAAAAAATTTTTAAGACTACTCTCTCAGAAGGAAAAACACGAGGCCTCCAAAAGTGAAGACTGGATCACAAGTCCATGACACGCACACAGAACCCAAAATCAGACTTCTCATTCCAGGGAAAGGAGGAAATAACCTACACAACTGCAAAGGAAGATCAGCCTAGCACCTATACTAATCATGTATGTGTCCTTCATGTATGAGGAAACAAACACAGATAAACAGACGTGTAAAGAAAATCTAATTAGAGAATTTTAAATGAGCACTAATCAGCAAACTGCAACTTAACAGCATTAAAATCTGAGCTGCCCAAAAACTGGGGTTCCGATTCCTTGTTATGTATTAGTTACCCGTAGAGTTTTTTTTCTTTTAAATACAATGTCCTAGACTTCAAGCTGTATTACAAAGCCATAATCATCAGGACAGTATAGTACTGGCATAGAAACAGACACAGAGATCAATGGAACAGAACAGAGAACCCGAAAATGGACTCTCAACTCTATGGCCAACTAATGTTCAACAAAGCAACAAAAAATATCCAATGGAAAAAAGACAGTCTCTTCAACAAATGGTGTTGGGAAAATTGGACAGCCATATGCAGAAGAATGAAACTGGACCACTTCCTTACACCATAAACAAAAACAGAGTCAAAATCGATGAAAAACCTCAGTGTGAGACAGGAATCCATCGAAATCCCAGAGGAGAACACAGGCAGCAACCCCTGCAACCTAAGCTGCAGCCATTTCTTGCTAGACACATATCTAAAGGCAAAAGCAAAAATGAACTACTCAGACTTCATCAGGGTTAAAAGGTTCTACACAGCAAAGGAAACAAAAGGCAACCTCCGGAATGGTAGAAGACATTCACAAACAACAACATATCAGATAAAGGGCTAATATCCAAGATCTATAAAGAACTCATCACACTCAAAACCCAAAAAAACCCACAAAAAATCCAGTCAAGAAATGGGCAAAGACATGAACAGACTTTTCTCCAGAGACATACAAATGGCCAACAGACACATGAAAAAATGTTCCACATCACTTGGCATCAGGGAAATACAAATCAAAGCCATAGTGAGATACCACCTCAGACCAGTCAGAATGGCTAAAATTAACAAGTCAGGAAACAACAGATGTTAGTGAGGACGTAGAGAAAAGTAGCCTCTTACACTGTTGGTGGGAATGTAAATTGATGCAGCCACTCTGGAAAACGGTATGGAGATTCCTTAAAAAGTTAAAAATAGAGACGCCTGGGTGGCTCAGCGGGTTAAGCCTCTGCCTTCGGCTCGGGTCATGATCTCGGGATCCTGGGATCGAGTCCCGCATCGGGCTCTCTGCTCAGCAGGGATCCTGCTTCCCCTTCTCTCTCTCTCTGCCTGCCTCTCTGCCTACTTGTGATTTCTGTCTGTCAAATAAATAAATAAAATCTTTAAAAAAAAAAAAAAAGTTAAAAATAGAATTACCCTACAGCAACTGTACTACTAGATATTCATCCAAGGACACAAACATAATTATCTGAAGGGGCACATGAACCCCAAGGTTTATAGGAGCAATGTCAACAATAGCCATAATATGGAAAGAGCCCAAGAAGATATGAATAGACATTTTTGCAAAGAAGACATCCAAATGGCCAACAGACACATGAAAAAGTGCTCAACATCACTGGGCATGAGGGAAATACAAATCAAAACCACAATGAGATACCACATCACACTGGCCAGAATGGCTAAAATTAACAAGTCAGGAAACAACACAGGTTGGCGAGGATGAAGAGAAAGGGGAACCCTCTTACACTGTTGGTGGGAATGCAAGCTGGGGCAGCCAGTCTAGAAAACAGTATGAAGCTTCCTCAAAAAGTTGAAAATAGAGCTACCCTACAACCCAGCAATTGCACTATACTAGGTATTGACCCTAAAGCTACAAATGCAGTGATCCAAAGGGGCACCTGCACCCCAATGTTTATAGCAGCAGTGTCCACAACAGCCAAACTATGGAAAGAGTCCAGATGTCCATCGACAGATGAATGGGTAAAGATGTGGTATGTATACAATGAAATATTACTCAACCATCAAAAAGAATGAAATCTTGCCATTTACAATGATATGGATGCAACTAGAGGTATTATGTTAAGCGACTTAAGTTAGAGAAAAGACAAATCCCATGTTTTCACTTACAATGTGGAATTTAAGCAACAAAACAGATGAACATAGGAGAAGGGAAGGAAAAATAAAATAAAAACAGAGAGGGAGACAAACCACAAGAGACTCTAACCACAGGAAACACACAGGGTTTCTGGAAGGGAGTTGGGGTGGGGAGTGGGATAACTGGATGACGGGCATTAAGAAAGGCACTTGATATAATGAGCACTGGGTGTTATAGGCAACTAATGAATCACTAAATTCTATCCTTGACACTAATAATATACTATATGTTAACTAAACTGAATTTAAATAAAAACTTTTTAATTAAAATAAAAATTAAATAAATACAATGTCCTAGAACTCTCTATAGAGCTATTAAATCTGAATCTCAAGGATAAGACCCAAATACATATTTTTTTTAAATGACAATGGTGACACTGACTTTTACTCCTGGATAAGGGCCAATGATCTCTCATATGAGTACAACAGTAAAATCAATAAACAAAACTTACTGTTTAGAGAGAATTTTTTTCAAATCAGAAAGTTTTTGAAATGACTTCTACCTCCCTTATCAGAAAAACTATGCTTTTCTGGAACTTAACCAAATTCTCCTCTTCTTTCCCCAAAATAAGTAAACTACAATTGACCCTAGGACAACACAGAGATTGGGGACATCGACGCCCAAAGCAGTTGAAAATCTATGTATAACTTTGACCCCTCCAAAACTTAACTACAAATAGCCTCCTGTTGATCAAAAACCAATAACATAAACGGTTAACACATACCTGTACATTATACACTATATTTTTTAAATAAACTAAGCTAGAGAAAACCTTACGATCATAAGGAAAATTCATTTACAGTACCGTACTGAATTTACCGAAAAAAATTTGCACATAAGTGGACCTGCACATTTCAACAACCTATGTTGTTCTGAGGTTAACCAGAGATCCTTCGACAGAAGCCATATTAAGCAAGAGTAAATGGCTGTTTGACATTTTTTTTAAGATGAACGAGTGATCATTTCATTAACTTAGCTAGATAGATGTGTCTGAGTAATTAATTTTATTAGCAACAAAAACTGTTCTGTTGTGGTTTTAGTCAAAAGAGCAAATTACTTACAGAAACCCATTAAAAATATCATTTTTTCTACTCAAGGCATCAATTCTGAATGGCCAAAAATTTTATTTTATATCCAGATGGATTCTGTAAGTTTAAAGACAATGGGACAATTTCCTTTCCAAGATTTATCTTTTCATTTTTAGTGTTTGCTCTGGTCACCAGCATGAGATCCAATTATTTCAATTTTTAAAACACATGATAAAAAGAAAGCTGTCATAAAGCCTCTCAAATGTCCAGAATTATGAAAACAGTATCAAAAACTGTACTAATCCTGGCTTTTAAAATTTATTCAACCCAGGCTCTTGGGGTACACTTTATAATTTCTCTATTATATAATAAAATGCCTGCTGAAACACTAATATGTAACTATTAACAATTTATAGATTATGATACATATTGACTTAAAAGGAGGAAAATATTCATATGGTATAGTTTTAGACCAAATACTTTTGCTTGTCTTCTCCACCCACCATGCCTCCCCTTCCCCAACAGCAAATGTCTATCAAATTATATTTTGTAACATCTATTAAGATTTTGCATGACTGATATGTAGCATACAAAGTGATAAATCAGCCTGAACACAAACATTTCAGACTTTCTTCTACAAGACTACTACATACCTGATTTTTCATCTTGTACTTCAAATTCTGCACCAGCAGATCCCAAAAGTGATGCTCCATGCTGTAACAATCTACATATATCAAATCGGTCAAAATTCAATCGATCTGTAGTCGGTGAATCTTCCATAGCACTTTCTGAAGTAGATTCTAAATGAGGTTGAAAAATATTTAATTCGATCATAAAGCCAAAGTGCAGAATGAAAGAAAACAGCATCACCTGGGGTGGCCATGTAACATTCTAAGGAAAGTAAAAGGCAGAGGAAGTAGAAAAGCTATTGTGGATTTATTTATGATCAGCTCTTATTTATGAATAAACTATTTAATTGGTGGTTCCTCTTGTACAAACTATGAGAATGTCGCTAGGTGTATGTATAGCTGTTTTTCATTACAAAAGCACATTATTGTATGAAGAAATGGATCCCATATTGAAATGTTGGTTAAATATTATATTGTATTGGGACGCCTGGATGGCTTAGTCAGTTAAGCATCTGCCTTCAGCTCAGATCACAATCCCAGAGTTCTGGAATTAAGTCCTGCATCGGACTCCTTGCTCAGTGGGGAGCCTGCTTCTCCCTCTGCCTCCTGCTCTCCCTGCTTGTGTGCATGCACTCTCTCTCTCTCTGACAAATAGATAAATAAAATCTTTAAAATACATATCTCCATAGAATATTTAAAACTTTTTTTAAGATTTTTTATTTATTTATTAGACCCAGAGAGAGAGATCACAAGTAGGCAGAGAGGCAGGCAGAGAGAGAGAGAAGGAAGCAGGCTCCCTGCTGAGAAGAATGCCCAATGAGGGACTCTATCCCAGGACCCTGAAATCATGACCTGAGCTGAAGGCAACGGCTTAACCCACTGAGCCACCCAGGCGCCCATCCATTTACTGTTTAACTGTTTGAAAATACTACCAAGGTAACAGACTGAGTTCATCATAGCACTAATTTGGAAAACAAACAGACTTATTCATATAAAAGCTAATAAGCATCATTCGTCCCTACACCCAAGGAGTATCTATGATATGAAGCAGCTATTCATTCAAGAGGACTCCTCATAATATGAGCAAATTAAAATCTCCTGGTAAATTGCTAAAATTATATATTCATCCCTAAAAGTATAAAATGTTTTGCGTTCCTACCCCCAAAAAAGGTTATGCCATTATAAATTTTTAAATATATTACCTTGTTCCCTTAGTAGTTTGTTTAGCTAGTACTTGCATATAATCCATTTATTAAACTAAACTATAATTATTTTAATTTTTTCAGTGATGACAAGCAACCTTACCATAAATTTTAATGCTGGTTTAACTAATTTAATGTTTTATAAAAAGAATCTGAGTTCTAATATCTCTATATACCAAAATAAGCAGAGAAAATAAGCTAAAAAAGAAAGAGCTCCTTTCTAAAACAAGTTATAACTTCTAGTTACGTTTTTTTTTTTTAAAGATTTTATTTATTTATTTGACAGACAAAGATCACAAGCAGGCAGAGAGGCAGACAGAGAGAGAGGAGGAAGCAGGCTCCCTGCTGAGCAGAGAGCCCGATGCGGGGCTCGATCCCAGGACCCCGGGATCATGACCTGAGCTGAAGGCAGAGGCTTTAACCCACTGAGCCACCCAGGCGCCCCTCTAGTTACGTATTTTATTTGAGAGAGGACAAATTAATACAGTCTCTCAACATAATAGGTGCCAAATAATTAAAGCAAAAATTTTAGACAAGCTAAAATGTATGATAAAAGTGGTATTATCAAACTGACTTGAAAATGAAATCAGGTTGCACCACATTAAATTTTCACTTAAGGGACACCTTGGTGGCTCAGTAGGTTAAGTGTCTGCCTTTAGCTCAGGTCATGATCCCAGGGTCCTGGGATCAAGTCCCACATCAAGGCTCCATGCTCAAGGGGGAGCCTGTTTCTCCCTCTGCCTGACACCCCAATTACTTGTGCTCCCTCCCGTGCTCTCTTTCTTTCTCTCTGACAAACGAAATCTTTAAAACAATTTTCATTTAGGGATGCCTGCGTGGCTCAGTCAGTTCAATGTCTGCCTTCAGCTCGGGTCATGATCCCAAGGTCCTGGGATTGAGTTCCACATTGGGCTCCTTGCTCAGGTGGGAGCCTGTTTCTCCTTCTGCCTGCTTCTCCCTCTGCCTACCTCTCCCCTGCTTGTGCTCTCACCCTCTCTCTGACAAATGAATAAATAAAATCTTTAAAAAAATTTTTTTTCGTTTAATTAAAATGTATACCTTTACAAATTTTTAAAAGCATATATTCATTTTTAAATATTATTTCAGGCAGTCAGAAATAGAATTTCCACTAAAAGACATCTAAAGGAAACATTAGAAACTAAAGACCCCTCCAAATACCCATACATAAATGTGCTTAAATTTAGAAAATAATTACACTATTCTCCCAACAACAAGAAAAAACACTGCTTCAAATATTTACACTGCACTGGTTTAGTTTCTTTTTTTTAAGACATAAATTCCTGACAGAAGCAATAATCTCTTTAAATCAAGCATACTGTACAGTTAATAATTTTAAAAATATATACGAAAGCCCTGTACCCCTGGGGCTAATAATACATTATATGTTAATAAAAAATAAGTAAATAAAACAGATTGATTTTAAAAATATATATATGTATATATATATACATATACATATACATATACATATATATATACATATACATATACATATACACATATATATATATATATGAAAACATAGTTTATCTAGTAGTTATTTAAAAGCATGGTGGAAGAGGAGCCTGGGTGGCTCAGTCAGCTATCTACCTTCGGCTCAGGTCATGATCTTAGGGTCCTAGGACTGAGCCACACATGGGGCTCTGCACTCAGCAAGGTGTCTGCTTCTCCCTCTCCCTCTGCCCCTCCCCACCCTTCACATGCACTCTGTCTCAAAGTCTTAAAAAAAAAAAAAAAAAAAAAAGGCATGGTGAAAATCACTGACAAACTGTATCTGAAAAAATTAAGCCTTTAAATTAAAATTGAAATTATTAAAATATAAAATGTATAGTTAATTCTACAGGTAGATATTTACTGCAAACTATTTTTACTACTTAAAAGCACCTTGTTTGGTTCTTGGTACTGGATTCCATTCAGGTACATTTTTCACTATAGCTTCAACAGCTTGTCCTGCTGCAATCCGGGTATCCCAATTTGTACTCCTTAAATATATCAACACCTTAAAAAATTATAAGATAAAATAGTTATACCAAAAATATTGTTTGTTCAAAGTAGCCAGAACAGAGAAATACAAATTTACTTGTTATTTATTTATAGTTTAGCAGCTGTTGGGACTTTACATAAAAATTTATATAAAACATCTTGGAATTATTAATATTATTTACAAATTCTATCATTCACAGGAAATATCACTATACCTTAAAAAAAAAGGAAACAGGAAACTTTTAGTTAAAAAATACTTAAGACATTTAAAAAATAACCTACCTTTTAATACAGTAAAAAACAAAATGTTTATTTTCATCAAGTCCCATTACTTAACGCAAAGGGTTAAGTTGTAAAAACTAGCAGAAAGAACAAATGAGTTCAGTAGGACTGGAAGATAGAAGATCAATATACAAAAATCAACTGTTTTGCTAAATGCTTTCAATAAACAATTTGAAAATAAAAATTTTTAAATCCCATTTATAATAGCACCAAAAAACATAAAATATCTAAATGTAAACTTAACAAAGTACAAGACTCATATACTGAAAACTACAGAAAAAATCAAAATACCATTGAAAGAAATGAAACAAGATCTAAATAAGCAAACACAAAGACACCTCACCTCATGTTTGTGGATCTAAAAATTTAATACTATTGTAAGTAATACTCCCTCAATTGATCTACTGATTAATAAAATTACTATCAAAATCCTAGCTGAGTATTTTTGCAGAAATGGGCAAGTTGATCCCAAAATTTATATGGAAATGCAAGGGACCGAGAATCACCAAAACAATCTTGTAAAAGAATAATAAAGTTGGTATACTCACACATCTTGATTTCAAAATTTACTACTAAGCAACAGTAATCAAGACAGTGTGGTACTGGCAAAAGGACAGATACATAGACCAGTGGAATAGAATTGAGTCTAGAAATAAAACTGTCTATGGTCAACTGATTAAGAGTGACAGGACAATTCAGTGGGTGAAAGAACAGTTTTTTCCACAAATGGTGCTTGGGCAACAAAATAATTATTGTGAACTCCTAATACCACACACATATAAACAAAATAACTCAGGATGAGCCAAAAGTCTAAAAGTAAGATCTAAAGCTATATAATTCTTAGAAGAAAACACAGGGGTAAATTGTTGTGACCTTGGACTAGGCAAGATTTCTTAGATATGATCCCAAAAAGCAAAAGGGATATGAAAAAGGGATAAATCTAACTAAATCAAAATTGATAACTTTTATGCTTCAAAGGGTACCATCAGAAAAGTGAAAAGACAACCACAGACTGGAAGAACATATTTGCAAATGAAATACCTCGTAAGGAGCTTGTATCCAAAATATATGAAGAACTATTACAATTCAATATTAAAAGAACAAATATCCCACTTAAAAATGGGCAAAGGAGGGGCGCCTGAGTGGCTCAGTCGTTAAGCATCTGCCTTTGGCTCAGGTCATGATCCCAGGGTCCTGGAATCAAGCCCCGCATCAGGCTCCCTGCTCAGCGGGAAGCTTGCTTGTCCCTCTCCCATTCCCCCTGCTTGTATTCCCTCTCTCGCTGTCTCTCTCTGTCAAATAAATTAAAAAGAAAAAAAATGGGCAAAGGATCTAGGGGAGCCTGGGTGACTCAGCTGGTTAAGCGTCTGCCTCTTGATTTCAGTTCAGGTCATGATCTCAGGGGTTGTGAGATCAAGCCCCACACTAGGCATGGAGCCTGTTGAAGATTCTCCCCCCCACCCGTCCCTCCCCCACAAAAGAAAGAAGAAATTGGTGAAGGATCTGAAGAGACAGTTCTCCAAAAAAGATAAACCAAGGGTCAATAAACATGTGAAAAGATGTTCAAAATCACTAGTCACCAGAAAAATGCAAGTCAAAACTACAATGACTTCACACTCACTAGTGGGAACAATCTAAGTCAGTTAATAACAAGCACTGGCAAGGATGTAAAAAAAATCAGCTCTCTCATACACTACTGTTAGGAATGTAAACAATGGAGCCAACTTGGAAGACAGTCCGGCAGTTCCTCATAGAGTTAAAAATAGTTACTATATGATCCAGCAATTCTATCCATAGGTATAAAACCAAGAGAAATAAAACATACGCCCCACACAAAACTTGTACATGAATTTTTATAGCAGTACTATTCATCAAAGGCCAAAAAGGGGAAACAACTCAAATGTCCATCAACTGATTAACAGATAAGATGTGATATATCCACATAATATATTCATATCATATCCATAAAATGGAATATTATTTGGTAATAAAAAGGAATGAAGTAATGAAACAAGCTTCAATATGAAAGAAACTTAAAATATTAAGTGAAAGAAACTGGTCACATTTATATAAAATTTTCAGAACTGGCAAATCTACAGGCAGAAAGTAGATTAGGGGTCACCTAGGACTAGGTATGGGAGGGAGAGTGATGGAGAATTACTGCTAATGGGCATGAGGTTTCTTTTTGAGGAAATAAAAATGTTTTAAAAATTACGTTGCAGGGGCGCCTGGGTGGCTCAGTGGGTTAAGCCTCTGCCTTCAGCTCAGGTCATGGTCTCAGGATCCTGGGATCGAGCCCAGCATCCGCCTCTCTGCTCAGCAGGGAGCCTGCTTCCCTTCCTCTCTCTCACTGCCTACTTGTGATCTCTGTCAAATAAATAAATAAAATCTTAAAAAAAAAATTACGTTGCAGTGATGATTGCACATATCTAAAATCATTGAGGGGCGCCAGGCTGGCTCAGTGGATGGAGCATCTGACTCTTGGTCTTAGGACTGTAAATTCAAGCACTATACTAAAAATAAAATCTTTAAAAAAATAACTTGAAAATAAAATCTTAAAAAAAAAAACAAACTTAAAAAAAATCTTTAAACAAGTAAAATAAAACAACTAAATCACACAACAAGGAGTTTTAAAAACAAAACCAAAATGCAACAGGAAAACACTGAGGGGAGACAAGAGAAGGTAAGAGGGGAGAAGGTATGAAAAGACAAACTTTGCTTCTTTTGGAATTGATGACAGCCAATATGCCAGGATGTAAGTTAAGAAGACGAGAACTCAGAAGGCTAGAAACCTTTCCTCAGTCCAGCACAAATTAATTCTGCTGTTTCCAGTTTCAGCTTATTCAGGGGAAAACCCTAGGGTGAGAAGAAATGGGTATGCCTCTCTATACCCTACCTTATGCATGAGTAGAATAGTGTCTAATACATGTCCCTCTTCACTCTGAGAACATGGAGCCTGTGGATATCAAATCGCTGTCTCTTCATCTACGTATTAGAAAGTTCTGATAATATCTAAGTTGTAAATATACTGGAAAAGTTACTCTCAGCCCTCATGATGGGAACCATATCACAAGAGATTTGTATATTCACAAGGTCTTAGAACTTTTACTCATTATGAATCAAGAAGGGACAAATGAGAATGAAAGGAGGGGATAAGGGGCACCTGGGTGGCTCAGTCGGTTAAGCATCTGCCTTTGGCTCAGGTTGTGATCCTGGGGTCGTGGCATCAAGCTCCGCATTGGGCTCCCTCCCTACTTGGTGGGGAGTCTGCTTCTCCTTCTTCCTCTTAACCCTTGCTCATATGTTCTCTCCCTCTTACATAAGTAAATAAAGATAAGAAAAGAAAGGAAGGAAGAGAGGGAGGAAGGGAGGGAGGGAAGGGGTGGGGAGGAAAGAAATGGTGGGTGGGTGGGAAGGAAGGAAGGAGGGAATAAGACCAGCAGGAAGAAAGGGACCTTGGGATTTCCATACTGTACCCCAACCCCATCCTCTATTCCCACCCTCCTTCCAATCCAAGCCCACAACACACAAAGCACTCCAGTTTTTACTTCGTATGCCAGAAAAAGATTTTATTCAAGATTTATTTGTTTTAGAGAGAGAGAAAGAGAGAACATGTACATGCACATGAGGAGGGAGAGTTGGGGACAGGGGCAGATGGAGAAAGGCTTCAAGCAGACTCCCCACTGAGGTCAGAGCCCACATGGGGCTCAATCCCACAAATCAGGAGATCATGACCTGAGCTGAAACCAACATTTGGATACTCAACTGACTGAGACACCCAGGCGCCCTGGCAAGTCAGAGAATTATTAAACACATGGGAAGTGTTGCTTACCATTATCAAGCACACTTCTACAAGCCCAGAGTTCAGTAAAAATACAGTCATTGCTTGGGGAAAGAATATAGGCTGGTATTTTGAAAACACTGATCCACCGAAGCAGAAAACCTCCACTTTCAAACAGGTGATAACTTAAAATGTAATAACTAGTTTCTCATATATTTCCATCATTTCCCGTGAGTACTCAATCCATTTTAAGACTGTCAACTATGATATAATTACTAGCCGTTAGGAACAAGTCAGACCACTAACAAACTAGATTAACAACTTAGTTCATTACCAAATTGGGTCAGATCCAAATTTGTGCCACAGGCAAAAGGTTATATATTGTCAAATCCCTTAGATAATTAAACTTGATGTAAAAAAAACCCCAAAATATTTTAAATCTTGTGATAAAAAAGACCAAATTTTTTTTTAAAAATCTGGAGAAATAGTAAGATAGTTAATGGAATTGGAAGACCACAAATTGCCACTAAAATAAGACAATTTCAATTGTTCTATTCCTATCCACAGATAAATTTCTACAATCGCTTTATACTAAAATTAAAAAAGAGTTCTTACTTTAGATAAAAGATTGTTTAGTTCATGGGGATGAAGCTTTACCACTTCTCCAAGTTGCTGTGCAGCAGCTTTTCTTGTAACTGGAGTAGTGCCAGTATCCAATAAGATAAAAAGACGGTCAAGCCTAAAATAACAAAAATATAATGATTATTCTGAAACATGTCTCCTCATAGGTATAAGTTTAAGTCAATAAATGTATTGAGCGTTTATGAATGAAGAAGACTTATTCTAGGGCTGTGGGAGAATTTCTACGATTAAGGAACCTGCAGTTGGGGGTAGGATAAGCAGGAAGGCAAGTACACGAATAATTAGAATACAGGGGACAATAACATATGTGTCAGAAAAGAAGTACAACGTGCTCTGAAGAGTGGGAACAGAGGTAATAAATACTACATATCCCCAACTGTGTAATACTGAAAAGTCTTCATGAAATAAATGGTGTTAAGAGATGGACCTTAATAGGTCGACCATGAAGGTAGGTTTGGGTTCAAGAAAGCAATGGAACTGGAACTCTATTTTAGGAAGATTAATCTGGCAGCAGTATGAAGCATGAAGTGTAATGGAAGAAAGCTTTAAGAGAGTCTTAGGTTAAAAGTGCAGACCTAAACTACCATCTAGGCAAGAAGCCTAGAAAGAAGTTGGGAGTGGGGTGCCTGGGTGGCTCAGTCAGTTAAGCAGCTGCCTTTGGCTCAGGTCATGATCTCGGGGCCCTGTGACACAGCCTGGAATCAGGCTCCCTGCTGGGCAGGGATGGGGGGTCTGCTTCTCCCTCTGCCCTCCCCCTGCTCACGTGCACACTCTCTGTCTCTCTCAAATAAATAAGTAAAATTTAAAAATTAAAGAAAAGAAGAAATTGAGAGAGAGGCTGCAGACAATAAACACACATGGTACAATAACAAAATGTCAAGAAAATTAAAGGACTCTCAGACTATGAATTTTAGAATATAAAGATGTCATTTTTAAAATGGGAAGAAACAGTGAAGAAAATACCATGGGAAAAGCTGCTAAGTTTACTAGTGGCGGGAACAGGATAGCTAGGAGAGACCGAAAAGGATAGCTGGAATAGAGATCTTAAGTTCAGGAAGAGTTGAGATTAAAGGTATAAAGGTATATGGGGCCATTTGTATAGAAGCAACAAATATGGCAATAAATAAGATCTCTGAGTAAAATGTTTCCAAAGGCATAAGCATAACAGCATCAATTCTAGAGCTACAACACCACAGTTCAAATTCCAATTCTGCCATTTATCCAATGAATAAAGCTTGGAATAATATCACAATGCCTTATACCTGGAATAGGTAATAAGAAGTGGAACACTGTGTTACTATTATTTTGGAATACAGGAAAATCCTAAGGTTTTAGAAGGGCAAAGTCACAAGTAACTACCACCAACCATCCACATATCATAAGTCTAGCTTTCCTATCACACTACTAATTAGGCTCAGTGAGGCAAAATGAATGCCGTAGGTAATGAGAAGGCAGCTTCATACTTCATATGTAGAATAAATGGGTACTTTTAAAAGGATGGAGGATGGGGTCCAGTGGGTCAGTCAACTTAGCATCCAACTCTTAGTTTTGGCTCAGGTCATAATCTCAGGGTGGTGAGATGGAGCCTGAGTCGGGTTCCACACTCAGTTGGGAGTATGCTTCTCCTCTCCTTCTGCCCCTCCCCACCACTCGCACACTCTCTAAAATAAATAAATAAATTTATAAAAACATTTTTTAAAAAGATGGAGGATGACAAGGGGCAAAGTAAAATCCTATATGAGGGGAGATTTAGTGAATATATTTTCAAATTTTATCTAATAAGAAATAGAAAGTAAGGTCTCAATGAAGCTCATATTTTACTTCTGGGATTATTTTTCTATCACAAAGAGCTAAAAAATTACACAACAAAGCTCTGAAAGCCTTTTATAAGAAAAGATAAAGCTTAGAGGCAGATGAAACGGACAGGATTGTTCTTTTATTTTTTCTGATAGTATTTATCAAACTAGGCAGTCATTAATAAGCACAAAATCATTTTAAGTAATAAAAAATAGAACTAAAATACATCTTTTTTGTTCAAGAACGCTAAAAGTATTATAAAAAGTTTTTAATTGCTTCAGAACAAAACACTAAGAGGTAAGGTTCAAATTTATAGTTAAGGGTATGTAGGAAGGACAAATTTTAAGGAAAATATGTGAGGTAATAAAAAAGCCAGTGGCATAAACCAGAGTAATATAACAGTTCCTGCTTCCAATATACTGAATGGCACACAGAGTGATTATAAAGAAATTAATTTTTATAAGACATGCAAAAATTAATTTACTTTATATATACAGACACATCCCACTTGCTAACACAGTATTTCTCCTTATTAATTCAAGGCCATCTAAATACTTGCCTTTACCCATTCATTCATCAGGTTTTGCTACAGGATTTGGTGAACAGTGACTCAGAGATAGTAAGAAAAGGGAGAAAAAAAATTTTTGACAGCTGGTGTTACTTAAAAATTCTAAGACTAAGTCCCTTCCCCATAAAATGATTTCCCTTACCCATCCCATATATAACTCTCAGAATTCCCCTTGGATTATTTTCATCTTTAAATCAAGTTATGATGTTGGGGCGCCTAGGCGGTTCAGTGGGTTAAGCCTCTGCCTTCAGCTCAGGTCATGATCTCAGGGTCCTGGGATTGAGGCCCGCATCGGGCTCTCTGCTCAGCAGGGAGCCTGCTTCTCTCTCTCTCTCTCTCTCTCTCTCTCTGCCTACTTGTGATCTCTGTGTCAAATAAATAAATAAAATCTTTAAAAAAAAAATCAACTTGTGATGTTAAAGTTCTTGAGAATCATCTCTGAACCTGCACAACAAACATCTGCACATTGCTGTGACTATATGATTTTGTCCATGAAATTTGCAGAAAGAAATTTCAGACAGGGGCACCTGGGTGGCTCAGTATTTATGCAGCTGCCTTCGGTTCATGTCATGATCCCAGTGTCCTGGGATCAAGCCCCACATCGGGCTCCCTGCTTGGCAGGAAGCCTGCTTTCCCTCTCCTAATCCCCCTGTTCAAATTCCCTCTCTCGCTATTTCTGTCAAATAAATAAATAAAATCTTAAAAAAAAAAAAAAAAAGAGGGCGCCTGGGTGGCTCAGTGGGTTAATCCTCTGCCTTCAGCTCGGGTCATGGTCTCAGAGTCCTGGGATTGAGCCCCGTGTCGGGGCTGCTTCCCCCTCTCTTTTTGCCTGACTCTCTGCCTACTTGTGATTTCTCTGTGTCAAATAAATAAATAAAATCTTAAAAAAAAAAAAAAAGAAATTTCAAAACATCTGGGATGCCTGGGTGGCTCAGTCGGTTAAGCATCTGCCTTCAGTTCAGGTCATGATCCCTGGGTCCTGGGAGCAAGCCCTGCATTGGGCTCCCTGCTCAGCAGGGAGTCTGCAACGCCCTCTCCCTCTGCCCCTCCCCGATGCTTGTGCTATCCCTAAAATAAATAAATAAAATCTTTATAAAAAATCTTCCACATTATATGGCAGGCAAATTTTTCAAAAATTAAGTTTTATTACAAAGAACAGGTTAGTCTTAGATCAAATTTATGCTACTGTAAGTGGACTTGCTGCATGTATTCTTTATAACAATATCAGGCTCAGGGCACTTGGGTGGCTCAATCACTTTAAGCATCTGCCTTCAGCTCAGGTCATGATCCCAGGATCCTAGGATTGAGCCCCTTGTCAGACTCCCTTGCTCAGGAGGGAGCCTGCTTCTCCCTCTTCCTCTGCCTATGCTCTCTCCATCAAAAAAACAAATAAAACAAAAACAGTATCAGGCTCTTGGGGCACCTGGGTGGTGATCTGATTTCAGCTCAGGTCATGATCTCCAGGTTGTGAGATCTAGCCCCATCTCTGGCTCCGAGGTGGGCATGGTGCCTGCTTGAAATTCTCTCTCTCCCTCTCCCACTCCCGACCCCTCCCTCTCTCCCACTCTTAAAAAAAAAAAAAAAATCAGAATACTGGCCTCTCATATATGGACACAGTTTACATAGATTTAGGACTTTCCTCCAGAAAACTGGGGCAAAATGGAAAACTACACTGGAAGTTAGGAGACTTTTAGAGGTCCTACTTCTGTCACATGTTGGAGGACTTTAGAAAGTTAACTTCACTTAACCTCTTACTTTGGAGGGTAAAACTAGATAATTTAAATGTATTTTATAGTTTTGCATCATTGTGAGGTTTTTCTTTTCACTTTTTTTTTTCTTATGTAACATAACATCTGTCATATCTTCAACTTATTTGATGCCAAGTTCCTTAGACTTTACCTCTGGAAAGATTTCAACTACTACATAATTCTTTTTCCAGTACAGAGATTCTGTTTTGTTTTTTAAAGATTTTATTTATTTATTTGTGTGTGTGTGAGAGAGAGAGTGTGTGTGCACACAAGCAGGGGGAGCAGTAGGCAGAGGGAAAATCAGGCTCCTCTCCAAGCAAGGAGCCTGACATGGGACTCAAATGAACTGAGCCTAAGGCAAACACTTAACCAACTGAGCCACCCAGGTATCCCAGATTCTGCCTTTTTGATCAAAAGCAAAACTGGCTGCAAAATGAACACTGTAAGGAAGTGACAATACTAACCTGTTTATAAATCTGTGTGTAGAAAGTTAAAAGAAAATGGACAGTTTCCAAAGTTCTCCCCAATCATTTCCACTTTACTCAAACCCCAAATACCATTCCCTATGCCTTAAAAAGGAATGGACTACATACTTCACTGAGTGGATCTCTAGCCTTTGGAACACAAATTACCTTAAGTTCTCCCCTCACTATCTCCAAAGATTGCTCTTTACACTTATCCTCTCTATTTCAAATGGAAAGACTCTCCTCACCCCTCTTCAAGGCTTAGATATTATCCCACTGTTTCCTTGATACCAACCCCTTCTATCTTCATTCAATTATCCTTTAATGCCTTAAATCACTGCCTTATTAACCCATTCCCTTCTACCTTCAAATATGCAAAGGTCTCTGAAAAGGAAATAAACTGCTTGACCTTCATCTTCTAGCGTGCTTTTTCTTTTTTATTGTCAAGCATCATGAACAAATGTTTAAAATCATTTCTTTTGGGTGCCTGGGTGGCTCAGTGGGTTAAGCCTCTGCCTTCGGCTCAGGTCATGATCTCAGGGTCCTGGGATGAAGCCCCACATCAAGCTCCCTGCTCAGTGGGGAACCTGCTTCTCCCTCTCCCTCTGCCTGCCGCTCCCCCTGCTTGTGCTCTCTCTCTCTCTCTGTGTCAAATAAATAAATAAAATCTGAAAAAAAAAATCACTTCTTTTATTTCCTCACTATACACAATTTAATCCTTATCAGTCAAGTTTCTATTCTTCTCTTCTACTGAATGGCACACCTGATGGTCGCCAATGAACTTGTAAACTCCAAATTCAATTTATTTGGTTAAGTCCTATCTTCTTGACTCTTCTATGACATCTGGTATCAGCAAGTACCTCATTTTTTTTTTTTTTAAGATTTTATTTATTTATTTGACAGAGAGAGATCACAAGTAGACAGAGGCAGGCAGAGAGAGAGAGGGAAGCAGACTCCCTGCTGAGCAGAGAGTCCGATGCGGGACTCGATCCCAGAACCCTGAGATCATGACCTGAGCCGAAGGCAGCGGCCTAACCCACTGAGCCACCCAGGCGCCCAGCAAGTACCTCATTTTTAAGATACTTTTTTACCTAAGTTTTCACATTATATTACCCTGTTCATATCTGAATTCTCAATTCTTCCTCTGGTATCCCTAACTCTTAATAGGTACATTCTCCCATAATCAATCCTTGGCTCCTCACCTCACCAGTTTCCTGAGGAAATTATATTGTTACTTGTTTAAACTATAACACATCACAAATCATCCTCAATCTAGTCCATCTGGGAGCCACAGTTTCAACTGCCTGGTGAGCTTAACTCCAAGGTAACATGATCTTATTGCCAGATTTCTTCCTAAAGCATCTTTTGATCAAATTATTACCTCACTCAAACTGTCAATGGCTCATCACTGCCTATCAGATAGTGCAAAAACAAATAAGTACCTCCCCAACATGGACCTTTATGATTTTCACAATTTCTTCTATACCATTTTCCACTTGGAATGTCTTTTCTTGGCTCAATTCTTCAACTAACTCCCATCCATCAAGATTTAAAGTCCTTTACCCTCTTGAAACTATCTCAGGTTCCTGTATCATAGAGATTAATTCCTCTTCTGAAATCTACATGAATTCTCATCTTGAATAGCCATTTTGGTATTTGTTATGCTCTTCTGGGGCATCTCTTACACTAATTCATCCCATGATGTCTTAGGCTCATGAGGCTTCACTTCCCCCAATGATTCTTTTTCTCTGCCACAATACTTTGCATAGTGCCTCTGCAATGTCTTTGCTCAGTATTAAAACAATTCTTTAGTTGGTATTAAAGCACAAGTTTCTTAGGGGCACGTTTATACATCATTTTTAAGTAAAGAAAGTGTGTGCTAAAAAAAAAAAAAGTGAGCTATATTAGAATTTTTTTGCTTCCTCTGAGAAACACCCTTAATTTGTAATAGCTATATTACGTAAAAACAAGTTGTAAAAATAACAGAACTGGGGTACCTGGGTGGTTCAGTCAGTTAGGCATCCAGCTCAGGTCATGATCTCAGGATCATGAGATCAGGCTCTGCCCTGGGCTCCACACTCAGCAGGGAGTCTACTTGTGATTCTCTCTCCCCCTCTGCACCCACCCCTGCTCACATGAGCTCTGTCTCTCTCTCATAAATAAATCTTAAAAAAAGAAAAACAAAAAACAAACAGAACTGATGCTAAGGTAATGTTCCAGTAAGTGATAGGATCAGCCCAGCAGTATTCCAGCATTCAGAACATCAAGGCAGTTATACCTGCTCCAAAGAGCAAGATGAGAAAGAGACCATGAAGTAGGCACTGTATTCCTTCAAAAATCTCCACCCTTCCTAAACTTTCCTTTAGTCCCCTGCTACCCAGCTTCATTAGAGCCACATTCCTGGCCTTTTGACTCCTCTCTAACCTAATGCTGATCCTGTCTCATAGCCACGCAGTTCCTCTTCTCTCCTTTATGCAAAGCCTTTTATTCCAATGTCGTGTCATGTAACCTCTGCTCCTCCAGCAGCCAACTGTCCTGGGGTAACAGATCAGTCCACTCTCTCACCTAATCCAGGCCTATTTATCCTCACATCTTCCACATTGGTGGTAACCAAACTTGCCTCCTTAAATAGAGGAATGGGGATATAAGAATACGTCTTTGGTTTTTTGAAGATCTCCCATCCTCTATCCAGAATAGCAGAATAAACACCACACAAAAGGAAGAACAAAGGGATGAGCAAACCAGGATCTGACAAGAGGGCAATCTGACCTGTTACCCCAAGGTAGCCAGCTATGAGGCAAGCATCACGGCCAGGACACAATACCAGGAAAGGGCTGGTATGGCAAACTGGTGGGGGGAAGGGCAAGGGCATGAGACAGGGTCAGAATTATGTTGGAGGGCAGGTAGGGCCCTTGGTGAAGGAGTGTGTGACAGAAGCTAGGTGATCAGAAGAGAAAGGAAGTTAAAAGAAGGGCTAACTGAGGAAACAGTACTTACCACAATACTTCTTTTGGCTAAAACTTCTCTTGCATAACAGCTAGTAGGAAAAAAAATGCATTCTTCATTCTTTGAAGGATAGATAGATGGAGGAGAAAGAGGGAATAGATGTCAAGCTGTATGAAAGGTACCAAAGACTGGAAGAATAATTTAAATAGAATATAAGGCAATTACATTTGACAATATCTACTGGTTATGAATTTACTGATAAGAAATCTGGCCCATTTTCAATCTGGACTTTAATTCAGAGAGAATTATACAAGACATGATTCACATTTTGTTTACCAAACTATGGCTTCAGGCAATTGCTCTAAAGACTGACTAGAAAAAGGAAAGAGAACATGAAAGTTTGCAGAGGTTATGCTGACAGCTGCAATCTAACCCCTCTTCTCTTCAGCTGTTTGCATTATGATAATTCATGAAATAAACATATAAAAAGATACGAAAAGAAATCATAGGCATTTTGAACTATGTCCTAGGTTACTACTTCATCATTAACAAACAAGTACATGCTGCATTTCCATTCCTAAGCCATTTGAAAATTAAAAAAAAAAAAAAGAAAAAGTATAGGGGTGCCTGGCTGGCTCAGTCACTAGAACGTGCAACTCATGATCTCAGTGTCATGAGTTTAAGCCCACATTGGGGAGCAGAGATTTTTTAAAAAGTATAAATATAACTTCTTCGATCTACTTCTGACCTCTGTATTCTTAGAATAAATTTAAACTTAATATCTTTGAAAAACAGTGTAAGGTCAACTAGTAGAACACTTCACAAGGAAAGCTATGTAACCTTAACTAAGAATTACCAATCAAGTTTGTCCATTTTGTAATACTTTTTTTTTTTTACATTTAACAAAAGTACAGTAAAATTTAAAACAGAAACTATTTGAATTTTTTTACTTTTCTGTGTGACTTAGGGAATAAGAAAAGAAAGTAAATATCTAATATAAACACTGTAGTAAGTTTCACATATTATCATTAAGTAAGAAAGTTATGGTCAAAATAAATGACTTCAAAGAAATTCTCTAGACTGATTTTTTTTGTTTTTTTTTTTGTTGTTGTTTTAAAGATTTTATTTATTTGACCAAGAGAGACCACAAGTGGGCAGAGAGGCAAGCAGAGAGAGAGAGGAGGAAGCAGGCTCCCTGCAGAGCAGAGAGCCCAATGTGGGACTCGATCCCAGGACCCTGAGATCATGACCTGAGCTGAAGGCAGAGGCTCAACCACTGAGCCACCCAGGTGCCCCCTAGACTGATGCTTTTAAATGTATACCTTCTCATTTATATTATGGGTAATTTGAAACTATGCTAATGTTATATTCTTTCAACAAGGAAGAGTAAGACCCCACACAGTACACTGAGAATCAATATGAAGATGCGAAACCACATGAAAGCCAGGTGCAAAGCCAGGTGCATGCCAGAATAAACCGTATTCCCTCACTTCCACACTAGAACGTTAATTCCTTAAAATAGGGACTCTAGGGGCACCTGGGTGGCTCAGTCAGTTAAGTGTCTGCCTCCAGCTGAGGTCATGATCCCAGGACCTTGGTATCAATCCCAGCACTGGGCTCCCTGGTCAGCAGGAAGTCTGCTTCTCCCTCCTCCCATCATGCTTGCACTCACACACTCTGAAACAAATAAAATCTTTATTTTTTTTTTTTAAATGGGGACTCTGTCTTTGTTCTCTGCTGTATCTCTAGTACCTAGAACATAGAAAGCATTCTATAACTAGTCATTAAATCAATGCTGAAATAGTACAACCGAACAGTTATTTCCTTTAGGACATTTTTTTCTAACCTCTACTCTTGATCCACCCATCAAGCTACAGCCTTTTGCATGACTATATTAAAGATAAAATCTAGGTTCTTCAGAAGAAATATCTGTTATTTTAAAAGTTCATACAAAACTGTGCACTTTAAAATGGTTAAAATGGTGAATTTTATGTTATGTGTATTTTACCATAATTTAAAAACCAAACAACAAAATGCTTTATGTAAGTACCCTGAGGAATAAAGCAAAGAAACAGGGAGGCATTTGCCATACAGACTGAAATGTAAAAGCTTCCATATACCTCTTCTACCTTTCCTGGCTTTTAATTATAAAATATTTGACATATTAATATTTGTAACAGTTCTGTCAATCCTGTCATTGATTGAAATTAGCAGTAATGGAGGAAGAGGCCTAACAAACACAAGAAACCTGAGCTGTCCTAGAGATCATCAAGATCATTTTATCGTTTCTCCGTCAGCAGGAAGGATCCACTGGAACCTCCCCAGAAAGAAACTTCCTTGTGTTTGGTAGAACAGGACTATTGAAACAATGTTTCTCTAAAGTATCAGTAATACAGAGAGAATTAACAAAACTGAGCAAAGTTCTGATCAAATGTAGCAATTTGTTTCTTCCATAAGAGGGTGTGCTCCCTTTTTTCCAGAAACCTTTCTGAACATTGCATTATTTTCAAATGCAAAAATGTCACAGACCTGAGAAACAGTTTCTAATAATGCATAACTACTGTCTAGACATTTTAGACATGGCCTCTATAGCTTAGATCACTGAGGAAGAATATTTTTAAATTTGTATGATCAAAGGAAAACTATGTTCCTATTAACTAATCAATGTACGAAAGTCACCTTAACCAGTTATGGCATAATCTGGCAAAGGTATGAAAAACAATCTTACACACACAAACAAACATGTAGTAAGTCATGGTACTCAACACTGTCACAAATTCACCATCTTCTGTAATAAACATCTCTTAACAGTTCCTCTAAGGCTGTCTTTACTGTTGATGGCCCAACCCCAATTGGAGAAAGGCTCATAAAGCAAAACAGCATTATTCAAAGATTTAAGAATGGGGCACCTGGGTGGCTCAGTTGATTAAGCATTTGTCTTCAGTTCATGTCATGATCCCAGGGTCCTAGGATCAAGCCCTACCTCAGGCTCTCTGGTCAGCGGGAACCTGCTTCTCCCTTTCTTTGCCATTCCCCCTGCTTACGCTTTCTCTTAATCTCTGACAAATAAAATCTTTAAAAAAAAGAAAGAAAAAGCTAACAATGTACTATATGTTCGCTAACCATAGTAAAAAAACCAAAAAATTTTAAAAGATATTTAACAATTACTATTTCAATTATTTGCAAGCAACACGGAAAACTGTAATATATATTAATTTGTCTTTTTGCTGAGGTTGGTTTTGTTGGGAGTCAGTAGCTAGTAAATGAGCTTAGCTGACCTTCCAACATTCATATCTCAAGGGCAACATTGTTCTCTACTCCTACATTTGTATATTTGTCTCTTACTAAGGGTCTAAGGGAGTCATACATTTTTTAGTAGTACTTCATTGCATTTTACAGAACTTCAAATGCTATAACTATATTTGCAATTTTAAAGAGTTTCAAAGTTTATTTGTTTGCAAGATTTAACTCTCCCGGAAATCAAGAGTTGACCCGTGTATTTGATAATTTTGCCACATTCTTACAATTCAAAGTATGATAAAACTAGACCGTTATAAAACTATAAGCAGGGTCTAAAAAATTTGATCACACAGAGTGCAAAGCTGTATTATATCTAATTTGGATTATAAAAGGCACACTATCACAGAATTCAATATGCTATAGACTTTTTAAAAATAGTTCTGATAAAATTGTGTTTTTTAAAATTATAATCCTGGCTAATATTCAAAGGTATAGCGAAAGTTTGTCTTCCTAAGGAAAAACTATAGCTGAACTATTAAGGACTCACTGAAAAAACACTGGGAATATTCTACTACATTCATAAACTATGGTAAAATTTGACAGCTACTAAAACAAGAAACAAAATCACTCATTCGTTTAAAAAAGTGTGTACAGCACCTACTAGGACCCAAGCACTCTCCTGGGAAGAGAAAGATCAGACATACTCCCTTCTCTCCAGAGTGTACCTAAATCCAAGCAGGGAGAACAATTACGCAATTATGAAATATATAATGACTGACAGAAGTACATATTGGTGCAAGTAACTCAGCTGAGGTAAAACCAGAGAAAGCTTCCCAAAGTGACATATAAACTCATACTCCAAAACTAAGGTTACCCAGACTTGGGATGAGGGGTGGGAGGGCAAAAAAGGAATGTTCCAGACGTAAAGAATGGAAGGTGAGAACAGATTCAAAATGAAAGGGAGAAAGATGGAGAGAACTTGACACAAGGTGAAGCTAAAAAGGTGAAGCAGAAACCAGATCACAAAGAACCTAGTAAGATAAGTCTGTTACGGAATTTGGACTATATGGTAAGGCAAAAGAAAACATTTAAAGGTTTTAAGCAAAAAAAAAAAAAAAAAAAAGACATTAACATTTGCATATTAGCAAAATATGGCTGAAGTGAAGAAAAAATTAGAGATGCCATGGGAGGCAGGAAGAACAGTGGCTGCTGTTGCAGGTGTCTTGGATCAGAGATGACGGTGGTACGGAGCAAGATTGTGGTAACTGGTATGGAAAGAAAGACGACTGGCCAGAGAAAGATTAGAAAAATAGACTAACAGGATTGGGTTTGGTAACTGGCTGGATTGGCGGGAAGAGGAGAGAGGGAAAAATCATTTACTATTCCCAGATTCCTGAACCTGACAATTGAGGGAATGATGGGTACCAACTAACCATTTCCCTTCTGTTGAAGATATTTACAAGGTCCTAAAAATATTACAGTGCAAAAAAATATTTTAGATTTGATTCTGGCAAATATAATTTTTATCTCTTGAGCTATCTTCTACCTACTCCACATAAAATATTCAAATGAGTCTGTATTCTACAAGCATACACCAATAAGAAAGGAAATTCAGTCAGTAAAGAAAAATGCTTAGTGTATGGAAAAGAGCAGCTTGAAATTAAAGTTTGCTATTTGAGGGCGCCTGGGTGGCTCAGTGGGTTAAGCCTCTGCCTTCGGCTCAGGTCATGATCTTAGGGTCCTGGGATCGAGTCCCACATCAGGCTCTCTGCTCTGCGGGGAACCTGCTTCCTCCTCTCTCTCTCTCTCTCTCTCTGCCTGCCTCTCTGCCTATTTGTGATCTCTGTCAAATAAATAAATAAAATCTTTAAAAAAAAGTTTGCTATTTGAAGTGAATCTTCTAATAAAAAAAAAATAAAGAGCTAGGGCGTGTGGGTGGCTCAGTCGTTAAGCAGCTGTCTTCAGCTCAGGTCATGATCTCTGGGTCTTGGGATTGACTCCTACATCATGCTGCCTACTCAGCAGGAAGCCTGCTTCTTCCTCTCCCACTCCCCCTGCTTGTGTTCCCTCTCTTGTTGTGTCTCTCTGTCAAATAAATAAGTAAAATCTTAAAAAAAAAAAAAAAAAAAAGGCAAGAACTGACAGTATCCCCAAAACACAGAAGGTGTCTCAAAAGTGTCTTTCTTGGGAGCCTGGGTGGCTCAGTTGGTTAAGCGACTGCCTTCAGCTCAGGTCATGATCCTGGAGTCCCGGGATGGAGTCCCGCATCAGGCTCCCAGCTCCACGGGGAGTCTGCTTCTCCCTCTGACCTTCTCCTCGCTCATGCTCTCACTGTCTCTCTCTCTCTCTCTCTCTCAAATAAATAAATAAAATATTTTTTAAAAAGTGACTTTCTTGGACCATGATATTACTAAATTATACACAGGAGTAGCTTTTACCTAAAACCATGACAGATTTTGTTTTGTTTTTTTAGGATTTAACAGTATTTTGGCAAAAAGAATCTACATAAAAAAGAGTACTACCTTTGAAATCCAATGTCAAGAACAAAAGGCAGTAGCTTTCAAAGCCCACTCATTCATTGAGAAATTTACATGCCTTAAACTTCTGTAAATAGATTAGCATAGGCCAAGCAGATTAGTTTCTCCTTAAATACTTTCATTTTGTCTCTATAAAACCATATCCAATACTGTGAAAACAGTCTGCTCTAAGAGGAACTTCAAGAGCTAATCTTGATTTTTAATATTTTTATTAAGTAAACTCTCCACCCAACATGGGGCTTGAACTGCCACCCGTAGATCAAGAGCCGCATGCTCCACCAAATGGAGTCCCAGGAGCTACTCATTTTCTTAAACACTGTATCACCTAATAAACAAATCTCGTATTAAGTTGCTGTATCAATGTATTTATAACATATATATTCATATAGAAGGTAACAAATTAGAGAAGATACACTTTTCAGTATTTACAAAAAGTTAAACCACCACTCTCAAGGTAATTTTATATATCACAAAATAAGACTTTCCTCACAATGACTGGATTCAATTAACGAATGAAATAAAAACTAGATGCTCTCTCCTACAGGTATCTAGCAAGCCCCTTAAACCAACTCCAATGGACTTCTCCCACACACTATTTCATCAATTATCTAGTGAATCTGTGAGGAATGGGTTATCCTTTTGGCTTGCAAAACAGACAGCTTGCTTGAGCATCTACTGTGTCAAGAGAATGAATTTCAACTTATTGTGAAAAATGAATGAAAACTATTTGTTTTCTTAACTGTCATTGCTTCCTTTAGTCTATTTGACAGAAAAACCCAGTTCTCATGAAAACTTACCTCATCAACTCTAGCGAACTTGGGGATTCCTGACTGGTAACATCAGAAGGACCATCCCCTACTGACATTTCCAAAATCAAACAAAATCAATCAAAACAAAAAGTTTTCCCACGATTCTTGTCATATTGGAGGAAAGGACTTTCCTCCCATAGCTACACGTCTTATTGATTTTTCTACAGTTTTCCCAGACGTTTCTGTTGATCGGCAACATTTTAAAAAACAAGATTTATTATATCTTTCACGCCTTAGTTAAGAAAGACAATGCTAATACAATAAATTGCCAAAAATTACAATGCTGACGACTGAATGTTTACTGCTAAACAAAAGAATTATACCCTAAGAAAAAAGTCCTCAGGAAAGAACATATCCTTAAAGCCATAAATAATTTCTAACATAATTAGAAGTTCACTTGGATAATAGTAATTCAAATCTCCCAGACTTCGACAGTTTCTACCAAGTTTTCCCATGAAATGGAGGTTAGGGATCAGCCTTAGAAGCACTAAGAGAGGTAACAGGCTCTAGAACTGAAAGGGGGAAGAGAAACCAGAGAAGAGAAGCATGGTGAGGAAAGAGAAAAACTAGTTCTAACGTGGCACAGAGCACAAGAAAAAGACGTTTCTGAAGCCCAAACCCTCAGAGACCGAGAAGCGAACTCCGAAGTCTGTGGAAGAAGGCGCCCAAGCCCAGTGACAATGGGAACCGCTCCTTTCTGGGAGTGAGGGCACCGAGAGGAGACCGTGCCTCGCCTGGGCCACCTTCCTGTCTTCTCTTAAGGAGCGAGACCCACCTGGAGACCGCCATGGCCGGGCGCCGGCGGTTCGGATCTCCCCGCGAGCTACGCGCCGCACCGCTGAGGCGCTAGTTTCCAGAGAGCAGAGCGACGAAGGCCCAGGCCCCGGTCAGAGGGGAGGGTCGGTGCGGCGCGGGGCGTCCCGCCGTGAGTCCTTGAACATCTGCCCCGCCGCCTGCCCGAATTCGTCCCCGCCGCGGCCGGGGAGCAAGGGTCTGAGGCGGCGGCGGAGGCGGCAGTCCTCCGACCCGCACGACTTCAAACCGGGGGCCCCCAGCCCCGCTCTTTGCTGACGCAGGCGTCGGCACGCTGGACTGAGCGTCAGCGCGCCGGAAGTGACGTCAGCTCCCCTCCACGGCCTCCGCTGTGCAAGTGAGGTGAAGGCGTGACGGTAGTTTCTGTTTGGCTGCGTGCACCCGAAAGAAAAAGTTTGTGGCTGTCTGTCCTTAACGAGACAGGAAGGATAAATAAGGGTACCCTTATTTCCTAGAGAAGGGAAAAAAGGCGATTTAGCCAAGGCTCTGGAAATTCAAAAACTTGGTATCTAATTCCTTACTGCCCTGGTCCTTATCCAACCAGACTGCTAGAGAAAACACGATCCCGAAGAACTTAGGTGCTCTATTCGAGGGGGGCGATGCCAGTGGGAGGGGTGAAAGCAGGGAAGATCTGCTGGGGCACTTAGGACACGGCTCCAATGTTAGCCATATTCGCCAGAAGTTCTGCATAGCTATCGTAGGGAAGGTCTTCTGCCAGCTATTTTGCCAAACCCAGTTTGTTTTCTCAGCTGTCTATGTTGTAGATAAAAAACGACGATTTTCTCAGTCCTGTGTAAAAATTCCCAGCCCCCAACCACCTTTTTGTGTGTGTGTATGTGTGTGTGTGTGTGTGTGTGTGTGTGTGTATGTGGCTTATCTGGTTATTGAGTTGCTTAACTCATTAGTCTTTTAAACATTCTTCTGTCACTTAGTGCAGGTCCTTGCCATCTTAAACTTGATTTTTATGATAGTAGCTAATGTACTGTTTCTCCAGCTTCTAAAGTCAAGTCCATCTTGAGGCCGCTAACAGATCCATATAAAAAAAGAAAAAGAAAAACCTGCTTTGGGGGCGCCTGGTTAAGCGGCTGCCTTCTGCTGGGGTCATGACCCCAGCGTCCTGGGATTGAGCCCCACCTCGGGCTCCTATCCAGCTGAGAGCCTGCTTCTCTCCCTGTCTGCCGCTTTCTCTGCTTGTGCTCTCTAACAAATAAATAAATCTTTAAAACACACACACAAAACCACTGCTTTTATCATGTCACTCTGCGTATAAAATTTGCCCACTGGCTTCTTATTACCTGAAAAGTCTATGTCTCAACACCTGAGTCTGCTTTTCATCTATAAAATGAAGCTAGTGAGAAGTACTATAGAAGGTTATGGGAATAAAGTGATGTCATGTATCTAGGAAAGCTTACAAGAGCTTTGTAAACCATAAAGTAGTATATAAATGTAGGGGAAAAGAAACAAGCTCCTGCTATGTGGTAAGCATTTGGCACAATTTATCCCCTATAATTCCCAGGCCGACCGGTAAAGTAACCTTTAACCTTCAATTTTTTTTTTTGAGATTTTATATTTAAGTAATCTCTACACCCAACATGGGGCTCAAACTCACAACCCCAAGATCAAGAGTCACATGCCCTACCAACAGAGCAATCCAGGCACCATAATAATCTTTAATTTAGAGGTAAGGAAACTAAGCTCAGAAAGTTTTTCTTTTCTTCAGAAAGTTTAATTTGACCACAATCCAAGTTAGTAATATTTACTGTTGTTCATTCATTCAGTAAATATTTATTTGGCACCCGCTCTGTGTCCAGCACTTCACTAGGCACTGTTTGTACTGTTAGACAAAATCCAATTAAGCTGATATTCAAGTATCTTCACATTTCACAGTCTCCTCACACCCACCTTCTCAATATATTTCCCACCAATGAAACGATAAAGCAGGTACTACTTAACTGATTGTGTACTACTCCCATTTATTCAACCAAAATTAATACCTACCATTTGCTGAACTCTACTAGAGATTGGAACTTGAGGGTACTCATTTGGTTGAACTTACATCCTAATGGAAGGAAAAAGAGTAAACAGGTAAACAAGAAAATGTCATGTTTATATTTCATGTAAAGCAGAATCATGGGATAAATAGGATTATTAGAGACTCTAGACTGGGTAATTGGGAAAAAACCAAGGAGGCACTTAACCTGAGGCCTGAAAGACAGGGGGGAGCCAGCTGTGTGAAGATCTGGGGAGAATTCCAGGTAGAGGAAGTGTAAAAGCCTAAGGAGAGATGAACTAGAAGATAGAGGCCATTGTAAGGAATTTGGATTTTACTCTAGATGCAGTAGGAAGTCATAGGAGAGCTTTAACATGTGAATAAGATAATCTGATTAAAAATCTTTCTCTTTAATATTCAGAGGTAAGTAGATATATAGTTCAAAATGACATTTAGATGACAGGAAATGGCTAGTATCATAGGTTTGCAAGGGAGAGTGTAATAATCAAATATATTGATGTCAGTCTATCTTGTTTTTAAATCCTTCCGCACCACATTTAACACTGCTGTTAAGGGAGTTGTATCCTTCTAAGCTTCAGTTCCTTCATCTGTGAAATGGGGATAATAATAGCACCTCCTGGGGCACCTGGGTGGCTCAGTGGGTTAAGCCTCTGCCTTCGTCTTGGGTCATGATCTCAAGGTCCTGGGATGGAGTCCCGAATCAGGCTCTCTGCTTGGTGGGAAGCCTGCTTCCCCTCTCTCTCTCTGCCTGCCTCTCTGCCTGCTTGTGATCTCTCTCTCTCTCTCTGTGTCAAATAAATAAATAAAATCTTAAAAAATAAAATAATAGGACCTCCTATTGTGGTAATGAGTATTAAATGAGATAATGAATTAAAGGCATTTAACCAAGTGACTGTCACAATAAGCATGCAAGAATACTATTAACTACATTGATTTTTTTCTTTTGGTTAACTATATGATCTTGAGTTAGTGACTTAACTTCTGTGTCTCATCTGTAAAATGGTGATCATCAGTTGGTCCACAATGCGTATTTGAAATGCCTGCCAGGTGGTTTTCTGAATTTAGAATTCTTTTAGATTTCAATTTCAATTTTAGGTTTTGATTGGATTTAGTAATCCAGTTCATATACCTTGTATTACATCATACCCCAACAGCTTCTAGGGTAGCATCCTATAATCAAATACATTTATAGCTCTGCAGCAAAAGGTATGAATAGTCAGCCATACTAAGAGGAATAAATCAAAGACTGTAAATAGTTGCAAGCCTGTTCAGGTCAGGTTTGCTTCCAAATGAAATTTTTTTAAAATATGGTTTTTAGACCTTTCCAGTTTCAGGATTGTCAATAATGGATTATGAACCTATACTCTGTAAAGTGATGGTAAGGATTAAATGAGCAAGATATGATACACTTAAAAAATACTAACTGCTAAATAAATATTAGCTATTATACTTTATCACCAGAAAAGTGGTTTCAAAAAATCAATGGCAGGCCTTCCTGGTCCTGTGTCTGAGTGTCCACCGCTGCAGCCCTGCTCAGATGCTGAAGATCTAACTGCAGCCATGAGCAGTAATGAGTGTTTCCAGTGTGGACGATCTGACTATGAGGCCCAGGAATGCCCTACTGGTAGAGGCTGTGGTCTTGGAATAAGAAGCCATGGCAGAGGTGGAAACCTTGGTAGAGGTTTCCAGTTTGGTTTCTTATCTCTTCCAGACACCTGTTATCACTGTGGTGAGTCTGGTTATCTTGCAGATGATTGTGGTCTTCAAGAGGACACCTGGCTATAATAGCAGTAGACTGGCCACATAAACAAGGACTGCCAGGATCCTCAGAGAGAGAGCAATTCTGCTACAGCTGTAGCAGACCAGGCCATCTGGCTCATGACTGTGACCATAAGGATGAGCAGAAGTGCTATTCTTGTGGACAGTTTGGACACATTCCAAAAGACTGTCCCAAAGTGAGTGCGATAGGTATGGTGAGACTGGTTACATAGCCATCAACTGCAGGAGAACAAGTGAAGTTGACTGTGACCACTGTGGTGAGTGAGGAGACCTTGCATGGGAATGTATGGCTGTAGCCACAGCTTAATTATTTTTCTTTGTTGCTTCTCCTTTTTCTGATTGATGGTCATAATATTTTCTCTGAATCCTCTTCACTGGCCAAAGGTTGGCAGAGTCTACTCCCAGGCCAGTGAGTTTTACTTGCCATGTAAAAGGAGAGAAAGGATGGCGAAAAAAACAACTTCTGCATTTAACTACCAAAGACAAAAAAAAAAAAAAGTTTATGTTTAGTTTGCTAGAGGTGTTATGTATAATTCTTTGTTAAAGAACCCCTCTCCGCCCCACTGGTGAATAGGGATTGATGAATGGGAAGAGTTGAGTCAGACCAGTAAGGCTGTTTTTGGTTTCTTGGATATGTTCCCATGTAGGAAGTAAAACCAATTCTGGAGTATCTGTGAGTTTTCATAAATAACTTTAACTTCAGCATAACAATGGCCTTGGATTGTCTGACCTCGGTAGTTATTAAATAATATCAAGTAACATCTGTATCAGGCCCTACATAGAACATACAGTTGAGTGGGAGTAAACAAAATAAAAAGACAAATGTGTGTTAATGGCTGTGTGAGAAAAATCGGGATAAAGGCTTAAACAGGAACAACATCATCACAGTATTAGACTTGGTAGACATAAAGTGATGGCAAAGGTTTAGAACACATTTTTTCAAAGACTATATCTAAAACCCAGAGTAAACATTTATGCTCAGAATTAGCATAAGTTGGAGTTATTCAGGAATTGCAGAGAAATGAATCTTCACGGAAATCAAGCTGTTATTTTTGTATACTATATCACTTAGACAACTGTGTTTCAGTTTTTAAAAGTCAGATGGAAAAAAGCAACTGAAGTCCTAGAAAATAGAAATGTAATTTTAAACTATCCAATAAAGCTGGAGGAGGAAGAGAGTTTGACTAAAGTTCTTTTTGTTTCAAATTTTCCTTAATGTATATGGTGCAAAATGCCATAATACCATTCTCCTCCCTACCTTCCCAGATACAACTTACAAAGTTTGTGTATATGCTTCCTGTCCCATGTTTTTATCATTTTGCTAATATATGTGTATCCATAAAGAACAAAAAGTTGGGTTGCCTGAGTGGCTCAGTGGGTTAAAGCCTCTGCCTTTGGCTCAGGTCAGGCTCCCAGGGTCCTGGGATCGAGCCCCACATTGGGCTCTCTGCTCAGTGGGGAGCCTGCTTCCCTCCCTCTCTCTCTCTGCCTGCCTCTCTCTGCCTACTTGTGATCTCTGTCTGTCAAATGAATAAATAAAATCTTTAAAAAAGAACAAAAAGTGTCATTTATAAGCTCATAGTTAATTAACATTATGTTTCCAAGATCTAGTCCATTATATGAAAATCCATAATTTATTCATTCTTTACTGACTGATACTTGGGTTTTTCCAATTTTACATTATTATAAATGAAGTTAAATGAGTATACTTTTTTAAAGATTTTATTTTTAAGCAATCTCCACACCCAATGTGGGGCTTGAACTTACAACCCCAAGATCAAGAGTTTGCACACTCTACAGACTGAACCCAGCCAAGTGCCCCTGCAATGAGTATGTTTGACATGAGCTTTACATATATGTGCATAAACCAATCTAAAAATACAAGTGTATTGAAAGAATAAGCCCCAAACTTATGATAAAATGCAGGTTATCCTGGCTGGGAGTGGGGCTGGAGGAAAATGGGATTTGATAGAGGTAATGAAAATGGAAAAGTTATGTGACATTTTTTTCCTTAAAAAAATTTTTTTCCTTAAAAAAATGTGGAACACAAATATAACAAGGTTTTAATATATGTTAATTCTTAATTGTGGGAATATAATTTTTAAATTGTTTCTGTTATTTTCTATTTTTTACATTTATTGTAAAATATTTCAAAAATACAAAAGAGTTGAAAAAATTATATAGTGAACACCCATATGCCAATGACCTAGATTCTACAATTAATATTTTACTCTGTTAGCTTTATAACATAACTACTACTTATTTCCCTCTATTCATATTGTCCAGATTTTTTATACATTTAAAAACAAGTTGCAAGCATCAATACACTTCAGCCCTAAACACTCAACACTGATATCATTAACTTGGGTTGAATAATTATTTATTTGACTTCTTTTTTAGGTAAAATTGACATACAATAAAATGTATAAATCTTAGGTGTAACCTAAACCTCTATCAAAATAAAATATACAGAAAATTTAGAATATAGATATATAATATATAGACATATATAACCCCTAGAAAGTTCCTTTATATCCCTTCCTGGGTAACACAAGGCAGCACTCATCCCTCAGGGGCACCTCTATTCTAATTTTTTTCCACCGTTCATTAGTTTCATTTGCTCTAGAACTTCATATAGATTCAGTCATACAATATGGGCTCTTTTGTGCCTGGCTTCATTTGAGCAACACTGTGGTTTTGAAATTAATTCACACTCTTACCTGCTGCAGCAGTTCATTCCTTTTTATTGCTAAGTAAAAAACATATTTTTATTATAATTTGTTTATCCACCCACTTGTTGATGGATAATTAAGTTGTTTCCACTTTGGGGCTATTACAATAAATAAAGTGCTATAAATATCCTTTTACCTGTCTGGCTGTTGTCATAAGTTTTCATTTGCATTGGGTAAATATCTAGAAGAAGGATGGTTGGATCACAGTGTACATAACTCCGTAAGAGAATGTCAAACAGTTTCCTAAAGTGATTGCACCACTTTATGCTCCTACCAGTAGTGTGCGAGAGTTCAAGCATCCAGCTTTTTGCCTTGAGCATTGTATTAGGTACAGAAGAACTAAAAAAGAACTAAAAGTGTTCTTTTAGTTACAAAAGAACTAAAAAAGTTATCCTTGCCTAAAAAACTTACATTATAATTTGCACGATTAGGCAAATACTGATGAAACAAGGAAAATTTGACTCTTGAACTATGCAAAGCTGATTTTACATGCAGAAAGCATTATGTAGTCTTAAGAAACCTGGGGCACCTGGGTGGCTCAATCAGTAGAGCACGCAACTCTCGATCTCAGAGTGAGTTCAAACTCCACACTGGGTGCAGAGATAGAGATAGAAAGAAAGGAAAGAAAGGAAGGAAGAAAGAAAGGGAAAGAAAGAAAGACCAAGAGGAAGGAGGCCTATTCACCATAAAAGTTTGTGGGTCACGTGCTGCAGCTAACCTTCTCTAGAAGAAGGGAAGGAGGTGCAACATAGTTGTTATGGTAATATATTTCCTTCCTATTATTCACAGGGCAGGACTAAGAAATTAATCACTGAAATTATCACGAAATTCACCTCATTGTAAACTATTAAGTAGCATATGGTATGAATCCAAACAGACCTGTTGGATCGTTGGTGCAAACGAGATTTTTTTTTAACATTTTTTTAGTTCTTTTAAAAGATTTTATTTATTTATTTGTCAGAGAGAGAGAGCAAGAGTGAGAGAGTGAGTAAGCACAAGCAGGGGGACCAGCAGGCAGAGGGAGAAGCAGGCTCCCCAATGAGCAGGAGGCCCAATGCAGGACTCAATCCCAGGACCCTGGGATCATGACCTGAGCCGAAGGCAGATGCTTAACCCAGGCATTCCAGGATTAATTTTTAAGTTAATATTAAAATATTTATTTCATGCTTTCTTACATATCTCACATCATAATATTTTTTAAAATGTCTCCCCTGGGGCGCCTGGGTGGCTCAGTGGGTTAAGGCCTCTGCCTTTGCCTCGGGTCATGATCCCAGGGTCCTGGGATAGAGCCCCACGTTGGGCTCTCTGCTCAGCAGGGAGCCTGCTTCCTCCTCTGTCTATGTCTGCCTCTCTGCGTACTTGTGATCTCTGTCTGTCAAATAAATAAATAAAATTTAAAAAAATAATAAAAATAAAAATAAAAAAAAATAAAATGTCTCCCCTTGGACTACATCAAAATTTAAGACTCTTATATATCAAGGGACATTGTCAACAGAATGAAAGACAACCTACAGAATAGGAGAAAATATTGCAAATCATATATCCATAAGAGGTTAATATTTAGGGACGCTTATCTGACTCGGTAGAGCATGAAACTCTTGGTCTCAGGGTTGGGAGTTTGAGCCCCATGTTGGCTGTAGAGATTACTTAAAAATGAAGTCTTTAGAAAAAATTGTAAAGGGATTAATATCTAGAATATATATGAACTATAACTCAACAAAAACAAAAATAAAACAATCTGATTGAAAAATGGGCAAAGGACTTCAACAGACATATTACAAAGAAGAGATAAAAATGACTAATAAGCAGATAAAAAACAGGCTCAACATCAGTAATCATTAGAGAAATGCCAATGAAACCCACAATGAGATATCAGGTTACACCCATCAGGATGGCTATTATGAAAACAAAACCAAGCAAGCAAGCAAGTAAACAAATAGTAACAAGTACTGGCAAGGATCTGGAGAAATTGGGACACTTGTGCACTGTTGGCAGGAAGGTAAAATGGTTCAGGCATTATGGAAAACAGTATAGGGATTCCTCAAAAAGTTAAAAATAGGGGCTCCTGGGTGGCTCAGTCAGTTAAGCATCTGCCTTCAGCTAAGGTCACGATCGCAGGGTCGGGGGATCTAGCCCCACAGCATCAGGCTCCGTTTTCAGCAGGGAGTATGCTTCTCTCTCTCCCTCCGCCCCTCTACCCCCATGCTTGCTCTCTCTCTCGCTCACTAGCTCTCACTCTCTTGTGTGCACTCTGTCTTAAAAATAAATAAATAAAATCCTTACTTTAAAAAGTTAAAAAGAAAATTACCATATGAACCATTAATTCCACTCTGTGTAAAAACCTAAAAGAATTGAAAGCAGGAACTCAAACGGGTTTTGGTACAGCCATATCCAGAGCAGCATTGTTCACAAGAGCCAAAAGTCAGAAGCAACTGGAGAGCCCATTGGTAGATTAACAGAGAAACAACATGTGGTGTATACATACAGTGGAATACTACTCAGCCTTAAATAGGAAGATAATTCTGACAAACATTACAACATGCAATAACCTTGAAGACATTATGCTGAGTGAAATAAGCTGGTCATGAAGGGACAAAAACTGTATGATTCCACTTCTGTGAGGTGCCTAGAGCAGTTAAATTCGCAGAAACAGAATGTTGAATGATGGTTACCAGGAGGTAGAGGAAGCAAGGCATGAGCAGTTACTGTTTAACGGCTACATTTGGAAGATGAAAGATGTTCTGGAGCTGGATGGTGGTAATGGTTGCACAGCAGTGTGAATGTATTTATGCCACTGAACTGTACACTGAAGAATGGTTAAAATGGCAAATTTTGTGATATATATTTTTTACCACGGTTTTCAAAAAGTAACTTGGAGGGGTATGCCTTGGTGGCTCCATGGTTGAGTGCTGGACTCTTGGTTTCAGCTCAGGTCACGATCTCAGGGTGGTGAGATTGAGCCCGCGTTGGGCTCTGTCCTCAGCAGAAAGTCTGCTTGGTATTCTCTCTCTCCCTCTGTCCCTGCCCTCCACCCTGGATTGCACTCGCAAGCTCTTTCTCAAAATAAATAAGTAAAATCTTAAAATAAAATGTACCTTGTGGTAAGACATACCACTTTCTGATGTGGCAAAGCACATCTGTGTGTCCCTTTTCCTCAGAGAACAATGTTTCTGACAGAAAACTTGGTCTCTGTAATTTCCCTCTTGATGATGACTTTCCAGGTGAACTTTTTCATTGTAATTAACATGCAATGTCACAAGATGTCACTCTTTAGCTGGAAAACTCTTCCAATTCAGTTGGTTAGCGATCACAGTTAAGTAAAGCCAAAGCAGCAGACAAAAGCCTCTAACTCTCCTCATCAGTGCTTTACTCCCACAGATGCAGTTTTCTGGGAAGGAGAAGGTTTGCATCTTTGAAGAACATTAGTGAACTACCCTTGTTTATGAAACTTACATTACTATTTATTAACCTAATACGTACTAATTGCTTTTCATTATAAATCAGTTTGATGTAACAAAAACATATCATTTGAAAATGATAGCGATGTAATAATGCAAAGCTGAAATGTAAAGTTTTTTTTTTAAGATTTTGTTTATCTGAGAGATATAGAGAGAGTGAGAAACAGAGAGAGAGAGAGAGAGTGCTTGATCAGAGAGAGGGAGAAGCAGACTCCCTGCTAAGCAGGGAGCCCAATGCAGGGCTCCATCCCAGGCCCTGCTATCATGACCTAAGCCAGAGGCAGACGCTTAACCCACTGAGCAACCCAGGCACCCCTGAAATGTAAAGATTATTGATAACTGAAAGTCAGGTAGCATATGGCTTTATCACTAAATGATGTGTGACCTTGGTAAGTCATTTAATCTTTCTAATCTCACAAGAGTAGTAAAATTTCCTTTCTTAGGTCAATATACACTACTATATATTTAATATATGCTAATATATATTTAAATATGTTCTTCTAATTCTGAAATATTTTGTTTTTTTTAGTAGTACTCAAATTGTAACTGTTCAAATACAATATTAAAAGTGAGTTCAGGGACGCCTGGGTGGCTCAGTTGGTTAAGCGGCTGCCTTCGGCTCGGGTCATGATCCCAGGGTTCTGGGATCGAGTCCCATATCGGGCTCCTTGCTCAGCAGGGAGCCTGCTTCTCCCTCTGCCTCTGCCTGCCTCTCTGTCTGCCTGTGCTCACTCTCTCTGACAAATAAATAAATAAAATCTTTAAAAAAAAAAAGTGAGTTCAGTAATAGAAAATACAGTCTGCAAGAAAACATTGGGAAATAATATAATGAGACTTCTTGACATCTTGAGTAATTAGTTTAGGAAATTACTCACATGTATAAAACAATTGTAAAGCAGTATAAAAACTCTTGAAATGAAAAAAACATTTGTTACTGAGAACATTTTTTAAAAAGATGATGGAATATTTTATGCTTTGCTTAAATATAAAATTCTCAAGATTCAAGAACACAGTAACTCTTAAAGATTATACCGCTTGAATTGATAATGTTACCTTGTAACTACAATCTAAATAAATTATTTTTTAAACTTCTAATTCTTGCAAGTAGTTTATAATTGATTTATAATATCTAAAAATAATCCAAAACCCAAATGCCCACCCCTGGATGAACTGAGGGACACTATAGTATGTTAATAAATGAGGGTATATTTTTATTAGTAGTTAGCAGTTATTAGGATTAAAATTACATTATTAGGATAAGAAAGACTATCAATGTGCTGGCTGAGAACACAGAACTCAGAATGATATGAAGAGAGTGTAGTGCCTGGCTGAGAATATTGACAGTTGTTTTGTTTCTAATATGAAATTTTTTGTTTAACTCTTAAAAACTTAGATCTTTCTGTTTAACTTCATGTTTGTATGATTAAATATGTAACTGGAAAGAAAAGAAATGACCTGTTAAAATGTGCATGATTCTTTTAAACGCTAGAAGCCAAATACAAGATTTATATTTCATGTCACAGTGTCACTTCTCTCACACATTTGGGGCGTGTGTGTATGCGTGTGGTGGCGGTGGGAAATCTCCCAGTGGGAGACAAGTCTGGGAGGGGCAGAGTGGGGGAGGCCCCTCCTGTCCCATTCATAACACGTTCATTCACTGGGAGCCGGCAAAAACGGACTAATCTCTAATGCAGTCATTCCCTCTACCCTAGTAGGACTCCACCACCTCTCCTAGAACTCGGTAAGTTCAGAGTGCAGTAAAAATGCATGTTTCCAAAAAACAATCTGAAATGATTTTGTAGTTTATTGGAGGGTGAAGAAGGGAGGGGGTGAAGGTGGCAATTTTCAGGCCTCGCTTTGTTTTCGTCTTTGCACCGGGTTTCAAAAAGATATTAAACGTTTATTTAGACAGTAAGCGATTTTCTCAGAGAGTTTCTTCTCAGGCTGCTGCTGCCTACTGGAAACCAGCGTGTGGGAATGGTAGACAGTGTGGGAAGACGCATTTGCAGCAGCAGTCTCTGCCTCTGTCCGCAGGTCCGAGGGATGTGGCTCTTCCGGCCCAGCCACCACTGAATCGCCCAGGCGTCCCGAAGACCCGACCTGAGCACAGACCATGAGTCCTCTGAGGCCGCTGCTGCTGCTGCTGCTGCTGGGTGGCTGCCTCCTCGTGGCCTCCCGGAGAGCCAAGGGGGCGGCTGGCAGCCTGGCAGAGCTGGCCTCGGGTCCCACTGGCGGGTCTTCCGGCCGCTTCTTCAGCCCCGAGCGGCACGCGTGCAGCTGGCAGCTCCTGCCGCGCGCCCCAGGGCCCGCGGCGGGGAGCGAGCTGGCGCTGAGCTGCCGGGACCCGGCCGGGGCGCTCCAGCAGTGCGCCTACCGCGGGGAGCCAGAGCGCTGCGCCGCCTACGCCGCCCGCGGCCCCCACTACTGGAAGCAGGTGCTGGGCGGGCTGCGCAAGAAGAGGCGGCCGTGCCAGGACCCCGCTCCGCTCAAGGCTCGCCTGTGCGCAGGCAAGAAGGGCCACGGCGCCGAGCTGCGCCTGGTGCCCCACGGGTCCTCACCTGTGCGCCCCACTGCGGCAGTCTTCCCCCGGGATCCCGAGCCCCCAGCAAGGAGCCGGGGGCGGCTCCGGGAGCCCGCTCCGGGTCCCGCAGGAGGGTCCCGACTTCCCGCGAGCAAGTCTCCCAGAGGGAAGCCCTCTGAGAAGACCAAAGCGGGCAAGAGGAAGGCGACCTCGGACCCAGAAGAGGAGCGACCCCTGGGGACGCGACCTGATCCGGACGGGCTGGGCGAGAACGCGAAGCTCACGGAGACCTACTGTGCTGAGAAGTGGCACTCCCTTTGCAACTTCTTTGTCAATTTCTGGAATGGCTGAGGCTGCCAGCCTGGGGAAGAACGCGGGTCGGGGAAGGTACGCAGCCGGGCAGGAGACTTGAAGGGCATTTTAGGCCAAGAGATAAGGAATGGAGCGTTGGGAAGAGTCCAGGTTCTAGAATGGGGCTGGGGGGTGAGGGCGGGGGGGCGGGGTGTGGGAGGGCATGGGCCTTGGGATGGGAGTGTAAGGGGTGTGGAGAATCTCTGAGATAGCAAAGACATTTAACTTTTTGAAAAGTCCGATCCTGATGAAGAGCAGAAGAAATGGTGGAAACAGAAGTAGGCATACCTTAAATGTACAAAAACTGTAGACTGGGAGAGAGGCGAGTACAGAGGGAGGCTGGAAAAAAAAATAAGAGGGAAAAAGTGACGACGAAAGCTATGTTGTCTCATGTGGGAAGCAGGATACAATGTATATTGTTTAACACACTTATATTAAAATGTAATCACGAGCAATTGGTAACCTGAGCCAGACTGAATTGTTTAGTGACTTCCCAGCCAGTCAGATGACAAGATTCCGACCTTCCCCCCCCACCCCCTTTTGGCATTAGTATGAACTTGGGTACTGCTTGGTGTCATAGAAGACCTCTATTGGGATAGAAGCCATTTAGAGGTCAAAATTGCCTCCAATTAGATTTTCAGGTTGGCTGCCCTTGGATTTTTTTAGAAGTGTTACTTTTAAATACAGGGATGCCTTATGTTCTGAAACTTTCCCATTGACCTCTTAAGAATGGTAGTGCTCTGATCGGTTTCTAAAAAGAATTCTTTGTGTTTGATCATATATATATTTTTTTAATCTTCTTTTTTTTTCTTATTTTTTTATCTTTTTTTTTTAAATAGCTGACATTAAGTATGTATTTCTGAGTCATTTGGACCATTATGGAAGTTATATCTGTTTTATGTAATTAATTATTAACATATTTCATTTTAAGTAAGATTTAATGATAACTTAACACATGTTAGGTGCTCAATAAAAAACTTTATGAATAGATTTAAAGAACTGGCAGGGGAATGGAAATTCTGGCTGCATATGATAAAGTTCTGAATATATGATAAAGTTCTGAATATACCTTAAAGTAAATGTTTAAACATCTCCCAAAGTGTTAGGAAAAGACAAGAAGTCTGCATTAAAGCAAGAGTGACAAACGGGCAAACCCTGGGTTGTATCATTGCTCTGCTTGGCCTACATGTGTTTCTCTTTTATTTTTCCTCTTTGTCTTCCCTCCCAATTTTGATTTGTTGCCAACATTTAAAAATTAAATAATTTCAGGGGTGCCTAGGTGGCTCAGTCATTAAGCATCTGCCTTCGGTTCAGGTCATGATCCCAGGGTCCTGGGATTGAGCCCGGCATCGGCATCGGGTTCCCTGCTCAGCAGGAAGCCTGCTTCTCCCTCTCCCACTCCCCCTCCTTGTGTTCCCTCTCTCGCTGTGTCTTCTATCAAATAAATAAATAAAATCTTTTAAAAAATTAAATAATTTCATATAAAATTCAGATTTCTGAATTCTTTTGAAAAATGCGATCTATAAACATTTGGACCTTCCTTCCCATATGGCAACAATTGGCTGACACTGACTACTGGCTGCCCCCTTTAGATTAGGCATGTTTTCTAGAGTTCTCCACTATTCCTACAAATCTTACCAGTAAACTTTATTCGTTTCTATTACAGGCCTGAGCCCAGAAGACATTTAAGCCAGTGGGAGATATAAGGCTTTTACCTTTTTGCTGACCATCTGTTCTCACACCCTCCCCTTCTAAATAATGGTAAATGCAACAATCTTGCAGATAGTAAACATCTCCTGAACTCTTTCCTCTTTGACCAGTTGCTAGGTAATGTTAACTATCTCTTACCAGTCTGTACATTCTTGTATTCATACAATTGGTAAAATATTTAGATTGCACGTAGTTCCAGGCTAGGTTTATGAGGTCGCATTCTGAGTAATATTGACTATTAGATAATATTCATATTGGCCAAGGAGAGGAAGTCCAGAGTAGCTAGAGATCACTCTTTTAAGATAGGGACCAATGGGGCGCCTGGGTGGCTCAGTGGGTTAAAGCCTCTGACTTCAGCTCACATTATGATCTCGGGGTCCTGGGATCGAGCCCTGCGTCGGGCTCTCTGCTTGGTGGGGAGCCTGCTTCCCCCACCTCTCTCTCTGCCTGCCTCTCTGCCTGCTTATGATCCCTCTCTCTGTCAAATAAATAAACAAAATCTTAAAAAAAAAAAAAAAAAGATAGGGACCAACATACACTTTCTCTAAAAAGTTTGGCAAAATTTGAGTGTCATCAAAGAAGGGTATTAGAAATGAAACATCACTATCTAGAAACATAGCTAGAATGATAGTTTTACCTCTTCATACAAGACAAATGCCAATCCTTCTTGTATGCCCTGTGACAGTCCAATGAACTTACCTTGGCAAAAGAAGGAAAAGCTAACACCTTGACAAAAGAAGGAAAAGCTAAACTCCGGGCCCAAGGACACAGTGCAGATTGCTACTGCTCTTGCTCCTTTCCTCTTTAAGAACTATACAAGGACTTCATCTCCAGAACAGAACACTGACTGATAGGGGCCAACTGCTTGCAGTGAAAGAGAACTCAACAGATCCTACCATCAGCTTCTGGAATGACTTTGACTAAGTCCCAATGGCTCCAATGTGTTCAGTGATGAGAGTTAAACTAGGTTAAATCTGAGGTCCCTACCACACACTATTGGCACTCCAGAACCCTATACATAATTTTGCATAGTGTTTATAGCACTTGAGAATCAACAACTACTCTGTGTACAGTAGTACATGTTATACCCCAAGAAAGGTTACAGAGTTGGAAAAGCTCCAGAGAAAGACAACTGAAGTAGCCAGGGAAATAGAGAAGGCTTCTTTATCTGGAGCATCTAGAAAGATTTGGAAGGTTGGGCCAGAAGGAAAAATCTGTCAGTGGGAGAAGACAGGATCAAAATGTCTAAAATAATGAGGAGGATAGACAGGGCGAATTTGAGTAATCTCCCACCACCCCCACCCCCACCCTGCCCTGCAGGTGCCAGCAAGATGGGGAGGGGCACCTGGCTGGCTCAGTTAGAGTGGAATGTGTGGCTCTTGATCTCAGGGTCTTCAGTTAGGGCCCCACACGGGGTATAGAGATTACTTAAAAATATATATTTTTTAAGTGACAGGAAAGTTGCCAGGGCACCCCCAAGTTTACTGTCAGAGCTGGGATCAGCATGGGCATCAGAAGTAGCAAGACATCTGTCACTCAGTTTATTGGAGACAGAGAATTTTTAAAGTGCTAAACCATCTTATTCTCTTATACTTCCCAAGTTAGTTAGCACAGAGATAGCAGGGAAAAGTGGAATTTCACCCAGGTACTCTCTACCCAGTTTGCTTTTCTTTATTTTTAAAGATTTCATTTATTTATTTGAGAGAGAGAGAGAGAACATGAGTATGGGAAGTGCAAAGGGAGAGGGAGAAGCAGACTCCCTGAGTGAGGAGGCTGATTTGGGTCTCTATCCCAGAACCCCGAGATCATGACCCAAGCCCAAAGTCAGATGCTTAACAGACTGAGCCACCCAGGTGCCCCTCTTTTCTTTCTTTTTTATTTATTTGAGAGAGAGAGGGAGGGAGAGAATGAGCGAGCTGGGAGGCAGGAGGAGCAGAGGGAGGGGGCAAGCAGACTTGGCACTGAGTCTGGTGTGGGAATCAATCCCATGACCCTGAGATCATGACTAAATTGAAATTAAGAGTTGGATGCTTAACTGGCTGAGCCACCCAGGTGCCTCTCCCAGTTTGCTTTTCTGAACTCCTCTCTACTAGGCCAAATCTTTTCTTTTTTAATTTCTTTATTATCATTACTATTATTATTAATTCTAAGTAGACTCCACACCCAATGTGGGGCTTGACTTTGGGACCCTAAGACTAAGAGTCACATGTTCTACCGCCTGAGCCAGCCAGGTGACCCTAGGCAAAGTCTTTTCAACCTTCAAAGTCCTTTAGTCTCTCTCTGTCTCAGTTTGCCTGGACATCAACGTTTTAATCCTTTACAACAACATTTTCATCCAATGACTTAGCTATGGTGTTTGTTTTAAGATTTTATTTTTAAGTAATCTCTACACCCAATATAGGGCTCAAACTCGTGAACTTAATCACAAGATTAAGAGTCACATGCTCTAGCAACTGAGCCAGCCAGGCACCCCACTTATTATTTTAAATAAAGACAGGAGCAGTAACAGTACCTTGGGAAGCTATATTGGAGCCTGAGGGGGAAGGAAAATCAGTGAAGAATGGTACTATTTTTATTGAAAAATTTGATGTTTTGTTTATCAGGGGTTGTTTTGTATTAATTTTGATTTTTTAAAACTATTGCTTTAAAACATAATTTATCTTGACTACTGAGTTTGTTGGTACTCCACTTTTATTTTGCACCCAGGACAAAGAGCCTCACCAGTCCCACCTGCCTCTTAGTCCTGGCCCCAGAAGATAGATCCCGTGATGTGGGCGAGCACTGCTATTGGATTCAGGGATGACTGGTTTGAATACTAGTTCTGCCCACCTCTTACTCTGGGTTACTTTGAGAAGGTTCTTTAATCTCTTCACTTTTTTTCTTTTCTCTTGTTGAAGACGGTTTACCTGCTTCCAGGGTTACCATGAAGAATAAATTATGGGATGTCCTGCATACTGTCTAGCACCCCACAATAACCTACATTGTAATAGGTACCCAATAAATATTATTACCTCCTTTCTGATGAGAGGCATAATACTCCATCCCACATTCTTCCCTCCCACATTCTTTCCTTTTGTTTAACCACACCCTTAAGCACACCCTAGGGGCATAACATCCTTGCTCAGCCCTGGAGATATGACTATGACACACACCTATTCTTATAGTATTTTCCCCCTAATAAGCCATTCGTTGTCAAGCTGGACTTCTAGGCCTTTTTCTTCCCTCTTACGGTCTTTCACCCACTGGAGGTCATTTTGCATACACTTCACTTTCACAGAATACATATGAAACTATTATTGGACCACTTTGACCTATTAAAAATGACAATTTTATATGGTTCAACTTAATACAATACTATGGGATCACTTAAAAAACAAAAGATTTGGGGCACCTGGGTGGCTCAGTTGTTAAGTGTCTGCTTTCGGCTCAAGTCATGATCCCAGGGTCCTGGGATCAAGCCCCACATCGAGCTCTCTGCTCGGCGGGAAGCCTGCTTCTCCCTCTCCTACTCCCTCTGCTTGTGTTCCCTCTGTTGCTGTGTCTCTGTCAAATAATAAATAAAATCTTAAAAAATAAATAAATAAAATAAATATTTCTCCATAAACCATAAATGATATTCAACACTAGCATAGGTATACTGTTAAATAAAGCGAAATGAATAACAACAAATATATATACTGTTGTTATATATATATCTGTATATAAGTAAATATAATCAGGCTGAGGGGGGGGAGTCAGAATACTGGTTGGTGTTAGTAAAAACTTCTTGGCAGAATGCAAGGATCCCATGTGACAACTATTTACTCCCAAGCTTGAAGTTCAGTTTTCATTTTCTTTTTAACAAGGTGGGATAGTTTTATCCTGAACATTTTGGTCCTCCATTTGGAACATACAGTTGCATATTACATTAAAACAACAAGTTCTTAAAAAACAAAACAAACAGACAATAAGTTCTTGGTGTCTGGGTGTCAGTCATTAAGCATCTGCCTTTAGCTCAGGTCATGATCCCAGGATCCTGGCATTGAGAACCACATCCAGCCCCCTGCTCAGCGGGAAGCCTGCTTCTCCCTCTCTCACTCACCCTGCTTGTGTTCCCTCTCTCACTGTGTCTCTTTGTCAAATAAATAAATAAAATCTTTTAAAAAACAACAACAACTAAGTTCTTGGTCTTTGCAATCTAAACACCTATGACCACGATCAACAAACAAAATAAAATCTATCTAAAAGAAATCAAAGTGAAATCCAAATCCTTCAAATAGGAATAAATGTTTATATTATTTTTTATCAACTCTATGAGTTATATACTGTGGCAGACTGCGTATGAGCATATAAGTATATATAATTACTTACATTTATCCCACCTCCTGGGATTCACATCCGTGTGTCATCCTTTCTCCTTGAGCACAGGCAGGACGTGTGGATTGCTTCCAGCCTCAATAGAATGCAACAAAGGACATGAAGTATCACTTCCATAACTACATCACATAATACTGCAACTTCTTTCTGGCTAGCAGACTCTCTGTTGATTCTCTTTTGCTGAATTTGATGAAGTAAGCCACCCTAAGAAAGAGCCCACATGGTAAGGAACTGAAAACAGACTCTAGCTGAAGCCCTCAATCTGCCACCTGCAGGAACCGAAATCCTGCTAACCACTCTGAACTGGGAAGCGCATTCTGCCCCAGCTGAGCCTCAGCTGAGACTCTGGCCCAGGCTGGCACTTCCACTGCAGCCTCATGAAAGATTCTGAAGCCAAAGAGCCGTCTCTGACCCCCAGAGTGCGAGATAATGTTATTTAAGATAGTGTTATTTAAGCCACTAAGTCTGTGGCAATTTGTTATGCAGCAATGGATAACAAATACAAATACATAAAAATAACTTTGAAATTATTTTATTGTGCACCTGTGCAATTGTATCTGCAAGATAAATTCTTTTTTTTTTTTTTTAAAGATTTTATTTGACAGAGAGAGAGAGAGAGAGTGAGAGTGAGAGAAGAAACACAAGCAGGGGAAGTGGGGGAGAGGGAGAAGCAGGCCTCCCACTGAGCAGGGAGCCCGAAGTAGGTCTCAATCCCAGGACCTTGGGATGGTGACCTGAGCTGAAGGCAAACTGAGCCACCCAGGCACCCCTGCAAGATAAATTCTTATACATGGAATCTGTGGCTTTAAGGACATGAGGACATGAGCCCTTAGGGCTTTAATTTTTTTTAAAGATTTGTTTACTTATTTATTTAGAGAGCATGTGAGCATGGGGAAGGGCAGAAGGAGAGGACAGAGAATCCCAAGTGGACTCTGCATTGAGCACAGACTACAGAACTGGGCATGACCCGGAGACCCCGACCTGAGTCTAAAGCAAGAGTCAGAGGCTCAGCTAATTGAGCCACCCAGGAACCCCACCCTCAGGACTTTAAAAGGTATTGAGGCCTTTCAAAGTCCTTCCCTAACTTTGTACCAACAAAATTCTGATAAAGACATTTTCATTGAAATGTTCTAAACTACAAATGTGTAGGGGTGCCTGGTTGGCTCAGTTGGTGGAACAGGAACTCCTAATCTCAGAGTTGTGAGTTCAAGCCTCACATTGGGCAGGGAGCCTACTTAAATAATAATAATAATTTTAAAATAAAATATAGATGTATAAAGAGTAAAATGTGAAAATCTCTATTCAGCTTCTCTCTCTCCTTCCTTTCCTCTTCATAGCAGTAACCACCAATTGCTATAATTTGGTGAGAACCGCTAGGGTTTTGCTTTTCCCCTCTGGATGTGATAGATATTTAGACCACTGAGAAGTGGTCCTGGGTTCTTAACCTAGGGTATGTGTAAAGTATCAGAAATTGTTCAGTATCAGTGCATATATGTTTGTACAAATATACTGGTTTTTTCCTTACATAAGTGGACTCATGCTATATGTAGTATGCTACAATTTCCTTTTCACTTAATATTATTTTCAAGATGTTTCTAAATTAGCACATGTGAATATAATTATACCTCAGGCTTATTCAGTATGAATATAAAATAAGTATAGTTGTACTTAATACTCCCCCCCCTTTTTATTGGAGTACTGTTGACACACAATGTTACATTGGTTTTCAGCATACAACATAGTGATTCAACAACTTTGTTATGCTATGCTCACCACAAGTGTAGCTACCATGTGTCACCATACAGTTCTATTACAATATCACTGACTACATTCCCTATGTTGTACTTTTTATTCCTGTGACTTATTCATTTCATAACTTGGAGCCTGTGCCTGCCATGCTCCTTCACCCATTTTTGCCCATCCCCCCACACTTCCGCTGAGGCAAACACCAGTTTGTTTTCTGTATTTATAGGTCTGTTTCTGCTTTGTTCTTCTGTTTTATTTTTTTAGATTCTACATATAAATGAAATCATATGGTATTGGTCTTTTTCTGTCTGACTTATTTCACTTAGCATTAAACCCTCTAGGTCCATCTAAGTTCTTATAGATGTCAAAATCTCATTCTTTTTATGGCTGAGTAGTATTTAATTGTATAAACACATCACATCTTCTTTATCCATTCACCGATAGATATCTTGGCTTCCGTATCTTGGCTTTTATAAATAATGCTGCAATAAACATAGGGGTGTATAGATCTTCTTAAATCAGTATTGTTTTCTTTGGGTAAATAGCCAGTAACAAAATTACTGGATTGTATAATATTTCTATTTTTAATTTTTTGAGGAATCTCCATACTGTTTTCCATAGTAACCACTTCCCTCTCGATGAACAAAACTAAATCTCTTGAGGCCTTGGCTGGCTCAGTCAGTGGAGTGTGCAACCCTAAATCTTCAGGTTCTGGGTTCAAGCCCCACCGTAGGTATAGAGATTACTTAAAAGAAAAAGAAAAGCTGTTAAAAAATTGTTATTTAAATAAACAAACAAAAACTAAATCTCTTCAGCTGCATAGGAAATGATCCCAAAGTTGAAATCACCTGAGTACTTCCATAAAGTTATATTCTACACTTACATTTCTTTAAATAGTAATTACATTCATTTTCTTGAGGAGCTATAACAGAGTACCACAAACTGGGTAGCTTAAACAATAGAAACTTATTGTCTCATAATTCTGGAGTCTAGAAGTCCAGATTAAGGCATCAGCAAGTTTGGTCCCTCGGAAGACTGTAAGACCTAATCTGTTCCATCTTTCTCTCCTAGCTTCTGGTCATTTTGTTGGTAGTATTTGACATTCCTTTGCTTTTAGATTCCTACCTTCTTCACCTGGAATTTTCCCTGTAAGTGTCTGTCTCTAAATGTACTCCCCTTTTTTAAATGTCTACTTTTTTTTTTTTTTTTTTTTTTTGACAGGCAGAGATCACAAGTAGGCAGAGAGGCAGGCAGAGAGTGGAGGAAGCAGGCTCCCCGCTGAGCAGAGAGCCCGATTCAGGGCTCCATCTCAGGCACCTGGAATCATGACCTGAGCCAAAGGCAGAGGCTTAACCCACTGAGCCACTCAGGCGCCCCTAAATGTCCCCTTTTATAAGGATACCAGGGCTTACTAAAGGACACCAGATAAGAAGCCCATTCCCCTGTAATAGGACCTCATCTTAATTGCAACTGCTATGATTCTATTTCTAATAAGGTCACATTCTGAGGCACTGGGGATGAGGACTTTAACTGAATGGGGGGGGCACAATTCAACCCATTATATATAGTGATAAACCTCTCTGCCCCCTCAATTGCCACAAAAAAATCAGTCCTTTGTTATTATACACAAACATATTCCCTTTTCCTATGGATACAGTTTTGATTAAATTTTTTCCTCTCAATTTTATTTAACTAAAAGGAGATATTTAGAGATGTAATTTTGCTTGGCACCCATGGGAAATGGTTAGTCATGTTATACTTGGCATACCGTTGGTCTGCCCTGCATTTTCTTTTCCTTTTCCTTTTTTTTTTTTTTTTAATTTTATTTATTTATTTGACAGAGATCATAAGTAGGCAGAGAGGCAGGCAGAGAGAGAGAGAGGAGGAAGCAGGCTCTCTGCCGAGCAGAGAGCCTGATGCGGGGCTTGATCCCAGGACCCTGGGATCATGACCAGAGCTGAAGGCAGAGGCTTTAACCCACTGAGCCACCCAGGCGCCCCTGCCCTGCATTTTCAATACAGGAAATATGTACAGGAATATTATTGGGCCCACCAAATGCCAACTTTCAACCATATCTCATTACCTGGGCAGATTGTCACCTGAAAAATCTGTCTTAATTTTCAGCATTCTGATGACAGAAAGAAAATCCTAAGGGTAAACTTCAACAGGACAAGGCTCAAAGACAAAACAAGATACCTTGAAAAAGGTCAAGGTAGAAGCAGCAGGCAGTCAGGCCAACCTGAGAAAAAAAGAAACAATGGCAAATCCATGTTCTTGGCCTTTCCAGTTTCTGGGGACTGCCCATATGCCTTGGCTCATGGCTGCCTTCCATCTTCAAAATCAGCCATCACCTCACTCTGACCTCTGCTTTCGTTAACACATCTCCTGCTCTCTCACTTTCCAGCCTCCCTCTCTGACAAAAAAAGGACCATTGCAGCTGTGTTGGGCCTGCCCAAATAGGCCAGGATAGTCACCTCATCTCAAGGCCAGTTGATTAGCAGCCTCAATTCTGTCTGCAACCTTAATTCCCTAGAGCTGTTGAACGCAACTTGTTCACAAATTCTGGGAATTAAGACACGGACATCTTTGGGGGCCATGATTCTGCCTACCCCAAGGGGCTAGGTTACTATCCAACAAAGTAAACTCCAACACAAAGAAAAAGGGGGAAAGAGTGACATTACAGGGGCACCTGGCTGTCTCAGTCAGTAGAACGTGCTACTCTTGATCTCTGAGGAGGTGAGTTTGAGCTTCATGCTGGGGAGAACCTCTGAATCCTAGGCAGGGAGAGTGGAAGGAAAGAGGATTGGATAGGAAGAGCCTTGGCTCTTGCAGCTCTGAGGAGAGCTCAGCCAGGCCAGTGCAGGACCCCAACACAGAGATTGGAGGAGCCCCACAATGGATAGGAATGGCCTGGTTCTAGCTCTCCTGCAGGCACTGCCACCGGCCAGGAGTGGTCTGGGAGGAACATGCTCTCAGTGTAAACACTGTGGTAGATTCTGAAGGCAGTACTGCTGGACATGGCCAGCTAACTACCCTGCTCACATCGGGCTATCACTTAAGGGGAGATCTGAGCAGTGTTCCCCACGGCTGCCGCACAAGTTTAATAAAAGAAAAAATTTCCGTTTGGTTGAGGCATAATTTACGTCTTCTTTTTTCTTCCACTACCACAAAAGGTGATTAGGTGACAGAGACCAATATGCATGGGTCCAAATCTTGGGGTTCCCACTTACCAACTGTGTGACCTTCGACAATGTATTCATCTCTCTGAGCCTCAGTTTTCTCTCATTTAGAGTAGGGAGGAAGATAGTAGTAATTTCCCACAGGGTTGTTTGGGGAATTAAATGAGATGCTCATGGAAAGCTAAGCTCCTGGCACTTTGCAAACATGCCCCCATTAATGCTCCCATTTCCTTCGGCGTACCAGTGTAAGCATCGGAGGAGCACCTACAGCCTTCAAGGGCACTTACACAAGAGGGATCAGCAACCCTTCACCTTAGCTAAGAACAGGATAAAAAGAAATATGCAAGAAACGTGTAGCTATAGAAGAGAGAAGTATCTGATGAGTACGATATCCAGCACTCACACCACCGGTGTGGAAGCAAGGGGATATGTGAGATCTCCTATCATGAGGAAGACCTGAAAAGAGATAAGAACGGTTGTGGCCTTGGAGGCTTGGGAATCACAGCTGACCTCCCAGCCACACAGCTTCCTTACAACTTCAAAGAGCCACTGTCCTTACTCCTTGACCGATGCTTACAGCTGCAGGGCCCTGATGGACTTACCCCAAGTGTGTCCCTCCTGTGACCTCTAGCTCACCACATTCAAACTCTTTCTGTTTCAACTTTTAAAAGCAGGCACAAAAGCCGAGCAAAGCCCTCCTCTCTCCTTTAAAGCAAGAAGGCCGTTTCAGCAATATTATTGGGTGGTCATCTTCTATAGACAACAGCAGTTAGAAAAGATCATGGAACGTGCCATCAATAACAGCAATACAAGGTAAAATTTTTTTTTTAAAGATTTTATTTATTTATTTGACAGAGTTCACAAGTAGGCAGAAAGGCAGGCAGGGGGGCGGGGAAGCAGGCTCCCTGCTGAGCAGAGAGCCGGATGCAGGGCTTGATCCCAGGCACCCTGGAATCATGACCCCAGCCGAAGGCAGAGGCTTTAACCCACTGAGCCACCCAGGCGCCCCAACAAGGTAAAATTCTTAAGAACAAACTCAGGACTTTCGCAAGAGCCATATGAGGAACACAGAAACACTTCCCAGGCCAGAAAAGAAAGATGTGAATAAAGGAAGACGTAGATGGATTTAGTGTATTATTAGATAAGAAGTCCTAAGATTTTAAAAAAAATGTCAACCTGTAAATAATCTATTCATTTAAAACAATATTTACATTTAGATCCTGTAAAATATTTACTCATGTAAAAATGATGATACTAAAACCACAAACAGGATTTGGGAGCATGAAGCCACTGATTCGAAAGTTCTCAAGGAAACCCAAAATTAATTTGGGGGCTGGAGGGATGCAGGACTGTATGCTTCAGAGAGATCAAAAAAGAAAAAAAAGGGTGCTTTCATTAAGCATACAACTTGAAATGGCTAAATACAGAGTCTTTCCAAGGACTGTTAGCAGCACAGTGTAGAACAACGTAAATGACGTGAGGGGACTGTTTCTAGGTAACCACGGGGACTCTCCGTGAAAAGCCAGAAGCTTCTGACCAATACTTCAGTTGACAGTTGCCTCCTTTGAGCTGGGTGGTCATGTGATCGTGGTGGGGCTGAAGACCCTAAACCTTTGATCCATATGTTCCTTTGTTCCCACACACAATGATCACAATGAGAAGGATTCTTCTCCCAATGGAGACAGGGATAGGGCCCTTGTGCTTTGATTTGATGACGTGGGGCGAGGGGTGAAGGGAAGATGGCCAGTGTGGGATCCCCAGAAGGGGGAGATGCCACAGTTTATGTTCCACCACGAAGAAGTGTTCTTTCGCAGTGCCCCAGGATGAAATATTTACCAGCGTTTACGGGACTTATTTACCCTCCTATTGTCTTATCCCTTCCATTCCCTGCCCCAAGGCTTGGGAATGCTCTCAATTTAAACAAAAAAGGGGGTGGGGAGTGGTGCCTGGGTGGCTCAGTGGGTTAAGTCTCTGCCTTCGGCTCAGGTCATGGTCTCAGGGATTGAGCCCCAAATCAGGGCTCTCTGCTCAGCAGAGAGCCTGCTTCTGCCTGTCTCTCTGCCTACTAGTGATCTTTCTGTCAAATAAATAAATAAAATTTTAAAGAAAAAAGACAAAAAACGGCAAAACAATACATAACAGCATGTGCAAACACACACACACACACACACACACACACACACGCACACGATAGGAGTATGCTGAAAACTTACCAGCAGCAGTGTGTCTAGAGGAAAGATAATGAGGACAGTCCTATCTTTAATTTCTTAGCTCACCCCGGCAGCCTCAACCTGTGGGTATGCAAGCCTTTCCTTAGATGGGTTTGGATGTTCCTGCAAAGCCCTGTGAAGTCGGCAACATAAACCCTTGGAAAAATGTGGAGGGTGAAACCACTTTGAGTAACTGCGAATGGCTGGCACCTACAGTGTTATAAAAACTTCGAGTGAGTCACCCAGAATGACGGGGGACCTTGTTGCAAGCATGCATGCTCGCACGTGTGCCTGAAAGCAAGCCGGGGGGCCTGGGGAAGGCAGGGGGTGGGAACGGGGTGAGGGGGTGGGGACGGAGTGGGGGGTGGGGGACGGGGTTGTGCTTCGTGAAGGCTTCGCGCCTGGTTGTGAGGATGTCCGAGGGGAGGGGCCGAAATGGCCGGCAGGGGCATTTGGCTGCAGTCTTAAGCTCCTAGCAGCCTCAAGATTTGACAACTACTTAGTGGTAAGTTTGTTTAAAATAGAAGATGGGGCGCCTGGGTGGCTCGGTTGGTTAAGCCTCAGCCTTTGGCTCAGGTCATGATCTCAGGGTCCTGGAATGGGTCCTGGAATCAAGCCCCCGCATCGGGCTCCCGGCTCAGCAGGGAGCCTGCTTCTGCCTCTGCTGCTCCCCCTCCTTGTGCTCTCTTGCTCTCTCTGTCCAATAAATAAATAAAATCTTTAAAAAAGTAAAATAAAAATAGCAGACGAGGTGGTCTCTTTTAATAGCTATGCACTTCCATTTGCCACTAGAAACACCATTTGCCACTAGAACCACCACGGACAACTACTGTTTAGAGTTTAAAGCATCTTCTTTGAATTTTGAAAATAGTTTGTTAAACCATTTATGTATGCCCCGTGTGTTATTTTGGTAGTGCAGTTTTACAGAATTCAATATCGATGACCTAAAATTTCCTTTGTTTATCATTGTATTGTTTATCTCAATGTTTGCCATTAGTTCTGAATTGAAATTCATAGACTTCCCAGTATTTGCTAAATACCGAAAGGAGAGCTCTAAGTGTGGGAAGGGACTTACTGTACTCTGTGAGCTTGTGGCCTGGCCAGGGCCTATTCCCAAATCCCAGCCCTGCAGGTGGTTGGGCAGCAGCTGCTGTCTATTAACCTCTCATGTAGAAGAGCTGGTGGGGGGGTGCCTGGGTGGCTCAGTGGGCTAAGCCTCTGCCTTTGGCTTAGGTCATGATCTCAGGTCCTGGGATGGAGCCCCATATTGGGCTCTCTGCTCAGCAGGGGGCCTGCTTCTCCCTCTCTCTGCCTGCCTCTCTGCCTACTTGTCATCTCTCTCTCTGGGTCTAATAAATAAATAAAATCTTAAAAAAAAAAAGAGCTGGTGGGAATCAAAGGCACCTCACACTTTGTGGTGTTGCTCAGACAGACAGGGGTCCAACCCCCCAGTAAGCTGTTCCGGGTCCTGAGGGAGGAGTGGGCTGCATTGAACTGAGGAGTATGTGTCCTAGAAGCTCTGTCCCACTAATGTCTCTTTAGAAACCCAAGAGGGAGAGGGTAAGACACCAGGAAAGGTCATGGAGGCAAGGGTCTCAGAGCTGTGGAAATAGGGGTGGACAATACTGAGGGTTTTTTTAAAAAAAAAGTATTTATTTATTTTTAGAGAGGGAGACAGAGAGAAAGCACAGGGGGAAGGGCAGAGAGAGAGGGAGAGAATCCCAAGCAGACTCCCCAGTGACGGTTCGGCTCAGTCCCATGACGACCCTGAGGTCATGACCTGAGCTGAAATCAAGAGTCAGACGCTTAAACAACTGAGCCACCCAGGTGCCAGGTGTCACAGCACCAGGCAGAAACCTCACACCAAGTAGCAGTTGTCCCTTTAGGTCTCTCTCCAACATTTGCAGGGCCTGGGAGGAGAGTTCCAATGGAGGGAAGTTCACATATATGTCTACATATTAAATAATCATAACTAAAGCCTATAATATATTCTATCCTGTCTTCACTCTACCTTTAAATAACAAAATTTTTTAAATGTATATATGAAAACTATGATTTTATATGAGTAAAAGTTGGCAAAATGTCCAAGACAATGGAATTTAATAATTATGGTGTATTGGTGCATGTCTGGTGTACTGTTGATAGGGCAGTGAATGTAGGATGAGTAAAAGCAAAATAGAATTCACAAGTTATTGTATATTTTTTGTCTTCATTTCATCAAAATTGCTAATTATGCTGTTAGGATTATAACAGCATAATTTGTGGTCTATTGACAGAAATGCCAAATTAGAGAATAATTTTTTTTTTAAGATTTTATTTATTTGACAGACAGAGATCACAAGTAGGCAGAGAGGCAGGCAGAGAGGGAAGGAAGCAGGCTCCCCGCTGAGCAAAGAGCCTGATGCAGGGCTTGTTCCCAGGACCCTGGGGTCATGACCTGAGCCCAAGGCAGAGGCCTAACTCACTCAGCCATCCAGGCACCCCTAGAGAATAATTTTCGAGTCTGTATAGTTCTTAGATGGTTTTTATTCAATCCAACTTTGAGATACTTCATTCTGCTAAGGCAGTAGCCAGTCCTTCTGCTGGCTGGATTTGTCACTAAGTTTCTTCAATTCAGAAATGAACCCTAAGTTTTGCATAGTATACTCAAGAACTGTATTGGAATTGCATATGATAAATTGACATTGCAGAAAATATTAAATAATTTAATTTCATCATATAAATTGCTATCACTTATACATAATGCAATGTTTCATTTCTTTCTTTCTTTCTAAAGATTTTCTTTAAAAAAAAAAATTCAGGGGCACCTGGGTGGCTCAGTGGGTTAAGCCACTGCCTTCAGCTCGGGTCCTGATCTCGGGGTCCTGGGATCGAGCCCCGTGTCAGGCTCCTTACTCAGTGGGGAGCCTGCTTCTCTCTCTGCCTCTGCCTGCCTCTCTGCCTGCTTGTGCTCTCTGTCTCTCTCTCTGTCAAATAAATAAATAAATAAAATCTTAAAAAATAAAATAAAATAAAAAAATAAATAAATCATTTATTTGACACAGAGAGAGAGAGTACATGAACACAAGCAGGGGGAGCATGTTGGAAAGGGAGAGGGAGCAGGTTGAGTTCAGCAGGTTGAGTTCAGCAGGGAGCCTGAACTCAATCCCAGGACCCTGGGATCAGGACCTGAGCTGAAGGCAGATGCTTAACCGACTGAGCCACCCAGGCATCCCCAATGTTTCATTTCTTAAAGCAGTATCTAGAATCATACAATATTTCTATTTTTTTTAGTATTTTTTTTAAAGATTTTTGTTTATTTATTTGACAGACAGAGATCACAAGCAGGCAGAGAGGCGGGGGGTGGGGGGCGGCGGGGAGCATGCTCCCTGCCGAGCAGAGAGCCCAATCCCTGGGATCATGACCTGAGCCAAAGGCAGAGGCTTTAACCCATTGAGACACCTATGTGCCCCTAAAGTATTTTTTAAATAAGGAAACTTTTTCTTTCTTATTTTTTAGTAATCTCTATATCCAACATGGGGCTCAAACTTATAACCCAGAGATCAGGAGTTGAATGTTCTTTTTAAAATCTTTATTTATTTACTTATTTTTTACAAAATTTTATTAGAGAGAGAATGAGAGAGTGAATGAGAGAGAGTGCAAGTGGGGGGAGCTGAGGGACAGAGGGAAAGGGAGAGAATCTTAAGGAGGCTCCCCTGAGCCCGGAGTCCAGCTTGGGCTCAATCTCATGACCCTGAGATCCATGACCTGAGTTGAAATCAAAAGTCAAATATTCAATGGGCTATGCCACCAAGGCACCTCTTCTTTTTTTAAAGATATATATATATATATATATATATATATAAATATATATATATATAAATATATATAAAATATATATATATATTTTTTTTTAAGTAATCTCTACACCCAATGTGGGGCTCTAACCCACAACCTTGAGATCAAGAGTCACATGCTCCACGAACTAAGCCAACAAGGCACCCCACACATCTTCTATCTTGTCTAAATGAAGTCTTATTGCTCTAGGATCTTTTTTTTTTAAAGAATTTATTTATTTATTTATTTATTTATTTATGAGAGAGAGAGTGGGGGAGGGGCAGAGGGAGAGAGAAAATCTCAAGCAGACTCCCAGGTGAGCTCAGAACCCAAAGTGGGGCTTGATGTGAAGACTCATGGTTTGAGCCGAAATCATGAGTTGGTCACTTAACCGACTGAGCCAGCCAGGCACCCCCACACCCCTTAGGAAAAAGAAATGGAAGGCACCTGGCTGGCTCAGTCCACTGAGCATGTAACTCTTAATCTCAGGGTTGTGAGTTCAAGCCCCATGTTGGGTATAGAGACTACTTAAAAATAAAATCTTTGGGGGCACCTGGCTGTCTCAGTCAGTTAAGTGAAGTGTCTGACTCTTGATTTAGGCTCAGGTGGTGATCTCAGGTTGGTGAGCTGGAGCCCCATGTCAGGCTTGGAGCTGAGTGCGGAGCCTGCTTAGGATTCTCTCTCTCTTTCCCTCTGCCCCCTTCCCCTGCTTGCCCCCTCTCTCTCTCTCTCTCAAAATAAATAAATAACCCCTCAAATGTAATAATAACAAAATAAATGTAGTAAGACTCAGTGACTGCAAAATTTTTTGTAGGGGTGGAGGGGAATATGTTTAAAATGACCGTTCTTTTAGGGCCACCTGGGTGATTCAGTGGGTTAAGCCTCTGCCTTCAGCTCAGGTCATGATCTCAGGGCAGGATCCTGGGATGGAGCCCTGCATCAAGCTCTCTGCTCAGCAGGGGTGTGCTCCCCCTCCCCCTCTGCCTGCCTCTCTGCCTACTTGTGATGTCTCTCTCTCTGCCAAATAAATAAATAAAATCTTTTACAAAAATAAATAAAATGACCATTCTTTTATAAAACGGTGATACTAGTATCATAGATGGTAATTAAAAAAAAATTAATGTCCTCACTTGGCAAAGTAATGAAGTGGCAATCTTATGTCTTTCCCCAGAAGGTGTTAGACCATTTTAATGGTCTTTGAATTCCAGAAATTGGTAAATCACTGACTTAGGCAGTGATCTAACACTCTCTGACCTCAGGAGCATCACAGTGGTGTTCTATGGCCTCAGTGAGCCAAAATCTAGCTGATAAGAACTCTCTAAATGTCATTTGCTAAAATGTTAGCCTTGTGTTCAACATAGAGCTCTGGTACATGAGTATCACCAATTTCTACCAAACGACTTATGAAAATAGTGACACAGCAAAGTGACCTGGTGACTGAATTGTATGGGCTATTTACATGTCAAATAAAAGGAGGGTTCCAGACATGCTAATGTCTTTGAGGTTGCAGGTAGCATTGGGAACATGGAGTCAGGAATTAGATAGCCAAGGGTTGAGTCCCCGCTTTGCATCTTCCCATATCACACCCATTAGACAAATTACTGATCTTAAGACTTACCTTTAAAATGGGGGTAACAGGGGTACCTGGGTGGCTCAGTCGGCTAAGCATATGACTCTTGATTTCGGCTCAGGTCTTGATCTCTGGGGTGTGAATTCAAACCCCATGTTGGGCTCCTCCATGGTGGGCCATGGAGCCTACTTCAAAAATAAATAAATAAATAAATAAATAAATACAAACAAACAAAGTGGAGGTAACATTGGGGCACCTGGCTGGCTCAGTCAGTAGAGCACAAGAGTCTTGGTCTCAGGGTGGTGAGCTCAAGCTCCAAGTTGGGCATTAAGCTTACTTAAAAAATATATATATATTAAGACGATGGAGGTGACATTAATGATGCCAACTTTCTAAGACTGGTCTGAAGATTAAGTGAGGTACGGATAAAGCCCTTAATACAGTATCTACCATATAGCAAGCACTCAATACACATGCATTGTATCTAAGCCAAGAGAGAAAGGCAATACAGACTGTAGGAAAAGAATTCTGAGGTCCACACATGGACAAGAGTGACAAGATGGGACAAGAGTGACAGGACTTTAGGGAAGTTCAAAAATGTTTTTTTTTCCCCTAAAGATTTATTTATTTATTTACTTGACAGACAGAGATCACAAGTAGGCAGAGAAGCAGGCAGAAAGAGAGAGAGAGGAAGAAGCAGTCTCCCTGCTGAACAGAGAGCCCAACACGAGGCTCGATCCCAGGATCCTGAGATCATGACCTGAGCCGAAGGCAGAGGCTTTAACCCACTGAGCCACCCAGGTGCCCCTCAAAAATGTTTTTAAAGGTCAATGTAAAAAGAGAAAACAGAATGGTTTAATTTGGGTTTAATTAGAATTGTTGTAAAGCGGCAAGTAAATCATTGGGATCCAAAGGATAAGTAAGAGAAAATGGAAAGACTAAGAGCCAGCAGGAGACACTTGGCTCTGGAGAAAATGGTCTCTGAAAGGGAGAGTTATCGAGTAAGCATTGGGTGAGACCGCAGGGCAGAGAGGCCCACTGGTCTGCATATGACACCCAAGATTTATACCAGAAGCTTAGTAACAAGGTATTTTATTTATTTGTCAGAGAGACAGCACACAAACAAGGGGAGCAGCTGAGGGAGAAGCAGGCTCCCTGCCAAGCAAGGAGCCAGATGTGGGACTCTATCTCAGGACCCTGATCATGACCTCAGTGGAAGGTGGAGTCTTAACTCAGTGAGCCACCCAGGAATCCCTAGATTCTGGATTTTTAAAAAGTTAGTTAAAAGTTATTTTTTTTTTTAACTGAGAAAATTTAAATGTGGCCCATATTTTAAGTGATACTATTTAACTAGGGTTAATTTTCTTAAGTGTGATAATTGTGGTTATGAAGGAGACCGTCCTTATTCCTAGTTGCTGCATGGAAATTACTTTAGGGCAAAATGTCATGCGATCAGCCATTTACTTTCAAAAGATGCAGGGGGAAGATATCTCTCTGTAGAGATGGATGATAAAGGCAATAAGGCAAAATGCTACCAAGCAGTGAATCTAGATGGATAGAGGAATGTTCATTTATATTATAGCACTATACTGTGAACTTTTCTGTAAATGTGAATATTTCCTAAATAAAAAGTTTGGGGGGGGGGGGAAACTGGAAAATGAACATGCCTTTACTTAGCAAAATAATTAAGTTACAGAGAAGGGGGAAAAGAAAGAGACCGGGCTTCCTCCGTGCTGCTCCCAGGTACGAAGTGTGGAGGAGGCAGCATTTTAAGAGAGGTCCGGGCCGGCTCCCCTTCGGGGTGCTTGTGCCAGGACTTCCAGTAAAGAGAAGCCACCAACGTTGCACTGGCTTCCCGCTCCCCCAATTACCTTAAAATGCTTTCCAAATTATTTGAACTGCAGCCAGAATATATGATGGTGGGGGAAGTGATCAAAACCTAAAAAGACAACCCAGAAAGAGCGGCGCGCCCACGTGGGCACGAGTACACCCGGCCGGGGCTCCGGGCGCGGGCGGGCCTCAGCCTGGGGCGAGCACAGGGTTAACCGCAGGCGGAGGGGCCCGCGCCCCCCGCCCTCCGACATTCCGCTGTTGAATGGAGGCGATGGCCTGATGCCGGTGGGGTGATGTCGCCGCTTCGCGTCCGACCTTCCCACTGGCCGGGCCCGGCCCCCTCCCGGGGCGACCCCGCGCGGCGCCGTCACGTTACCTTGGCTGCCATTCACGCGGCCCGGCGGGGTGACAAAGCGGGGCATTAAGGAGTCTGCGGGCGTCCCAGAATCTGGAAATGCGGGGCCAGAAACGTGGAGACAATTACAGGGGCTGCTGAGGGCCCCCGCCGGCCCGCCGTGTAATCTGACCCCTTCCGTAGTGTTACCGGGGGCCTGTGTTTGCAGATCTGTGTCTTTGTCTGATTTTGGAAATAAAGCGTGGTTCAACTTCTGAAGTGTGTGTGTGTGTGTGTGTGTGTGTGTGTGTGTGTGCATGCACGCCCTTTCATTAAATCCATATGGACTGAGCAAAATGGGCAATTTTGCTGATTTGCCTTTGCCCAATTTTGTAAAGCGTAACTTATGAACTTTTTTTTAAATAAAAGGGAAAAGCCAAATTTCAGATCTACAAAAACTTAAATGAAAATACGTATTTTCGTATGTAACTCTCCTGAATCAACTCTAATCATTTAACCTTCTTCTGTGAAAAACCACATTTGGGGGTCTTAAAAAAAAAAAAAAGGATTTTGTTTATTTATTTAAGAGAGTGCTCATGAGAAGGGGAAGGGTCAGAGGGAGAAGCAGACTCCCTACGGAGCACGGAGCCCACGAGGGATTCGATCCCGATCCAGGATCATGACATCAGCCAAAGGCAGTAGCTTAACCTACTGAGCCACCCAGGCGCCCAACATTTTTTGATCTTTTATTTGATAGCTTGAGCTGGCAGTATTTCCTCAAATGACTTATAAGATACCTTAAGAAGAAAACACTGTAAACACTTCATTTTTATTACAAGATCTAATAACCATGAAAATCGGAGAAAGTGTGATTAAGTGGGCAATACACAATTACATGTATTATCTATGACCACAGAAAGTAAATTGGCACGGTTACAATGAGTGAAATGACATGTCCCGATAGAAAATTAATTCACACACACAAGGAAAATTAATTCACTCCTTCAACTGGAATTTAGAGAGCTCAAGATGTACCCAGCTGTGGGAATTCACACTTGTCCTGCCCTCAAGGATCTCCCAGTATTCCCAAGGACGAGCCTTGAGTAAAGTGACCAGTATTATGAAAGGCAAAGTAGCAGGTCTCACAGGAACCCATGGGAGGGCTACCCCACAGGGTCAGGGTCATGAATGTGTGTGATGATAAGAGAGCGGGAAAATCAGGGCAATTTTCCTGAAGGAAGAGATAGAAGTTAGGCTAGTGGTTCCCTAACTCTGTGGACATTAGAATCACCTGGGGAGGGGCCCTGGGTGGGGTCATCTGCACTCAGCTCAGGTCTTGATCCCACGATCCTGGGAATTAGCCCCACACTGGGATCCCTGCTCAGCATGAAGCCTGCTTCTCTCTCTCCCACTCCCCCTGCTTGTTTGTGTTCTTTCTCTCACTGTCTCTCTCACTGTTATAAATAAATAAAATCTTAAAACAACAACAACAACAACAACAAAAACCTGGGTCTTCCTAAAAAAAAAAAAAAAAAAAGCCCTTTCACACTCACTGTGGATTAATACAGGTGTAAATCTTGCATTGGCAGGTCCTCACCTAAAGAGAAGGTAAAATGCAGCATTTTGACAACCGGAGAAAATGTACTCTTGGTTTTCCTGCTTCATCTTCAGCTGTGTGCTGTAACTGTCTATCTGTACCATCTGTAGACAACAGCTGATGAACATGGCTTCCCCTTTTCTGTTAAAAAAAATCACAAGACCTGCCAAAATGATGAGTACATTAGTCATGAAAGGTCAAGAACAGCCAGCCTAAGGAGGAGGCCACAGGAAGGAATAGTCCTTCATGCCAGTTGAGTCCAGCTGTGCAGGTGGGAATCCAGGGCTCTCCCTGCCCAGGGCCACTTTTTGTTTTGTTTTGTTTTCCTTAAAGATTTTTATTTCACAGAGAGATAGCACAAGTAGGCAGAGAGGCAGGCAGAGAGGCAGGCAGAGAGAGAGAGAGAGAGAGGGAAGCAGACTCATCGACTAGCGGAGACCCCCAATGCAGGCTCCATCCCAGGACCCTGAGATCATGACCTGAGCCGAAAGCAGAGGCTTAACCCACTGAGCCACCTAGGCACACCCCCCACCACCCAGCAGGGCCACTTTCTATGCCTGCAGGAGGGGAAGCATTTGCCCATCCCTCTCTCCTAGCTAACCTTTTCTGAGATTCTGCTCTACCTCGGCATGAAATGGCCTCGTGCAATTTATCTCTTGTTTTAAATGGTAGTTCCAAGCCTACAGACTCTTTAAAAGGGAGAGAGAAAAGAAAGTCTCTTTTAATCCAGGCTGGGGCAGGATGCATTTTCATTAGATGGGAGACCACAGAGTAGGAACTCGGGTTTTTTTGGCGGGGGGTGGGGGGTAGGCTATTATCTGACATTCTGAGAGACCCACTGAAGGCCTCACTAAACAACCTGTGAATCAACATCCCGGCCCTCAGAGAGAGCAGCCCCAGGGAGCCAACCTCACGCCGGCTCTATCCGATGAACCTTTAGGCACCTGAGCATCTCTCCGTCGGGGAGCTGGGAGGCAAATGTCAGGCCTTTATTCCGTTTCGGTTGCCCCTGACGCACTGGGAGCAACCGTGACCCCGTGGGATCCCCAAGGGCGATCCTGGGGCCTAGATTCAAGCCACAAAGTCGCTCCTAAATCCAGGGCACACTGAGGGGCAGGGCCAGGAATGGGTCTCCGGGGAGAAACCTGTTCTTTGTCCCACACCTGACGCCAGAAGCCGTCTAAGCCTCCGAAACCAACCAACCCGCGAAGATCCTAAAGGGGGAAGCGGATCTTAAATGAAGTCCCGGGGCGCCGGGGTGGCTCAGTGGGTTAAAGCCTCTGCTTTCGGCTCAGGTCATAATCCCGGGGTCCAGGGATCGAGCCCCGCATCGGGCTTTCTGCTCAGCGGGGAGCCTGCTTCCTCCTCTCTCTCTGCCTGCCTCTCTGCCTACTTGTGATCTCTGTCTGTCAAATAAATAAAGAAAAATAAATAAAAATAAAAAATAAAATGAAGTCCCAAGCACGGCCCGCCGACCCAGGAAGGAGAGGACGCTCCGGGGGAAAGAAGCGTGGATTTGCACGCCGACTTCCAAGGATAACTGGGAGCTGCCGCCGAGCTCTGAAAATAATCCAGGCTCTTCCAAATAGCTTCCTCTCGGGCACAGGGAGGTAGCGCCTCCCCACATTTGTATGCGGCGTATAATTTGCCAAATATTTTCGCAGACATGACCTCATCGGAACCTCACAGCCAGCCTGCGAGGCATGCACGCTCTCTCTCTCCATTTAACATTGGGAGAAACTGAGGCTCGGGGCAGCTGTCTTGAGGGAAAGAGCTGCCCCCGATCCCGGATCCAACTCCAGAGTGCTCTTTCTAGTCCCTGTATTTCCTCCCCTCGCTGCCGAGCACTCATTAGCTCTGCGGAACCGCGGGAGCCCGGCAAACAGAGCTCTCGGCCGCGCGCGGGTCTCCCAACAGCGACCCCGTGCGGCCCACCTGGGGAGCGAGTTTCAACCGGCGCATTGTCCAGGCGCTTCTGGTGAGACACCGCGATCGGTTAACAACCCCGCAGCCGGTCGGGACGAGGCCCAGGGGCGTCTCGTGGTGCTTCCCGGTTCTTGTGAGCTTTTGGATCTGGCGTTCTTTGGCCCTGCGCCGATTAGACTCGGGTGCTGCGGGAGGGACAGGACATCTGCCTACGGCCTTCTTCCCCTGTCCTTGGAGTGCTTCTGGGACGCCCAGGACGTCGCTGGGCAAGCAGTTATTTTGGCTCAGGTGGTGCGTGATGACACGCGCACATGCCATCTGGAAGAGCTGGTTAAACGCCCTGCTGCCAACTGAGGACGCAATCTGCCCTGAGAAGGTGGCTGAGGATCCGGGCATGGGGAGAGGAGAAGGATGTAGGCATTGCTTGGGAGACCCAGGTTCCGGTCCTGCTTTTACCAGCGGGGTGACCTTGAATAGTTGCACCATCTCTCTTGGCTTCACTATCCTCTTCTGAAATCCATGATTAAAAATGATTAAAGTACAAAAAGGTATTCAATAAAGTCTCTCTCCTATCCTCTTTCCTCGTTGTATCAGACACAAATCCTTGCTTCGAACAAAATTGTATGCTGAACACCAATGCGTAAAGCAGGGCAAGGCTGAGCGGGACGGGAGACTTGCGGGAGCTTGAAGTGACAGATTCCAGGAGTGCCCCGGACTGGGCAAGTCCCACACTACAGAGCATCCATGAGGCTTCATTTCAGGTTTGCCCTCCTGAAACCTTCTTCTTCCCACATTAGGGCTCAGAGACGGAAATGCAAATAGGATATTTAAATAGTACCCCCCCCCCCCCCCCCGCCATCACACACATCTTAAAAACAGATGTAGCGTCTAAAAGTGTTTCCAACTCTCTGAGAATCTCAGGCTTGAGCTAATTTGCTTTTTAGCTGGAATGAGAAACACAGTGAAAAGGAACATGTGCAACTGCCTCACACCGAGTTGGCTAGAAAATCCCCCTTTGCACGGAGGTGACTTTATACCGACATGGAAATGTCTTGAAGATTTAGTGTACATAAGAAAAAAAAGCAAAGTGTCTTGTATACTACTATTTGGGTTAAAAGAGTAAGAATAAAAGAAGAAATACACACACACACATATGTGTGTGTATATATATATATTTGATTATGCACAAAATCTCTGGGGAAGTACACAGGAAATGAATAATTCTGGCTGTTTCTATGGAGGGAACTGAGTAGCAGGGGATGGTGTGGGAGGGAGACTTGCTTTTCCCTCTATATTCTTTTATGCCTTTTGAATTTGGCATTATATGCATTTTATTTTTTAAAATTGCACTTTGGTTTCTCCCATCACTCCCTCTGACCCTTTGATGGGCAATTCCACTTCTGGGAATTGATCCCACAGATATACTCATACAGGGAAAATGTGATCATATAGCTGTTCTGAAGCGTTCTTTTTTCTTTTTTTAAAGATTATTTGAGAGAGAGAGAGCAAGAGCATGGGGTGGGGGAAGGGTAGAGGGAGAGGGAGAGAAAATCTCAAGCAGACTCTCTGTTGAGCGCAGAGCCGGAAGAGGGGCTCCATCCTAGGACCCTGAGATCATGATTGAGGCTTTATCGAGTGAGCCACCCAGGCACCCGCACAAGTCTTTTTTTCTTTCTTTCTTCCTTGCCTCCTTCCTTCCCTCTTTCCTTCTTTCTTTCCCTTTCTTTCTTTCTTCCTCTTTCTTTCTTTCTTAATGACAAATATTTGAAACTTTGTCACGGTCTAGCAATACAAGACTGGTAACATGGATTATGGCAGATCCACAAAAGGGAATGTTATGCATTTGTAAAGAAGCTGTGGGTGCTGTCCATATACTAATGTGGGAAGATCCACAAGACAATCATTGAGTGAAAACAGGAAAAAGCAGAATAGTGTGTATAATACGAATTTTAAAGGGGGGGGGTTAAAACACATTCATAGATAGACATTCATATTTGCTTGTGTATGCATTAAAATCTCTGGTAGGGTACACTAGAACCATAATAGCATTTATCAAATGTGGGAGATGGGGTGAGTGCGGAACAAGGATAGGAGAGAGACTTTATTGAATACCTTTTTGTACTTTAATAATTTTTAATCATGGTAAATATAACATCCATTTGCTCAAAGAGCTGATGAAAATCCTGCTCTATCTCAGTGTCACTTAAGAGAGGCTTTCTGTAAGTATGGGAACCTGGACCCTTCTACACCTGAGGGAATAATTATTGTATTTATTTTTAAAAATTATTTATTTTAACTAATCTCTATAGCCAATGTGGGGCTCAAACTTACGACCCTGGGAGTAAGCGTCCAACACTGCTCCAACCAAGCCAGGCTTGGGGAATAACTATTTTAAACATGCATTTTATGAATCAGTTGGCACCTGACGTCAGCCGAAAATTAATTAAAATGGCTTAAGGCCCTCAAACTCCCACCCAATACTTCCTGGAGGTGCCTACAGCATCTTTAACTACACAGACATGATAATAAGATGGGAAAAGACAGAAGAGCTTAGTTACAGGGTAAGATATAGGCTGGAGTATTGGGTGCCCCTATTGTGGACCCAGCCCCCCCACTCCCCCGGCACCAGACTGATCAGAGGCAACGGCCAATTTCAGAGGAGAAGTCCGGTAAGATCCCATGTTTCAGATGGACCAGAAAATGTCCTGACAAAGGTTCTCTTCCTGGGCCATGTCCTGCATGTAAACAAGGAGGACATTGGAAGAGAGAGACTGTCCTTGTCTCCAGAGAGAGACAGGAGGTCAGGCATCCACTTCCCCACCTGAGAGCAGGAACAAAGGATCTGGCATGACGGGCCCCTGAGGCTGGTCTGGGTCCCTTTGACAGCAAAATGACTGAGCCCCAGGTTACCCTGGAGCGGGAGGTAAATTCATTCATTTTCTCACTGATGCAGGAGCACTTACTCCATCCTTGTTCAGCATTCCTGGTCCTACTTGTCTTTCTAACCATAGAACTGCTGACATAGCATAAGAACCTAAACTGTGTCATCAGACAATGCCTTTGACTTGTAAACACAAAAGTCGATTGGTTACTCATGTGTTTCTGGTCCTTCCGTCTTGTCCCGCTCCAATACTTGGATGAGACCTGATGTATAAACTAGGGAGCAGATTTGTACTTATTAAAGAAAAGGACAGCTTGTTCTCTTTAACTGGGGAACCCACACCTTAATCTGATATTCCTTCTAATGTCTGGAGGGAAGTAAATCCACAGGTCTAGAATTGTGATGTCCCAGGATGGGCTTTTAAAGTCTACCCAGGGGGCACCTGGGTGGCTCAGTGGGTTAAGCCTCTGCCTTGTGCTCAGGTCATGATCTCAGGGTCGTGGGATGGAGCCCTGCATCGGGCTCTCTGCTCAGCGAGGAGCCTGCTTCCCTCCCTCTCTCTCTGCCTGCCTCTCTGCCTACTTTTGATGTCTCTCTCTCTGTCAAACAAATAAATAAAATCGTAAAAAAAAAAAAATAAAGTCCACCTAGTTAAAGTGACCTTAAAGGACCCAACTACTATACCTCATAAAAGACAATACCCTTGGGGCACCTGGGTGGCTCAGTGGGTTGGGCCTCTGCCTTTGGCTCAAGTCATGATCTCAGGGTCTTGGGATCGAGCCCCGCATTGGGCTCTCTGCTCAGGGGGGAGCCTGCTTCCCCCCTCTCTCTGCCTGCCTCTCTACCTGCTTGTGATCTCTCTCTCTCTCTGTCAAATAAATAAATAAAATCTTAAAAAAAAAAAAAAAGACAATACCCTTTAAAATTCGTGGCAAAGCCTGGGGTACAACTACACATTGATGAGTTTCTTAAACATGGTATTTTAAGGCCTTGTTAATCTCCTTATAACACTCCAGCTGTAGAAGAGCCAAATGGAGAGCGGTGCACGGTACAAGATATAAGAGCTATAGATGAGGCAGCGGGCCTATTCGTCCCAGAACGCCAAGTCCATACACTCTTCTCACCCAGTCCATGCTAACTGGTTTACAGCACTTGATTTAAAAGACCCTTTCTTGAGGCACCTGGGTGGCTCAGTGGGTTAAAGCCTCTGCCTTCGGCTCGGATCATGGTCTCAGGGTCCTGGGATCGAGCCCGCATTGGGCTCTCTGCTCGGCGGAGAGCCTGCTTCCTCCTCTCTCTCCGCCTGCCTCTCTGCCTGCTTGTGATCTCTCTCTCTCTGTCAAATAAATAAATAGATGTCTTTAAATTAAAAAAATATATATATATTAAAAAAAAAAAAGGACCCTTTCTTTTGTATCCCTCCAGGTGAAGAGATGCAGTCACTGTTTGCCTTTGAATGGAGGTCACCTTCAAGCCCACAGGCTGCTCAACTAACCTGGACTGTCTTGCCCCAGGGATTTAGAGACAGTCCTCACCTCTTTTCGACTACACTTAGTAAGGACCTGACATATCCTTGCCTCAAGGGACTATCATTTAATATGTGGATGATATTTTATTTATTTTTTTAAAGATTTTATTTGGGCGCTTGGGTGGCTCAGTGGGTTAAGTCTCTGGTTAACGCTCAGGTTAAGGCTCAGGTCATGATCTTAGGGTCCTGGGATTGAGCCCCGCATTGGGCTCTCTGCTCAGCAGGGAGCCTGCTTCCCCCCACCCCCACTCTCTATGCCTGCCTCTCTGCCTACTTGTGATCTCTCTCTCTGTCAAATAAATAAATAAAATCTTCAAAAAGAAAAAGATTTTATTTATTTATTTGACAGAGAGAAAGTGCACACACAAGCGGGGGTAGGGATAGAGGGAGAAACAGACTCCCCAGTCTGCTCGGAGCAGGGAGTCTGATAAGGGACTCAATCTCAAGAACCTGGGATCATGACCTGAGCTGAAGGCAGACACTTAATGACTGACCACCCAGGCGCCCTGTGGATGATATTTTAATCTGTAGTCCCACCAAGGAAATGTCTGGCAGCAAAGCTATAACCTTGATTTCTTTGCAGACAGAGTGTATTGCATCTCCCCTAAAAAAGCACAAATATCTAAATAGAAGGTATAATACTTAGGATATGAGCTAATAACAGCAGGTCACTGTACTCTATCTACTGACAGAAAAAAAAAAAAAAAAAGCTATACTAGATCTTGAGCCCCCAGCTACAAAGAAGCAACTCCACACTTTCCGAGGCATGGCTTCTGCCACCTGGGATTCCTGGATTTGGCCTCTCAGCCAAGCCACACTATGATTCAACTGAAGGCCCCGATGAAGAAGCTTTACTCTGGACTAAAGGCCGGCGGGTGGCCTTCAAAGAGTAAGAACTCAGCTTTTATTAGCCCAGCCTTGGCTCTGTCAAATTTAGAAAAGCCTTTCACTTTATATGTAGCCGAGAAACAGGGTCAAGCTTTGGGAGTTCTTACCAAGAAATCAGGAAATGAAACAAGACCAGCTCTTTCTCAAAGCCACTTGGCGATGTAGCACAAGGGTGGCTGGCTTGTCTTTGAGCAGTGGCTGCAACAGCCCTCTGGCTGGAGGAAGCCTCCGGAACTTTCTATGGGACAGTCCCTGACTGATGACGTCACGTCCGGTTCCAAGTGTTTTTAAAGACTAAAGGGCACCAATGGAAGAAGGGGTCATGGGGCTCATTAAATCCCAGGCTGTGGGGCGCCTGGGTGGCTCAGTGGGTTAAAGCCTCTGCCTTCGGCTCAGGTCATGGTCCCAGGGTTCTGGGATCGAGCCCCGCATCGGGCTCTCTGCTCAGCAGGGGACCTGCCTCCCCCTCTCTGCCTGCTTGCGATCTCTCTCTCTCTGTCAAATAAATAAATTAATTAAATATTAAAAAAAAAAAAAATCCCAGGCTGTGGTCTTAGACACGCCTGAGGTGGTCTTAGACACGCCTGAGGTGGTCTTGAAGATCTGTCAGACTTTAAACCCAGCTGCCCTTATACCGGGACCTGACCATCATACTTCCAAAGAGCATAACTGTCTCGAAGTTACTGGTGTTGTTTATGCTAGCATATCAGGCTTGAAAGACTCTCCTATTGAGAATGCTCATGGAAATTGGTTTATTGCTGGCAGTGGTTTAATGGAAAAGGGGATAAGAAAAGTTGGGTATGCTTTAGTCAGTCTAACCCACTCTTTTCTTTTCCTTTTTTTTTTTTTAAGATTTTATTTATTTGAGAGAGAGAGAAAGAGATAGGAGAGAGAGCAGAAGATGAGAGCAGAGGGAGAAGCAGCCTCCCCCCCAGAGCAGAAAGCCTGATGTGGGGCTCGATCCTAGGACCCTGAGATCATGACCTGAGCTGAAGGCAGATGCTTAACCAACTGGGCCACCCAGACGCCCCTCCAACCCAGACTCTTGAGGCCAAAACCCTCCAGGCAAATACATGTGTCCAGAAAGTGGAGTTAATAGCACTCCCTCGTGCTTTACAATTGATAGAAGGCCTCGGGATTAATATTTAGACTGATTCTAAATATGTTTTCCTAGTCCTACATGCATATGGGGCAATTTGGAAAGAGGGTTATTAACAAGTTGTAACTGTCCCATTAAATATGGACCTGGAATAAGAGCCCTTTTAGAGGCTGGACACAACCCCAAGGAGGTGGCTGGAAGTCACACATCAAAAGGACATGTCTTTGGATTCGAAAAGAAATAACTTGTCAGACCATGCAGCCAAGCAAGCTGCACAAGGCCTGCAAAAGTCCTGTGTCTCACACTAGTCCCGATACCAGCACAAGATGCAGCCCTGGTCTACAGGAACTCCGAGGAGCCCAGGAACAGGTATTTTTTAAAAAATGCCCAAGACTGGTTTATAAATGATACAGGAAAAGCCTTTATACTCGGCATCGAGACTCAAGAAAATTGGTTTACTCTTTACCAGTACGGTTTCTCCAAATGAGAATTGCTCAAAACCACCAATACGGCTAAGCCCCTTTGAATTATTATATGGGAAGCCTTTTCTCACTGTAGACCTACCAGTAGATGAAGACCACAATGCTCTGATAAATTACTCATTTGAGGCTGGGCTAATTCATTAATCTCTACATGAATACAGACCATGTTTCCCCACACCTGATTTAACAGTTACTAACAACCTACCTCATGTAAACCCAGGAGACATGGTTTACTTAAAGGATTGGAAGTCTAATACAGCAGAGGATTTGACTCCAAAATGGAAGAGACCCTACTGGGTTGTTTTATGTTCTCCCATGGCCATAAAATTAGGACATTCCTCATGGATTCACATATCAAGCATTAAACCTGTATCTTCCTCACAGGGATCCACTGGGCCAGCGAACATGCCTTCTCATTCCTGTGAACCTGTGGAAGACCTCAAACTTCTCTTCAACTGACAATGAAGGTTGTACCTCTCTATCTCATTCTCTTTTCCCCAACTGATACTGATAATTCCTTCTTACAATGGACACAACATTGTGCTGAACTTCAAAATCAAACAGCTTGCTGGGTATGTGGGATTCTGCCTGTATCGAGCACATCTGGTCTGCCTTCGTGGGTCTCCTCGTTTCAGGGCACAGACTGGCATTCCTTTTATAACTAGGTCTTGGATATGACCTAGGACTTAAAACACCTCATGACTGCTCTGTAACAAGGTGAAGTGTTATTCTCTGGCCTATGGTTGATACCACCGAGAATCTCCCAGGTCACAACCAGAACTTTTCATACTCTCCAGCCGTTTGCTAACCCACAAATGCATAAAGCAGTGTTACAAAATAGAATGGCATTCGCTATTTTAACCGCTATACAATCTGGAAATCCTCAAATAGCATTTCCCAGCCCTCCTTTTTAGATATTAAAAGAAACAGTAACAAATATCATCTACTGGGTGGTGTTAAATATAACAGATTGATCTCCAGAGGGCTTCCACCAATTTACACTCCCACCTGCAGTATGAGAGGACCCATTTTTTAGCACAATCACTACAGACTATTATTCTTTTAAAAAAATGCCATATGGGGTGTCTGGGTAGCTCAGTGGGTTAAGCATCTGCCTTCTTCTCTTGTCCTGGGGTCCTGGCATCAACCCTCACATCAGACTCCCTGCTCAGTGGGGCACCTGCTTCTCCCTCTGCCCGCCACTCCCCTTGCTTGTGCTCTTCGTCAAATAAATAAATAAATAAATCTTTAAAAAGAATATTTGACTTTTAATCTACTTGGGATTTATTTTTATTTATTTTTTTTAAAAATTTTATTTATTTATTTGACAGAGACAGTGAGAGAGGGAATACAAGCAGGAGTGGGGGAGGGAGAAGCAAGCTTCCTGCTGAGCAGGGAGCCTGATGGGGGCCTCAATCCCAGGACCCTGGGATCATGACCTGAGCTGAAGGCAGAGGCTTAACAACTGAGCCCTCAGGCGCCCAATTTTATTTTTATTTATTTGTATTTTACTTTTTAAGTAATCTCTACACCCAGTGTCAGGCTCGAACTCACAACCCGAGATCAAATTGCACACTCCACTTACTGAGCCAGCCAGGCATCCCAAGATTTTATTTCCTTTTATTTTCTTTGCGGGAGATGAGGTGTAGAGGGAAGGGAGGGTATTTTTTTTTTTTCTTTTAAAGATTTTATTTATTTATTTTTGAAGTTTTAAAAAGATAGATTTATTTATTTATTTATTTATTTATTTATTTAAAGATTTCATCCATTTATTTGACAGAGAGAGATCACAAGTAGGCAGAGAGGGGGAAGCAGGCTCCCAAGCAGGGAGCCGATGCTGGGCCCGACCCCAGGACCCAGGCACCATGACTCAAGCCGAAGGCAGAGGCCTCAACCCACTGAGCCACCCAGGTGCCCCAAAAGATTTTTTTATTTGAGAGAGAGAGGGAGAGAGAGAATGAGTGGGAGGAAGAGAGAATCTCAAGCTGAGCATAGAGCCTGCCATGGGGCTCGATCCCACAACCATAAGATCATGACCTAAGCCGAAATCAGGAGTTGGGTGTTTAACCAACTGAACCACCCAGGGGCCTCTTGTTTATTTTACAGAGAGAGCCCAATGACCCTCAGATCATGACCCTGAGATTATGACCTGAGCCGAAATTGAGTCAGATACTTAACCGGCTGAGCCACCTAGGCGCCCTGTAAGGTTTTATTTTTTTAGGTAATCTCTACACACAGTGTGGGTGGGGCTCGAACTCACACCCGGAGGCTGAGTCACATACTCTTCCAACTGAGCCACAGGCACCCCACTTGGAACTTATTTTATTTTATTTATTTATTTATTTTTAAGATTTTATTTTATTTATTTGTCAGGGACAGAGGGAGAGAGAGTGAACGAGCACAGGCAGACAGAGAGGCAGGCAGAGGCAGAGGGAGAAGCAGGCTACCTGCCGAGCAAGGAGCCCGATGTGGGACTCGATTCCAGGACCCTGGGATCATGACCTGAGCCGAAGGCAGCCGCTTAACCAACTGAGCCACCCAGGCATCCCATGGAACTTATTTTAGAATATGATATGAAGTAAGCATTTAATTTAAATTTTCCCCTAATTACTTGTATTAGAACCGGTATATAATTCATTCTTCCCCCATTGATTTGAAATTTCATTTTTTATTGTTTCAATAATTTTCAGTCATCTCTTCTTGCAATGATAACCCATATTTTAATTATTATAGACTTAGAATATCCTTTAGCCTAATATAATTACCTATAGCCTTCTTTTTTTAAAAGTTTTTATTTACCCATTTAAGATAGAGAAAGCAGGAGCAGGGGAGCAGAGGGAGAGGGAGAAGCAGGCCCCCTGCTGAGTAGGGAACCCATCCTGGGACTCCATCCCAGGACTCTGGGATCATGACCAGAGCCGAAGGCAGATGCTTAACAACTGAGCCAGCCAGGCCCCCTTTCCTAAAGCCTTTTAGTGTCAGGCTAAATTCAGGGGAGAGTCTTAATAGTTCATCTTCTTTGTGTGGCACATTGTCTCCAGAAGTAAAACACACTGCTTGGGCTAATGCAACCTAGGCTGAGATATTTTATTCTTATTTTATTCAATAAAATATCATTTTATTGATATTTTATTCCTAAATATCAGTAAGATATTTTATTCAATAAAATTTATTTTATGAAAATAAAATATTTTTTTCACTATGCAGTCATTAAAAATAAGCTTTCCTCTTAAAGAGATATTTAGGGACATGGGAAAATGCTTTGGATATAATACTAAAAGAAAAGATTGTTGAACAATAAGATCCAGCTTTGTTAAAACAAAAACATCCAATTACTTGCCTACTTGCATAGAAAGCGGGTTGTAAATACATATAAACGAAATGGTGATGGTTCGCTATTTGGGATGATTGTCACTTTGCTGTATTTTTCAGCCTTTTCCCAATTTTCTACAATGAATATGCTTTACCGCTACCATCAGAACAGTCGGTAATTAGTATGATGTAAATAGGTGTTTTTAAGGCCCAGCCTCTGGGCTTGTCTGGGCAGTTGGAAGAGTCAATCCCACCCCAGAGAAGAGAGGATCTTTCTCTCCGTGGGGAGTCCCGGCCGAGTAGCCAGCCCTGAAAGGGGATGCATTTACCACTTCAGTTCAGTCCTTTTGATTGGGAGATGCTGCCATTAGAAGATGTTAAATGCCAAATAACATTATCTGGAGTCTCCTGGTGACCCTTTGTGTTGCCAGCTGCGAGAAGAGAGCACCGCCCCTGCCCTCCCCCTCCCCCTCCCCCTCCCAGAAGGGCTGGGGAGGCACAAAGAAGATGTGGCCTGTATCGGGGCGGTATGCAAATGCAGGCATGTCTCCAACCCTCTAATCCTATCAGGAATGCTTAGGGTGTTAATTTGACCATCTTTCACAGCTCATAAATCTACTTGGGGGCAAAGCCAAACTGCCAGACGCCATCAAGCAAAACTCTTTCTGAGGCTGGCAGCTTCCGTAAAGCCGTGGGGATCATGCCTCAATAAAGTCCAATAAAGAGCTTTGTCTGTGGGGGACTGGAAAGCAGCTTCTCACATTTGGATACAATAGAACAAAACAGTGGGAAATGTGAATGTCTGATTACCCGGACTGGTGGTCTCCTCTAGGCTCCGCCTGCCCACTGAGCCGTGGATCCTCATTCATTCACGAGTCTTTGCACGCAGATGGATCTATCTTGCTCCCGAACAATTGCCTGCAAAGACTCCTGTCGGATTAGTTTATTTAATCCCTGTCTATAAATACAAATTGACTATATTCGCTTCCACTGGAATCTGGTAGCCTTTTTATATTAAAATCTATTAAGCTTCAGCGAGGTCATTTCTGCCTAGATTCATTCTCCCTTCATTCGGTGGTCAGAACAGAAAACATTCTTTTCTTTCTGGGACAGAACACTCCCCCAGAAAGAGTTCCCACTCTTCCCTCCTGACAAATAGGGTTGAAACTGCCAACAGAAATCAGTTTCAACCTCCGGATTACAGCTTCATCCAGAATCCCATCTGTTCTTCCAATTTGTCGATTTAAAATTCCGTTGATTAGAGATCCTAAGTAAAAACATCCGTCCCAGCAGCTGAATGAAGAGGGGAGGCACCGAAGGCGCGTTGGAGTAGTTTTCTGCTTCAGGGACATAAAGCTCATCTGACCGAATCTGCAAGCTCACTGAGGTGGAGAAGTGCTGGTTCCAGGAGAGAAACGCAGTCCCGACCCATGATCTTAAGACAGGAAGCACCAGAAAACTCTGAGACTGACCCATCCTGCATCTCTGTGTGGTTCAGGCAGCAAAGGGCATCCCCGAGGAGTGATGAGAAAAGACGGCGTCTTGCCAAGAGCACTTACAAGGTTGAGGAACACAGAAGAAAGGGAATTTGAAAAGATTTATCAGCCTTGGCCATGGGCATTAGGTTTAACTCTTGGCTCTAGTTCCCTATCTGAAAGATGATCAATGTGGGATTATCTGGCTCATGGTGTAAGGATTTAATACATGGTGACTGGGATTACTGCTATTATTGTTACTGGCAGTGAACTTTAAAAATAACTATAAGTATTGATGGTACATTGTTGCTGGCAGTGAATTAGATAAATGACTTAGATAAATTAGATAAATGACTTAGATAAATTAGATAAATGACTGTCGTTACGATTGTTACTACTGGTAATGCCACTATTAGCTATTACTTTCTACGTATAATGGTTAAGTAGACCTTAAAAGAACTGAGTGAAGAACAGATAAGCCCACTCACTCACCAAGTATTTACGGAGTATCATCTCTGTGCCAGGCACTGTTGTATCACCATAACCCACGCTTGCAAAGTTTCTCTTTTAGTGGGGGGAGATGGGGAATAAATATAATAAATACACTATATGGAATTTAGAACCTATTTCGTTTTATAGGAAAGGTAGAACAGGTTAAGGAAGATTGGAGTGAGCTGGGGAAGAGGGAGGAAACAATGAAATTTAAAACAAGGTGACTGTGGAAAGGCTTTCCTGAGAAGGTGACATCTGAACAGTATGGAAGCGGGGGAGTAAGTCATGGGGAATGCATGGGGGAAGAAAGCCTGCCTGCTCAGAAGGCCGAAGTGGCCGGGGGTTGGGTGGGAAGTGGTGACACAGGGGTGGCACAGGCAGGTCATGCATGTCAAGCCATGCATTTGAAAGACTTCATCTTTTTAAGTGAAGTGGGGAGTCACTGCAGAACTCTGAGCCAGAGGTGGGACATAGTTTGACTTATGTTCCAACAGGATTACTCTGGTTCCTGAATTGAAAGTAGACTCGAGTTCGATTTAAAAAGAAGAAGAGGAGGAGGACTATGGGATCTAAGAGTGGGGGACGGTGGTGGACAAGGGTGAATGTGGGCCGTGTGGGAAAGATGATGATGACTCCAAGGTTTCTGTTTGGAGCAACTCGAAGAATGGAGAGGCCATGAACCAGGAAGAGGAAGACTGAAGACAGAGCAGGCTTGGGATTTCTCAGTTCAGTTTTGATTACCCTTTCTGGAGATTTAGAGCTTAAGAGAACCCTTAGATATTACCTAACTTAATCTCATCTTAGAACCAAAAAATGTATGTATTTTGTTTTTTAAATATTCTAAAGTAGGGGCGCCTGGGTGGCTCAGTTGGTTGAGCTCCTGCCTTTGGCTCAGGTTGTGATTCCAGGGTCCTGGGATCCAGTCCCACATTGGGCTCCCTACTTAGCAGAGAGCCTGCTTCTCTCTCTCCCTCTGTCTGCCGCTCTGCTTACTTGTGCTATTTCTCTGTCAAATAAATAAAATCTTTAAAAAATATATACTTTAAGTAAAGATTACTTTAAAGTAATCTTTACACCCAATGTGGGGCTCGACCTTAGAACCCTGAGATCAAGAGTCTCACGCTCTATCAACTGAACCAACCAGGCACCCCTAAACAAATTATTATTATTTTTTAAATGAGTCCACACAGGGGCATCTGAATGGCTCAGTCGGTTAAGCATTTGCCTTCGGCTCAGGTCATGATCTCAGTGTCTTGGGATGGAGGCCTGTGTTGTGCTCCCTGCTCAGTAGGGAGTCTGCTTCTCCTCTCCCTCCGCCCCCTACCCCCATGCTCTCTCCCTCTCTCAAAGAAATAAAACACTTAAAAAAAAATACATGAATCCACATAGTACAAAATTCTAAGTACAATGAATACAGAATGAAAATTTGGCTTTCATTTCCATCTATAGGTCTCCTGCCACCCAAATCTTCTCCTCAGATTACTGTACCATATATTTGCCATATATTCCACACCCCCCCAGAGATAGCCTATGGGAGGACAAGTTCGTATGTTGATATTTCCCCTCACTTTTTTTTTTACAATGGTAACTCATTATACATACTTCTGCATCTTGCTTTGCTCCCCACTCCCTTCTCTAATATCTGTCTTGATCAGCACACATAGCACTGGCTCAATCTTTTCACAACTCCAGACTTTCTGGTACATGAATGTGCTATAATTTGTTTAACCAGTTTCCTATTGATAGATAGATGCACTACTTATAACTTTGTCTTTTCAAGTAAGCCTGTGATGTATTTTATTATGGGTCCTTTCACTCAAAGGACCCATTTAAAATTTGGGCAATTACTACTGTTTTCCTTTTCGAGGCTGATTTTCAACAATGCACACTTCCACAAGGTGTGACAGGTAGCTGTACCGTACTGGTATTGTACTGGTGGGATTATACTGGTAGTTAAGTATCAGCATACTTCCATAGGCACTGGCAATAGCGGCTGCCCCCAACCCTGAGTGCTCCACTCCAGTATCTCAGAAGCTCTAGTTCCCCCACCCTTTCCCACAATCTACCAACTAAAGGATTGACACCAGGCAGAAGAAGGAGACTTCAGAGTCTGCTCTGATTGACCAGTACCAGGGTGTTAAATATCTTGAATACCACTCTTTGATCTTTGCTAACAGAGGTGGAAAATGGTTTCATGGTACCTGGATAGGTTGCATTTCTCTTCTTTAAACGCCATTTTAATTTCCTTTTCTGTATATTCATTTTCTTTTGGGTTGTGTTGCTTCTTGATTTTCAGGAACTTTTTGTATTAAAGAGAATCAACTCCCTGTCTGTTGTTCATGTTGCAAATATTCGTAAGTCTGCCATTTACCTTTTTGTTTGTAGACGTAACATTTTTTCTGAAGTTGCATCTATCGATCTTTCATTCATAGCTTCTGGGTTTTGTGGTACATCTGAAAGATCTTCACTATGTCTAGATGAGTAACATTGTTCTTTTTTCTTATAATTTTGTCTTTTCATTTTCTTATTACACATTTGACTCACCTGAAATATTCTGATGTAAGGCTTGGGTCCAACTTTATTCTTCCCAGATGAATGCTCAGTTGTTGCAAGACCATTCATTATGTTTCCCACAGTTTCATAATATCCTACACCTTTATCACATACCATGGATTTGAGACCACTTCTGGGCTCCTTCTTCCATTTCATTGATGACCTCATGTGTCAGGATTACTGTTTTTTGTTTTTTTTTCTAAAGATTTTAATTTATTTGACAGAGAGAGACACAGTGAGAGAGGGAACACAAGCAGGGGACTGGGAGAGGGAGAAGCAGGCTTCCCACCAAGCAGGGAGCCCAATGTGGGACTTGATCCCAGGGCCCTGGGATCATGACCTGAGCCAGAGGCAGACGCTTAATGACTGAGCCACCCAGGAGCCCCAGGATTACTGTTTTAATAATAGTTTAAAAATATTTTTAATACATGATATGGTTAGTAGTCCTTCACTACTTTTTTCTTAGACTAAAAAAAAATTATCTATTTATTCATTCATTCATTCATTTTCGGGGGGGTAGAGAGAGAAGGAAACAGACTCCACCCAGAGCCTGATGTGGGGGGGTTTGGGGGTGGCTTGATCTCCTGAAATCATGACCTGAACCAAATTCAAGAATCAGATGCTCAACCCATTGAGCCACCCAGATGCCCCATAGGTAATTTTTAAAAATTATTATTATTTTTAAAAAAGATTTTATTTATTTATTTGACAGAGATCATAAGTAGGCAGAGAGGCAGGCAGAGAGAGAGGATGAAGCAGGCTCTCCCTGGAGCAGAGAGCCCGATGTGGGGCTCGATCCCAGGACCCTGGGATTATGACCTGACCTGATGGCAGAGGCTTTAACCCACTGAGCCACCCAGGCGCCCCAAAAATTATTATTAACATACACTGTATTATTTGCCCCAGGGGTACAGGTCTGTGAATTGTCAGGCTTACACACTTCACAGCACTTGCCATAGCACATACCCTCCCCAATGTCCATCACCCAACCACCCTCTCCATACGCCCCCCTCCCCCCTGGCAACCCTCAGTTTGTTTTGTGATATTAAGAGTCTCTTATGATTTGTCTCCCTCCTGATCCCATCTTGTTTCATTTTTTCCTTCCCTACCCACCATGACCCCATACTCTGCCTCTCAAATTTCTCGTATCAGGGAGATCATATGAAAATTGTCTTTTTCTGATTGTCTTATCTTGCTCAGCATAATACCCTCTAGTTCCATCCATGCCGTTGCAAATGGCAAGATTTCTCTTGATGGCTCCCATAGGTAATTTTTAATAAGATCCTTGTATATTCATTTTTCCATGGTAGCTTTAGAGTCATTTTGGTATTCCACTCCTTCCATCAAAAAGGCTGACACGTGGACCAAAACAAGTACTGTTATTTCACTTATACAGGGAATCTAAAAAACAAGTGAATAAACAAACAAAAAGCAGAAACCGGTCCACAGAGGACAAACTGATGGTTGCAGGAGGAGGTGGGGGGGTGGGCAAAAAGGGTGAAGGGGAGTGGGAGACACAGGCTCCAGTGACGGGAAGAGTCAGTCACAGGATCAAAGGTGCAGCTCGGGAAAGCAGTCGGTCGTACTGTAACAGTGTTGTACAGTGACGGACGGGAGCTACACAGACTTGTGGAATTCCTGCTGTACAGCTGAAACGAATTTAGTTAACATTGCGTGTCAACTACATTTCAATTAATAAAAAGGCTAAATATGTTATTACGTCATGGCAAATTTATATATTAATCTAGAAACAAAATCTTTACCTTACTGAATCTAAGAATAGCACATACAGTATTCTGCTTGTGCTGTCTTATCTTCTGTAAATAGCATTACATAGTTTTTAGGTATTATGTATATTTTGTTATTATGAATGGGATCTTTCCTTCCGTTTCATCTCACAACTGCTTTTGGTGTGTAAATAGGAAGTCTATTGCTTTCTACTTATTTTGTACTTATTCATCTTATTGAATTTTCTTACTGTAAATATTTCAGTTTTCTTGCTTTTTTTCAGATACTATCAACTGTGAGTAAACAACTTTACTGTCTCCTTTATCATTTTTAATGTTTTCTCTCTCAACGTTTTCTCTCTCTTGACTAACAGTATCAGCTAGAAGAGTGCTAAGTAGTGATAATAGACAGCCCTCATCTGGTTCCTACGTTTCTCCCATAAGCAGGAGGCTGGCTTTTGGCTACATATATATTGGTCTAATACATATTATTTATTATATGCAGTTTTTAATATAGTCTGCCCTTTATATATGTTGCAAATGTTTCTCCCACTTTGTGACTTGTCTCTTTACTTCCTTTACAGAGCTTATTAGATGAACAGATGTTCTTAATTTTAATATAGTTAAATTTATCAGTTTTCCTTTTAGGGCTACCATTCTCTAAAGCTTAGTTCACAGTTTTATCGTCTCTCCAAATCGGAAAGTCTTCCATAGTTTCTCCTCAACATTAACATATTTTGTTTTTCATACTACATAAAATACACTTACAATTTTGTGTATGCATCCAAACAGATTTCTTCATTTGGGTAACAAGTTGTTCCATAAATATTTGTTGAAAATGTCCTCCTTTCCACATTATCTGTAATGCTATCTCTGGTGTATATAACAATCCCTTATATTCTGTTCAGTTGGTTAAATGAGCATATTCCTGCATCAGTAATACACTTAGTTCCTAGAACATTACTTCTATTCTTAATCTCTGGTCCACCCCCCGCCCTCAGCAGGAGTGTCTAGCCTATTCTTAGCCATTTACAGGTATTTCCCACTTACCCTAGGTTCTTTTATGGGAAAAAAGTGCAAGAGTTATCTGTTATTTCCATTTCTATGGGAGTGTTCACTTTTTTTTTCTTTTTCACCCCTTTTCACCTCTATAATTCTATTTCCACTCTTAGAGTGATTATCCTTAAAAATTTAATATGCACACTTAGCAAACTCTGAAGTTCATCATTTTAAAATTTCTCCCACCTTCCATATTATGGTCAAGTAGTACATTCTACCTTGTCTTTAAAATTTTTTTTATTTTTTTGGGGCGCCTGGGTGGCTCAGTGGGTTAAGCTGCTGCCTTCGGCTCAGGTCATGATCTCAGGGTCCTGGGATCCAGCCCTACATCGGGCTCTCTGCTCAGCAGGGAGCCTGCTTCCTCCTCTCTCTCTGCCTGCTTGTGATCTCTGTCAAATAAATAAATAAAATCTTAAAAAATTTTTTAAAGATTTTATTTATTTGTTTGACAGACAAAGATCACAAGTAGGCAGAGAGGCAGGCAGGGAGAGAGGAGGAAGCAAGCTCCCTGCCAAGCAGAGACCCTGAAGCGGGGCTCCATCCCAGGACCCTGGGACCATGACCTGAGCCAAAGGCATAGGCTTTAACCCACTGAGCCACCCAGACGCCCCTCTACCTTGTCTTTTAAAACATCAAATCTGGGCGCCTCAGTGACTCAGTTGGTTGGTCAACTGCTTTCGGCTCAGGTCATGATCCTGGAGTCCCTGGGTTTGGTCCTGCATCGGATTTCCTGCTCGGAGGGGAGTCTGCTTCTCCCTCTGACCCTCCACCCTCTCATGCACTCTCTCAAATAAATAAAATCTTAAAAAAAAAAATCATTATTTTTTACTTCTACAGTATTTTTGTAGGTAACAGTTATTACATTGTTTCATTTAAATAGATAACATATTCAATTCAATACGCAATTCAAAAGGAATACACAATTCAAAAGGAATAAAACGATATACAGTGAAAGGGTGCCTGGGTGGCTCAGTTAAGCATCTGTCTTTGGCTCAGATCACGACCTCAGGGTCCTGGCATCCAGCCCTATGTTGGGCTCCCTGCTCAGCCCTGCTCAGTGGTGACCCTGCTTCTCCCTCTCCCTGGGGGCCCCTCCCTGCTTCATGCTTGCTCTGTCTCAAATAAAATCTTAAAAAAAAAAAAAAAAAAAAAGGATATACAGTGAAGTCTTTAACACCTCTGTCCCCCTGGAGCCTCAGATGTCCTCCCCAACAGTTCATGTGTATCCTGCAGGTATTTTATGCATAAAGAAGCAAATGCATATTGTATATTTCCCTTTTACAAAATGGTAGCAAATTATAGATATTGGTCAACCTCTTGCTTTTTTCTTCTTTCCATGCCTTTTTCATGTTATGTTTTGAAGATTATTCCCTACCAATTAATAAAAACACTTACTCTGTTTTTACACAAGTATTTCTGTTTACCAACTTCTTCGTTCACCCTGCTTGCATCTAACTCCTTCCTTCTGGACTCAATTGCTTTCTTTCCTAGAGAATAATTCTATGTTCTCTCAGCAAAAATCCAAAAATGTTTTCTTCATCCTCCCTTTTATTTTTTAAAGTATTATATTTATTTATTTATTTAGAAAGCACAAGCAGGGGGAGTGGCAGGCAGAGGAAGAGGGAGGAGCAGGCTCCCCACAGAGCAAGGAGCCCAGTGTGGGGGCTCTATCCCAGGATCCTGGGGTCATGGCCCGAGCTGAAGGAAGATGCTTAACCAACTGAGCCACCCAGGTGTCCCCCATCCTCCCTTCTAGTATACGCTGCCGAAGTGAGCACCCCCATCCTCCATTCTAAATACTAATTTATCTGTATGTAGAATTCATAGCCAACATCAATTTTTCTTCCTCAGCACTTAATTTTATTTTATTGTCTCCTGGCCTATATTGCTGCCATTGGAAAGCTTGCTGTTAGTATAATTATTTCTTTGCAGGTGATGTCTTTTCTCTTTGGTTGCTTTTAGATTTTTCTCCTGTCTTTTGCAATTCTGCTACCTGTCTAGAAGTAGAATTGTTTTCATTCAACCTCCTAGATATTTGTTCCTTTTTTTTTTAAACAACAACAAAAAAGTCCTTAAATTGTGGAAAAATCTTCAAATATCTTCTACACTCTTTCTCTTAGCCCTCTTCTATTTCCCATCTCTTCCTCTGTTACAGTGCAGGTATTTTCCTCATTTATCTTCTAGCTCACCAATTCCCTCCAGATATGCCCAATCTGTGGCTTAATCTGTCCACTGCATTAATTTCACTAATTATACTTTTTAGTTCCAAAAGACTTAGCTTTTCATATGTGTTTTGCCTTTTTCATAGTGTCTTTTCTAATGGGTTTTATGCTTTCTTCCCTTGCTCCAATCATTGTAACCATTTTTATTCCATAGTTATTCTACTATTTTAAGTTTGTGGGGGTGCTAATCCTCCAAGATTATGTCTGCTGACTTGTGCTCACAATGGATGGTTTTTGATTTTTGACCATGAGTCCATTTGTCTTTTCTGGACTGCAGGAATGTGATTCGGCTTGGCCTATGGGTTCCCCAACAAGGTTGCCAGAAGGGTCTGTGTGCTTTCATGAGTAATTTTCAAACTGAGATTCTTGAGCATCTGAAGATGTATATGCTTAACATTTTTATTTATTTATTTTTAATTTTTTAAAATTTATATTCAGCGTAACAGTATTCATTGTTTTTGTACCACACCCAGTGCTGCATGCAATCCGTGCCCTCTCCATTACCCCAATATGCTTAACATTTTGAGCTTTTAAAGATTTTTATCTGAACCTTGAAGGATCAATGGTTAGTAATTCTTGCTGTTTTAAAATTCTACGTTCCATATTTGCATGACAACCACTAGTCCTGTAGCATCCTAGGAAACAGTAATATTAGTTACAATAACCAGTCATTACCAACTACGTAACTTAGTGGCACACACAGAACATCATTTAGTTTTCTAAACAATCCTAGGAGAGGAGTACTATAAAGGTTATATAATTTAAGGTTGCATAGTTGGTGAGGGACAGGGTATCTATTCGACCCTAGAGCCCAATCACTTGACGACTATTAATTTAGTCACACAACAAAAATTTACTAAGGAACTACTTACTATGTGCCAGGATGTGCTAAGTGATAGGTATGGGGTTCACGAAACATATTTTTCCTATTTCAAATTCTCTGTGAAGGGTCAGTTTTTTCTTCCTCCTAACTTCCAATTTCCTGCAGACCAGTATTTTTAAGAAATTAAAATTTTTGTTTAAGAAATTAAAAACATTATAGCAATGTTAAATTGTTACAAAAATGTCCTGTCAGTTTTGTTTTCATCTCTCCATGGGTTGGTACCAAAGAGTATGCAGACCAGCTCCCCCTGCAGAACTCTGTGGCACTGCTCTACCGGCAGACTGTATGAGGGGACTCTGGGGAGGACAACTGTGGGTGGATGATGAAGTAGAACGATACTTCTGACAATGGTGGCTTCTCTGGGGGGAGCAAGAACCTCCTAAAAGGGTGTAATTGAAGCCAATACTATACTATATGTTAACTAACTAGAACTGAAATAAAAACGAAAAAAAAAAAAAAGGTATAGTTAAGTATTTTAGGTCACAGTCTGCCTAAGGAGTACGCATGAAAAAGAGGTGGCAGAATGGGGGCTGTGGATTGAGCAGAGAGTGAGAAGGTCACATTATGGTCTAACTTTATAAAAATCTGACCATTTTCCTGGTGAAGATTGGGTACTACTACTTGCTTCCTCTGTCACTCTAGTTCTCTAACAGGGCAGGACAGTAGGTAAAGGGCCAGTCAGGAATACTAATTATAAAAGCTTATGGAAATTTATTTACATGTTTTCTTTCCTCACCACCCAGCAAACAACTGGATCGTATCAGGCACAGGAATGCTTAAGACCTAGCAAGCGCTTTAATAGTATCCTAACTGATACAGTAACATAGAGCTGCTGAAAATTCTTTCAAAGCAAATGACTCATGGGTTATCTGCACCATTATTTTATCATGGAAAGCAGAGAACTGATCACATACACAAAAACACTTACACTGAAATCTAAAATACATTACTATACTTTAAGAGTAATAAATACCACTAACTTTAAGATTAAAAAAAAATTTTTTTTGAAGATTTTATATGTCTGAGATAGAGCGAGAGTGAGCGAAAGCGTGCACAAGCAGTGGGGAGTGTCAGTCAGGCATCTGGAGAAGCAGGCTCCCTGCTGAGCAAGAAGCCAATGTGGGACTCTATCCCAGGACCCTGGGATCATGAACTGAGCTGAAGGCAAACACTTAACCTACTGAGCAACTCGAGTGCTCCGAGATTTTAAAATTTATGAAGTTTTTTTTTAGGGGTGCCTGGCTGGCTCATCAATAGAGCATGCAACTCTTGATCTTGGAGTCATGAGTTCAAGACCCCACTGGGTCAAGACCTACTTGAAGCAAAAACAAACAAACAAATACATTCCTTTTTAGAAGACAGATTACCCAGCAATAAGCTTTGAGGTTTGCCAAAACTTATATTGGATTGATTAAATTTCTGAAAGCATCTTATAGCTACTTCCATCTTAAAGCATCTGAATAGGTTATGGTCACAACATTCAAAATTTTAAACTTTAAACTGCACTCTATCACTGTTAGACGCAGAACTACATTGTTTTCCTGAAATTGTGGTTTATTGTAATCTCAATCCATTTTCTCAAAGACCATTCAACACATTTATACTATTCCAGTAATTACCATGCTACCCAGAAAAACAAATAAACACTTTATTAAGAATTAAATGAGGGTATGGAATGTGATACAGTACAAGTAAGACACCCAAGATGGATATAATAGTACTACTCACAAAGTTAAATCTCACTTCAAAAAAAAAAAAAAGAAAAAGAAAAAGAAAAAGAAAAAAAGCAAAAATCACAAGACAAAAGAAAAAGCAATTCCATCATTATAAAGTAAGATATTCATGCAAAAACTCCAAAAAAATTCTCCAAACCACCCCCAACCCCCCGAAACAGCCAACAAACAAAAAGCTATCTGAAAATATTGCCATGCTAACATATTAACCACAATGTAATCATTCATAGGAAAACAACACAGTAATTAAGCAATGGATTAGATGAAACAACACAGGCTACAGTCATAAACTCAGAGACCTTGATGACTTTACATGATAAGCAATTCCAGATTCACTTACAAGGGGAGTGTTATGGGGTCAAAGTTGGGAGATATGGTCATGTAAATATAAACTCCATTAACTCATCTCATTATCTCCTAATTATAAAACCTGGATGATTCCAGAATCTGAAAAATTATATAAAATCTGGCATACTCCATTTGTGTTCCAAGAAATTACTTCAGGATCATAATTGCAATTATTAGAGCGCTGTATAAAAGCACTTCAAGGTCAGGAATATGATCACAATTTACATCATAGAAACAACTCCAGATATGCATTTAGTCTGATTAACTCTTACTTAGGACAAGAAACATGATTTTCTAGCACTTTATGTACAAGTTACTGCAAAGAGCCAGGTAATTTAGAGATAGAATAAAATGTAAAACAAAAGTGAACTGGTACAGAGAGTGAAGGGGAACATTCTCACTTAGAGACTTAAGTCGGTAAAAACCTGCCTTGCCTCTTGAGGCAGCTAGAGTCAACAAATACACTGCTCTAATTCATGTCTCTGGGCCAAGAAGCTTTAGCCGATTTCATGGAAAACACAGTTTTCCTTTAGAAAACAGGAATGGCATTTTACGGGACAGCACTTCCCTCCACAGCTGCCCAACAGGCCTGTCACCATATAGTGCACACACACAGCGTATTTCCAGGTGACTGTGATGTCACAATGAAGCTATCCAGGACCAGGAAGCACCGTGTTATAGCACCTGCCCATGAAGATGACCTGGAGAGAACTGAGACACTTATATTTGTTTCATGGTTCTGGGTTCAGCTTACCTATGGTGTGCAGATTGACTGTAATAGTGAGGCCAAGGAAGAAGAACAAGAAAAAAATACTTAGGACAAAAAAATGACCCCCTCTCATTTCCTTTTTTTCTCCTTTCAATTTAGGGTAATTAGAACAGATTGGAAAATTATTCAGGATTCCTCTTCCTACCTCTGAAATGTAACTTCCTATTTACACTCGACAAAAAGAATCCTGTAATTAATTGCTCAGTGGCAGGATGCAGCCTCTGAAATAAAAAAGCACTTGCTCTGACTTTCACAAAATGAAATGAGAAAATTTTCCAATGCGAAACCCAGAGTTTGAGGCCAGTAAAGAAGTGTCTTTAATCATCAGGACGTTCATAGAGCTCTTTGGAATGTGTCTTATACATAAAAGGTAATCACAAATTAAATCCCCAGAGTCTTCATGAAGTAAGTTCTTCAATGGGAAAGATTTCTAATGAGAGATAAATGCTTCCATCAGCTAATTAAATCTGATAAATCAATCTTTCCCAACTGACAAAGTCTTTGCTAACAGTTTAACCATAGCCTCTGGAATCAGATGTTAAGTTCACTCAGTCATGATGATGCAAGATGAAATACAGATGTGCAGTACATATGAAAAAAATGTGTAAACCGCTGCAGTTCTGAAACAGTAGATTTATATTACAAAGCAATGTAAATAAATACTGGGCTAGTACAAAAGCTCTTATTTACAGTTTTACAAATGAAATTGTATTCAGTGTAAATGCTGTGTTTTAAAGAACACAGTGCTGTATTAGTAAAATGAGTTCTGTGGAGGGGATTACAGTTTCTGTCAGAATCAATGCATAACCTATAAAAGATTCAAGTTAACTTTGTTTATAATTTAGTACAGACAAACCCAGTTTAACCTGGAATGGCATCTGTTAAAGTGCTGAAAAACAGGAAATATTTAGAAAACACTGTACATTATTAAAGCTTTATCAAGTCAGAATGTTAAACTTCTTTCACATTTTTTATCCTTCTGTCACAGGCTTGTGGACAAGATGGTATTTCTCAGCGAAGGAGTAGAACTTAAGAGGCCACCAGCTGCTTAGATGATTTTATTAGGTTCAGTGGATTTAGCTTCCTAAAACAACTATTTATCCATCAACCATACCTTCAGGCCTCATAATCTGGTAAGTAATTAAATATTCAGGATAAGCCTGGAAGAGAAAGATTAATTTAAATGTTGGTAAACAAAATTTTTTGAAAGGTGATTTTACCATAAGAATTCCTAATCTTTAGAGAAGAGGTTCTAAATTAATGTGTGGATCAGACTCCTCTTTGGGCATTTTCTTAAAACATCCTTATCTTGATTCCAATCCCTCTTAGGTTCCGAATCAGCAGGTCTAGGATGAATCCTAAGCATTTTTTTTTCTTTTTTTTTTAAAGATATTATTTATTTATTTGACAGATCACAAGTAGGCAGACAGGGAGGCAGAGAGAGAGGGGGAAGCAGGCTCCCTGCTGAGCAGAGAGCCCAATGCAGGACTCGATCCCAGGACCCTGAGATCAACACCTGAGCCGAAGGCAGAGGCTTTAACCCACTGAGCCATCCAGGTATCCATGTTTGTTTTTAATAACTGAGGAGATCCTGGTACGTATCCTCAGTTCAGAACACTGCTCTAGAGATGCTTCTGACTGCATCTGTGTCACTAAGAGCAGGAGAGAATTGTATGTTTCTCTGCTACGGACAGGTTAACTACAAAATATAAGATTCTGATTAATTATATCTTATGGAAGGTTAAAAAACGGAAAAAAGATCCACCAAAATTGGCAAAATCTGAATAAAGTCTATAAGATAATATTCTATCAATGTTATCTTCCCAATGTTGATAATTTTAAAAGAGAATGTCCTTGTTTTTGGGAAATACACATTGAACCATTTAAGGCTACACAGCAAGCCTACAATGTCCTCTCAAGCAGGTCAGGAGAAAAATCTGTATTCATAGAAACAAGGGAGAATGATAAAATGTTAACATTGGGAAAATCGGGGCAAAGGGTATATGGGAATTCTCTATTATTTTTGCTACTTATCCATAAATCTAAAATTATTTCCAAATAGAAGTTAAAAAAACCCCAGCCCAGTTCTTAAGGCAATATGCCTTGTCAATTTAAGAGAGTAGTAAGAAGAGTTTATTAAAGTATGGCTCTAAATCATTCTGAAGATGAACAAATAAAACTGAATTACCTGTTCTCCTCTGTAAATAACATATTCAGCTAATGCTAGACCGTTCACGCTGGGTCGACCAGTGACTGAGTGATGTCCTGGAGGAGAATGTGCCATTTTCATTGCACTGAACTGCAGGAAAGACTTTCCCAAGGTTACCCGGCAAAAGAGCAGCTGCCTGTAACATGAAAAGATCTCCCTGACAACAAGGTAGTACATGGCAGTTTTATTTCTGTACAGTGCATAAGCTTTTTAGTGTATTTATACAGAGTTATTGGTCATTTCATCCTTAAAAGAACTTTGCAGGAATGACTTCTACTCTCATTAATGAATTTGCCACTTTAATTCTTATTTTAACTATATAAACTGAAAATGTAACAACCTCATAGAGATGGAAACTCTGCTCTGGTCGGTACCCAGAGGAGAAGCACAAACCACAGCCCAAGTGGGAAGAAGGGGATTTAGGAAGCTCCCACAAAGTAGCGTGCAAAGATGAACATCTATCCAACTAATCAAGTCTAATTGATTTCACCTTCAAAATGCATTTGAAATTCATTTTCTTAATTCTATTGCTATTGTTAAATTCAAATCACCAAAATTTTTATTTGGACTGGGAATAATGGCCTCTGAACTTCTATTTCTCCTCTAATTCCTAGCTAAACTATTTTCCATCCAAGCAACCAGTTATCTAAAAAAAAACCAACCCAACACATAAAACATTAATCAAATCACATCACTTTACTGCTTGAAACTTTGCAGAGGCTACTTAGTGTACTTGGAAGAAAACCCAAATTGCTTACAATGGCTCTAAATTCTCAAATCTTACTTCGTGTTCACTGTGCACCAGGAGCATTAATTTCCTTTCTTCACACAGGCCAACTTTCTGAACTTCACGGGCATCATACACACCACTTCCTTTACCACAGAGAATGGTACCTATTTCTGCCACTCTTAACTACCACTCATTTTTTTAGGTTTCAGCTGAAATGTTAATTCTTCAAATAGTTTTCCCTTATCAGAAATTTGAGGAGATTACTCTCCCAATCCCTTCAGGTGTATGACTGACCTTCCTTGTTTCCAATGAACCTTTTTTTTTTTTAATTACTTAATGGTTTCTTTTCTTTGTTTTTCAGAGGAGAAAAGATTTTGGTGAGCCAGTTGATTCTGTTCTCCAAAGAAGAGAGGCTACCTATACTTTTTATTCTAAATATGCTTGTTGGATAAAGCCTTAGCATTTCTAGTAGATTTCTATTATAGTTACGATCAGCCCTGTGATAACCAAAACACAAAAGTCTTAAGTTAATAAATTATTTGTAGAGAACCAACCTTTCTGTTCCAAAGACAGTTTGCAAGACTGTAAAACACTACTTATTATAATCAGAACTATTTTAACTATGAGTTAAAGAGAAAGTACTCAGAACTTTCACCTCCAGATAATGTGACAGCAGAGTTCAATTTATAGACTCTCAAGAAATTATAAGCCTTTTAACCTGTCCAATTAATTTATGATCTAAACAGAAGAGGATGGGAGTTCATGCCCAGAAGGGCTGACTTCAGGTGCCTACACAAGTCTAAATTTAAGGGGAAAACAAGAGTAATATAAAAAAAGACCTTGTTTTCCTCCAAGATTGCAGTTCTTTACTTGGCAACCTTTCACAATCAGCTGGGAAGACTTAAAAAAAAAAAAAAAAAAATCCCAATGTCCAGAAATTTTAAGAGATTCTCTGAGGGTGGGACAACGGCATCAGTAGTTTTTAAAGCTCCCCAGGTGATACCAACGTGTCACCAAGGCTGAGAACTAGTGCTCCAGGGCTTTCTTATAGATCATTGATCAGAAAACATCACCACCCCGGAACTCAGCAGAAATTCAAGTTCTTGTGCTTTATCCCAGACCTACTAAATCAGCAACTGAGCAGGCAGGACTTAGGAATCTGTTTTAGCAAGCCTTCTAAATGATTCTCTTGTCTGCTAATGTTTGATGAAGATTGTTCTAGGTTTTTTAAAAATTTTTTTTAAAGATTTTATTTATTTGATAGACAGAGATCACAAGTAGACAGAGAGGCAGGCAGAGAGAGAGGAAGGGAAGCAGGCTCCCTGAGCAAAGAGCCCAATGCGGGGGCCTGAGCCTAGGACCCTGAGATCATTACCTGAGCTGAAGGCAGAGGCTTTAACCCGCTGAGCCACCCAGGCACCCCGTTCTAGATTTGTATAAGAAACGCCCTAACTATAGAATAAACTGCAATAATTAATTTTACTCAATTTTTCCAATGGCAAAAGATAATTTGTGCTTACCTATAAAGAGTTTATTAACAGGGGCAAGTTATCTAAATGATTTTAACAGCTGAGTTATTAGACCAGGGTAACTAAGAGTGGAGAAAGAAAGTACAAAGTAGTTATTTGATATTAATGTACTTTTTAAAAGGGATTGATGTGTTTTGTTATAACTTTTCAAGTTGTAATATCGTAAATTGAAGATTCTAGGATCCTATCACAGCAGAAGAGAGACTCCCTCATGCACTGCTATGAAATAAGTAGGCTTGGCAAGTAATGCCATTTTAGCATTTGAGTTCTGTCTATTTAAATAGGAGGAGCAGGGGCCTGGGGGGCTTGGTTGGTTAAGGGTCTGCCTTTGGCTCAGAGTCCTGTGACTGAGCTCCACATCAGGCTCCCTCATCAGCTGTGGGTCTGCTTCTCCCTCTCCCTATGTGATCTTTCTCGCGTGTGCTCTCTCTTATTAAAAAAAAAAAAAACAAACCCTCCACAAAACTTTAAATGGGAGTGGGAGGGGCAGAGGGAGAGGGAGAAAATCTTAAGCAGCTCCACACCCAGCAATGGAGTCTAACATGGGGCTTGAGGATCATGATTTGAGCCAGAATCAAGAGTCAGACACTTAACTGACTGAGCCATCATCCAGATGCTCCTTGAATAACGTATTTTGAAAAAATCTACACTCCTATAATATTTAAGAGACACAATAAAATCTCTCAAGTCCAAAGATATTGTCTATTCCATATTCTTTAAAACACTAGGTGTTCCAATGATTAAATGATTTAAATAGGTCAACTGCTCAGAACTGTGCTTGTCCTATACAGATTATTTAATAAATACTAGCTATAATTACAACTGGTGAGAGGGCCAAAAACAACCTGAAACATGCCTAGCTTGGATTTCTAAAGTTGTCCAAGATGATGCCCTTCTCTCCAAATTTCTCAAATATGAAACCAGTTCTTATCAAAATAAATGAGAATTTAAGAAATAAGAGAGAGGATCACAGGGGAAGAGAGGAAAAAATGAAACAAGACAAAACCAGAGGGGGAGACAAACCATAAGAGACTCTTAATCATAGGAAGCAAACTGAGGATTACTGGAAGGGAAGCGGGTGAGGGATGGGGTAACCGGGTCATGGATGCTGGGAAGGGCATGTGCTGTAATGAGCACTGGGTATTATATAAGATTTATGAATCACAGACCTATACCCCGTAACAAATAATACATTATATTTAATTAATTGAATTTAAATAAACAAAATGAGAACAAGTAATCTCTTACCTGTGGCAAACATAACAAGATCTGTCTTTGTGAATTGGACACCCAGTACCTCCTCCAATTCCATAAACATACTGATTGCTTTTTGAAGAGTTTTCAGCAAAATAAATCCCAGCTCCAAACATGCCACCTATGTAGGCATGCCTTTCATCGAAGCCTTTATGGATAATTGCATTCACAAAGGGAGATCCTAAAATACATGTAGGTAAGTAACAATTTAAAATTATCTTAGAAGAAAAATAAAATGAAACGTTCTTTGAAGTTAAATTCCTAAACAGACATACCTGAATACCACAATAAAGAATATAAAAAAACAAGTATAACAAGTTAACTGTCAGCTAGTTTATGCCATTAGAATAAATAACTATTTTAGAAGACTTGCTAATACCAACTGCTGTTTCTAGTAAGGTGGTGGATGAGATGTCAAAAAAAAAAAAAAAAAAAAAGACACGCACAGATTCAACTAGAAAAAGGAAAGATTACTTGAAGTACCAATGTTAAAGTTATTAAATTCCAGACCCCAAATCCATATAAATCCAGAACCAAGAGTTTCACACAATTTACCTAATATAGCAGTGGTGAGTGCAATTAAGTCTTACACTGACACTCACATCTGTGTACATTTTTTAGGTATCAAAAGTGGCCGAAGTGTGTTTTTTTTTTTTAAAGATGTTATTTATTTGACAGAGAGAGAGAGAGAGTGAGTGTGAACACAAGCAGGGGGAGTGGCAGGCAGAGGGAGAGGGAGAAGCAGCTCCCCGCTAAGCAGGGAGCCCAATGTGAGACTTGGTCCCAGGACGCCGGGATCATGACCTGAGCTGAAGGCAGATGCTTAACTAACTGAGCCACCCAGGTGCCCCTTTATTTTTTTAAAAGGATTTTATTTATTTGCCAGAGAGAGAGAGAAAGCACAAGAAGGGGGAGTGGCAGGCAGAGGGAAAAGCACCCAGAAGGAGAATCAGGCTCCCTGCTGAGCAAGAAGCCCAATATGGGACTCTATCCAAGTATCCTGGGATCATGGCCTGAGCCAAAGGCAGACACTTAACTGACTGAGCTGCCCAGGCATCCCCAATGTGGTTTTGTCATGTTCATTCACTTCTTTTTTTTTTGTAAGGATTTACTTACTTGAGAGGGAGAGAGAAAGACCGAGTAAGTGAGCATGAGCGCATGCAGGTGTATGTGTGTGTGTGTGTGTGGGGGGGGGTAATGGAGAGAGGAAGAGATAGTGTTAAGCAGACTCTGCATGAAGTCCTACATGGGGCTTGATCTCATGACCCTGAGATTAGGACCTGAGCCAAAACCCAGAATCGGAGGCTTAACTGACTGCTCCACTCAGACGCCCCTGTTCTCTTCTTTATACCTCTTCTCTCCCATCCTTCCACTTCTCTGCCTGAAATCCCATTATACCAGATTCTATCTGCAAATGTGGTGTGTTCTTTGTTCTCTGCATACTGACTACTTTCTCCCGGTTCCTTGCATGTGTGCCAAGAAGAGCTTAGCCAAAGGGAAGGAGGTAGTCATGGGAACCAGGCCAGAGAGTAGGGTGAGGGGTGGGTGTTGGGGAAAGCCAATATAACAGTTCACTGATTCATTAAGATTAGTGTCCCTGTTCATAAAGGGATGGGAAAATATGCTGAATTCCACTCTGTAGATATACTGAAGGACAGAATCACTTATTTGAATTACTTTGGAAAAACTAAAATCATTTATACTATAAAATAGATAAATCATTCATTTTATCAAGTCAGTACATAAATAAATCATACTCTGTGACAAGGGATTATCATAATGATTTCTATGATTTCAGAATGAGAAATGTTATTTAGATATTATGTACCAATTCAGTCTGCTATAGCCACTCTTCCAAAGGACTATGAAATTAAAATGCTGTGTTCTATAGAACTTTATAGTTCTATAAAAAATCTTCTGCAATCAAAGCCAAATAAAAAAACAGATGGGACTACTATATGCTTGAAGACTTGATAAACACTGTATTACTATCTACATTCATCTTTGCTATAAATTTCAAAGACTGGGGTGCCTGAGTGGCTCAGTAAGTTGGACGTCTGACCCTTGATCTCAGCTCGGGTCTTGGTCTCAGGGTTGTGGGTTCAGGCCCCATGTTGGGCTCCACACTGCTTAGAAAAAAAGAAAGACCAACCAAAATCTGTTAGTTTGCAACATAAAAAAACTCAGGAAATTTCAAAAATAAAGTTGCTCTCAATTCTACGTTAAGTTCTCTGAAAATTCCCTAAGTTCAATGATAAAAATGGCTTAAAAAAAAAAAAGATTTATTTATTTTTAAAAGTAATCTCCATCCCTAAAATGGCGCTTGAACTCAGGAAACCAAGATTAAGAATCACTTGCTCTATTGACTGAGCCAGCCAGGCACCCTTGACTGATAATGGCTCTTTTAACACAATGAAGTTAAATGTAGTTTTTTGTTTGTTTGTTTTTTAAAGATTTTACTTATTTATTTGAGAGAGCACAAGCAGGGTGAAGGGCAGAGGGAGAAGCCGACTCCCTGCTGAGCAGAGAGCCTGATTAGGGCCTCATTTCCCGGACTCCAGGATCATGACTTGAGCTGAAGGTTAGCAGCTTAACGACTGAGCCACCCAAGCAACACACCCCCCCTTTTAAAAAAGGATTCTATTTACTTATTTGTAGTTTTGATACTTAGAATCAAAGGCAGAACAGGATGTGTATGGTCTTCTGAGGCGATTTTCAGACCTTGTTTCATTTTACTTTTATTTTTGTGAAAGAGTGAGAGAGCGAGAGAGCAAGCTCCTAAGCGGGTGGGGGTGGGTGTGTGGGGGTGGAGGGAGAGGGAGAGAGACTCTTAGGCAGTCTCCACACTCAGTGGAGACAGAGCCCAACTGGGGCTTGGCCTCCTGAGATCATGACCTGAGCCAAAGTCAAGAGTCCGATGCTTAATGACTGAGCCACCCAGGGGCACCTCAGCCCTTGTTTTAATTTTAAGGCAATCAATTAGTTAAAAGTAAAACACACCATTTCTCAGAGTGATCATAATATGCAGTTCTGATATAAAGAGAAGAGGAAAATATGAATAGTCAACATTTCCATTTGTATATTTTGTCCTTATGTGATCCTATTTATGAACAATACATTATAAAATATACAACTTCAAAAAAGGTTGGGAATACAAATATAAATCTAGTATTTAGAGAAATAGTATTTATTTTTAAAAAGTGGCATGAGAGAGTGGGGGCACCTGGGTGGCTCAGTGGGTTAAAGCCTCTGCCTTCAGCTCAGGTCATGATCCCACGGTCCTGGGATCAAGCCCCACATCGGGCTCTCTGCTCAGCAGGGAGCCTGCTTCCCCCTCTCTCTCTGCCTGCCTCTCTGCCTACTTGTGATCTTGGTCTGTCAAATAAATAAATTAAAATCTTAAAAAAAAAAAGTGGCATGAGAAAAATAGGCTCATTATTTCATACATGATTAAAAAATAATGTAGAAGAGGATGGTAGTAGGATGGGGGAAGAAAACCCTTTTTAAAAAATTTTTTAGGGCGCCTGGGTGGCTCAGTGGGTTAAGCCTCTGCCTTCGGCTCAGGTCATGATCTCAGGGTCCTGGGATCGAGTCCCGCATCGGGCTCTCTGCTCAGCAGGGAGCCTGCTTCTCTCTCTCTCTCTCTCTCTGCCTGCCTCTCTGTCTACTTGTGATCTCTCTCTGTCAAATAAATAAATAAAATCTTTAAAAAAAAAAAATTTTTTTAAAGTAAGGTTTGAACTCACAACCCTGAGATGAAGAGTTGCATGCTCTCTCTACTGAGCCAGCCAGGTACCTCGGAGAAGAGGAATCTTACCATGAAACAGCATTCTTTCATTTGCATGGTTGTGGTTTTCTTCAGAAACTTCTTTTCTCCTGTGAGTGTATCTTTCCCATAGTTTCTTGTTACAAACTTTCTGAATCTATAAAAAAGAAATCAGAAAAATCAAAATCTTAGTTCATAATTACTTACCTACTTGTTCATCTTAACTAAAATGGTCCACACAGCCAGTAGAGGCGCAAAAGTTTTTTCTGAAATGTAAACTATGTTTTATTTCAGTCAACTAAAAATACCTGGTCTCAAACATAAAGACAGAAATATAGCTACATTTTGGAAATCAAAAACTTCAAAGGGAAAAAAAGCTACATATAGCCTTATGTGAAGGTCAGGAATACTGTTGACTAAAATACTTCCATTCTAATTTAGAATTATTACTAAAACATCTCCCAATCAGGTATGTGGAGTTCTATATATAAATATTAAAAAGAGACAGTTTCTTTCAACCTCCCCCTGCTTTATCTGGCTCGAAGTATCATCTTTATCTGTTATTAATTAAAAATATTTGAAATAGCCACACCAAACACCATTTTTAAGACATGTACAGAAACACAGAGACATACCCTCTACTCTTCCCTATCCTTCCAATTCCTAAAAGTTTTGTTTGGAGAACCATTAAAGATGGTCTCATTTGGAGTATTTATTTTTATTATTATTATTATTATTTTTAAAGATTATTTATTTATTTGACAGAGATCACAAGTAGGCAGAGAGGTAGGCAGAGAGAGAGGAAGGGAAGCAGGCTTCCTGCTGAGCACAGAGCCCGATGTGGGGCTCCATCCCAGGACCCTGGGTTCATGACCTGAGCTGAAGGCAGAGGCTTTAACCCACTGAGCCACCCAGGTGCCCATATTTTTATTATTTTTTTAAGATTTTATTTATTTATTTGACAGAGACGGAGAAATCACAAGTAGGGAGAGCAGCAGGCAGAGAGAGGGAAAAGCAGGCTCCCCACCGAGCAGAGAGCCCGACGCAAGGCTCGACCCCAGGACCCTGAGATCATGACCTGAGCCGGAGGCAGAGGCTTAACCCACTGAGCCACCCAGGCACCCCTCATTTGGAGTATTTCTAGGATTAAAAATCATAATCCTAGAGCTGTTTCTTGGCTGTGTTTAAAGGTGCTACAGACCCTTGCTGGTCCCAGAGCACATCTGGGCGGTGGTGGTTTTAGCCTTGGCTCAAAAAACTCAAAATACCACCACAGATGTAATCAATGAACACAACTGACACAGAGATCTCATTTATATAAAAAAAAAAAAACAAAAAACAAAAAACAAAAAAAAACAAAAACCTCTCCCCAAAAAACAAAAATGAAGTTTTGTCATTGAAAAATTCATTAAATATTGCATTAAAATATCTTTACAGAGGAAGGAAACAGCATACCTTTTCTCAACTTTTAACTATTTTGAAAATCAAAGATATATCCTCTCTCCTGTGCCCACCCTTAACAAATCTCTATACATTTTGTTACTACTTGCAGATAATGCAGACTTGACTGAAATTTGCCTGTTATATGCATAATTGTGTCTTATTAAAAATTATTATATATGTTCATGAATAGAAATCTCAAGGTGTCACTCTTGACCTACTATGATATAAACTAATAAAACGGAGCTTCCAGAAGTAGGATTCCTTTACTTGAATAATGTGTGCTTTTGTTTTAAATCATCTAACGGGGGGCGCCTGGGTGGCTCAGTGGGTTAAAGCCTCTGCTTTCAGCTCAGGTCATGGTCTCAGGGTCCTGGGATCGAGCCCTGCATTGGGCTCTCTGCTCAGCAGGGAGCCTGTTTCCCCCTCTCTTTCTCTGTCTGCTTCTCTGCCTACTTGTGAACTCTGTCAAATAAATAAATAAAATCTTTAAAATAAAATAAAATAAATCATCTAACGGTATGAACAAAGCAATCTCAATAGTTTCAGTATTCACTAACTCTAAAATATGACATCTAATATTATACTCGTAATAGTTTATTATTCTTGAAACAGTAATATAAAACAGATTAAAGATTTGATACTATTCACTTTTGAGTTTAAAATTCAGGTATTATAGGGGCGTCTGGGTGGCTCAGTCGTTAAGCATCTGCCTTCAGCTCAGGTCATGATCCCAGGGTCCTGGTATCCAGCCCCATGTTGGGCTCTCTGCTCAGTGGGAAGCCTGCTTCTCCCTCCCCCTGCTTGTATTCCCTCTCTCACTGTCTCTCTATCAAATAAATAAATGAAATCCTTAAAAAAAATAAAGTAAAATTTAGGTATTACAAAAACATTTGCCACATTTTAATTGTCTTTAGAATTATTAAGCTATATGAGCGTAGCTCACAAAAATATTTATGCATCTCAAGTAGAGTGTGCATTTTTTTTTTTTAAGATTTTATTTATTTATTTGACAGAGATCACAAGTTGGTAGAGAGGCAGGCAGAGAGAGAGGAGGAAGCAGGATCCCCGCTGAGCAGAGAGCCTGATGTGGGGCTCGATCCCAGGACCCTGAGATCATGACCTGAGCTGAAGGCAGAGGATTTAACCCACTGAGCCACCCAGGCGCCCCTAGAGTGTGCATTTTTGCTTGCTGTAGTTCAAGAAAAACACAGCAAAGCTGGAAAAGGCCCTGAGAAAGTCAAGAAAAAGGACTCTCGTGTGAATGACTCACAACATTTTTTAAAGACTGTTTTTGGAAAAGATGAAGATATAGAAGGGGTACTACTAAAATTACAGAAAAGTGACAGGTAGGGGGACTCAGAGAAACCTGGAGTAGTCTCAGGACAAATAAAAGGAAGCATGCTGTAAGACGGAGACCTCCACTGAGCCACACAAAAAAATTCGGCTCTGTTATATAACAGAGTACCTTAATAGTAATTTTTATATTTCAAGTCCTAAACCTACAGGATTTATCGTTATTCCAAGATAAGGCAAACGTGCTAAACTTTAGTATGGTCAAGAGGGGCTGAATTATTCATTATGAAAACAGCACCGCCACCGCCACCGCCACCGCCACCACCAACAAAACAAAACAAAACAAAACCGAACAGCACAGGGATTTCTGAGACTCTACACCTTCCAAGGATATCATCTTTCTCAAAATATCCCGATGTTACGTCAAAGACTTCCTAGGCTAAAAGATCATTATAGTCTTATGAAAGTTAATGATCATTTCAAGCTTTGGAAAACCACAGTCTCCGAAAACTTTATTTTCACTAACTTCTCACCTTGAGAATATTGTATCTGTTGAAGATCCCACCTGCATGACCTCCATCTCTGTGCTCTCGGACTGTACTTTGCATCTGGGGGAAAAAACGCGTCAAATAAATGTGTATTAACTTTTGTTTCTTCTGATATGGGGAACATGGTTCTTGACTCCTATGATTCTGTTTTTGAGAATACAAAATGAGATTTTGATGTATCTGTTGTTTAAGGAATAGGAGTCCTATAAATTCACAAGGGCTGTTTTCTAGAGATAATTAGTCAATATGAAAACTACTTACAGGTGAAAATTATATAATGCAAACTAAAGGAAGAGAAAAACTGATGCACAGGTGAGTTAAACACACAAAGCTAATCACCTGACATGCTAAAAAACAAAGCAATCACTTATTTGTTCCAATTCATGTTGCCCTTATTAATAAAGCACAATTTGTACTTCATCGAGAATTGGAGTTTCTTGAATTTTAGAACTCAGTCCTACTTAACTTTTTATCTCTGTGTTCCTCACACACATGTTCTTCAAAAGTGTAAGGCATTATTCAGAGGTTTCAGTGGATCCAAGAGTTTTGTGGAAAGATATCCAGAAGAAAAATTTCCTAGATAAGTAGCATCCACATACTCTGGGTTTTGTCTGAGATACTGGGCTTTGTAATTGTCTTCATGAAGGGAGGGAATATTGGCATTTTTTTTTTTCCCAAACGAAAGTAAACTCTTTTCCAACAGAATTCTGTGTTAGTATCAATTGTAGTACTGAACCAAGTTACTGGAATTAAAGTTTATTGAGGGAGTGTACCTTAAATACTAAATTTGAATGTTTTCCAAGTGGTAAAAGAGTTAAGGACAATTAAAAAACCCTACGATATTTTTAAGATCTGGAAACCTCTAGGAAGTTTAGCTACTGAACCAACATTCATTTAAGGTATATGAACATACCTCTTCCTCCACAGACTGAAACTCTTTATCATCAGGAGATAGATCTATGAGAATTGTTCCACTTCCAGAGGTGTTCAGAGTTAAGTATGGGTTAAGACCTAGCAAATGAAATTTAAAGGTAAAAAGATATATGCCAAAAAACCCCCCAAAGTTAACATCAACCAAAAACAGCTGCTTGATTTATGATGTTTACTACTGATTTTTAAAAACTTTTAATTTTGGATGAATTTAGATTTTCAGGAAGGCTGAGATCCTATTGAGAGTTCCTGTGTACCCTTCACTAAACTTCCTAATGTTATCATTAAGAACATTAATGCTCCCCCAGTGTTACCATTTTATATAGCCACAGTGCACCTGTCACACTAAGTAAGTAAATTATAGACTTTATCTGGATTTCACTAGTTTTTCCCACTAATGTCCTCCTTTTTCTGTTCTAGGATCCAAACCAGAACACCACACTGCATTTAGACTACTAATTTTGACACAAGCTATAAGGGTTTCCTGGGAATAGTTCAGAAAATCTTTTTTTTTCTTTATCTCTTTTCTTAAGTTTGTCACACATTTTTTTCTTCAGTTATTTCCTTCACTAACTATACAGCCCTTTCCGCACTTAGCCTTTAATTTTTGTAAATATGAGGTAGAATTATGACAAACTTGTCTAGCCTCAGGTAATTCTGAATCATCTCAGAATGATTAACTCGACAAAGTTTACTAACTACTGAATGTTTCTTCTAACCACTAACAGTTTTTAATTCAGCAATGAATGTTGTGTTTTCTTGAATGTCAGTAGTTAAGATAACTGTTAAGTTTTTAAATGGAGTGTTGAACAGAATTTTCTAATTTCTTTGGTGTATCTGGAACACACACCTCTCCCTCAGTCCCTACAACAAGATCCCTAATGCTCTGCTGTTTTCCCAGGTAGGGATCAAATTCATTATTGCTGGCTCAGCGCATGGCAGTTTGCCCCTGGAGAGTTAGAGCACTGTTCTAGTCTGAATAACAAGACTACCATCAACATGCTAAACTCTGATAAAGACTTACAGATATAGCTGAATTACAATATCTACAAGAAGTGTGGAGACTTACAAAAGGGAATAGTTCAACGAATAAAGACTTAACAAAATAAAGAGTATGACACATGCTTGAACCTGTGTACCATCCTAAGATGTTTCAGCAGTGCTCAAAGATGAGGACAAGTCATCTATTGACTTGATGCACTGATGGATAGCTAGGGCTAATCCAGCAAAATGACAGACTGTCAGAAGACTACTGCGGTTCCACTCTGCAAAATGTATAGAATCATGGCTTCAAATGAAGACAAGAAAGGTGGTAACTTTATGCAGGCAAGTGACCCTGATCTGCTAGAGCAGATACAGTTATTCTGTGCCGTAAAAATTCTCCTTCATGTAGGAATGAATGTTCCTTTGCAATTGCAGCTGGATGTTATCAGAGTGACTACAGACCAGAGGTGGCATGCAGTTACATACCTCTGCCATGTGGAGGCAGTGTATCCGTTTCTGCCATCGTTTCCTTAGCCTTTAAATGTAGTCTTTTAAAAAAATTTTTTTTAAACATCTTAATTTTTTCAGTGCCCAAGATTCATTGTTTATGCACCACACCCAGTGCTCCATGCAATACGTGCCCTCCTTAATACCCACCACCAGGTTCACACATCCCCTCATCCAAAACCCTCAGTTTGTTTCTCAAGAGTCCACTCTCATGCTGGTCTCCCCCTCTGATTTACCCCAATTCACTTTCCCTTTCCTTCTCCTAATGTCCTCCATGTTACTCATCATGCTCCACAAATAAGTGAAACCATATGATAATTGACTTTCTCGGCTTGACTTATTTCACTCAGCATAATCTCCTTCAGTCTTGTCCATGTTGTTACAAAAGCCGGGTAGTCATCTTTTCTGATGGAGGTGTAATATTCCATTGTACATATGTACCACATCTTCTTTATCCATTTATCTGTTGAAGGGCATCTTGGCTCTTTCCACAGTTTGGCGACTGTGGCCACTGGTGCTATGAACATTGGGGTACATATGGCCCTGTCTTAATAACTGTATCCCAGACACTGTATGTTTAATAAACAAACACTGCCTGATTCCTTTTTTAACCTGCCTCTTTACTAAATGATCCTTGTTAGTCTAGTACTCCACTGGAATTTCTATCCTACCAGATCTACCTACTATTATTCTAGTAGAGTCATGATGGCCATCCACCCACAACTAACTGAGAGTTCTAGTTTCTCTTCATTTTTGGTGTTTTTTATATTGTATACTAACATTCCAGGGAGCCATGGCTCTTCCCTCCTTTTTATCTTATACAATTTTGTGATCTATAAGACATATTCCAGACTACCTCACATTTTAAACATTTTTGCCTTAGACCCTGCCAGGCAAGTAAAATGCATCTACCTTTAGTTGGTCCTATTCCAGAATTCCAGTTTAAAGATATTCCTTAACTTCAATCACCTAACTTTTAGAGGTATTTTTTCAAGAGATGGACCCTATCCTGCCTATCATACACCCTCCCCTGAAAATGTCTTCATTTTTGTTAGTCTAGGTTTTTCTTGGACTCTAGTTGTATAGCCAGGACTTCAATGACAGGAAGTATCTAACCCCAGAGACAGTGAATCATGCCCTCAGTTGAACTATGGGTCTTGATACTTAGAACACTTCACCTTTTTACCCAGGACCTGGTACACAGGAAATGTTAACTAACAAATGCAATCTGCATTTTTTTAAAGTACCAACATTCAGAAGAATTAAAGATATTACTCAATGCTGTTTTCCCAGATTTCCTCATTACAACAGGAAAACAAGTTCTCCCAGTACTTCCACTACAAGTGTTTAGAATTTAGCCATTTACAACAGAGATTTACATTATTTTATGGGCAGGCCTGAATGTCTAGGCATTGCCTATTATATTACCATAAGAAAGGAAATATTCACGTTTCTGATCTTTTAGAATCATAAAATTTTAAGAGCTAGAATAATTTCAGAGCAAAAGAAATTCCCAAACTTCTGAACGGCCCAGAAATCTTACTTAGGTTCACATAATTACCGGCAGAAGCTCAGGAAACGTTAACAGTAGCAGTGTTATGACTTGATACCAGGATTCTCAAATTCTAGTGTTCTTCATGTTGAATGGACTCGCTCTCACAGATTTATTAATTATCATTTAGTAAGCTGAGGGTTGTCTTATGTCAACTGTTAAACTGATGACCGCATTAATTTAAAATGAAATACCTTGTTGTCCAGAGATAAGTCTTTCAACTCCTTTAATTAGTTTGTGCCTATGTCCATAAGCGTTGATTCCAATCTCCTTCAGCTCCTTGTGCCCCATCTCAACTAATACATCCAAAGTGATCTGACAAAAGAGGATGAAATTGTTTAGAAGACTTATATTTGGTGGACATTCATATACCGGTGTTCTATTAATGTATTAGATTTATACATTTACTTCAGCTTTTGTGAACAGCTTAGAAATGAAACCACTTATTAAATTGAACCTGAAAAGTTACAGCTAATTAAATTTCAGATACGAACTACCAAAAATATCTCAATGAATATAACTATAGTCATTTAAATATAACTATTTTAAATATAAATATAGTTGTTTTCATTTAGCCTAAGAACCTGAGCTGACTTAAACTGCAAAACAAAAATGCACTCTACAACCCATCACTCTACAACCAACCCATTTATACAATGCCTTTACTGCTTCCTCCAGACTCTGGACTACGCTAACTGGTACTTCTGCCTCAGGGTTCAAACTATTCCTTTTCCTTCAAATATATTATTCCCACTTTATGAAACTGAAGACATTCAGAAATCCTGTTTTATTAATGTATCTTCGATGAAGCTTTCCCTGAATAGTCCAGAGAGCAGTAACTTTTCTTTGAATTTCTAAAATCTATGCCAAAACTTATTTCTTCATACACTGTTAGAGTTCCATTAAGTAGATCAAAAATTCCTTAGGGATTTAAGTCTATAACTACCATATTTTCCGTACCAAAAAAAAATCAGTAAATATATCCTGACAGTGTACTTTAAAGTAGGACTGTTCTAGAAAAGCCCAGATATATACCCAGCATTCCTATTACCTTCCCATAGTGGCTAGTGAAATGTCAGACTTAGAGTACATAGTGACTGACACAACTGAACTGACCAGAGCTCAAAGATAACCTACTCTGGGGCTAAATAAGTGATGCTTTCTATTAGAGAAAACTACTTTACTATTACTACACGAGAGTCCATTATTCCATGTATTTTTAAATTTCTTCTTCGATTTCTTGTTGACCCATTCATTGTTTAATAGCAAGCTGTACAACCTCCATGTATTTATGGTCTTTCCAAACTTTTTTCTGTGGTTGACTTCAAATTTCATAGCACTGTGGTCAGAAAATACACATGGGGGGCACCTGGGTGGCTCAGTGGGTTAAAGCCTCTGCCTTCGGCTCAGGTCATGATCCCAGGGGCCTGGGATCGAGCCCTGCTTCGGGCTCTCTGCTTAGCGGGGAGCCTGCTTCCTCCTCTCTCTCTCTCTCTGTCTGCCTCTCTGCCTACTTGTGATCTGTCAAATAAATAAATGAAATCTTAAAAAAAAAAAAAAAGAAAAAGAAAATACCCATGGTATGATCTCAATCTTTTTGTATTTGTTGAGGTCTGATCTGTGATTTAATATGTGATCTATTCTGGAGAATGTCTCATATGCACTTAAAAACAAAGTGTACTTTAATGTGTTTCCATGTATTTTTTTTTAAATTCCATCAGAATCTATCTTTTTGTGCTAATAAACTAAACAGAAATTCCAAGATAGCCAAATTAGAAGACTGACTGATTTCCAGTCTCTTAAAAAACCATTCTCCTCTTCCTACAAACAGGTTGAATGGTCCAAGGCATTTCAAGTATGTCCTAATTTTTCCTTGAGGTCTTATAGAAAATCAAACCAAGCAAAACAATTCATCTACTCACCTGTTCTCTCTCAAATATATCCATCAGGTGCTCAAGTCCAAGATTTCTTACAAACTGAGTTATGCTAAAATCTACTGCTGGAACTGGAAAATAAAAAATCCAGAACAAATGAACAAAGTAATGTATATCAACATTGTAACATCAGAGTTTTGTGGTATTACTATTCATGTGAAAAATGTAAAGATGAAGGAAAATATTCATTGGCATTTGGGATATAATACTGAGTATCTGAACACAGCATTAAAAATTGCAAAAAGAGAAAGTAAAAAATTTCAACATCATTAGAAGAAACAACCAGTGGGGCACACACAGATTAAAAAAACCATCTTTTCATAAAAAAAAATTATTTTTAACTGTATCTTTAAAGTAAGTTTCCATACTGAAGCTAATATGTCAATTTTATTTACACTAAAAAAAAAATTCCTTATCTTTGAGAATGTAAGCAACTTCACAAAAAAGTTTATGCAAACAATTTCCACAATGTTGCATAAGGTGAGAGGAGGTAAAAGGTAAAGAGAACAGTTTTATAGACTAAGTATGTGAGTCTTTTTCTTTCTCTTAAAAAAGATGATCTTCACAATTGGGTAGTTTGACATGGAGCAAAGTTATTTCATAACTGTAATAATACACTGGAAGAGGTATATCAAGGCATACTGATATGCCTTCTAAACCTTTCAAAAAGCGTATTTACATCTAAAGAATAGGTCAGCAGCATAAGACTCATTAAGCCTCAACTCCGAGGGAGAAGTATCATTAGGAATTCTACTAACATTTAAAGAAAACAAGAAAAGACTAAAACGTAAAGCTTATGTTAATTAATCTGACACTAACAGTTGTATTTAAGTTTGAAAAATGACTTGTTAGCATTCTAGACGACAAACATGTGGCTACATTACAAGATAGAAAGTCATTTTTACAGAATGTCTCACCCTCCTTTTTCTCCAAACTAGAGGCACCCTCTGTTCCACTTGAACTAACTACTGAAGACAGCTCAGAAAAACTCCCAGATAAGTTGTCAAGACTGCTGGCTGCAGAAAGACTTGATGGGCTGGATGGACCTGAAGACAGAGAATCTCCGGTAGCTCCTGAGCTTCTCACGCCATTGAGCACTTGAGGTTTGTAACATGAAGGCAGAGCAGAAGGGGGCATGGCTGCGGTCAGGAGAGCGCTAACATCATCTGCCTAGGGTGTGTGTTAGAGATTAAATCTGTGATAAGTAAGTTTTAAAATTCTCCTACACCAATAGAATACATTTAAAAATATGACAAATACTCAGCAGATGTGCAAGAGAATTGCTATTACATAAAACAATTAAAAGTAAAACAAGTGATATCACCAAACTCTTATTAAATATAAAACAATTCAGAACATCTGTTTCAAGACACAGAAAATTAAAAAGAAACTGCTACAGTGGCAGAGCATTAAAAAAATCTAACTTTGATACTATGATTTCCTGAAAAACACCAAAATGAGTTACAGTAGTATCAATTTTATTTATTTATTTTAAAGATTTTATTTATTTGAGACAGAGAAAGAGAGAGAGAGAATGAGCAGGGATGGGGGCAGAGGGAGAAGCAGATTCCCTGTTGAGCAGGGAGCCCGATGCAGGGCTTGATCCCAGGACCCCAGGATCACAACCTGAACCAAAGGCAAACACTTAGACTGAGCCACTGAGGCACCCTCAAACATCTTACATGTTTTATGTAATTAAGTAATCTTAAGTAACCTCTACATCCCACGTGGAGCCCAAACTCAGAAGCCAAGATCAAGAGTAGTATGCTCTTCTGAGCCAGCAGGTGTCCCTTAACCAGACATATTTTGCCCCCATTTATAGATGACATGACTGACGCTTAGAGATCACACAAGGTGAAAGCTGTACAACTTTAAGTGGTAGAGCTGGAATTCTATGGCAGGTCCATTTGACTCTGAAGTCCACATCTGTCCTCTAGAGCACTTTGTTTCACATCACTTATGTCTGGTGGACTAACAAATGGATGGAATGAACTAGAAAAGTGCACTCTCACGGTAGTTTGGAACTAGAAAGACATTTTCCTGAAGAAATACTGCAAACACTGTTGGGCGGTTAGCCTGCTGAGAAAAATCTATTTAAGTCCCAATGCAGTGGAACTAAATCAGCTTCTCAGGGCAACTTGTAACAGTGGAATCTCTCTCAGTAGAAAGCAATCTGTAGGGAAGACTGCCCTTCCATCTCAACTAGAATTTCTTCTCCCTTTCCCTCCATGGCCCTGGTCAATTTCCTCGGTGGTCGAGGCAAGAGAGGCACCTGTGTCACAGTGGCCAAAGCAGAGGTCGAGGCTACAATGGAAATACCTATATGAGTTCCCTTGGGAGATGGAAGGAAAAAACCAAAACCAAACTAAATGAACAAAAACTTCATAGAAAATTGGGGGAATAAGCTTGTTTCATGAACACTACTGGTGAGGTAAGCAATAGAACTTTGGGAAGAGGCCATGTGGGAGGGAAGGGATCCCTACTAGAAGCTTTGTGGCTACACCCTGAGGGCAATGTCTCTGGCTGGGAAAGTTCATCAAGACCTCTACGTCCTATATGACTCTGCACAGTATGCACCGTCAACAGTCTTTACTGAGGGCCTGCACCTATTTTGTTTCCCAACAACTAACTTAAGCAGCTATACCATGTACTTTTTTCCTAAAGATTTTATTTTTAAGTAATCTCTATCCCCCAAATGGGGCCTTTTTTCCTATTTTCAAAAGCACTTGGGATACAACAACTGATTGATAATCCTATTATTTACATATTATATTTCATATTATATTTTAACACTAAAGAAGTCCTAAGTTTAAACTGGGCTAAAAAAATAGATTTAGCCACATTCACCAGGAAGACTTTTTTTTTTTTTTTTAAGATTTTATTTATTGATTTGACAGAGAGAGATCACAAGTAGACAGAGAGGCAGGCAGAGAGAGAGAGAGGGAAGCAGGCTCCCTGCTGAGCAGAGAGCCCGATGCGGGACTCGATCCCAGGACCCTGAGATCATGACCTGAGCCGAAGGCAGCGGCTTAACCCACTGAGCCACCCAGGCACCCGACTTTTTTTTTTTTTTAAGATTTTATTTATTTATCTGACAGAGAGAAAGATCACAAGTAGGCAGAGAGGCAGGCAGAGAGAGAGGGGAGAAGCAGGCTCCCTGCTGAGCAGACAGCCTGATGCAGGGCTTGATCCCAGGACCCTGGGATCACGACCTGAGCCGAAGGCAGAGGCTTAAACCACTGAGCCACCCAGGCACCCCAAGGAAGACATTTTATACATACCAAGTGAACTTTAAAAAATCAGAAAAGCACTGAGATTTTTCAAAAGTCCATCACTTACTGAAACTAAATCTAAAGGCGTTTGTCCTTCCTGATTTTTAAGAGTAGGGTCAGCTCCATGGGCCAACAATAAAGCACAAAGCTGTGTTCGTCCCTTTTGTGCTGCTTCATGCAAAGGTGTGAAAGCCCATTTGTCCGTGGCATTGACACATGCGTTATACTTTATTAGTAAAGCTGCTACATCTACATGCTGTAAAAGAAAATACTCCTGTTACAGTCTAAATTATTATCACATTTTAGTTCCTAAAAAGAAACTAGCTATATACCTATTTTCCGTATTTTCAAACCTACTCTCTGGAAAGGAGAAGAAAAATTGTGTTTCTCCCCAACATCATAATTTATGGATAGTTGATTAAAAATTACAGTAGGTGTTTTAATAAACGTGAGAAATCAGAAAATATTTAAGAATTCTACATAGGATGGGAACTAAATAAATACAAACAACTTAATTTCTCATTTATTCAAGTGTTATAACTGCTGAACATCAATTTATAAACCAGCAACCTTTCTCAGTTATTCCAACTATACTACTGAAGATGGGCAATACTGATTAGAACATTCAGGGCTGTAATGAACTCAAGAACAATGCATCTGAATCTCTACAGACTCCTAGGAGTGCTAGTGGTTTCCTGGCACCAACAAATAAACAAAACCATCAACATCTCAGTGAAAATAGGAGGTGCTAAAGAAGGTAATACAATGAATGATAAACATGCTGCATGTCACACAACTCGCTTACAACAGATTCAGAATTGAGACTTGGACATTATTTAATCTCTTTAGTCCTCATATTTACTCCTCTATAAAATGAGAAAATCAAACTAAATGCCCTTTGAACTGCAATACTGATTTCCACTTAAAAAATTTCAGAGATTTTAAAAGGTAATGTGAAAGGACTTACCCCGTAAGATGCTGCATTATGTAAAGGAATAAGTCCTCCTTTGTCCTGGGCATTCACATCAGCTCCATGTTGCAACAAATACTCTGCAACCTCTAAATTATTGTAACCAGCTAATTTAGAAAAGAAGTAAAATTACTTTCACTTGTTATTATAGACAATGACATCTATATATCTGTATAAAAAACACATATATTCTTTAAAAAAAGAGAGAGAGATTTTATAGAAATCTGATTATTCCCCAATAGAGTCTATTAAAAATTTAGCTTATGGAAAAAACTGTCCACTGGTCTCAAGTTGGAAGCTTTCAGTGATGCCACTCACTCATTTCAGAAACTCTCAAAAGTTAAAACTGATTGATTTGCTTGTATCTTTCCTTCTAAAGTCTTCTACCAAAGTCCCTGTCTTTATTGTTGTTATATGCAACTTCCTAAACTCAGGTACGTTGTCTCAAGGACTACAAGCAAAAGGCACTCAAGTATATAAAAACCAAGTTAGGAACACAAGTGGCCGGCAGAGTAGGAGGCAGCACACCAGCATGGGTCTCAGGACCCCATTTTCCCAGGACACAAAGACATGCTTTTTTGTAGAGAGAGATCTTAGGGATATACATCTCTGCAAGTATGGCAGCAAAATCTAATATTGTTAAAGCCATGAAATAAAACTTGGTATACTATAAATATGCCATAATCTCTTAGCTGTCATCTTGGGAATTGTCAGCTATCTTAGTACAGTCTTATGAAAAAGTATATTTTATCTGACGCATAATCACAGATTGAAAGCAAATCTAGAACTTTGTCAACATAAAACCAGCTACCACGTGAAACTTTAAAACAGTTCAAACTATTTTTCACATTTATTTTCTTGTAGTTTTTATTCTTATGCTGAAGGATTTAAAGCCAAAAAATTTAAAGATCAAGGAGGGAAAACAAAACCAAAGAACTACCATAAGCTAAGTATTACAATGAATCCCAAAGTCCTTCCAGGTCTCAAGGTATAATCTGCACAAATGGGCAGAAATGTTTTGTACATACAACCTATTTACCACTTACAAAGACAACATGGATTTGTACATATATATTTTTCAAGATTTTTACTTATTTGAGAGGAAGAGAGAGCAGGACAGAGAGGAAGCAGGGAAGGAGCAGAGGAGAGGGAGAAGGAGAAAGGGGCTCCATGTTGCATGGAGTCTAACATGGGGCTCGATCCCAGGACCCTGGGCTGAAGACAAACGCTTAACCAATTGAGCCACCCAGGCACCCGACAACATGGGTTTAAATAGTAATTATTAAATGTTCTAGAGAAGCTACCATAAAGATACAGAAAAGCTACTGTAAATAAATATACACAGCATAATTCAAATATACACAGGTCATATCCTGTCTGCATAGATGAGAAACTCCTGACTGCCAGTGGAAGTAAAAGCCTTTTTTTACCATGTTAATATGTGGTTACCACTTTCAAAATTCTCTAAAAGACATATAGAGTAATTCTTTTCCTTGGACAGTGGGTGAAAATTCAAAAATAAGTCACACATAACCAAAATTATCTTTTAAATACTAGGAACATACTCAGTTATTCACACTATAAGACTAAAATAAACAGAGAGAAAAAAAGAAAAGGGTAGACTTCCATTTCCCATATTGCACAAAGCGGCAGAAACACCTGTATCGCTTTTTTCTCTATTTACTTTTTTCTTTTTAAACTATATGTATTTAAACTTGTATAAGTCAAATTATGTCTATAATGTAACACCACCGAAGTATTAGCTGTAAGCTCAGTGATTTTAATGGCCCATTCCCTAGCATTTTCAATGCAGCTAAAGAAACTGAAACTGAAATGCTGTGCATTTGCACTGGAAAAAAAAAAAGTGCACTGTGTCAATTTCATGAGTGAAACTTATAAAAATGTTATGTACTCACTGTTTCCCAAATTCTTGTACTGGCTGTCATTATTTTAGCATGTGACTTTGTATTAGGAGATAAAATCTTTAAAGAGGTAATAAAGTTAAAATGAGGCTGTTAGTGAAAGTCCTAATCGCATCTGACTGGTGTCCTTATAAAAGATTAGGACAAACAGTGAGAGACACCAGACACGTGCATACAACTCTGACAAAAGGCCAAGTCACGATACAGTTAGAAGGTGGCCATCTGCAGGCCGAGAAGAGAGGCATCAGGAGAAACCAATGCTGCCAATGCCTTGATCTCCACAACTGGGAGAAAAGAATCTTCTGTTAAGTCACCCGGTCTGTGGTACCTTGTTACAGCAGACCTAATGAATTAATATAACAACTCTGGCAATAGGTTTATGTGACCTTTGAAAGCCTTAAGATTTTTTTTTCTGCTTGTGCTTAATGGCTGTCATCAGAAGAATGGAAAGCTTTAACTTCCCATGAGGAAGGCTCGCCCAAGATGCTGATTTTTCAAGTTTCTATAGCCAAAACTCACTCAAGGAAAAAGGATTTAAAACTACGGTGACTGGAATAGAGATTCCAAAGCACTACGGTGACTGGCAGATTCTCCTTCCATTGTTCTCACTGCGGTAGTGCACCAGGACTAAAGTGAACACGGAACATAGTTGGCCTGTACGAACACAGGTGTAATGGTAGCATTAGCAAATATCTGAACTGCATCTTCTCAGTTTACTTTCAGGAAATATTTTACTCTGGTAAAATGAACCTCAGACGTTGAGCTTAAACCTGTGAAACTTCGATCACTTACCTGCTAAATGTAAAGGGGTTGAGTGTCGGCCTTGGGTATCACGGCAGTTTACATTATCAGGAGAAGACAACTTCTTTACTCTGGCTAAACAACCCTTCTTGGCAGCATCTAACAAAGCTGCATCTCCCCTAAGGAGATCTTGGATATCCGTATCTCCATCTTTAACAAGATCCAAAGGGGTATTTCCATCCCTGTTTTTCTTGGTAGGGTCTGCACCATGCTGAGCGTGTGAAAAACAAAGAGGAACTGGCTTAAGATTGCCCTTAGTCTATGAGAAAATAGTTAATGGAACTACAGCAAAAAACCCTATTTTATACTGGGAGACTCTACCTTAAAGGTTAACATGTTTGTTATATTTAATATAGTACACAGAAAATTATAATAAAAAGAATACAGAGGCAGTTAAACATTATTGGGCTTTTATAATGCAACTTATTTATTATCATTATTATTCTTTTATCTTAAAGTAGGCTCCATTCCCAGTGTGGGCCTTGAACTCATGACCCCGAGATCAAGCACTGCATGTTCTACCCACTGAGCCAGCCAGGAGCCCCTACAATGCAATTCAGTAAAAATTTAAACTACATTCAAAATAAGGCAGAATTTCATGAACAACTTATTTTCATAAACCCTGAAATAAAATATAAATTTAATGTATTTCTTTTTTTAAAAAAATTTAATGTATTTCTTATTAAGAAAGCACTATGCCTAATGCTGGCTTGAACTCATGACCCCAAGATCAAGAGTTGCATGAGCTATTGACTAAGCGAGCTAAGCACCCTAACTTTTGTTTTTACTGTAAAATATCTACATGGATACCTGTATTAAACCAGTACTATCAATTTTATCGGTGCCAAATTAAATCTGGCTTATAAATTACATAATCTATCAAATATTTTGAGGTTAAAGAAGTATATAGGAAAAATTGGGATAATAATCAGGTAACTGTTACTTGATGATAGCTGGCTTTATACAGTTATAAATCTATGTGTGGTAAACATCCCCACAGAGTAAAATACAGTGTTCATGGCATTTATCCTGAAATCTAGATTGAGAATTATATAGCTTTGCTTCATACCCCTTTACCAGTTTAAGTTTATATTGAAAGTTATTAGAAATGTAATAAACATCTAGTAATAAATCAGGTCCACAGTAAGTACATAAATATACCTGGAGCAGGAGTTTGCAAATTTCGTATTTTCCTTTTGCTGCAGCTTCATGTAAAGGTGTAAATTTCCATAAGTCAGCTACATTAACTACTGCTCCATGCTTAACAAGAAGTTCTGCAACTTCATAATGTCCGTAAGAACATGCATTGTGCAAAGGTACAAGTCCTCTGAAATGAAAAATTACATAAGCAATGCAACACAAAGATATGTTTAATTTAGATAATTGCATATAGCTGATAAATTTCTTCAACTGCGTAAGGGATCACACTGCTTGTATTTTATAGAGCCTAAATTTACTGAAACAGAAATGGAATTATTTTTGGAGGGTGTGGGGAGGAAATTTTAAAAATATAAACATTTTTCTTTTTTTCTTTTTGGTGGGAGCAATAGTAAAGTGATAGTACAAAGCTCCCGAAGAAGGAGGGGACCTGAGAGGGCTGCCTGAAAAATATTTTAAATTGTAGAGAACATAACAAACTCCTATAGACTCGATCTAGAATTGAGGTGTGTGCGTATATTTTAAAGATTTTATTTATTTATTTAGAGAGCAAGCACATACGGAAGCCAGAGGGGTGGTGGGGTAGGGGCTTAGAGAGGGAGGTTGTAGGGAGAGAGAAAAATCTCAAGCAGACTCTGAGTAGAGCTTGATTCCCTGACCCCCAGATCATGACCTGAGCTGAAACCAAGAGTCAGCTGCTTAACCAACTAAGCCACCCAGGGACCCCAAGAATTGTCTATCTTTAAAGAAAAATAATTTTAAGATAAACTGGAAGGATTCAAATCTCCTCAGTGCAAACTGAAAAAATTTATTATATTGAAAATCAATCACACTCATCTCCTTAGTCATTATAAGATTATAAGGCATGATGCAAATAAGTCTATATAAAGGCTAATCATCATAAAATGTTGACTGAAACCAAGAAGCTACATTTAAGCCAGTGTTAGGTAACAGACCTGCCCGAAAACAAAAGAGCCACAACTACTGTAAAATTATTAAAAAAAAAGTTTTCCCAGATTTTCCCAAGAAGGTCAGATGAAGGAAAAGGGGCCATGGCAGTCGCTGGTACTTGCCCTTTGTCTTTGGCATGCACGTCGGCTCCGTGCTGCAGCAGGTACTCCACCACAGAAACCCTGTTATAGCCAGCTGCGAAGTGCAGTGGCGTAGACTGGCGCCCTTCAATGTCTCTGCAGTTGACACTCTGAACAGTACACAGTTTCTGCAGGATGGAACACAGTATACACGTGACACTATATATTCTGAGAGGTTTTCATTCATTTAATAGAAATTTCAAACATCTGACTGAATTTCTTGTCTCATTAAATCAGTATTCTCAGAAACGACTTATTCTTAGTTCACCCTGTCGTTTATTGGGAATCCCTGTGGTCCTCTTACCTATGTATCATCTTTTGCTAAAGCTAGTGGGTAAATTTTACCATTATTACTACTACTATTTACATAAAGGTAATCTAGAGCACTGATTATTGGCAATCCTAACTTCCATTTTGTGACAAATACAAGTAGAGGTAAGCTGGATCCTGGGGTTTGTTAAGAATGCAGAATCTCAGACCCCCATCTACTGAGTCAGAATCTGCATTTTAACAAGGTTCCTAGATGATCTGTAAGCACCTTAAAGTTTAAAAAGTTCTGCTCTACACCAGCAGTTCTCAAATTGTTCCTGTGCACTGGGTCCTGCCTCCAGATTTTCTAATTTAGTGTGTCTGGGGTGGGGCCTGAGAACTTGCATTTCTTTTCTTCTTTTTTTTTGAAAACCTGCATTTCTAACAAGTTCCTAGGTAATGCTCGTAATCAAGAACTACATTTACGATCCTTGGGAAAACTAAGAAAATAGTAAAATACTTCTTTGTGTTCTTTGGTCTAGATGAGGAAGACTGGCTGAGAAAATCTTTAAGAGTAACACTTTTATTCATGCTTGTATGAAAAGTACAAATGTTTGGGGAAGAAAAGAAACATAAATAATAAATCATGGTGCTCAATAAAAGTTTAAGGACTATCCATATTAGTAAGACTTTTTACTATTCTACCATACCCTATCCCTTAGGGATACCCTAAGCCTAATAAATCAATGGAGGAAGATATCTGTGGGTTTAACCTCAAGGGTTTTAATTACTGGACTGATAAAGCTTTCTTATGTTTCCCAAACAAGAGGCTGTTAGGCATATGGACTCAGGGTCCCATTTCAGACAGTATTTTATGGCTTTGAAGAAGGGCTCTAGGTAGGAATGAGGTTTTTTTTTTTAAGATTTTATTTGAGAGAAAGAATGAGAGCGAGCGCGTGCGCACATGAAAGGGGGTAGGGTCAGAAGGAGCAGCAGACTCCCTGCTGAGCAGGGAGGCCAATCTGGGACTCCATCTGATCACCAAACTCTGGGATCATGACCTGAGCTGAAGGCAGTCTCTTAACCTACTGAGCTACCCAGGCACCCTAGGAATGAATATTTTTCATACATGTGCCAAGTGCTACTAGGTTCGGTAGTTTTTTTTTTTTTTTTTTAAAGATTTTATTTATTTATTTGACAGACAGAGATCACAAGTAGGCATAGAGAGAGAGTGGAGGAAGCAGGCTTCCCGCTGAGCAGAGAGCCCGATGTGGGGCTCAATCCCAGGACCCTGAAATCATGACCTGAGCTGAAGGCAGAGGATTTAACCACTGAGCCACCCAGGTGCCCCTAGGTTCGGTAGTTTTCACTACTCACTTTACTCCCCACTTCTCAATTTAGTTCTGTGTACTCAGAGACAAGTTTTCTAATACTTAGTAAGAAGTATCTAGCCTGATGGATCTCCACTAAACAACACATAATTAATTAAGTGTTCATTGGGCAATACGCAGATGTTATTGTCCCAGTAATTCACACCAAGCCTCCTGTCTATAGATAGGTAACAGCTACAAAGGTTGTGGAGATAAACTACTATCAAGTGAAATTTTTTTTTTAAGATTTTATTTTTGGGCAATCACACCCAAGGTGGGGCTTGAAACCACAACCCTGAAATCAAGAGTCACCTGCCCCACCAACTGAGCCAGCCAGGTGCCCCACCACCAAGTGATTTTAAAAGTAGGGTAAGGGAAGACGGCCAGATACTTACTATAGAGAATGAAGAGAGAAAGGATAGGCTTCTTCAATCCATTACTGGGCATTATTTTGTTCTGTAAGTCCCAATTCCTGCCCCCAGCTCTTCTCTTTATCTATTTCTTCCTCTAGACTCCTTTTATCTTTCTTTTTTTTTTTTTAAAGATTCTATTTATTTATTTGACAGACAGAGATCACAAGTAGGCAGAGAGAGAGAGGAAGAGAAGCAGGCTCCCTGCTGAGCAGAGAACCTGATGTGGGCTCGACATGACCTGAGCCGAAGGCAAAGGCTTTAACCCACTGAGCCACACAGGCGCCCCTGGACTCCTTTTATCTTTATGTAAACAAAGTCTAGCCAATATTATATATACTGAATATAGCTTTATGCTCTTTAACATATGTAAGCACATGAACATTTGAAAATTTTACCCCCTCAACAAAAAAATCAGCTAGTTGACCTTTAACTAATTGCCTTTAATTTTTAAATCAATTTTCCAGAAAAAAAAAAATCAACTCACTTCTTTTAACTTAAGTGACTTGTTTTTCCACAAGTCAGTAATACTTTGTAATAGAAACCAAATTCTCCTTCCAATATCTTATTAACCTTCCACTTAAGGGAATGAAAATGTAAATATGAAACATGTCAAACAATAAGATTCCATTATAATGGGTTTTTTTGAAAAATGAAATTATTAAAAAATAAAATCTTAAATTACTTGGAGATGACTGTACTATCTACAGAGATAAAGCAGAAGAGATCACACTGACTTTTAAATCAACTTCCTGAAATCTCTTTATTTAAAAGGACAGTGATGTGTTTCCTCAAAGCTCAAGTTCAGATGAAACCAACTTATCTCGTTCTCTGAAAATCTAAAATCGACTTTATGTCGTTTGTCTGTTCAGGACTGAGGACACCAAATAAAAATACACTGAAACTGCTTCATGTAGCTACTTCCGTCACAAATTTATAAATTTAGATTTTTATAAAACTTATTGCATGTCACTGTTCCCTTAAATAGGATGAGCACTGTTTTTGAAAAAGTCTAGGAGCAAGGGGGGCAGGGCTGGGGGAATATAACAAAGATTTTTTTCTCTCTGATAGCTTTGGGAATTAAAAATAACATTAGAATAAAGTGGAAAAAAACCCAAAACCCCAGTGCATTACTCAAGAATTATTTCATTCATAAAACATGTTAATTTATCTATATTAGTTTAATGGAAAAGTAGTCTTGCTCTTTCAAAATGTAAGGCTTCTGAGTTATTTACTGGGATATACAACTTCTGTAGGTAACAGAAATATCTGGTACAGGCATTCAGACACTACATATGACTCTATGGTAAAAAGTAAAGGAAAATCTGAGGAAGGGTTATTCTATGGAGGACAACCATGGGAGATGGGCCATGTAAGAGCTGAAGTTGGCTAGATGAACTGATGATTATTAGGAGACACTGGCTCTGAAAAATGGCAACACAGTGGTAGAGAGGGCAAAGAAATGAAACCAGAAGAAATACACTGACACAGTGACACACTGTTTAGTAGTTCTTGGTCCCTTTCCTATTTTATGTGTCATATGTAAATAAATGACAATAATTTGATTCTTATTCTTTTAAAGGGACAAAGAGGTTCTTTAAATGAAATTTATTTCCATAAACATGCACTTTATTTAAATCTGTGATTGTCAGGTATTTACTGAGATGCATGTGAAAAGTTTCTTTGCTAACGAAGATTCTCACTTGTGGAGAACTAGAGTATCATTATTAACCTTTTAAAACAAGGCACATATAAATAACTAGGCTCTTCATTACAACAATACAGATTCATTAAACACTGCAAATAAAAATCCAAAGTTAACAAAAACGCAAGATCATATCTTACTTTTACAGTTTCTACATCGCCAGCCTTTGCAGCTTCCAGCAATTGTCTGTCTGCTTCTGAATTACCTAATGGGATGCCTTCTAAAAAGAGAGAAGGAAAGAGTGATTAAAACTCCCATAGAGAAGGCAGGACTAAGCTTTAAGAGAGGCATCTTATCTTAAAGTAAAGTTCTCTTACAGTTTGGTAGATTATATAGTAAATCTCCATGGTAGTAGAGGAAAACCAGAAAGACTTAAAAATTTTTGTGAGACAAAAAAAGGTTTTTTTTCTGGGAGGAAACATTTCATGTATATACATATAAATAAAATGTATGGAAATGTGAATAATAAATATGATTAAAATAATATAATGGAATATAAAACAGATGAAAGAAAAAAAAAAGGATCCATTACTTCTCAAATTGTCATGTTCTACAACAACCAAGGCCACTGGATGGTGGAAAAGCTTTAAATTAGGAGACCAACAGCCAGAGACCTAACCATGGTTCTGCCCTTAACTAGCTATGTGAACTGGGTCAAGGGTCCTCAGATTTTTTCAGTTCTAAAAAGAGAAAAGATGGACTAGAAGATAACTAAAGTCATTTTCAGGTCTGAAATTGTTTCACAGCTCATTTAAAATTTCACAGGAAAGGAAGAAAACATGTACCTTTGTATCTTGGAACAAAATAAACTCCAATGGATTAAAGACTTAAGGGTAAAAAAATTAAAATTTAAAAATACTAAAAGAAAATGTAAGTGAGTATTTTTATACACTTGGAACAAAAAAGCATCTCAGAGTAAGTACACTGAAGGCAGAACCAATATTGATTTGGAAGAATATGTCAGGCAATAACATAACATTAAACAAAGTTATAAGGCAAATAAAAAATGGAAAAAATATTGCAACATGTATCTTAAAAATGCAAATTAAAATAATGAGATCCTGGGTTTTTCTTTTGCATCCATTAATGGCCAAAGAGGAAATGGGGGAGCTACACTGACAGTATTTCTATACTTTATGTTTTAAAAAAAAAAAAGCATCTATTACTTCTCAAGTTCATACACATACATTCACCAAACGAAAAGATTAAGAAATCAGAATATGCGGTTCTGACAAACAGGTCTTGTCATATGCTATTAGCAGGAGTATAAAATGGTACTTAACCACCTTTCTAAAAGATGATTTAACAATTACATGTTATCCGTTAATCTGGAAATTCTACTTCGACAATTTACTCTAAGAAACTAGGTGGAGGGGGATGCTTGGGTGGCTCAGTTAAGAGTCTGCCTTCAGCTGGTTACAATCCCAGGGTCCTGGGATCAAGTCCTGTTTTGGGCTCTCTGCTCAGCGGAGAGCCTGCTTCTCCCTCTCCCTCTGCTGCTCCCCCTGCTTGTGCTCTATCAAATAAATAAATAAAATCTTAAAAAAAAAAAAAAAAAAAAAAACTAGCCGGAAAGGTAAGAAATCACACTTAGCACAAACTAGTAAATGTCCATCACAAGGCAACTGAATAGGATTAACAGTGACATCCCAAAACTGACACTGAAACAAATGTGCAGTATATGAGGAACCAAAGGGAATCATGAAAGAATATCTTGTAGTTTAGTTCAGTTTTGGCAGTTTCCAGGTTGTTTTGTCAACCTGCCTTCACCTATTCAGTGTTTTTCTCAAAAGGTAGTTTCTAGATCACAGGCATAATGACCATCAAAGATGACTGTTAAAGATACAAGTGGCTTGATCTGTTATATTTCTTCTCATTTGAACTTTCAGGTGTCAAAGTCACTTTAAAATTAGACCAGATTTCTAGGGTGAAATGTATAACCTATGCAAAATGTACAGATACTTGATCTAAAATATTTAAAAATAAATATGCACGTATTCAATAGTTAAATGTTTTAATAAGTCAAATAGTGGATTACCTTGTACAAAAACTCTACATGCCTCATTAATACAAAGGACCTAAAGAAACCGTGAAGAGGCAGGGCCAGTCTTTATCGAGTATTACCTATCATTATGGATGCTTAACTCAGATACCTACCTTTTTACGTTTTCCTGTCTTAAAAAAAAAATAGCAACTATTACATCTTAAACACTTTCTAGATACAAACTTAAGAGCCAGCTATTAAGAGAAATTGAGCAGATAATGCTTCTGGAACAAAATCACAGTAAGACTTAATGACATTTGGAACACTGAGTATAATGAATTAAGAATAGCCAAATACTCCACATTTTCTTTTTATTACCAACTTCTACATAGTATGTGACGAAATTTATTTTTATTTTTGAAGTTTTATGTATTTAAGCATCTCTACACCCAAAGTGGGGCTCAAACGCACAACCCTGAAATCAAGAGTTGCATGCTCTTCTGGCTGAGCAGGCCAGGCACCCCTGTGTGAAAAAACTGAAAGGTTAATTCTGAAAAGCTGACTTCATGAAAGCATTGACTACCTTGAAGAAGCTGCTGCACGTTTTCATTTCCCATCTGTAAGGCAGTAAAGCCCTGAAGGGATATGATGCTGGGATCGCACCCATAGCTCAGGAGTAGGCGGCAGGTTTGCAGATGACCACAGTGTGCAGCTCTGTGCAGAGAAGTCTGACCGAGGTTATCCAGAGCATTCACCTTTATAATGCAGAAAAAGCTAAAATTAGCCTGTAGCCTCAAAATGTAAAACCATCTAATCATGTATTTAATGCTTGCTACTCATTTAAAAATCCCAATTATTTTCTCATGAAGTCTATTTTCCAGTGCCAAAACAAGTGTTTTTGCTTCAATCTAGAACATAAATTCACAAGCTCATGAAAGCTGGTATCAGAAGAGATCCTTTTTTGAGTTAAAAGCAGGAAATGCTGAGTAACAGTTGTGTTTGGCATTACACGTAAGGAAGTTTAATCCATGTTTTTATGGATCTCTAAGGTCCAGAAATGTGGAGACTAACCCCAAGACAGGCAACAGTAACAAAGCCGGAGACCAAATTAGCATTAAAACATTTATTCCTACTGGCTTAATCTTCGACTTTTATCATGTAAAATATAATCCGTACAGATAAATACATCATGGTCTATACACACCACAAAATACTTTTGAGCAATAAAAAGGAACAAATGATTGGTACATGGACGAATTCCCAAAATATACAGAGGAGAAAGCCTTACAAAAGAGTGTGCATTGTACAGTTTCATAGACATGAAGGCCTAGAACAGGCAAATTAATCTACATAGGAAATAAATGAAAGGGCCGTTGCCTCTAGGGGTGGCGATTGCCTTGGATGGGGTCCTTCTGTAACTTCTATACGTTGGTGAGTTTTGGTAACACACGTGTATACATTAGGCAAACTTCAGGACATGTACATTTAAGATTTGTGCATTTCACTGCATGTAAGTTCTGCACTCCCAAAAAACCCGTTAATAAATTCTGACCTCTAGATGATGCTTACATGGAAATATTTAGGGAGAAGTGTATAGCAATTTGCAAATACTTTGAAATGTGTACCATGTATGTATACATTTATGGGTTGATAAAGGAGAAACTGATGGGTGTGTAAGAAAATACAGTAAAAAGAAGGGTCCCTGGGTAGCTCAGTTGGCTAAGCGACTGCCTTCAGCTCAGGTCATGATCTGGGAGTCCTGGGATCAAGCCCCACATTAGGCTCTCAGCTCCATGGAAAGTCTGTTTCTCCCTCTGACCTCCCCTCTCATGCTCTCTCACCGTCTGTCTTTTTCTCTCTCTCAAATAAATAAATAAAATCTTAAAAAAAAAATAGTAAAATGTTAACTCCCCCATCTCATCTTCACCTGCACCCTTCCCCACCAGGTAAATAATTTTTTAAAACATAAGTGAAAAATCAAGTTCCTCAGTAATCAACCCTGTGTCCACCAGTGTAATCTGAGACATAGTCCAATTCATATTCATGGAACTGGAGAATATTTGAACAGGAATGTAGTAAGACTTTCTCAGAGAAACCAAAACTGGATTATAAATTGCTTATCTCCATGCTTATGGAACTTGAAAACTGATTTAAAATGATGAGAACAATTAATCTACTTATTCACATACCAAAACTCACTGAAATGTGAAATACATCCATTTTAAAACTTTATTTGGGTACCATTTTCTGTTGAGATCAGGGTGACAAACTTCTTCTGGTTTGCCTGGGACTTTCCTGGTTTTAGTACTAATAGTTCTGTGTTTCTGGAAGTCCCTCTGTTCCTGGACAAACCTGGATGGTTGGCCCCACTATAGTTAGGACTATCTGAGGGAGTTTCACGACTCACATTTAATATGTATTCAGATATTCTAGTAATGTACCACATGTATGAGAAAAGCAATCAATGAAAAGTTATAGAACAGACAGACAAGATAGGCCAAGCAGTCGAGCAGAATAAACTTTATTTTATTCAATAATTTACAATAGGAAAGATTGAGATTACACATTATCAAGAAATCCCCCCGTATCAAAAAGAAATTAGGACACTGAGAGGAAACACAGAAAAAGCTGTAGAAAGAATTCTAAGTGCTTCCTTGAGTGGCATACCAAGGAAGGACAGATCAGAAAACTATTCTGCAAAGCACATTTAAGGAAGAGCCTTGGTGTCACCCATGGGCTAAGGGTCTTACTCCTTTCTTTTCCCTTCATTCACAGCAGCTCCATTCTTTGTTACGTAATGAATTTCTACTAAAGATTTCGTTTGGAAAAGGCAAGGGTTCGTGGTTAAAAACCGTGAGAACTGTTGAATTTGGTGACTGTCATGTCTTCCAATGTGGGATGCCATGTGTATTTTTTACTGAGTGGTATTTTTCAAAGTTCCTGGGCAAGAAATGATGATTTCTAGCCTGATGAAAACACAATTCGGGGCTGCTGGGTGGCTCAGTGGGTTAAAGCTTCTGCCTTCAGCTCAGGTCAGGATCCCAAGGTCCTGGGATCAAGCCCCGCATCGGGCTCTCTGCCCCGCAGGGAGCCTGCTTCCCTTCCTCGCTCTCTGCCTGCCTCTCTGCCTACTTGTGATCTCTGTCTGTCAAATAAATAAATAAAATCTTAGGAAAAAAAAACAAAACATAATTATTCCAAGAATAAAATGCTTTGTACAAATGCCAACTAAAGAACACTGACTTCACAGTATGGGGAACTGTTTTCAGTCAAATTATTTAAATAATTTATTTCCTTCTGTTCCAAGTCCTTTGGTTTAGTCATAGAAACAACATAGTAAGAAAGACTGTGGCCGAGGTAAACAACAAGAGTTACCACAGTAGCCAAGGAACAGAAGATATGAGTGAGAGAAGATTGGAGATGATTGGTCATAACCAGTGTGTCTCTAGCTGAGGATATTCTGAAGAGTATTCTGTTAGAAAAAGAACTTAAGGATAACTCGACTGGTGGGGTGTGGGTAAAAGAAATGGAGAAGGAAGGATATATAGGAAGCATGTATTTTTTTTTTTTTTTGGAGTAAACCCTTCCTTAGGCTTTCTAGCAAAAAATCAGATAAAGAAAAGTATCTGCTAGACTATTTTTAAGTAAAAGTTAAGAAGAAAAAAGTAATACTTATGAGAGAGTAAGCAGTTTAGGAAGCCAGGAATTTCATCTGCTGAACAGAAAATAACTCATTGGATTACCAAAGATTACCAAAAAGGAAGTATACCTTTGCTTCATGTTTCACCACTACTTCGACAACATCATTATGAGCTTTCTCAGATGCCACATGGAGAGGAGTCAAGAATCTTAAAAAGAAAAAGTAGAAAGTCAGCCAATCAATGTATTTTCCCAAAAAAAAAAAAAAAAAAAAAAAAGTGTCACTTTTTAATTACTAAAAGTAGACTTACTCTTTAGTCTTTTCATTGATGTTTGCTCCTTTTCTTAACAACAGTTCACATATTTGCTTTCTTTTGGGGTATGGAGATGCGGCAGCACAATGCTAGATAATTTAAATTGCAGCATTAATCAAAGACTATACATAACTAATTTTTACTTAAGAACATTTGTGTTTCTAATCAAGAACTAAGAAGTTATTTAACCTCTTTGTTTTTTTGACCCGACTTTGCTACTCAAAGACTTTCTACTGGATAGAATGTACAACAATTACCAAATTCTGGCCCAGCCTGCAAATCCTATTTATCAGATATGTTAACTAAATATTCTGATCAAGTTTTATAGTTGCCCTGTATCTTTGAAAAAGCTACTACTGATGTAATGAAAATTTAAATTAACATCATGAACACTCCTTTAAATGCTATTCCCACATAGCATGGTGTCTATGTTCTTTTTAAAAGTTTAATAAATAAAACACTCCTAAGGTTGGAGTTTCTTCACATCAAGTAGTAAGACATTCATCAGCTCTAGATGCTGCCTCGTAACAGCACAGGTCAAACAGCTGACAAGATCAGTATTTACTTCCTTCTCAACTAGCTGCTCAAACAGAAAAAGGAGCTTGGATAACCTGTTTGTCAAAATCAATGGGAGAAGATGATACACTCTAAGTTGGAGTCTGCAGCTTCTGTATCTATGATATATCAAAGAGGAAAGGAGACAGGAGGTAGGGATTTGCTAGTTATAACCTTAGAATGTATCTCATGATCATGTCCCAAATCTTTGCTCCCTAATATTGAGAATGATAATAATTTACAACAGGTGTTCAATAAATGTCTGGATGCATGAATGACTAGATCAATGTAAAAATACAAAGTTAAATCGAAAGCTTGAGAATTCATGGGATAAAAGCTCTGGATAACTGCCAAACTAAGTTGCTCTATACATCTAAATACACAGTACATATGAAACCTGTTCTTATTTTAACCTATTGTTAACTATAAAGCTTATCTGATCTTCATGACTTTGCCTCCGATTCATTCTTCGTTCTGGCTGCTGTCACCAAAATCATTCCTTTGCCCTCAATAAAACCATTTCTAACAAGTAAACATAGCTACTTCGGTATGTTGTGAGTAATCATCCCAGGACATCTATCAGGATAGCACACAGAATGGAAATGGTTTATTTCCAAGATTTCTTGATCATGTCCATTTCAAAACTGCACTTTTACTCCTCTGCCCCATCGTGGGGCAGGGCCCATGATCTCTGGAAACCTGAAGACACTGCCCCTGCACCACAACTATCCACCAATACTTAACTCCTAGTATATTTTAAGATTAATAACAAAAATAAGTTGTTTAATAGCAGAATATTTAAGGGGAGGTAATATGCAGTATTAGTTTTTCAGACCAGAAAATTTTCTTCTCAGTCTTTCTTAATTTCTCTGCACCATCTTGATAATGTTATGATTTTAAATTTGCACTAGCATTTCTTATTAGTCTGAAGCTTTGTTGTTTTTTTTTTTTTTTAACAATTTAAATTAGCAAAAAGGCTTAGTATGTTTTATAGATAGTTTTGACATAACCTTCACATAGTTCACATCCTGGCATAAGAAAGAAAATTAACCAATAACCAAGAAAATGAATTACCTACAAAATATTAGGTAACTAAGACTGTGAGTTAAATTTGCCCTGAAACACACTGGTTTATTTAGGGTCCTCTTCCCTCCCCAAAGCACATTTTGCAATTCATATAGGAGAACTGATTTTGTTCCCTTTAAACTGCTATTTGGGACACCTGCGTGGCTCAACTGGTTAATTGTTGCCTTTGGTTCAGGTCATGATCCTGGGATCCTGAGACTGAGCCCTGCATTGGGTTCCCTGCTCAGTGGGAAGCCTGCCTCTCCCCACACCCTCTACCCCTCATGCTCACCTGCTTTCTCTGTCTCATAAATAAATAAAAATCTTTCTAAAAAATTGGTGTTTCTAATGTAGTCTCTGATTACACCATTGCCTTCCCACCTTCCATCACTTTATCCCTATTAGCTCTCATTCTTTTCTCACTGCTTTTCCATAGACTGTCCAATTTTCATCTACTTTGTTACAGCTTTGTTACAGTAACATAACAGAAGTGTCATTACCTCTAATGGGGAAGTAGCCTCAAATCACACAGCAACTTTATTTACACAGTACAGAGGGGATATATAAAGACTTCAGACTAATTTTGAAAAAAATTGTAATACTGGAAGGAAAACCAAGTTGTTTTTAGATGGATGACATGATTATTTTTCATTACTTTCAGTGGGTATGAAATTCTCAATCACAAGCATTTATAATTTTTATAAGGAAATAATATGTACTATTACAATAATTAAAAAGCTACACATAACATACACCAATATATGAATAAAGTTTTTTTTCCTGGAAGGACACTCAAATGAGTAACAGTATTATCTTCTGGGGGGGGGGGTGAGGTTGTCTATTTTTCTGTACTGTTTGACCTTTTTAAAAAAATGTATGTTCAGGCATTAATTTTTTAAAAAACAGATTTTCAAAAACAATTCTATTACTAGAAGGAGGACATTATGTTACTGTGTATCATCAATAGAAGTAGGACGTTATGATTAGTTCAACATGTTTTTGGTTACTGCATCTTCAGAACTTTAATCTGAAACATTACCAATGCTGTTTCATGTGTTTGAGGATGCTTAAAATTCACCATCTCCAGAGAGAGATGTTTTTTGATTCGTGTTACGTCAGCTTCCCGTGCAGCCTGCAGCAATGAGTGGCCTTTAAACTCATCTAGATGAAAAAAAAAAAAAAGCATATAGATCTGCGTGAGAATTATCAAATTGATGGGACTTACCTAATAAAAGATACTTAGTGTTTTTTAAAGTATTTTCAAAATTATCTACCAAAATTATTCAGATAGAAGCTCTAAAGATATTCTCCAAATATAACCCCCCAGAAGAGAGACAGTGCTATACCAGTTTCCCCTTCAGTTACGACATAATTCATCCCTAAATGTATACATAGATTTAGCCCATGGCCAACTCAGGGTCTATTTTGGTCTGTAGGAATCTGGAGTACTGCAATGTATTACCAGACCAGAGAGCTCTGAGATGGTTCGTGCTCTAACATCATGGTGGTAGATGAGCCAAAAACTGAGTATTTCCAAGAGCCACCTACTACTGATGAACAAGTGAGAGAGTATTTTCTCAAGATTTCTCTTTAATTCATCAGATTTGTGAAACCACCCATTTTCCTTTATTGTTCCAGAGTTAACACAAATTTAAGTTTCCTATTTGTGTACAGTAATATTACATCTGAACTAGGTGGCTGTTTCTTAATACATTTACTTCAGTTACAGACAGAAAACCATAGAACTGCCAAATATCAAAGAATATTAGATGGTTAGGATCTGGGATCCATGTTTAAAAGACAGCAATCCTACAAACGACAAGGCAGATTAATAAGAAACTCACACCAAAGACAGGAACAAAACCCAAATTCACTCGTTTCAAAAGCATACAATCTCATTGAACTTCACTTGAAAAATCAAGTACAAATATATTTTCTTTTCATAGCATCTTAAGAGTAGAATGAGTAGAAACCTCCAGATGACTAAATATGCTAGTAAGAACAACGATACCCATGTGTAAGGAAAATTTTCCATTACTTAAAAATTTCTAAAAACAAATGAGAACAAATTTTTAGTTTGTTGCTATCTTAATATCTTAGTTGAACATTCATCATTTTATACTCACATGATAATCTTTCTTTTAACTGCGGTGTGGGAGCCAAGTCTATAGCACTTTTATTATGACAATTCAGCAGTGTTGGATCTGCACCATAACTTAGGAGAAGAGAACATACTTCAACCCTGTTTTTTGAAGCTGCCTCATGAAGAGGAGTGAATTGCCACAAGTCCATTGCATTTACACAGGCACCATGCTGAGGCGTTGTGGGAGGGGGAAGGTAAAGCATATAGTTAGTGTTAAACTTTTAAAGAGAATTCAGTATTAGTACTGTGTAATTTAACATCATGCAAGCTTAACCAGGCTATATCCTCAAAGTCCACTTTTTAAATATATTATTTCAGAAATACATTTTTTTCCCATGGAAAACCAGTAGCTGGTTGCTAGGCTTATGCATAAGGCCTTTACTTAACTCTTTTGTTGTTAAAAATAGCTAAGAATGAAGCTTTAGATTTAACTTGCATCTTTTCTAATTTCTAAGTTTTTCCCTTGTTTGAGGTATAATTTACATAGAGTAAAACAGTTCTTCAAAGTGAATAGTTTGAAGAGTTGTGACAAATATATATCTTTATCTATCTATATCTCCATGATACCATCACCCAATTCAAGATAGAGCACGCTTTCATTACCCTAGAATGTTCCCTCATGCTCCTTTTATAGGTAATCATGTCCCCATTCTGTTAGCACCATATATTAGATTTATATGCTTTTGAACTTTACAAAAATAGAATAACTCAGTATGTACTTTTGTGTCTACCTTCATTCACACACAATGTTTCTGAGATTCATTCATGTTGTTGTATCAATCTTTTTACTACTAAAAAGATTGCATTCCATTGTATCGATGGACCATAACTTACTTATCCACCATCCTCTTGATAGGCATTTGGACTATTGCTAAATTTTTTACTATTCTATTTACTATTTACCATTATTTAGTATTTTACTATTTGCTAATAAGGTGTTATGAACATTCATCCATAAGTGTCTTTATGGATACATGCTATGTCCCTAGGAATGGAATTGCTGGATGGATGATACAGTAGATACAGGTTTACTTTTATTAGAAACTGACAAATAGTCTTTATTTATTTATTTTTTTTAAAGATTTTATTTATTTATTTGACAGGGAGAGATCACAAGCAGGCAGAGAGGCAGGCAAAGAGAGGGGGGAAAGCAGGCTCTCTGCTGAGCAGAGAGCCTGATGCGGGGCTTGGTCCCAGAACTCTGAGATCATGACCTGAGCTGAAGGCAGAGGCTTAACCCAATGAGCCACCCAGGTGCCCCTAAATATGTATGTTAAACTTCGATCTACTGCTCTTCTTTGGAGCAAGAGATCAATATTCTTGGCAATACCTGAAAGCAACTCTTAAACGTTTTTCTTTTTGAGTTTTAACACCTTCAGCTCCTACACTCTTTTTTTTCATCAGATGGTTTCTAGATTTCCTTTGACCCTTGCCCTCAGCTAAATATACTTCAGCTTCAAAGCTCCATTAAAGGAATTATTGAGTGCCTAGAAAAACAGTCTCAATGCAGTCTGACTGAGAAAAGTACACTGCATCTGTTGTTACGTTTGCTTTTGACACTATACTTCTACTACTGGCATAAAAACATGTTAGCTTTTTAAGCAAGCACATCACAATTCCTACAGTGTCCAGGTCATGAAAAGCAGTTAAGAGAATGTTTGCAGGTAAATGCCAGCTTCTGATAGCCAACTGTTTAGCAAGGGCTGCCAAGTGACTTAGTGTTCCCTACACCTTCTGCCTGTATTCTGTCTCTATCTACTTGGCTAATCTACACACTCCTGAGCTTGAGTGCTCTGGTAACTGCAACTTCACCTCAGCTAACCTCTATACATATGACCTCTAGTCAGCCTGCCATTCTTATTTACGGAACATCAGGTCTTAGGAAAACATCATTGTCTGTAGGTACCAATGCAATCTGCCTCATGTTTCACTTTTACCTACAATAATATTCCAAATGTTCTGTTGAATTCAAGATTCAGTTTTATAGTAAGAAAAGCATTACTGCTCCAGATGTGTAACACTGCAGCTTATACATTTAAGAAGGCTTAGGGGCTACTCAGAGTATCTAATCGTTAAAGTTGTTTCTGTGGGGAAGTATCCTGTGATAGCACATGCCAAAATCAAGCATGGAGGCATTGGGAACAAATATCCTACCATGATGACTGCTGCTAGAATGAGGACAAGTATTAAAAGGGGCAGAATGGTGCAGAGTAAGAGATGCCTAAGGAATGTGGTCAAATATATGTATAGGGACTGGGGGACAAAAGGAAATAGCTATGGGTAACATCCTGCTATCTCCTCTGAAGAAGAATATGTATCTTCTATTTTTAACCAACAGGGAGCAAAAAAAAGTTTGTTTTCAGTCCTGGGAAGTTGCTGGTTAAACAAGAGCTTCCCAGCATCCTGGGGGAAGTACAGCTGACCAAATGAGCCTGCTGCAACCTAATATCTGAATCACTACAAACTGCTTCCTGATATTTTCAAGAATTTTGAAACTTCACCATTAGCCACAAATTACAGATTCATTTAAGGTGGTATTCACAAGATGACAGTGCTATTTTTATACTTAAAATCTTAAGGTATCTTAAAAATCTCAAAGCAGTTGAATGTTGATCTATCAATCACCTACATCTTAGAATGATTATACATATTCCTCTATACCCTCCAAGCACTAAAAACACAGTCAACAGGTATATAATATATTTCAAGTGATTTTATATAATTCTGAGAAAAACAGAAGAGAACTAACCTTGACCAGAAGCTCAGTTACTTCATAATGACCATAAGAACAGGCATTGTGTAAGGGCACCAGATCACTACAATATGAGGGAGGGGGTGGGAGGTGAGAAGAAGCTTACGTTATTATAGATTCCCTACAGGTTTAGTTCATTTAATTTTAATTAACTTTAAATTTACACTGAAATTTAAATAACAAATGGCTTTTATGATCCTCTAGTAGAAATGCACAAAATTTAACAGTTCTAAAAATTCTAACTTCCACATCTCTTCCACATCCACCTTTTTTTTCTCCAAGGCTACTGCCATGCCTTTATTATTTCTTCCTGTACTACTCAAACAGCCCCTATTTCAATTTTTCTTCCAAACTGTAGCCAGATTTTTCTAAAAGTAAATCTGATGTAGCATTTTTTTTTTTTTTTAAGAGGGGGAGACAGACAGAGGGTGAGGGGCAGAAAAATAATCTAAAGCAGATTCCATGCCCAGTGTGGAGCCCCATGTGGGGCTTGATCCCACGACGGTGAGCCAAAATCAAGAGTTGGACACTTAACCGACTGAACCACCAAGGCGCCCCTATTGTAGTTACTCCTTGTTTTAATGTCCTTTACTGATTCTTTGTTGCTTCTGAAAACTGGTTCCAACTGCTTAGCTTGGCATGCAATGGTGTGACCCTCTGGAGCCTTACCCTTCAATAATGGTATGCTCAACCACATGTAGCTCCCTCTATGCCTCTGGGCATACAGATTTCCCTCCCTCCTGCCTTGCTTCTACAATCTTTTCGTAACTCACTAGGAATCAGTCATTCAGCTTCAGAATCTGAAATGTAGTTATCTTTTTATTCCTTTCTCTCTCCTCACATCCAGTCAACAGATCTTACCTATTCTTACACTATAATATCTTTTACACCTGTGTCTTCATTTCCATTCCTCTGCAACATTATATATCTTCATTATGCCTGAACCCCTACAGTGATTACTCTCACTGCTCTTTGATCTCTGGTCCTTCTCTCCAAACTACCTTACATACTGCTGCCAGAATGTGTTCCCTAGAACTCCTATTAAAAAAAAAATCTTTCCCCTTGCTTAAGATTTTTCAATAGCTACTGTAGCTCATACTGTGAATTCCTTAGCCTAGAATACCAAGTCTTCTAAAACCTGGTTCTTAACCTACTTCTCTAATCCTAACCTTCATTCCTCCCCTGTGTAAAGCGTCTGCTTCAGCCACACTGGTCTAGTCATTGTTTCTTAAATATGCTGTAATATCTGCTTTAGCACATCCCCTCGCATAACTTCTCTTGCATGATGTTTCCTAAACTCTCTGCTTTCCTGAGCTGAGTCCAGGTCAAGTATCACCTCCTCTTGAAGGATTTTCTACCCGTACAGCCATCACTGAGAGTTTCCTCCTGGGAACTCCTATCCTACTATCTCTATTATCACCTCATATTTAGTAGAGAACTTATACTGTTAGGTATCTTTTCACGCTTCCTAAAGTGTAGTTTAAGCCCTATGAGTTGTGGCTTTAAGGTTTTATAATTCTGTGTGTCCTCAGAGCAATCTGCATATTGTAAAAGCTCCATAATGTTTACGCTGCTTAGCAAGAAGATTTTTATAAGGTTACAGAGATGATTATAAAGACTGTAACATTTAAGATATCCTCATTTGTTTCCAATGCTTACTTACCCTTTATCTTTAGCATGGACATCAGCCCCATGTTGAAGTAATAGCTGTACAATTTTTACTCTGTTGTATCCTGCTGCCAAATGCAATGGAGTTGACTGAAATATTAATCAGACAAATGAATGAAATTACAATAATAGCTTAAAAAAACCCCATATAACACCAGAAATTAAAAAAAAACAAACCCTTTACATCTTCATAGTTATCAACTGGTTTTACAAAATCCAACATATTTATATTGAAGGCACAGTATAGAAGTTTTTAAGTTCATTACTGTAAATTGGAAGCAAACTAAATGTTTATTACCAATAAAGTTTTACTAAGTTTAAGAATTAATCCAAATTACTACTTAAAAGAAAGTATTAGCATTCTCGCCAAAATGTTTTAGTTTTTAGTAAGACAAATATATTTTCATGTTACCAGGAGGATGAACACAAGCTTAGCTGCAAAAGTACCTTTCTGCCATCACTTGCATGGCAGTTGACATTTAATGGTGTCAGTAGAGCCATCATTTTTTCTTCATTGCCACTCCTAGCACACACACAAAAAAAGGGTTAGTAATTTATATTCTTCATCAGATCCTATCTGGAGACATATGAGATCGAACAAAAATTCATTCTCTCTTAAAAGTTTGCTTGTTACTTAAAAAAAATTAATGATAAAATTATTCATGATACTTATTTATAATACTAGTACACACCTGGCACTTTCCAAAAGTTCATCTTTCTTATATTCACCTGTGAATTAAGGGGGAAAAAATGAAAAAAAAAAAAAATTAATCACAAAAGCATTAACAGCTTCATGCATAAAGCTCCTCATGAACTATATTTAAAGTAGATAAATCTGGAAATAGGTTTCCAATGAACAGAAACTGATTAACAGAATACTGTGCAGTTTAAAAATATTTATATGAACATGGAATATATTTGTTATGAAAGTAAAAAAAAAAAAGGGGGGGGTTTGCCTGGGTGGCTCAGTGGTTTAAGCCTCTGCCTCCAGCTCAGGTCTTGGTGTCAGGATCTTGGGATCATCGAGTCCTGAGGCATGGAGCCTGCTTCCCCTTCTCCCTGCCTGCCTCTCTGCCTACTTGCGATCTCTCTCTCTCTCTGTTAAATAAATAAATAAAATCTTTAAAAGAAAAAAAAAAAAAGTTAAAAACAAAAAGAAAAATCTAGTATTACATCATGAAGCGATCTGAAAACAGTATGTTCCAAAAAGGAAAGCCAAGAAGAAAATATACCAAAATTTCAATAAAGTTTGTCTTAGGTAGTAGGTTACTGGTGAGCTTTTCTTTTTTTTACTCCTCAAATTTTCTAAAACTGGTGTGTTATTTGTGCAACAGACAAAATGCACCCACAACTTCATTCCAAAGTAACACAAAACAAAACCCAACATGCCAACATCATAGAGATAACAGAAGATAATCTATGGGATTACCAACTGGACATAATCATTAATAATTTTATGAATGCAGAAGATTTTCCAACACTAAAACTATATTATAGTACTACTTTAAATATATACAAAAACAGGATTAAATATAAGCTTTTTTTTAAAGATTTTATTACTTGACAGAGATCACAAGTAGGCAGAGAGGCAGGCAGAGAGAGGGGGAAGCAGGCTCCCTGCTGAGCAGAGGGCCCGATGCGAGGCTCCATCCCAGGACCCAAGGACCATGACCTGAGCCAAAGGCAGAGGCTTTAACCCACTGAGCCACCCAGGCCCCCCAAATATAAATTCTTTATGCCGATAGCTTCCATACTTACAAATGCATACAAACAAAACATTAAAAAAATACAACTTAAATTAACATAATTTAACATAACGGAAGTGTACTGATTTGCTGAAATAAAATATAGACTGATGTTCACAATAAAAATATATACTGACTGCTAATGCAAGGATTCTTTGAGCCCCAAGATTTTTTAAAAAGAGAAAAGCAGGGAATAGCATGGAAAAGTGAAGGGGGAAATGGAAGTGATAGTTACAGTAACAGCTTGCTCTTCTAGAGCCTCTTTGGAGTACTGGACTAAATTTTGCCGGTAATACCAGAAGAAGTATCACAAAGTCCAAGCACACGAGCTCATAGCAGAACCCCTCAGGCTCTTGACTATTAGATCAGATGTGATTCTAATGGTGCTCACACAGGTAAGAATCCAGAAAATAATATGGCAGAGAGTTTTTCAAGAGGAAACATTCTGATGAAGAAGAAACATGTGAAATGGATACTACCACTCAAAAAGTTTAAAATGAACCTAGGGTGCCTGGGTAGATCAGTTGTTAAGCATCTGCTTTCAGCTCAGGTCATGATCCCAGCATCCTAGGATTGAGTCCCACATTGGGGACCCTGCTAGGGCGGAAGCCTGCTTCTCCTTCTCCCACTCCCCCTGCTTGTGTTCCCTCTCTGTGTCTCTGTCAAATAAATAAAATCTTTAAAAGAAAATAGGATAAAATGAACCTAGAGACTAAGCCTTATATATGTTAACAGGTTCCAAAGACATGAATATGTTAAGAGAAAACAGTAACTGACATTCTTCAAGGTACTGAAATTGGTATGACCAGAATCCTCTGCTTTAGAAAAAACAGAGCTTTTTGAAAGCTTTTCTTTAAAAAAAAAAAAAAAAAGTATGTCAAAAAAAACGCATATAAAGGGGGTAAAACATGTTACCTGGAAAAGCCAGGGACATTTATTTATTTATTTATTTTAGATTTTTAAAATATCTTACTTCTTTTTTTTTTAATATCTTTTTTTTTTTTTAAAGATTTTATCTATTTATTTGACAGACAGAGATCATAAGCAGGCAGAGAAGCAGGCAGAGGGAAAGGAGGAAGCAGCCTTCCTGCTGAGCAGAGAGCCCCATGTGGGGCTCGATCCCAGGACCCTGGGATCACAACCTGAGCCGAAGGCAGAGGCTTCAACCCACTGAGCCACCCAGGTGCCCCAATATCTTACTTATTAAAAACTGACAGCCTATACAGAATCTTATCATAAAACCATATACATTACAAAAAATTTTTTATAAGAACAACTTCAATGTCTAGAAAAGTAGCATTTTTAGGCAGTTCCAGCTTGGAAATACAAATTCTCTGATTTCAAAAGGAGATGTTTCATAAACTTACTCACTTGTCAATAAAATTAATTTCTGAGATTTCAAATTTTTTTTTTTAAGATTTTTTATTTATTATTTATTTGACAGACAGAGACAGAGAGGCAGGCAGAGAGAGAGAGAGAGAGGGAAGCAGGCTCCCTGCTAAGCAGAGAGCCTGATGCGGGACTCGATCCCAGGACCCTGAGATCATGACCTGAGCTGAAGGCAGCGGCTTAACCCACTGAGCCACCCAGGCGCCCGAGATTTCAAATATTTTAAGCTACTTTCATTTTTAAAAAGTTTTTATTTTAATCACCAGGTGCTCATCACAAGTGCACTCCTTAATCCCCATCACCTGTTTCACCCATCCTTCTACCCACCTCCCCTCTGGTAACCCTCAGTCTGTTCTCTATAGTTAAGAGTCTATTTCTTGGTTTCCCTTTTTTTCCTCTTTGCTTATTTTTTTGTTTGTTTGTTTCTTAAATTCTTTACAAGAGTGAAATCACATGGTACTTGTCTTTCTCTGACTTATTTCACTTAGCATTATACTCTAGCTCCATCCATGTTGTTGCAAATGGCAAGAATTCATTCTGTTTTACGGCTGAGTAATATTCCATTGTGTATATATACCACATCTTTTTTATCCATTTATCTATGGATGGACACTTGGGCTGCCTCTATACCTTGGCTCTTGTAAATAATGCTGCTATAAACATCAGGGTGCACGTGTCCCTCTGAATGAGTGTTTCTGTATTTTTTGAGTAATACCCAGTAGTGCAATTGCTGGATCGCTGGGTAGTTTTATTTTTAACTTTTAAAGGAACCTCCATGCTGTTTTCCATAGTGCCTGCACCAGTTTGCATTCCCACCAACAGTGCACAAGGGTTCCTTATTCTCTACATCCCCACCAACACCTATTGTTTCTTATGTTGTTGATTTTTAGCCATTCTGACAGCTGTAAATGATGTTGAGTATTTTTTTTTTTTTAAGAGAGAGAATGCATGCGTTTGTGTGCACAGGAGTGGGGTGGGGAGGGGCAGAGGGAAAGACCGAGATAGAATCCATCCTGGACATGGAGCCTGATGCAGGGCTTGATCTCATGACCCTGAGACCACAACCTGAACCGAAATCAGGAGCTGGAGGCTAACTGACTGAGCCACCCAGGTGCCCCAACATTGAGCATCTTTTCATGTGTCTGCTGGCCAACTGTCTATCTTTTTGGAGAAATGTCTATGCATGTCTTCTGCCCATTCTTAATTGGATTATTTGTTTTTTGGGTGTTGATTTTTCTAAGTTCTTTATATATTTTGGATATTAATTCTTTATTAGAGATGTTATTTACAAATATCTTCTCCCATTCTGTAAGGTGCTTTTTAGTTTTGTTGACTGTTTCCTTCTCTGTGCAAAAGCTTTTTATTTTGATGTAGCCCCAATTGTTTATTTTTGCTTGGAAAAGTCAGGGACATTTAAAACATATCCTGAATACATGATAGTAACACGCCATTATCTATTACCCGTGAATGAAATACGACAGGAAGCACAAATTTAAACACCAATTTAAAAAGAAAAAAGAAAAGCTTTACTTTTCTTAGGTAATAATCAAACACCAATTATCCAGATGTAAAAAGACTAACAACTGAACTGACAGTATTTTGAAAATCTAGTTAAAGTCATTAACTGGAGGAGGCTCAATTCTTTATATTCTTCCCAGAATACCCAAAGTGAGTACATAGACTTACCGGTCAGCACTGCTTTGGCAGATGGGTCTGCTAAATCTAATGCTGTCCTTCCATCTGTATTCCGGATGGTTGGCTCAGCTCCATGCTGTAAGAGCACTGCAACAACACAGTGACAATAACTTTCAAAATGGTAATCATGACAATCGGATCTTCTCAAAATTCTGGTCCAGAAGTCTTTGAGTTATTTAAAGACCTTCCATATCCTGACGGCATGCTAAATGTTGTATTTTAAAGATAAGATTGTATAAAATATTGCATTATTTAATGTATAAGATACATTAAATAAATGTCCCCTAAGCTCAATGTCAGGTTTCCTTTGCTTTGTGACTAAGGACAGATAAGAGTATATAAAGAAATAAAAGGCTAATTTGCTTGAAAGCTTGTTCTCTAATTCCAAATGAACGACTGCTCGTGGTAGACTGTCCTATCGTAACAAAATGGAATTTCTAAAGCTATGGAAATCCAGGAATAGGGATCTGTGGAATTAGAAAAGAAAAATAAAATCACATGGATAAATTATTTAAAAAAGAAAAAATGCCCTCTGTAGGGTTAACAAACCCCAAATCAAAACCGTTTCATTACATCATAGAACATACACAAAAAAGGCTCGTGCTATATTCTGTATTGTTATTTGTCATATAAAGATATTCTAGCACACTCTATAAGTAAGGTGCAAGGAAAGGCTAATACATGCAGAGAGGGGAGCTAACTCCTGTTCTTTGACACAGTTATATTCATTCCACTCTACTACTCCCTGTAACAATGCTGGCCAATAGAAATAAAATGTGAGCCACACAGGTAATCTAGAATTTTCTAGTAGCCACATTAAAAAAAAAAAAAAATAAAAAGAAACAGGTTAAATTATTTTAAACACATTTTATTTAACCCAATACCCAAAGTACCATTTCAGTATTTTATTTATACTGTGATCAATATAAAATTGAGACTTTTGCATTGTTGTTTTTCCAAAGTCAATCTCTGAAAACTGGTATGTAAAAAATGTATCTCAATTCAAATCAGCCACATTACAAGTCCTCAGCTACTATACTGGGCAGTGAAGACCTATAACTATATCTGGAAAACCCTACATTATTAAAGCTGATTATTTCTATCTCTGAGACTCAGGAACTAGAAAAGGACTATGAGCAGAGGAAGTAGCAACTTAGATAACACATAGGAAAGTAGAATTGGGCAGAGATTACTGGGTAATGTGTTTTGTATCTTTATAAATGACCTAACTTGAACTAACCTGACCAGTATTAACAGTGATTTGGGGCTTTGCGATGAGGGGAGAACAGTCAGTCCAGCTTAGAGCACCTGGGCTTTTCCTAGTGCACAGACCTTGTTTTCTTTCTGTCTCCAACATTTCAACTGTCCCTGTTTTGCATCAGGAAACAGAGCTAAGATAAGCAGAGTCCAAAATCCCCGACTGGTAGGCTCAGAAAAGTTAATACCAGATTAATGAAAACTCTCAAATAAGCAACCTTTTCAATGATAATTTTGTCAGTGATCAACCTGTCAGGCAAATCCTCTATCATTTGTTAAAGAATTCTAAATGATAATTTGTCCTTCAAATGTTTCTGTACTTATCCTGCCATTTTTATTCTACAATAACCCTACTTCATGCCCTCATCATTTGTCATCTGGGTTATTCTACAGCTTCCTAGCTGGTCTCTCTGGTGCCTTCTATTCAACCTAAGCCCCTTCAGATCATTCTTTTGAAAATAAGCTACACTTCATGCGACTGTTTCCTTAAAGTCTTCAATGATTCCACACTACCTACATAACAATAACAAGCTCCCTAACCTGGAATTCAAAGCTCTTTATAAAGAAGTCTATCTACCTTTTCCAATCTTTCTCCCATTACTTCCTGGAAAGACTCCAGGAAGGAGCAACCTGACTCTAACCAAGTCACAGTACTCAGTTCCCTCTAACAATTCCTGTTCACTTCTACCATGACTTTACCCGGTTTTTCATGTGTCTCTAAATTTCTAGAGAACAGGAATTTTGTATTTTCTTCTTTAAAGAACTTAAGTGTAATACCATATAAAAACAGACACTCAGTAAATAATGGTTAGGTTAAATCACAAAGTGTTCTTTAGTATTTAAATTCAGCCTGGCAGAATTTGATCATATTAACAAAGGAATTCAATTTAGACTCAGAATAGTTACAAACTGTTTCAGGAAGATTCAGAAAGTAAATAGTCTTACCAATGCAAACATCAATCTTTCCTTTAATTGCAGCTTCATGGAGGGGGGTATAATTCCAATTATCACGAGCATTTGGGTCTGCACCATGTCGCAAAAGGAGACTGACTACTTCAGCATGACCAAAAGAACATGCGTTATGAAGAGGAATAAGCCCCCCATCATCACGTGCTTGGACATTTGCCCCATTCTGAAGCAAATATTCAACTACATCTTTCCGCCCAAAACCTAGAAGAAAGCAAATTATCCACATTTAAGTTTGCCAAAGAAAATATATCACTTAGTAATGATAAGTACTAGCTATGCTAAAATGTCTTTGGATGAAGAATAACAAAAGATTCAACAATTCAAAAAATAACTGATGGAAAGAAGATCTGGAATATATCACTAACTAATCTTAATGAGAAAGCCAAGGGCCTAACCGTTTAGGCAATACAGCTGATCCTCGAACAACATGGGTGTGAACTGCATGGATCCACTTATAAGCAGATTTTTTACAGTACTGTAAATATGTTTTTTCTTCATTATTATTGTAAGAATACAGTATACAGGACATCACATAATATACAAAATATGCATTACTCGACTGTTTATGTTATCAGTAAGACTTCTATGGTCAACAGTAGGGTGTTTGTGGTTAAATTTTGGGTAGTCAGAAGTTATATGCAGATTTCTGACTGCACAGGGGGTCAACACCCCAAACTTCATGTTGTTCAAGGGTCAACTGTACCATTAACTTCAGAGAATGGTTATGAAATAGGTGACCGAAAGCCCAATGTTAAAATGTTTCCCACTCTAGACTAGCATTTTTTTTTCTTTCTTTTTTTTTTAAAAGATTTTATTTATTTATTTGACAGACAGAGATCACAAGCAGGCAAGGAGGCAGGCAGAGAGAGGAGGAAGCAGGCCCTCCGCAGAGCAGAGAGCCTGATGTGGGGCTCGATTCCAGGACGCTGGGATCATGACCTGAGCCGAAGGCAGAGGCTTTAACCCACTGAGCCACCCAGGCGCCCCTAGACTAGCATTTCTAATAGCAAATACAGAGTTCTGCATATTTAGAGTGCATACATTTTCAGATGTCCTAAGTATATAACTCTTGCTACAGAATCCCTTTCCCACATCTATCTCATAAAATGGTTCCACTAAATTGGGGGACTAAGAGATAGCAACAAGGAATTCTGCTTACAGTTTATAAGTGTCTGTGCAGTGAAGATAAAAGTGATCCTTGGGAAAGGTGTGATATCAGGTGTCTTCAAAGGAGCCCCCAATTTGTCACATGCACAATACAAGCAACTTCTTTCTAGGTAGGAGGCCTCCTTTGGAAAACCATGTACCACAGTTCTGCTCTAAGTGCTCCCATATCAAACAACAGAAAAAGTCCTACAACTAATTTTTACTAGTTTACAGCTTTAGTACCAATGAATTCCAATCTCTTACCATTCTCGTTCTCACATAAAAGCACTTAAAACCTTTTTACAGCTAAAAAAATGAAATGAAAAGAATTTCAGGCATATGTTAAAGCAGATACATGTGTGCTGAGAAAGCCCTTCTCACTCATCTAAAGTTTCACCCCAATATTCTTTTTTACTTGATGAGAATATTTTGAAAATTATTTTTATTAACATATAATGTATTATTTTCCCCAGGGTCACCCCAATATTCTTAAAACCACCAAGGCTGAATATGGTTCTTCTAAAACCAGAGTGGGAGCTGAATGAGAAAGCAGCAGTAGAATGCTTTTAAGGTGTATGCCTAGGGCTGGCCTAGTTGCAGCCGATGGAAGAATTAGATGGCTATAAAGATTACCTGCATTCCATGTTTTATTTATTTCTTTATTTATTTAAAAAGACTTTTATTTATTCATCTATTTTACATAGGGAGATCACATGTAGGCAGAGAGGCAGGCAGGCAGAGGGAGAAGCAGACTCCCTGCTGAGCAGATCACCCTATGTGGGGCTCAATCCCAGGACCCTGAGATATGGCATATAAAATGCTACAGAGTCCAAAGAAGGAAATACCCAAATTGGGGGAAAGCAGAGAATAAGAAGGACTACCCAAGGAGATTCTAGCAAGGACATCTGAGCTGAAGGCATACAGAAAAATTAAGGGGTCATTAGGAGAATGGGGCAAGGAAAGATGAGGGGAAGGATTGGAATAAGGGAAGAGCACTGCAGTCCAAGCAGAAGAGATCAAAAAGTACATAGAAGCATAAAAGAGCAAATCATTCCTAATAGGATACAGAATGCCAATTAGGCAGATGCCAGGTGAGGAAGAACCTTTTATATGTCATGCTAAGATAGCATCTGGATTTTGTCTTATGGAATAGAGAATAGTGTTGTTTTTTTTTTTAATATTTTGTTTTTCTGATAGAGAGTTAGAGAGAGAGCACAAGTAAGCAGAGCGTCAGGGAGAGGGGGAGAGAGAGAAGCAGGCTCTCTGCTGAGCAGGGAGCCTGATGTGAGGCTCGATCCCAGGACCCTGGAATCATGACCCGAGCTGAAGCAGGCGCTTAACCAACTGAGCCACCCGGGCACCCTGAGAATAGTGTTTTCAAAACTGTTTTCAGGCAGATTTTAATGAATCATTTTCTGTCCTTAAAAAAATTTGAGATATAAACTTAAATAAAGCATATGAGTTTCAGGCATACAATATAATAATTCACTATTTATATACATTGTCCAATGATCACAATAAATCTAGTTAACATCCACCAACTCACCTAATTACAAATTTTCTCGTGATGAGAAGAACTTTTAAGATCTACTCTCTTAGCAACTTTCAAATATATGTGATTAACTATAGTCACCATACTATACATTATATTTTTTTGTAATGGAAACTTGTATCTTTGGACCACCTGTACCCATGCACCCACCCTACTTCTCCTACTTCTCCCTCCCTTCTTCTTCTACTCATCCCCTACTTCTGGCAACCACCAATCTGTTCTGTGAACTTGGGTTCTTTTGTTTTGTTTAGTAAGATTCCACATACAAGTGAAATCATACAGTACTTCTTTTACTTAGCATAACATACTCAAGGTCAATCCATGTCACAAATGGCAGTATTTTACTCTTACAGTTAAATAATATTCTATTATATACACATACCACTTTTCCTTCATCCATCAATCGACACTTAGGCTGCTTTAGGTCTTGACTACTGTAAATGACACTGCAATGAACAGGTGTGTGTGTTTATCTTTTTGAGCTAACAATTCCTAATGAAATCTTGTAAAATTCTAATATATAGCGTGATCACTGAAAAAATACCCAATTCCTGGTACATAACTGGCACTCACAGAGTTGCAACTTAACTGAATTCAGTGTAACAATACAATTCAGCTTGAATCCTCCTTCTTCAAAAGCCTTCAGAAAGACCCAAAGGAAATTATCCCTGTATTACTGAGGCATCTCTTAGAAATAGTATGAAAAATACTGCTATACGTTTTAAGTCATTACTGAAGGACAAACAAATACCTAGTAACGTTTAAGAACAACAATAAAGGGGCACCTGGGTGGCTCAGTGGGATAAAGCCTCTGCCTTCGGCTTGGGTCATGATCCCAGGGTCCTGGGATCGAGCCCCGCATCGGGGGCGGGGGGGGGGTCCTCTGCTCGGCAGGGAGCCTGCTTCTCCCTCTCTCTCTCTCTGCCTGCCGCTCTCCCTACTTGTGATCTCTGTCAAATAAATAAATAAAATCCTTAAAAAAAATAAATAAAAAATGAAACACCGTTCTGCAATTTTCTTAAAAAAAAAAAAAATCTATTAATATCCCAGAAACCAACTCCTATCAGTACCTATTTTTATTTGTTGGAAGTATCATAATTTAACTATAGATCTTCCTCAACTTCTGATGGGTTTATAGCCTGATAAACCCATTAAAATTAAAATACTCTTAAGTCAAAAATGCATTTAATGCACCTAACCTACTAAACATCAATCACAGCTTGGCCTAGCCCACTTTAAATGAGCTCAGAACACTTACATTTTAGTCTACAATTGGGCTAAATCATTTCACACAAAGCCTATTTTATAATATAGTGTTGGGTATCTCCTGCAATTTACTGGATACTGTACAGAGAGTGAGTAACATAACGATTGTACAGAATGGTTTTCAGTGAACTGGCTGTGTACCCTCATGACTGCATAGCTAACTGGAGCTGCAGCTCAATGCCCCTGCCCAGCATCATGAGTATTGTACCGCATAGTGCCAGCCCAGGAAAAGATCAAAATTCAAAATCTGAAGTATGGATTCTACTGAATTCATACCACTGTAAAATCATACAATCATAAACCATCATCAGTGGGAGACCTATAGTTCCTTTCTCATGGATAGTTGTTACTAATTTTTTGCTACTGTACACAATATTGCCAGAAGTAACTAAAAAGAGAAAATTGACAGCATCTGGTGACTTCTTTAACTTGAGGACAGAGAAGGAATGGGGGTGACTATCAGATCTCTGAGAAACAAAACAGCTTTTGTGGGTTAAGATGATTTAGTTTTGGAAATGCTTAGTGAGGTGTTTGTGGATCAAATACCAAGTAGAAGGTTCTGCAGATCCTGAACTCAGGAAGGAGCTAGAGCTATGACCATCAGGATGACATTTCAAGCCATGCATGAAAATAAATGAGGCTGGCTACAAAGCACTAGTTTTCTATCCGTTTTGTTGAAAGAAGTGTACTTCTATCAAAGACCCATTACTTTTCATCTTGCACTTTAGTCCCTTCTTACCTTCTCAAGGTCTCTGTTCTCTCCCCACTCCCAACAACCTCTCCCTTTCTACTAGATGATTCCTGATAGTATGTAAACGTGTTCTACATCTTCTATTTTATGAAAAATATCCTCCCTAAACTCAAATTTCCATTTCTCCGCTCCCTTGCATAATCAAATCTCTAAAGGCTGTCACCAATTCTCTCTATTCACACTTCTTTCCAAATCCAACCTGGCTTCTGCTTCTTTTAACTGCTTTAATCAAGGTCATTTAAAATCTCCATGTTGCCAAATTCAAGGGTTGTATGTCTGTCTTCATTTGATCTTACCCCTCAACAACATTTGGCAACTAAGTACTCCCTTCCTTGCTGAAGCACCCTCTCCAAAATGTCCATTTCATCACACACTCCTGGTTTTCCTGTCTCATCCATTCATTTAACAAATGATCAGAGAGTATCTACTACAAGACAGACACTTTTTTTTTGGTGCCTGGGACATGCTAGTGAACAAGAGACCAAATCCCTGCCTTTGAGAACTTTATTCTGTGGAGATGGGGGTAAGTGAGCAATAAATGCAAAAAAAAAAAAAAAAAAAAAAAGCTAGAAGGTCACAGGATAAAGAGCAGAATAAGGAGAGATCAGGGTGTGTGTATGGAGGTGGGTTATAAAGTTGAATAGGGAGGTCACCACAGGTGTTGTTGGGATAGTAACATTTGATCAAAGACTTGAAAGACAGGTGGTTAGCCTTCCGGCCGACAGTATGGCCAGAGTGACCGAAGCTGAGTGAGAAAGCAGCAGCAAAGTAGGAGATGAGGTTAGAAGTAATGAGGGCCAGATACATAGGCTCAACGACCACTCCAAGAATCTGGTGGCAATTGTCAGAATAACGAGCGGCAGATCCTGGAAACTCTGAAGGTAAAGCCTGCATAGTTTCTCTTGGATTGGATGAGGGGTGAGGGTAGGGCTGAAAAGGTGAGAGTGAGAGGAGTCAGGGATGACATTAAAGTTTTTGGACTGAGATAAAGGGGTGGAGCTGGCATCAACTTAGATGGGAAGGCTGCAGACAAAATAGGTCTATGGCAGAAGAGGAGGAGTTCAAGTCTGGGCAGTCCTATTTACCCAAGGCCATCTTGCCTCCTCCACCTAATTTCTAAATGTTTGCATTCCTCTGGACTCAGTTCTTTATCCATTTTTCCCTTCTTAGATGATCTCACCTACTCCTATGGCATTAAGTACCATTTAGATATACAGCTTCCGAATTTAAATTGCCAGTCTAGCTAGACCTTTCACCTGAATTCCAGACAGTTTACTGGACATATCTCTACCTGGATATTTCAAAGCCATCTCAAACTCAACATGTTCTGAAACTTTTCTTCATTTCCAATGCTCTAGACCCAACCACTACCGTCTCCAGCCTGAACTATTATTTCAACAATCTAATTGGGCCTCACCACTTTTGTCCCCAGTGACCATTTATTTATTTATTTATTTATTTTTAAAAGATTTTATTTATTTATTTGACAGAGATCACAAGCAGTCAGAGAGGCAGGTAGGGAGAGAGGGGGAAGCAGGTTCCCCGGAGAGCAGAGAGCCCAATTTGGGGCTCGATCCCAGGACCCTGGGATCATGACCTGAGCTGAAGGCAGAGGCTTTAACCCAATGAGCCACCCAGGTGCCCCCCAGTGACCTTTTATTTTTATTTTATTTATTTACTTATTTATGTATTTTTAAAAATGATTTTATTTTTTTATTTGACAGACAGAGATCACAAGTAGTCACAGAGGCAGGTAGGGAGAGAGGGGGAAGCAGGCTCCCCACCGAGCAGAGAGCCCGATGTGGAGTTCGATCCCAGGACCCTGGGATCATGACCTGAGCTGAAAGCAGAGGCTTTAACCACTGAGCTACTGGCCCCCCAGTGACCTTTTAAAAACAACCATCATGGAGTGTATGGGTGGCTCAACTGGTTAAAAGTCTGACTTTTGATCTCAGCTGAGCTCTTGATTTGAGTTCAGACCCCAGGCTGCGTCCAGGCTGGGTGTGGAGCCTACATAAAAGACAAAAAAACAAACAAAAAACCAAAAAAACCCCCCAGCCCCCCCCCCACCAAAACCAGTCATCATTATTATTTACATTATTTAAACCATGATATAATATGTACTAATATATTATTGTTATATTATCAAGAATATAGTATTTCTTTAAAATAGTTCACTGGCTTCCCAGTGATGCTCACAGAATAAAATTCAATCACTCTTACTGTGTCCTACAAGACCTGCTGCATGAACTAGCTCTTATCTACTTCTCTAACTTCATTTCAGTTTCCAAACATGATCCAGCTTTCTTTCAGTTTATCAAGCATGCCAACGTTGCATGCTGCCCTTCTGCTTGGACTGCTCTTCCCTTTTTCTTTGCATTTCTCACTACTTACTGCAGTCATCCCTCACTATACATTCCTTCTAACTAATTCAATAGCTTCGTATCAACAGGATTTCCTAGCCATCAAGGTCACTGAAACCTGTGTGAAGACTGACAGCAGAAACCAGTATCTTTTTATTATTTAATTAATTTAGTTTTTAAAAAATTATTTTTTTTTAAAAGATTTTATCTTATTTGACAGACAGAGATCACAAGTAGGCAGAGAGGCAGGCAGAGAGAAAGGGGGAAGCAGGCTCCCCAGTGAGCAGAGAGCCCAACTTGGGGCTCAATCCCAGGACCCTGAGATAATGACCTGAGCCGAAAGCAGAGGCTTAACCCAGTGAGCCACCCAGGCGCGCCCCCCTCCCAACAAATTATTATTTTTTAAAGATTTTATTTATTTATTTGAGAGACAGAGAAAGACAGAGAGAGAGAGTGAGAGAGATAGAGAACGAGCAAGGGGAGGGGCAGAGGAAGAAACAGACTCCCCGCTGAGCAGGGAGCCTGGTACCGGACTTGATTTCAGAACCCCGAGACCACGACCTGAGCCAAAGGCAGACTGAACAACCCAGGCATCCTTGAAATCAGCACTTTTTTTTTTTTTCAAAGATTTTATTTATTTATTTGAGAGAGAAAGAGCGAGAGAGAGCATGAGAAGGGGGAAGGTCAAAGGGAGAAGCAGACTCCCACTGAGCAGGGAGCCCAATGTGGGACTCCAGGATCATGACCTGAGCTGAAGGCAGTCGCTTAACCAAATGAGCCACTCGGGCGCTCAATATGGCCCGTTTTAAAAGTTGCACTATAAAGACTACAGTATGTGAGCAGAGGCCATGTTGCTATCCTAAAAGAGTAGATGAAGAGTCGGAGCTCTTGAAGGTCTGAAGCCACTTCTTTGCATGAAAAAAACTATTTAGAGGGGGTCAGCAGGTAGCTATTTCAAATTTTAAAATCTTTTATTGTTGGAAGTTTGGCAAAAGGTTTAGATTTTTTTTTTTAAAGATTTTATTTATTTGAAAGAGAGAGTGAAAAGAGAGCACAAGAGGGAGAAGGAGACTCGTTGCTGAACAGGGAGCCCAATGTGGGGCTTGATCTCAGGACCCTGAGATCATGACATGAGCTGAAGGCAGAAACTTAACCGAGTGAGCCACCCAGACACCCAAAACCTTTAGATTTAAGATGTTTCTCAAACTCCAATGGTTAATCCTTGATGAAATCCTCATTCTTATAGTCTCAAGAGCAGTTTAAAGTCTTCTGGTAAGTACTCTTTAAAAAAAAAAAAAAAAAAAAAAAAAGCTTTGCAGGATATATTCTGATCATGTTCTCACTGGCCAGGTAAAACATGGGAAGGCCTTAGAGTTAATGCCAATCTCTAAATCCTAAGGATCTCTTTACAAAGGTATCAGAAGCCTAAAGTTCGTAGTCATGGCTACTCAGCATACACGGCAGTCTATTTTATAATTATGGAACAGAACTCATCTTCAAATACTGCTCTATGTTTGAAATTACTGATGAAATCATACACTGAGTCTGAATTCACTAAAAAGCATTGACAGGAAAACAAAACAGGCGTATTTGGAAAGTAAATCTGCTGATCAATAAACTGTGTCACTTAATGGTAGGTATTATGTCCTGTTCATTTTTATTCACTGGCCAAGGCCAGTAGCTGGCATATAAGAGGACTTGATAAACATCTGCTTAGTACATTGTTGGAAGAGTAAGCAAATGACCCTCACAAGACTATGCAGTTGCCGATATGTAACCATTAAGGAGTCTATTCAATTTTTTTCTTGTCAAATTTCACTACTATGTCGGTGCCATCAGTTTCAGGACTATTGCTAACCATGACTATTGTTAACATCTTATTTTGCTACTATACTAAAACATGATTTAATCTGAATGGCTTCCAAAGAGCAGGGGAAGTCACAACAGAAAAACCAATTTAGACTCTCAGAGAGTTTCACTGAAGGCCACCACCTCCCCTTTTTTTACAGTTCAAATGTAGGATGGGCCACTGATATAAACTGTCCAATATGAAATGACTGATGTCAAGGCTGGTGTCACACAGGGCTTTGTCAGAAGGAAAAGCTCAGAAACAGAAAATGTCAAAAAACACTGTAAGACAGAGAAGGTTCTTGTGGTCTGGGAGTTGGGAATGTATAATTAAGAAGCCCTCAGCTTTGACTTATACAGCCAGGACTCTTACCAGATTTTTCTGAGGGATGCTATTTTAAACCTCTCATTTACTATTTAGTTTGCCAAGATCCAGGAAAGTTATCCTCCATATGTATTTCTTTAGAATGAGGAATATAAATAACAAGGTTTTGCTCCGTGCAACTTGGGTAGATATACTACCTCTCTGGTCAGACTAGGAGAAATCTGGAAAAGAATGTCATGGCCTCTGGGTTATCAAATCCTGACAATCTGAGTGAAGAGTACTGAAACAAATACTCCAAACTAGTTATTATTGAAGTAAATCTCTAAGTCCTACAAGATCTGAAGAAAGAGGTGTAGCTCAAGTATTGGTAATATACTGGGAGATCTGGTAAGTTAAGAAATATCCTCAATTCTTAAACAAACTGGTCTTTACTTGATATATACATATTTTTTAACTGATGTGGGATTTAATCATTTCCCACAACAAAAACAAATCCTGGAAATAAGATGTAATCCTAGTCCTAGGTAAGGACTATGGATCCATTTTGTGCATCTCCTAGAATTACAGCACTGGCCTATAACCAAAAGTAGGAAAAGCTATTGAGATGTTTTTGGAGGTCTTAGCACCATTTTGGGAAAAGATATGAATGGCAATCACAAAGGCTATTATATCTTTGGTAGCTGACTTGTTAAAACATTCACCTGGGGTAAACATTCCACTTTCTTATACTAGTTCAGATTCTGACCATTTGGTACAACTGCCCACTCTTTCTACAACATCTCTGAAAGATGCCAATCCAACCACTGGACACTTCCAGCCAATTTCACAATCGAACAGATTATTAAAGGCAGTCTGACTCCTTGTAACCTTTCACCTACTGGCCTTGGTTTTGACTGCCCAAGCCACACAACTCGTATCCAATATCCCTTTCACTTTTTTACTTGTCTTCTATTATGTGAACACAATAGCGTTGTCTAACCTTAGTCTTCTTTCATCTCTAAGGTGACTCTAGTTTTCTTATCTATTGCTTTTATAATAAATTCCTTATGTTCTAATTTCACTTCCCTCCTCTGAATAAAATACCAAACCAGGGGTGCCTGGGTGGCTCATCCAGTTGAGCGGCTGGACTCTTCATTTCAGTGCAGGGTCGTGGGATTAAGCCCCGCACTTGGTGCAGAGTCTGCCTGAGATTCTCTCCCTCTCCCTCGTTGCCCCTCCCCCAAAAGCACACTTTCCATCCCTCTCTCAAATAAATAAATCTTAAAACAAAAACAAAAACAAAAAAAGACACCAACCCTCCCAAAACACTCTTACATGCAACTTACACAACTGAATATAATAACTGGAAATCAATCTTAGTCCAACGTAGATGTCTGAGTAGCATATAAATACAAGTGTTACCTTGTTTAGCTAGAACTCTATAATGCAAGCTCTTTTCAACTGGACATTCTCTAATAACATATAAATATGTACCACATCTCTTTCCATCATCTCTATATGTGAATATGTGAATTTCTTAAACCTAAAAAGTGTTTTACATATTTCTTCACTGAATGATACCTCTTTGCACACTGCAAAGACTGAAGCCACGGAATTCTATCACCACCCCCAATCCTATTCCAAGGTTCTAGAGAATGCTATATATTTCCTTCTTTGGCTCTGACAGACAACATGATGTTCTTCCCAAGGTTTTGTCTCTCTTCCTTATTTTTCAGAAATAAATTCAGAGAACCAATCTCCTTTACTGTAACCTGTTTTCTAGGAGATTTTACTGTCAAGAATTTCAGATGGTATTGCTTTTGGCAAAATTAGACTTGCAGCTTCCCTATCCATCAACTTGCCTCAACAAGTTTTGTGACTTATTAAAAAAAAAAAATCATTCATATCCTCTGTGTGTGGTGGGGGACTGAAGAAGAAACAATTTTTTTCTCGTAAGAAATGGCTTCTGAAGGGGTTTCTGGGTGGCTCAGTCTGTTAAGTGTTCAACTCTTGATTCTGGCTCAGGTCACAATCTCAGGGTCTTGAGATTGAGCCCCCACACTGGGATCCAAGCTCAGCACAGAGTCTGCTTGAGATTCTTTCTCTCCCTCTCCCTCTGCATCCCCCTACACTGAGCTCTCTCACTCTAAATAAATCTTAAGAAAAAGACCAAAAATAAATGGCTTCTTAAATAATTTATCTAGAAGAAATGCAATCTAGTTTAATAGTAAAAAGCACCCAACAGAAAAAAAGCTCCTATTTATGTTTATTATTTTTCATTAACAGAAGAACTCCACTCCTTGGGAATTAACTGCCTATTGGGAGCAAGTGACTACCCTCTTTATTTAATTAATTTAATTTAATTTAATTAACTTATTTAACTAAATATTTTAGATGAGAAGACAAACCAAATTTTTTCTAAACTGTTCTAACATGATTCATTTCCTTAAGTCTGCATAAATCTCATTCCCATTGCTTAGAAATCAAAACAAAGACAAAAATATGTCCCCTCCCCCTGTAAAACCTCCAAACTTTAATTGGTTAAAAAAAAAGAAAAAACCCAGCTTGCCCTACAATGTACAAACACAAGAACTGCTTGATCAAGCAGTTCCACAGTCCCCACACCTACACTGAGCTTCCAATGGCATGTTTATATGTACACCAACATGACAGCTCAAGGTCTCTTAAGAGATTATAAAATGTATTCTCCTCATGTAAGAGAAAACGTAGCTGGATACATTTATTTAAAAGTTAATCTAGGTTCTCTCATTAATTACTAACTCAGATTGAATTTACAGAGCTAATTTTTTAAAAGTTTCTTATATGACTGGGTTTAGATGCAGGGGTTTTAATGCTCTGGTTTAATGTACACCATTAGCAACTTTTATTACTCTCCTTTTACACCTTAAATTCTTAGTTGTATAACCTGTACCAGATAATTTGGGTAAATATTGAGACACATTGATTTCTAAAACAAATTTTCCATTTCAGTCAAAGCCATATGAAATCTTTTTTTTTTTTCCAAAAGATTTTTATTTATTTATCTGACAGACAGAGATCACAAGTAGGCAAAGAGGGAAGTAGAAAGAGGGGGTGGGAAGCAGGCCTCTCCGCTGAGCAGAGAGCCCGATGCGGGGCTCAATCCCAGGACCCTGAGATCATGACCTGAGCCGAAGGCAGAGGCTTTAACCCACTGAGCCACCCAGGCGCCCCAAAGCCATATGAAATCTTATGTAAAAAAGTACTTTGAAATGTTGGGAAAGAACTGAGGGTGGGATGGTGGAGGAGGAACAAGGTCAGTAAGAAGCTAATCCCATAACCTCTAAATATTACTATTTTCAGATATGAACTCATTAATACACCAAATTCTTGAAAGGTAGCAACTAAGATCTTGCTTGGCTATTTTTATCCCACAGATCAAGTGAACAGAATCTAAGTAACACTACCCTTTGGATTACTTATCAGTTGGTTATGACAATTTGCCAAATTAGTTGTTTAAATGTCGACTACATGGCCAAACAGGGCAATTCAAATTAGCTGAGAAAAGATAGCACTGATCACTAAAATTTTAGGCAAAATGGCAAGCAGGTGAGATCTGACTTTAGTGTTTTTCACCCTTCTCTTTCTGCTGCCCACAGGCTGTTTCTAGTTCTCCCACCAAACCTTCCTCTTAAAAGGATGCCCAAATAGGAACCCAACAAAGTTGGAACTGATAAAGCATATTCTCCAGTAGTATTTATATTTTAAAACAGGGACGAGTTGAAGCAAATATCTTAAGTAAAAGCAATGTCTGTGAACATGGGAATTTTTCTTACACTCTTTCTGTGCTCATCATGCCAACTACAAAAGAAGGGAACCATTTAAACATACTGTTTTTAAAAAATATATTTTAACCAGACATGTAATACAAAATAAAAAACCAAGAGTATCCTAAGGATGAGAAACTAATCCCACTTTCAATCATGTATAGCTCACCTGAGGATACAGTCATGATCTTTTCTCCAAGTGAAAGGCATAAATGATTTATGGAAATAAACTGAGAAACAGAAATAAACTGAGAACCCCTAGTTCTTTTAAATTCTTCAGTTAAAATACCTTTATATCATAAAGTCAACATAGTAAATACTGAAGGAAAAGTAATTCAAATGATCTAAATCTCAGAAAGAGGCGAGATGTGTCCCAACTTCAATTCTAGATCCCAGCTTAAGTACCTCCACCATCTCTTCATCTCATCCTACCACTTTCCACCCCAACTTGTGTATGTGGCAGCCACGACCCGCCCGCACCCCCCCCCAAAGTAAGATCTCAGTTCATCCAAACTTGATTACTCCCAGTTCTAGCCTCTCCAGAAACTTGCTAATGACTGGCTACCCTGACAAACCCATTAACACTAACGTGTCAATGGCTAATTAAGCTACTCCTCCTAAATTACACCCTTGTATTTTACAAAGGCCTCTAAAACCTTAACCCAAAGGATTGATAAGAATTATAGTGGAACTTGCAAGAACGATAAATTTTGGAGATAACTGGCCTTTCAAATCACAGGGTCTACGGCGTCCCCTACCCTTTCTTGTGTATGGAAGGCTCCTAGAGTAGCAAAACCGGAAGTTGGTACAGGTATTGTTGATACAAACAAAGCAAAAAAAAAAATAAAAAAAAAAATCCACTGAGTGGGGCACGCTCGCCCCCTAGCCCCATGTCCTCGCCTTGGTCCCCAATCGATGAGAGCGAGATGACTAGTACCGGAGTCCTAGGGGGAAAAGCCGGGGCCAGAGGAGCGCAGCGTTTGGTTTCAGGCCTGAGAGCCACGGTAGGCAGGAGGGGCGTAGGGCGAAGCGAGGCGGCATCGGTCGGATTACCTGCGGCAAAGTGCAGTGGGGTCGATTTCCTGCCTGCCGTGTCGCGGCTGTTCACCTTCTCGGGGGTCACTAGCCTCTTGACTCGCTCCACGTCCCCGTTGCGGCACGCCTCGAAGAGCTCGCGGGCGGCTGGCTCCACGGCCTCGGCCGCCGCGCCCGCGCAGGCCGCGCCCCCACCGGCACAGCGGCGGCCCGACATGATCCTGGCCGCCGCCGCCGCCAGCAGTAGCGCCAGCAACGGCAGCAGGAGCCCCGGCCCTGCAAGCAAGAGGGCGAGGCCCCCCGGAGCAGACGCGCTCAGGGCCTGGGCCGCTCGGCTCCCTGCTGTCACCGGGGTTGGCGCAGTCCCATGGCCGCGCCGCCGCGCGCCCCTCGCTCGGCCCCGCGACCCCGGGCTGCCCCTCGGCGGCGGAGGCAGCGCGAACCCGCCGTTCGAGCCCCGAAGCGACGCGGCGGCGGAAGCTGGCAAGACCCCTCCTGCCAGCTCCGCTGAGCCCTGGGAGGGCACGTGACGTAGTGCGGCGCGTGCGCAGTGCTGAGAGACCAGCCCTGCAAGTTTTGGCGAGTGGGGACTTGCGGAGGGGCTTGTGGGAAATGTGAGGCGAGAACCTTTGGCTGCGGGAGGAGAAGGGGCTTCGTTCGACCGCCATCTTTGCAGTGGGTTTTGCTGAAGTCGAATGCTTTTGGTTATTGTTTTTTAGTGCATGGGTTTTATGAGCTGAATTTCCTTATTGTTATTTACACTGAAAAGAGCCATTGAAAGTCCCCCCCCCCCGATCTTGCATATTATTTTGGAATTCTTAGTGTGGAAATTTCCCATTTTTCAGCTTTCACAATCCCTTTCTTCTGGGGGATTTCTTTTCCGTTTTCTTTACTGTCTCTTCCTTTCCCTTGCAAATGGTATTCTATAGTTTCTTGTGAGTCACATCTCGAAACGAATGAGTTGCTTTCCACTTCATGGGGAGTTTGGATAAGCTGTCCCAAAGAAAGCGATGAAAGTGTGTTGCAATTCTAAATAATTGAGTGGGATGGCTCTGATTAATAACTTTTCCATTAGTCGTTAGGTAGAAGTTACTAATAGCCCCATAAGGATATCAGCCTTTTACTGACTTGGTTGGGGTGTGGATACACTGGGTATATGCATCACCGACAAAGTTTAATGATTTGCCATATATATACATATATATGGAAGGAAGGAAAGCACACAGTTAATTGTCACGCTTAAGGTAGTAATCTAGCTGTTATCATTCCCTACTCCATGCCCTGGCCTCAGGAAACTGCTTGAAAGTAAGGTATGCTTACATGAAATGATACATGTTGACCTTTGGCATGCTGACAAGCATTTTCCCGCTTGTCTTTAACTTCTTAACCTGTTTTTCAGGAAAACCAGTTTCTGTTTGGGAATGTTGACTCACTACAGTGCAAGAAGATGAGAATGTACACTTTTAGGAAGGAACATTTTTATACATATAAAAGTTATATAACTATACATGATAATATATTTAGTAATTTAAATTATATTGCTTGTTAATAAAATGAATATCCATGAATGCATATAAGAACTAGAGCACCAGAACTATTGCATCTACCCTTTTCATCCACTTGACAAATGTGTTCCAATTTTATTATTCTGTGTATACTAATTTGTCCTTATTAATCCTTTTCCATGTGTGTATCCCTCAACAGCATATTGTTCAGTTTACTTGTTTTGGAGCTTTATAAAAATGTCAGTCTTTGTGGTCTTTTTTCACTTAAGGAGATGTTTGTAAGTCTCATGAATTCATTTTCATTGCTTTATAGAGTTGCCCTGTATGAATACACTAAATTTACAATTTTACTGGCCACTTGGTTTGCTTCCAAGTTTTGTTACTATGATAATTTTTTTATAGACTTTGAGAGACAGAAATGCAATTGGTGTCTTCAACCAGTAAACACACTCATATATATAAAACAAAAGTTTCACAAAATAATAAAATAGTCATTTCTTCAGTGCTTAAGAAATGCTAATTGTGGGGCAGCTGGGTGGCTTAGGGGGTGTTGCCTGGGTGGCTCAGTGGGTTAAATCCTCTGCCTTCGGCTCAGGTTATGATCCCAGGGTCCTGGAATCGAGCCCGGCATCGGGCTTTCTGCTCAGTGGGGAGCCTGCTTCCCCCACCCCTGCTTCTCTCTCTGCCTACTTGTGATTTATGTCTGTCAAATAAATTTAAAAAAACTTAAAAAAAAAAAAGAAATGCTAATTGTGACTCTCAGTAAATGGATTACAGAACTCAGGATTACAGAACTCACAAATGAGTGTTGACTCAGGGTTTGAAAAGTACCACGGGAATGGACTATTACTAGGTGGAATAGAATTGCTGAGTCTTAGGGAAAATGAATATTCACTTTACAAGGTAATGCCAAATTGTTTTTCAGAGATTGTTAATGATGTACATGCCCACTAGCAGTGTATATATATTTTTAAATTCTCTGTCCTTGTCAATTCTTGGTATTGTCAGATTAAGTTTTCCAGTAAATATAGTGGATGTAAATGGCATTTCAAAAAGGTCTTAGTCTGCATTTTTATAAATACCGAATGATCATTAGGAAAGTGCACATTGAAACCACAGTGCGATTCTACTGCACATCCATTAGGATGACTAGTCAAAAGAACAGAAAATAAGTGCTGGTGAGGATGTGGAGAAATTCTGGAATTCTTGCACACTTTTGTTTTATTATAAAATGGTGTGACTACCATGAAACAGAATGGCATTTCCTCAAGAAATTTAAAATCAGACTATCATATGATCCAGTAAGCCCTGTTGCACACATACAGCAGAATTGAAAGCAGAATCTCTAAGAGATATTTGCACAGCTACGTGCACAGCAGCATTATTCACAATATCTAGGTAGAAACAATTCAAATGTCCATAAGCAGATGAATGGATAAATGAAATGTGGTATACCTATACAATAGAATATTATTCCACTTTTAGGGGCGCCAGTGTGGCTCAGTCAGTTAAGCTTAGACTGTGATCCTGGGGTCTTGGGGTCCTGGGATCTAGCCACTAGTCAGGCTCCTTGCTCAGTGGGGAGCCTGGTTCTCCCCCTCCTGCCCCCCCAGCTTGTGCTTGTGCGCTTGTACATGTGCAGTCTCTCTCAAATAAGTAAAATCTTTTATTTTTTATTTATCTGACAGACAGAGATCACAAGTAGGCAGAGAGACAGGCAGAGAGAGAGGAGGAAGCAGGCTCCCTGCTGATCAGAGAGCTCGATGTGGGGCTCGATCCCAGGACCCTGGGATCATGACCTGAGCCGAAGGCAGAGGCTTTAACCACTGAGCCACCCAGGTGCCCCACAAATAAATAAAATCTTAAAAAAATATTACTCCACTTTTAAAAAATATATTATTCCACTTTAAAAAAGGAAGTAATTCCTCTCATATTCTATGACATGGATGTAGCTTAGTGATGTAGCTTATGCTAAGTGAAATAAGCTGGTCGCAAAAAGGACAAATATTGTATGATTCCACTTACATGAAGTGTATTAGTTTGTTAGGGCTGCCATAATAAAATACCACAGAATGGGTGTATACATTTCTATACTCTAGCAAAAAAACAAGTAGGAAATAAAATTTTAAAGTCTATTATGGATAATTTCAAACACAAAAATGAGAATAATGAACTTCCCCATAACCATTATCTAGCTTCAACAATTGTTACTATTTTGCCATTCTTCTTTTGTCTCTTCCTTTATTTGTAAAACAAACCATTTAAAATGATTTTTATTAACTTTTTATTTTATTTATTTATTATTTATTTTAAAAAATTTTTATTAACTTTTAAACAAACAAAGTATCATCACTTTACTAATAAATATTTAGGAATAAGTTTCTTTTGTTTTCTTTTAAAGATTTTATTTATTTATTTATTCATTTATTTATTTAATAGAGAGCAGGAGAGCAGGAGAGAGGGAGCACAATCACGGGGAGGGGAGAGGGAGAAGCAGGCTTCCTGTAGAGCAGGAAGCCTGACGTGGGGCTGGATCCCAGGACCCTGGGATCATGACATGAGCCCAAGGCAGAGGCTTAACGACTGAGCCACGCAGGTGCCCCTTTAGGTAAAAGTTTCTAAAAATTAAATATCTTGTTTTTTTTTTCATAATGAATACCATTGAAACACATTAACCTAACCAAATTAATATCAATACCTTAGTATCATTTACTATCCGGTCCATATTAAAATGTCTACAAGTGCTTAAAAAATGTCTTTTTAGTAGTTTGATAAGCTATACTTTAAAAAAAACCCACTTATGATTGCAATAAAACTAGAATGTGAAAAACCTATATGAAGGAAACAATAAAATCTTATTGAAATTCATTAAAGAAGACCTAAATAAACACATATGCCACGTCCAAGGATGGGAGGACTCAATATCCTGAACATAGCAATTCTTCCCAAATTGGCCTATAAATTCAATGCAAGTTTCATCAATTTCCCAGTGGGGTTTTGAAGGAACTCAGGACTGATTCCAAAATTTACATGGAAGACCAAATCTTAAAAAAAAGTGAGGAAGAGTTAGGTGTGAGATTTTCCCTACCCGATATCAAAACTTATTACCAAGTTGTATTATGATAGTATTAGCAGATGCGTTAAGATGTAGTGGAAGAGGAATATTTAGGTGAATCAGTGGAATGAAATACAGTCCAGAAATAGACCCATGAATATATGGAAGATTGAAGCGGCACTGCAAGTCTCATCTGAAAGGAAGAAGTTTTAATAGTGACAGGACAATGTGAATATAGTTACCACTACTGAACGGTACACTTAAAAATGGTTAAGATGATATAAAGTGCAAATAAAATTGAGGGTTTTTTCCCACATGGTTATGGTCTATTTGTATTTCCTCTGCAGTAAAATGCTTATATCTTTAGCCTATTTTTCAGTTGTGTTGTTTGCCTTTTACTATTAACTTGTGGGCATTTTGGATACTAATTCTTTGTCAGTGTTGAAACTATCTTCTCCTAATTTATGGTTTGCTTGTTGACTTTCCCAATGAAAATCTATCTCAACTTTAATTTAGTTGAATTATGAATAGTTTCATCTGTTTTATGTTTCCATGTGTGTTTTCCCTTACCCCAAGATAGAAAACATATTCTTTATTTTCTTCTCAAAGTGAAAATTTTTGCCCCTCACACTTACATCCTTAATCCTTCTGCCCTTGATTTTGGAATATGGTATAAGATAGGTATTTACTATCTTTTACTTTTCTCATATAGATAGCAAATTGATTGTTGATGATATTTAGATTTAATGCTGTATTGGATTAAGATTTGGGGGGATTTTCAAGAAATGGGCAGAAGATATGAACAGACATTTCTGCAAAGAAGACATTCAGATGGCCAACAGACACACGAAAAGATGCTCCACATCACTTGGCATCAGGGAAATACAAATCAAAAACACAATGAGATACCACCTCATACCAGTCAGAATGGCTAAAATGAACAAGTAAGGAAATGACAGATGTTGGCGAGGATGCAGAGAAAGGGGAACCCTCCTACACTGTTGGTGGGAAGGCAAGCTGGTGCAGCCACTCTGGAAAACAGCATGGAGGTTCCTCAAAAAGTTGAAAATAGAGCTGCCCTATGACCAAGCAATCGCACTACTGGGTATTTACCCTAAAGATAAAAATGTAGTGATCCAAAGGGGCACGTGCACCCAAATGTTTATAGCAGCAATGTCCACAATAGCCAAACTATGGAAAGAACCTAGATGTCCATCCACAGATGAATGGATAAAGAAGATGTGGTATATATACACAATGGAATACTATGCAGCCATCAAAAATGAAATCTTGCCATTTGCAACAAAGTGGATGGAACTAGAGGGTATTATGCTGAGTGAAATAAGTCAATCAAAGAAAGACAATTATCATATGATCTCTCTGATATGAGGAATTTGAGAGGTAGGGTGAGGGGCTGTGAGGGGTAGGGAAGGAAAAAATGAAACAAGATGGGATTGGGAAGGAGACAAGCCATAAGAGACTCTTAATCTCACAAAACAAAGTGAGGGTTTCTGGGGGGTAGGGGTGGGGTTTAGGGATAGGGTGCCTGGGTTAGGGACATTGGGGAGGGTATGTGCTATGGTGAGTGCTGTGAAATGTGTAAGCCTGATGATTTACAGACCTGTACCCCTGGGGCAAATAATACATTATATGTTAATAAAATAATTTAAAAAAAGATTTGGGGGGATTTTGAAGTGGGGTAAAATGTATTTTGCACATGTGATGGATGTGGGCTTGGGAGAGCCAGAGAGCAGACTATACTGAATTGAATGGTATCTCTTCTAAAATCATATCCAATTTGAACCTCAGTATGTGATCTTATTTGGAAATAGGGTCTTTGCTAATGTAATTAAGTTGAGGTTATATTGGATTAAGATGGACCCTAAATACAACCACTGGAGTCCTTATAAGAAAGACAAGAGCACATAAACACAGACACATAGGGAAAATGTCATGTGAGGATTGCTGGCAATCATCAGTAGCTAGAAGAAGCATGGGAGGATCTTCTATAGAGTGTTTCAGAGAAAGCATGGCCCTGTTGACACCTTGGTTTCCAGAATTATGAGAGAATAAATTTCTGTTGTTATAAGCCACCCAGTTTGTGGTACATAGCCCTGGGAAATTAATACACTGACCCACTGATGGTTGTTAAGAAATTCTTGTCAAACATAGGTATATGTAGGATTGAAAGCTCACAAGATCATAGTAAACTGGGGGGTGCCTGGGTGGCTGTGGGTTAAAGCCTCTGCCTTTGGCTCAGGTCATGATCTCAGAGTCCTGGGATGGAGCCCCACATTGGGCTCTCTGCTCAGCGGGGGAGCCTGCTTCCCCTTCTCTCTATGCCTGTCTCTCTGCCTACTTGTGATTTCTGTCAAATAAATAAATAAAATCTTTAAAAAAATAGTAAACTAGGCAGGTGAATCAAATGAACAAGTGGTGAAGGAATGAAAAAGCGTTACTAAGTGATCTTGGCTTAAGTGTGATGTTGCAGGAGCTTGGGAATTTGACAGTCACTGCAAAATGATTTCGTGAGGAAGCTTTGACTTGGTATTTAACTTGCTACCTAACGGGAACTGATTATATGCCTACTTATTCTTTATCTGTGTATTCCTTTGAATTTCTCTAGATAAATAGGGATTTACCTAGAGAAAATTTTGGCTTTTCAATTTCTGTGGTATTTTCAGCTATTTTATGCTCAGGACAAAAATTTGGCATGTTTTGTTAATGCTAAAGCTGATAGAAATACATCCTCATCTTATTTTGTAAAAAAAGAAAAAAAAAAGAAAAAAGAACCTTTCATATTTTTTCTTTTCCCTAAATGCTTGTTTGTTGAAAATTTGAAAAATAGAGGTCAGCAAAAGGGAAAAATATGTTAACAAAGATTAACACCATGTACTTGTATTAGTATTTATGTCACAACATGGGTTATTTGGGAAGCTGACTCTGAGATGGAGATTAGAGTACAGGACATTTATTAAGGAGTGGTCTTGGGAAGGGAGGCAAAAGAAACAGGACTGAGTAGAGGGAGAAAGTTGAACTGAGATGCAGTCCCAATCAACCAACCTGATGATAAACTCTGGATCTGAGATAGTCCTTCAGAACTGTCCCAAGTTTGGGCAAGGGGAACAGATGCTTATACTTCCTGCACTGATCAGTCACTGGATATGAGCTACCCTTGGAAGGAGGTAGGATCTTGGGCCACTTTCCTTCAGGCAAAACAATCCCCAAAGAAGGCTGAGAGCTAAGGGCTATCTTCTGCAGCACTTCCCAGGGGCTGAGGGGATACGTCCTCCATTTCTGGAGAGGGATCTGGAAGGCAAATGCAGCATCTACCACATATAGCTACAGAAAATTGAGTTCATCATATACCACAATTCATGGCTGCTATGGACTGAATGTTTGTGTCCCCACCAAAATTCATATGTTGAAGGCCCAGTCTCCAGTGTAATGGTTTTTGGATGAGGGGCCTTTGGGAAGTAATAGGACCATGAGGGTGGAATTTTTATAATGGGATTAGTGCCCTAAGAAGAAACACAAGAATGATGATCTCTCTTTCCACCATGTGAAGATCCAACAAGAAGGTGGCCATCTGCAAACCGAAAAGAGGGTTCTCATCGGACATGAGTCTACAGGCCCCAGCAACCCAGCAACTGTGAGAAATATTTGTTTTTTATTTTGTATATTTATTTTTCTAAGTTCATTTACAGACAGAAGTGTCCATTGACAAGTTCTATAATTTATTTATTTATTTATTTTGTAAAAGATTTTATTTATTTATTTGACAGAGAGAGATCACAAGTAGGCAAAGAGGCAGGCGGGGGTGGGGAGGTGGCGGGGAAGCAGGCTCCCCGCTGAGCAGAGAGCCCAATGCGGGGCTTGATCCCAGTTCCCTGAGATCATGACCTGAGCCGAAGTCAGAGGCTTAACCCACTGAGCCACCCAGGTGCCCCGACAAGTTCTATACTTTAAATATATAATTTGTCATAGGACACCTGATTACAGCTGGGATTTAGAGCTCATCATATACCTGATTAAAAAAAACCAAAAACTCTCATGTTCAGGAGTCCAACTTCCCAAATAATAAATAGCTTTACTGAAGGGGAAGCTCTAAAACGTTGTGGTTAGAACTTCTACTACTTTTAGCATGATAGAATAACTTATGGCAGAAAAAGGCACCCTTTAAGAATAACTGGAGAAGTTGAATAAAAAAAAAAATCTTGGGCATGGGGATGCTGCTAAGGCAACTTAGAACTGAGAGGTCAAGTTTCTGAATGGGGGGAAAACCATGGAGAGCTGAACTAGTGTTCTGCATTCATGTTTTTCCATGGGGAATTTCACAAATATAGGCTCAAGGAATATGGCTGGAAACCCGTAAGAGTCTTGGGGGAAAGGGTTGCTGTTGGAAAGCAGAGAAACCATCAAAGCTTTTGGCAGGCCTGTGGTTCTAAATAGACACAAACTGGAAGCTGGAGGGGCAGAAAACTGAGTCCCATTGATTAGGTTTATTCCAAGCCATTTTGCTGAATTCTGAAGAAACAAAGTGTAGCAGGCAAGAAGCTAGGGAGAAAGTTTCTGAAAAGCAGAGTGGAGGTTTTTGGTCATCTCAGTCTAGGAGTTAAGGATTAGAGTTCAAGATATGTCATGAAGGGGGTCATGAAGTGGAGACTGTGGGGAACTGCCCAAGCTATTGGTTGGAACTCTCCAGGCTTTAGTCTAGGGTGGGAATGATGAAGAGGTAGAAAAAGCCTTTGGTAAAGCTGCAGCCTAACCTTGAATCATCAGTCCTGATTAGATTAAGATGATTAGCCTACCTAGCAGAGGAAATGATGAAACCTCCCTGGAAATTCCCTCATGATCCAGAGCTTCTGCAGTTTCTCAATACAATATCTGACTGTCAATCAAAAATATCAGGCATACCAAGAAATAAAACAAAATGACCATGAACACAAGAGAAAAATCAGGTGATTCAGAATTATAGACATCAGCCAATTTTTAAAATATAACTATGATGAGGACATTTGAGATAATAGAGAAAATAGATTAAGAAAAAGAGAATCTCAGTGGAGACAAATGGGACAGAGGGAACAGGTATGACATACATGTAATTTGAATCCCAGCAGACTAAGCACAAAAGGGAAAGCAAATGCTCCAAGATGGAAAAATAAAATGCAGAACACAAATGAAGTGCAATGAAAAAGCTAAATATATGGGTAAATATAAGTGGATTTTGACTATATAAAATAGCAGTAATGTTCTTTGCAATTTAAAATATATAAAATTAATGTATAATATAGAATATATAGAATTAATAACACAAAAGGCAGGAGATGGTAAATGGAGTTAAAGTGTTCTAAAGTCCTAGCATTTTCAGGGAAGTAATAACATTAATAATTAATTTAAGGCTGTGTAGTGGCTTAAATTGTGTTCCAAAAAGATACAGGGAAATTTGTACCTTTAAATGCGTATATTGGGGAAGGAGCCAACATTGTCCTTCAATAGATGAATGAATAAAGAAGATGTGGTTCATATAATGTACTATTACTCAGCCATCAGAAAGGATGAATACCTCCATTTCATCGACATGGATGGAACTGGAGGGGATTATGCAAAGTGAAATAAGTCAGTCAGAGAAAGACAATTATCATTTGGTTTCACTCATATGTGGAATACAAGGAATAGTGCAGAGGACCAGAGGGGAAGGGAGGGAAAACTGAATGGGAAGAAATCAGAGGGGGAGACAAACCATGACAGACTCTGGATTCTGGGAAACAAATTGAGGGTTACAGAAGGGAAGGTGGTAGAGGGATGGGATAACCGGGTGATGGGTATTAAGGAGGGTGTGTGATGTGATGAGCACTGGGTGTTATATGCAACTAATGAATCACTGAACACTACATCAGAAAGTAATCATGTACTATATGTTGGCTAATTGAACATAATAAAAAAAATTAAATAAATGCATATAATGGAAAAGAAGAAAGACTGAAAATGAAGTATCTAGTCACCTTGAAAATTTAGAAAAACAATAGCAAAATACATCTATAAAAGTAGAAAGACGTAAAGACATGAGCAGAAATTAATTAACTAGAAAACAAATGCATAAGAGAGAAAACCAACAGAACTAAAAGTTGGGTTTTTTTAAAGACTAGTAAATTTGAGAGACCTCTAGCAAGGTAAGTCAGGGAAAAACGAGAAAGAAAGCACAACATTCTAAGGCAGGAATGAAAAGAGGCCATTTCTTTGGATTGTATAGACATTAAAAAAAAATAAGACAATATAGACAACATAGATTTTATAGTCCCATATCTACTAAATAAGTTGATTCTGTAATTAAAAAAAAAACTTTCTCAGTGGGGCACCTGGGTGGCTCAGTCGTTAGGCGTCTGCCTTCGGCTCAGGTCGTGATCCCAGGGTCCTGGAATGGAGTCCCACATTGGGCTCTCTGCTCAGCTGGAAGCCTGCGTCTCCCTCTTCCACTCCCCCTGCTTCTGTTCTCTCACTGTGTCTCTGTCAAATAAATAAATAAAATCTTAAAAAAAAACCCCCAGCCTTCCCATATAGACATTTTCAGGCCCACATGGCCTTATGGGTGAATTCTTACAAATATTTCAGGAAGAAGTAACATAAGTTTTATACAAGTCCTCCAGAGAATAGAAAAATATGAAGCACTTCCAACTCATTTTAAGAGATTAGCATAACCTCTGGTACCAAAGCTTGAAAAGAACATTAAGAAATGAAATGAAAATCACAGGCCAAACTCTTACAAGAAGAGATATGCAGAAATCCTAAACAAAATATTAGCAAATTAAATTCATCAATGTATAAAGAGAACGGTATATCATGACCAAATTGGCTTTTGTTAAGGTTGATCTGAAATTTGAAAATTAATCAGTGTAATGCATCATATTAATGGAAAAAAGAGGAAACACGTAATCATCTCTATAGATGCAGAAAAAGCATTTTATCATGCAAAAACCATCGATGATAAAAACTCTTAGCATATTTAGAGTAAAAGGAATTCCTTTTTTTTTTTAAAGTTTATTTATTTATTTATTTGTCAGAGAGAGAGAGAGAGAGAAAGAGCACAAGCAGGGGGAGCAGCAGGCAGTGGGAGAAGCAGGTTCCCTGCTGAGCAAGAAGCCCAGTATGGGACTCAAGCCCAGGACTCTGGAATCATGACCTGAGCTGAAGACAGTTAAGCACTGAGCCACCCAGGCATACCTAGAAGGAATTTCTTTTATCTGATAAGGAATATCAATAAAAAACCCAGAGAAAACATAATACTTAAGAGTGTTATTTAAAAACACCCCCTTGAGGCGCCTGGGTGGCTCAGTGGGTTAAGCCTCTACTCTTCGGCTCAGGCCATGATCTCCGGGTCTTGGGATTGAGCCCTGTATCAGGCTCTCTGCTCAGCAGGGAGCCTACTCCCCCCCCCCCGCCTGCCTCTCTACTTGTGATCTCTCTCTGTCTCTGTCAAATAAATAAATAAAATCTTAAAAAAAAAAAAATAAAAACAACCCCTTGAGATGGGCAATGGGACAAGGTTACCTTTTTTTTGTGCACGAGTATAACAGTGCCTACTTTGGAATTCTAAACATAAGAATTATGACTGCTGCATTACTTCTGCCCTTCAAATCACACACACACACACACACACACACACACACACAGTCGCTTCCTGTGGCCCACTCTAACTAAAAACCATCAGGGAAGGGAATTCTGGAAGATGTAGTTTTGCCTACCTAAATCGACACATTATAAAGCTACCACAGGTATTAGTTTTTCCAAAATCGACTTACTGCTTTAATTCAATTCTAATAACAATCCTAGCAGTTGTTTTAATTGCCCCATAGAAATTGATAAATTGATTCTAAAATTTATCTGAAAATGCAAAGGACCAAGAAGAGTCAATACAGGGGCACATGGGTGACTCAGTGAGTTAAGCCTCTGCCTTCAGCTCAGGTCATGATCTTGGGGTCCTGGGATTGAGCCCCGCATTGGGCTCTCTGCTCAATGGGGAGACTGCTTCCCCCCTCTCTCTGCCTGCTTTTCTGCCTACTTATTATCTCTCTTTGTCAAATAAATAAATAAAATCTTAAAAAAAAAAGGAGTCAATACAATCTTGAAGAAGAAGAACAAGGCTGGTGATTTAGAATACCAGTTGTCAAGACTTGTTATGTTGTTATAATAATGAAGACCCAGGGAAAGACATATAGACCAATGAAAGAGAACAAAAATTCCAGAAAGAAATCCATACACACACACACACACACACACACACACACACACACACATACACATATATATTTACCTCATTTATGACAAAGATAAAACTGCAGTACAGTAGTGAAATGATGGTTTTTTAAAAGTATTTTTTAGATCTATTATTATTATTTTTTTAAAGATTTTATTTATTTATTTGAGAAAGAGTAACTACAAAGAGAGAGAGCACACACAGAGGGAGAGGGAGGAGAGAAGCAGATTCCCTGCTGAGCAGGGAACCTGACATGGGGCTCCATCCCAGATCCCTGGGATCATGACCTGAGCCAAAGACAGATGCTTAACCATCTGAACCACCCAGGCGCCCTTATTATTATTCTCCTTAAGGTTTTTTATTTATTTAAGCAATCTCTACACCTCATATGGGACTTGAACTCATGACCCTAAGATCAAGAGTTGCACACTCCTCCAACAGAGCCAGCCAGGTACTCCAAAAGATTTTTGTTATTTTTAAGTAATCTCTATACCCAAAGTGGCACTAGAACTTACAACCCTGAGATCAAGAGTCACATGCTCTACCGACTGAGCCAGCCAGGTGCCCCATGATGGTCTTTATAATAAGTGGTGTTGGTTTTTTAAGATTTTATTTATTTATTTGACAGAGAGGGACACAGCGAGAGAGAGAACATAGGCAGGAGGAGAGGGAGAGGAAGAAGCAGACTTCCTGCCGAGCAGAGAGCCTGATGCGGGGCTCAATCCCAGGACACTGGGATCATGACCTGAGCCCAGGGCAGAAGTTTATAAAACAAGTTTTTGCCCTTGCCTCCTACCTTACACAAAAAACAACTGCAGATGCATCAGATTTAAATATAAATGGTTAAATAATAAAGCTCTAAGAAGAAAGCATAGAGTAATACATTCATGATACTGGAATAAGCAAAGTTTCTTTTTTAAGATTTTATTTACTTATTTATTTATTTAGCACATGAGTGGGGCTAGGGGTAGAGAAAGAGGGAGAGAGAAAATCTCTAGCAGATTCCATGCTGAGCGCAGAACCCAATATGGGGCTTGATCCCAAGACCCCAAGATCATGACCTGAGATGAAATCAAAAGTCAGATGCTCAACCAACTGAGCCACCAAGGCACCACTGGAATAAGCAAAGTTTTCTAAAAAGGGCCCAAAGAATGTGGTAACTTAAAGGAAAAAAATTGGTAAATTAGACTCTGTACATCAAAAATACCATTTCATCAAAAAAGGTCAAGCCCCAGAGTGGGAAAAAATAGTTACTGTGTATTTGTGTCAGACCACTGACTTAAAAAGCCTCAGATATATAAAGAAATCCTATAAACTGATTTAAAAAATGATATAGAAGTTGATAAAAAAAAATGACCAAAAGACTGGAACATTCTTAATAAGCATATAAACAATTTCATTCATCTTCAAGGAAATGCAATTTAAAACCACAGTGAGATATCACTACTTATCCATCAGAAAGGCTACAATATAAAAGGACTGACAATACCGAATACTGGGGAGGATATTGAACAAAGAAACTCATGTCTTGCTGGTGGTAATGTATATTGCTACAATCATTTCAGAAAGCTGGCAGTATTTACCAAAGCTAAATGTGCATATCCCACAACCCGGCAATCCACCTACCGTAGGTATATACCCACCCCAAGAAATGTATAAACACTTTGATCCAAGGTATGTTTATGAACTTCATAGAAGCAGTATACATAATAGTTCCAAACTGGAAATAACACAAATGTCCATTAATAATAGAATGAAAAAAAGTTGTGATATGCAGCAGTGAAAACAACATGATTGGTCTTGCAAATACCATGGAAAGCAACAGACACAAGAAGATTCATATAAGCTTCAAAAAGAGGCAAAAGTCATCTACGGTATTAGAAGTCAGGATAATGGTCACCATTGAGGGGAAGTGACCAGGAATGAGCACAGATAGGCTTCTGAGTCGCAGGCAGTGATCTAATTCTTGGTCTAGGTGCTGATCACTTGGGTGTAACCAAACAAATAGCAAATGAATTTTAAAAACATAAAATCTACAATTGCACAAAAACATTTACATTCATTTCACTTTGTGAAAATTAATGAAATGATATGCTTATGATTTGTGTACTTTTCTTTAGTTATGTTATACTTCAATAAAAAGTTTACCGAAAAGCTACCAATCAACCAATCTTCCCTCAAACAAGGTGCTCAATTTTCTTCTACTACTCAGATAACAAGTTGTTAAATATTAGTAAATAAGAAAGCATTTGAGGGGAAGAATCAATCTCATTGATGACCAGAGGAAAAATTGTAGCACATGATAAATTCTACTCAATACATTATATATATATATATATACATATATATATTAAAATTTATTTATTTTAGAGAGAGTGAGCATGTATACAAGAGCACACATGTGGGGAGGGGCAGAGAGAAAGAATCTTTAAGCAGACTCCCCGTTGAATGCACAGGTTGGGGGGTGGTGGTCAGGGAGTGGCTCCACAAGGGGCTTGATCATGGAACCCATGAAACCATGACCTGAGCCAAAACCAAAAGTCAGATGCTTAACCAACTGAGCCACCCAGGTGCCCCTCAATAGATTATAGTATAACTTAAAAATACTTTTATCACCTGGAGAAAAGACGCAAAACAAATGCCGACTAGAAATAGTCAATCTTTTTCCCCAAATATTGTATATAACTTTTATAATCAACAAGTATTTTTTGATTTGAGAATATGAACAATTATAAGAGAGAATTTTTAATATATTTCTTTCAGTCCTTCTTAGGGTGAAATTCCTTCTTTCTTTCTTTTGTAAAGATTTTACTTATCCATTTAACAGAGAGAGAGAGAGTGAGCACAAGCAGGGGGAGCAGCAGAGGAAGAGGGAGAAGCAGGCTCCCTGCTGAGCAGGGAGCCTGATACAGGACTTGATCTCAGGACCCTGGGATCTGGCCTGAGCTGAAGGCAGATAGATGCTTAACCAACTAAGCCACCCAGGCATCCTGAAACTCCTTATGTCTTTAAGATAATTTTCAGATGTTGTTAAAGGCAACAAACTTGCAGTGAATAGTAAAGTCCTAGAGCTCTAATGCACAATACAGTGAATATAAACAACTACATTGTTTTATTATCATCAAATTCGCTAAGAGACTAGAACTTAATTATTCCAACTCTAAAAAGAAATGGTAACTATACAATATGATAGAGGTGCTAATTGTTGCTACAAACATATGATTATAGCAAATGAACATGTTGATACCTTAAGTTGACACAATTATAGGTCAAACATATATCAACCAAAAAAAAAGAAAAAAAAAGAAAAAATTTCAACTTGAAATACAGTTGTTCTTCTATGTTTTAAAAACCACATTATGTTTTTAAAAGACTTTATTTATTTATTTATTTATTTATTTATTTATTTATATATTTAGTGAGTGTGCAAGCCAGGGGAAGGGCAGAGAAAGAAGAGAAAGAATCTTAAGCAGATTCTGGGCTGAGCACAGAGCCCAACATCGGGCTCAATCTCAAGACCCTGAGATCATGACCTGAGCCAAAATCAAGATGCTTAAGTGACTAAGCCACTCAGGTTCCAGAAAGCACATTACATTTTTAAACATTTATTGGCTTTTTCCAAAGTGGGGGCTAAGAAATGGATCATAGATAGAAGCTTTGTATGATAAGTCTGCTAAATGGCTGCATATATACCTACCTCTGTAAAAGGTAGGCTTTCAAACTTGTACATTGCCGCTGGCTGGCATAGCTCTTACAGTTCTTGGTAAAGACAGCCATCTAGTGGAAATAGTTCTACTGAGTTTTAAAGACTGGCAAAGAGAATGAATATGAATCTTCAGCCTAACTACAAGCTACAACGTTGATTCAAGGCATAAGAAGAAATTAAAACAAAAAACAAAAAACAAAAAACCCAACAAAACTCCAGTATTCACATGCTTTCTTATTTTATGTGCAGGTCTGGAAGTGAAGTGGGAGGCAGGTTGTGGGGTAGGGAGAGAAACCGATGCTTTGCATTAATAGGTACAAAAAAGAAAGTAAGTGCTTTGCAGCTGGTTGTGATGTAGGAACTTCAGTGAGCTAGTAGTCATTAACCAGTTAGAGTTATAGGATAAGTATTCCTTTAAGCAGATGGTTTAAATAGCTAAAGCAATGTGTCACTTACACTAAAGAGGAAGAAGGAGGATGTGGAGGAGGAGGAGGTGGGAGAAGAGGAGGAGAGGAAAAAGGAGAGGAAGAAGAATACTAAATGAGAAAAAACAAACAAAAATAAAATCGAAAAGCACTGTATTATGCCAAATGTACCCAAGGCTCCAATTCTGAGAAGTAATGGTGCAAAGCAGAATCTGAATTGGGGTTAGAAGACCTGAGTTAGATCTGCTTCTGGTGTGTATAATCTATATGGCTCTGCTTGTTTTATTTATCCAAATTACAGTTTTCTTGTTTATAAAAATAGTATAGTATAGTAAGGACACATACCTAGGAAGAGAGTGACTCTCTCCTTTCAGGTACTGCTGGAAACCTTGGATGCTAGCTGGGAATGAGAGGTATGGAGAGGCACGGAGTAAAATACTTTCTCATCATAACTTACTATCACTCTGTGTTTTTCTAACTTTTGCTGTCCATGGACCACTTAATGGATTTTTAGAGCATATATAAGTTATCAACTTTAGGTTTAAAATCTATTAGCACTTAAAAAGTGAAGCATATTAAAATTAATAATAATACTCTCTGACAGGTTTGATCACGGATGACTTGAACTGCAGTTCAGGTTTCTTACTCTTTATGTTCTTCTAAATTAGAAAATGCTAAATCACAATTATAAGTCATTAGAAGTGGGAACAAATGTTTGCAGATGCTGTCAGATGGTTTTGTATTTTTTGATTGGATACAGATCCAAAAGTGTGGGGAGATTTTTCTTTGAACAGCACACTTAGTTCTTAGATGCTAATGTTTCAAGTGTTTTAAACATTTGAGTATCTAATAACACACTCCTTGGTTGTATGTGGCTCTAAGAAATATTTCTTGATATCTTCTTGCAGCATCTGGTTGCAGTTTTAAAATATGCCCATTAATATACCATAGATTTCTTTCTTTGAAGAGTAAAAAGAATCAAGGGTTGGCAGAGTGAAATTCTTGACTATTGAATCATTTTCACTACAATTCACTTTTCTTATAAAATCTTGGTATTTTAACTTCAGCATTATAAACATCATGGTATGTGGAGTATAAGAAATAGTGCAGAGGACCATAGGTAAGGGAGGGAAAACTGAATGGGAAAAAATCAGAGAGAAAGATAAACCATGAGAAACTCAACTATAGGAAATAAACTGAGGGTTGGTGGATGGGAGGTAGGTGGGGGGAATAGGGAAACTGAGCGATGGACATTAAAGAGGACACATGATGTGATGAGCACTGGGTGTTATATGCAACTGATGAATTACTGAACTCTACATCTGAAACTAATGATGTACTATATGTTGGCTAATTGAATTTAAATTAAAAAAAAAAAAGGCCATCATGGTATTTTTAACCTTAAAATAAGAGGTTCTGGCTAGTCAAGATGCAGGTATATTTCTGAGGTGTGAGGGTTAAGGAAGCCATTTGAAATCTTTAAACATTTTTTACATTTAAGTTCAGTTTAATTAAGATATACTGTATTGTTAGTTTTTTATTCACACAGCAGCACATCTCTTGCTCTAATATATAGCTGCTACTCTATTATTATTATATCTACTATACATTTCCCATTTTCCGTCACAGACTCACAAAGTAATTGTTAACCATTGTCTCTTTTTCTGTAGCATGCATTTGGAGTGATAAACACTTGAAGCCATCAAGTGCATCTCCATTATCTGATACATATAAAATATATAAAGTATACAATCATCTAATAAAATGTTTATAATGTTAAGAGGTAATTCATAGTTCCAGTGGTTTTGAACAATTCCAGAGTTGTTCTAGAGTAGCATGGATATGTGATAGTAATGGCCTTCCACAACTATATTGCTGATATTCAGAATTCAATTGTCTTATTTTGCTAGTAGCTTATTATTGCTTCTTTCTAAGCGAAAAACACAAATTTTATTGATCCTGGCTCTTATTACAAAGTTCCTACCAACAGTATAAGTTACACCTGTTTTGACTACAAGAAAGGAAACTTTGAGCAATGCCTCTGTAATGTTAGCTTTTTTTTTTTTTTTTGCCTTTAGCAACCAAAATTCCTCATTTCATTGGCTTAATGCAGAAATCTGGGTGGTTTAATTGAAGATAACCCTAATGTTTCAATGGCATGAACTATTTGTCAAATTTCCATAAGAGATACTGCGCTGCAGACGAAAAGCAAATGGACTGTCAGTTTTCAAAAATCTCATATTCAGACACCAATCATACTTAGTTGTGATCTTCTTTTGCAGTTCTTATATGGAATAATCATACTCAGAGATGTCTCTGACCCAAATCTAGTTCTATTCACACTGTAGATTTGTGGTATAACTCTTTTTTTTAAATAATTCTTTTTTAAAAGTTTTTATTTAAATTCTAGTTAGTTAACATACAGTGTGATAGTAGTTTCAGGTGTACAACATATTGAAGCAACACTTCCATAAATCACCCAGTGCTCATCGCAACAAGTGCACTCCTTAATCCCCAACACCTATTTAACCCTTCCTTCTCCCACCTCCCTTCTGGTAACCATCAGTTTGTTCTCTAGAGTTTAGAGTTTGTTTCTTGGTTTGCCTTTCTCTCTCTCCCTTTTCCCCCCTTTGCTCATTTGCTTTGTTTCTAAAATTCCACGTATGAGAGAAATCATATGATATTTGCCTTTCTCTGACTGACTTATTTCACTTAGCATAATACACTCTAACTCCATCCATGTCATTGCAAATGGCAAGATTTCATTCTTTTTTATGGTTAATATTCCATTCCTTACCCATTTGTCAATTGATAGACACTTTTGTCAATTGATAGACACTATGGCTATTTTCATAATTTGGCTATTGTAGATAATGCTGCTATAAACATCGGGACACATATATCCCTTTAAATTAGCATTTTTGTATTCTTTAGGTAAATACCTAGTATTGCAATTGCTGGATCATAGGGTAGTTCTATTTTTAACTTTTTGAGGAACCTCCATACTGTTTTCCACAATGGCCCTACCAGATTGCAAGGAAGTTATTGTTATTATTTTTTAAGATTTTATTTATTTACTTGCCAGAGAGAGAGAGAGCAAGTAAAGAGAGCAAGAGTACAAGCAGGGGTTCTTGAGAATTAGGCTCCCCACTGAGCAAGAAGCCCAATGTGGGACTTGATCCCAGGACCCTGGGACCATGACCTGAGCTGAAGGCAGAGGCTCAACCGACTGAGCCACCCAGGCATCCTACAAGGAAGTTATTTTTAATAGCACATGATTTCTCTTATTTTCATTTGCTTTTTTTTTTTTAAATAAAGATTTTATTTATTTATTTGACAGAGATCACAAGCAGGCAGAGAGGAAGGCGGGGGTGGGGCAGGCTCCCTGCTGAGCAGAGAGCCTGATGTAGGGCTCCATACCAGGACCCTGGGATCATGACCTGAGCTGAAGGCAGAGGCTTAACCCACTGAGCCACCCAGGCACCCCCTAAAGCTAGCTTTTAATGTAGAAGTAGTTTTTGCTTAAAGAAACCAGATAATTTTATTAAAACAGGTAAGTGGAATTCTTTCTAAACATCATTTTATTATGATGCAGACAAGTGCTTCTTTAAAGTAACATTTAAAATCTTTACATTTCTGTTCTTAAAACAAATAGAAAAAAATTTATTATAATCCATATAATCTTATTTCCCTAACTGGTTCAGTTACCTAGCTACTCCAGAATCTTTATGTTTGCTCATGGTTGTATCAGCAGTCTCATATCATGGCCCTGTGTATACATATCTTTCCTTACAACTCTTTGCCTGTACTATACATCAACATAACTACTCTTATTTGCAACTATAAAGGGATTTTTTAGATTGGTCTCATTCTCAAAGACCAGCTCTCTTAGCTTCTCTGTTGAGGTAGAAACTAAAAAAGAGCTCATAGTCCTATATAACATTTCTACAGTGTCTTTTTTTTTTTCTTTTAAAAAATCAGGAAATGGTTTTTCAACTTTTAGAGAAAACTGGGATTAAAAATAAAACTTTACTTTTACTCCTTTTCTTTGACTCTTTGCTTCCCATGGGCATCTATTATCTTCTTTAGGTAAAGTCGTCCTGGATATGTTTCCTTGACTGGATGATTTAGTATTATAATGATGAAATAATCCAAAACTTGATACATAAATTCAATGTAATCCCAATAAAAATTCCAAGTGTATATTCTAAGGAATTTGATAAATGTTTGAAGTTATATGGGAGAATAAATATCCATAAATAGCTAAGACAAGAATAAAGAAGGAGAATAAAAAATGGGCTCTTCCTTTGAGATATAAAGACACACTACAAACTATAATAATAACAACAGTGTAGTATTGGCACAAGAATAAACAGATAAAAAAAACATAACTGAGAGATCATAGACCCACGTATACTGAGAATTTAATATATAATGGAGGTGATATCATAAATCAATGTGAAAGAATGGATTTTGTTAGCAGTGGTATTGGGAAAACTGGCTCAGTACATGAAGAAAAATAAAACTGGATTCCTACCTAAGCTCACATACAAAGTTGGATTCTAGATGGCTGAAAGACCGAAATGAGGAAGGTAAGTTATAAAGCTAATGGAAGAAAACTTAAGAGAATATTTTTTTGTAACCCAGGAGCAAAGGAAGACTTAATAAAAGTCCAAAAGCACAGATCATAAAACACAGATACTACATCAAAATTAACAATTACTACAAAGGACACTGTGGACAAAATTAATAGATGACAAATGAGAATATTTTTGAAAATTTAAAAACTGACAAAGAATTAATATTTAATATATCCAAAGAACTCCTATAAATCAACAAGAAAAAGCCAATAATTCAAATAAGGAAATGTGCAAAGGATATGAGCGCTAATTACCTGATTTACACTATAGGAAACTCCAGCAAGCACATGAAGAAATGTATCAATAATTGAGAAATTCAAGTTAAAACAATTAGATATCAGTTTTCACTTATTAGAAAGCTATGTCATGCCAGGTTTGATATTACAGGAACTCCCAGGTACTTGATAAAATCAGAGGTTTATAGCAAGTATATTATACTATACTTGTATACTAGTACATAGTGTATAGTTATATTGCTAGTATAGGGCAGTTCTATTCTTGGGATATATGTCAAAGAAATGTCACACAGGTAAATGTAAGAACTCATATAAAATTTTTCATTTCAGCATTATTTGTGGTGGTGGGTGGATGCTTTCGCGAGTGTCCATTGCTGTAAAAGTGGTTAGGCAAAATATGGTGGTTGCACACCATGGGAACAAGGCAAGAATTAGAAATGGCTAAGTAGATTTTAGATCTATACATGGCACTAGAGATGGACTTAAAAGCATAGTGCAGAGTGACAAAAATAAGAAATGAAAAAATACAGAGCGGTAGCATTTAAACAAATTAAAATTATCTTTTCACAAAACAATATATTTTGCAAATACACTTAAACAAAAAGATACCCATTCAACTCACTGGCATGGCTGCCTATTGGGGATGAAGGAGCAAGGCATGAAGAATGAGGATTAAATAAGGGCGAGGCCTTGCACAAACCAATGATGATAATGGACTATGAAGTGAAGAATATGACGAACTCAACCCTGGGGCATCCACCTCACCCTCCCACCTCTGCAGATAAAAAAAACTCCTGCATGCTTTCATCATGTATTCACTTTTTATGCACGTATATCTAATCTCTTCAGATAAAGTTGTTCCAAGCAAGTTTGGGCACACCTGATTTAGAAAGTCTTGCATTTGAAAAGGAGCTATGAAGCACTAATTCATAACAGCCTTATATTGTTCTCAAACTACAATAATAAGAAACAACTCCTCCAAGCCCTAAACTAAAAAATAAATAGGATAAGGAATATGATGATATATATTCTATAATACTATTTATATAAATTAAAATTACATGCATACACAAAACAGGATCTTTGCAAGAACACCTGTAAACAAAGATACTCATTGAATTCATCACTACAGAGCAGTGGAAAGGATGTTCACATACAATCCTATTGGCTGAAAATAGTAAACATGGAAGTTTGAAGATGAGGAGGGGTTTGAAGGAAATTCACTACATTCTAGCCATTGAACTCTAGCCATTTGAAGGAAATTCACTACATTCTAGCCATTGATATGGTATTACATATATAGTCTCTCATTTAATCCTCACAACAGTTCTGTGAAGTGGGTTGTTAACTCTATTTTACAAATGAAGAAAACTGAAACCCAGAAAAGCTAATGTCACAGCAATTGAGTGGTAGAACCGGGACTCAGATATATTTTTAAAAAAGATTAATCTATTTTATTTATTTATTAGAGAGTAGAGAGAGGGCACAAGTAGGCAGAGCAGCAGGCAGAGGGAAAGGGAGAAGCAGGCTCCTGCTGAGCAGGGAGCCCAATGTAGGGCTCGATCCTAGGACTCCGAGATCATGACCCAAGCCAAAGGCTGATGCCTAACCCGACTGAGCCACCCAGGCACCCCTGGGACTCAGATCTTGATTAATTCTTAGGAAAAGGTTAATAAAAATTATGGATATGCTTAAGTCAGTGCTTGAAGACCTAGTCTTCACACTAGACAACCAAGCCTTAAATAATAGGAGGTTGGTGGAAGTTATTTATTATTTCTGTGGCTTGATATATCATATGATATCCTTCTAAGACCATAAGGAAAAATCAAGCCCAGAATGAGAGTAACTTAACCTGTATTTAGAAGCATTTATTTTTCTCAACTTTCCTAACTATGTGGTGTTTTTCCATGGCCTTTAAAAACATACTTGTTACTCTTCAACTGTGTTAAAAATAGAAAAAAACAGTGGTCTGTTATGTACATATCACGCGGCAATCGAAGAGATCTCACTTCCCAGCTAGTTACTCATTAAGTGGAGCATATAATAATCAGATATTTGACCCTGGCATTGATTGAAGTTGAAGTTGGAGCTCTGGATTGCTTATCAAACTCATGTCATTGAATCTAGTAGGAGTTTATAATAGTTCAATTTTATTATCTATCATAATGTGATATTGGCATAATGAGTACACAACTTTCCAAAATAAAAGTTTCCTGAGAAAAATTTTACATTTGTCTTTAGAAATACTTTATAAGGAATCTTAAACACATCTGTATTCAGATTTATAAGGGAATAAATGATCTATTGCATCGTGTTCTTCATATCCAGTTTTTAATACACTGACCTTAAAATTTCAATTATAGATTACCCAAAATTCAGTTTATTTTTCAGGATTTCTGTTGTTCAGGTAGAGGACAGGAAAAATGAGGCCAGGGAGCAGAAATGGGCAAATCAGAAATGCAGTAGTTACTGGTGACAAAAAATGTTTATTTGAGAAGGGAAAGAAAACGGGCCAAAAAGAAAAGTAAAAAGTAGAATGACTTGTCATTGGCATGGAGATGGAGGGAATATGAATTTGCTCTTGCTGTGTTAAAAATTTAATTTAAAATGAGATGTCTTGGTGAATGTGTGGGTACAAGTTGAGAAACAATTAGAAGTTTGCTTTTTGATTTAGATGATATATTTCCAAGGCTCTAGGCCCATCCTGGAAAAACTTACTCGATATGCTCAGTGCCATAGACATCAGATAATGACTGCAATAACAGAAATAGGCAGTGTCCACATTTGCAGAAGAGTATTGTTTCCTTTTACATCATGAACTGGCACCCTTTTAAAATTAGGGTGCCAAAGTTGCTCCTCCTTTCCCTTTGGCATGTTGGAGGCATCTCATGGAGCGTGTCTTTGGACATGATTTCCAAACAGGGAGGGAGCAGGATAGTCCACTAACAATGAAGTGGAGGAAGAAGCATGCTGGCTGCCAATTTTTGTCAGTGAGGCAGGTAGCAGACAGAGGCAGCAGCGGGGTGGGCATGTGTTGGCAATCAATTTTGATAAGGCATGGACGCTATTGGTTGCTAATCTATTTTCTGATTTAAAACAGACATATTTTGTAATAGTAGTTCTGAGTGAGAGGGGTAAGAGTGGGACTGGGAAGGGATGATTAATGTCTGACCAAATGAGTTCCTGGGTAGCCCTTGCCTTGACTTTTAGGAGAGACTCTGCAAGGAGCAATTGGTTAAAATTGGTGGACTCCTGCAGAACTTCATAAAGGAGGATTTGGTTCTTCATTTATTGATGCTCATTATAGTATCCTACTTTACAACTTAATCCAAGATTTATCTTTAGCCTAATAGTTTGCTGATAACTCTTGAAACATAAAATATTTTTATTCAAACGTTCTTTTGCACATGGATCATGTAAACTGGCAGGTCAGGGGTTCAAAAGGTATTCATTGCATTCTTACTGTTCTAGTTGCAATGTGGGAGAGTAAAACAAAAGTACGATGCAATCTAGAGGGTGTTTCCGTGAGTGGGAAATTTTGAGTCTAATGAGAGAGAGGAGCTATAACTCACATAGAACAGTTTACAATACAAATAAGTGTATATATTTAACTGAAGACTTGAGTCCAGTTTTTATTATATTTTTAAAATTTTAAAAGATATTTTTTATTTATTTGACAGAGAGAAAGAGGGAGAGAGAGAGGTCACAAGTAGTCAGAGAGAGAGGAGGAAGCAGGCTCCCTGACCAGCGGAGAGCCCGATGTGGGCTCGATCCCAGGACCCTGGGATCATGACCAGAGCTGAAGGCAGAGGCTTTAACCCACTGAGCCACCCAGATGCCCCTTTAATATTTTTAATAAGTATTATTTTAATAAGCTACTTTTAATAAAAACTAAAAGTGCAATTAAAGAAGATCCTATTGTGGTCTTAGGTTATTTGGAGAAGATCGGATTTTGACTTGCACTGAAGGAGTATCACAGGCTTTAGATAGGAGAGAAGATGTGTTCTAAATGGTCAGCACTTAATTTAACCATTAGGAGAAAATTTATGATGTTTATATACCAGATGTAATTCAAAATAAACAATTCTAATACTGTAAAGCACAAAACCTGCATATATGATATGAAATTAAAATGGTTAATTCCATATTTTCTGGTTGCAAAATTCTGGGTAAGTCCATTATAGTCATCTCTCTCTTTCTGCTTTCCTAGTGTTTTAAATACCTACTTTGTCTACTGGGTCATCCAGCAGCTAGGAATGTCAAGATCAATTAGATGTAATAAGGAATGAGAATTCAGTAAGGGGAGTTTGTTCTTATTTGTTTATTTGAGCAGGAAGTCTTAGGTTAGGAGATAGTGGGAGGTAAATTCAATGAATTGGTGTGACTGGATTTTAGAATCTTTGAATGCTAACTAGATGAACATTGTCTGATAAATTATGAGAAGCCATTAAAGGTTTTATAGTGTGGTGGTAGATGTATGAAAACAGTGGCTTAGTTTATGAGCCTTCAATATCAGTGGAAACTTCGGATAAAGACAGAGTGGAGGAGGTTGAGACTAGCTAATGAGTGAGGGATATTTATATATACCTCTATCTATCTATCTATATACACTGAGAGTGAGAGATACACACACACACACACACACACATATTTATACACACACACACACACACACACACACACACACACACACACACACACACATCCTTCCTGTAATTTACTCCACTTCCAGGATTATGTCATCCATAAGTTAGTTAGTTGAGTTTGTTTCTCCCTTTCCTCTCTCCCTTCTTCCTTCCCTTTTCTTAACTAGAATGTTCTATGTAAAGGGAAAATACATTTGTTTTCACAAACACATTCATAAACTAAATAATTGAATCAGTTAGGATTTCATTTGGTAGTTAATGAAGGAAAACCAAACTAACAATAGCTTAAGCCACAAGAACATTTATTGTTCACTAAGAACTTTGGAAGTTGGCAGTTCCAAGTTTAGTCACTGGCTCAGTGAGATCATCGAGGACCTATTGTCTTTCTACTTTTCCATTTTGCTATTCTCACTGAGCGACTTTTAGTAGTTATGCATTTCACCTCATGGCTGCAAGATAACTGCTACAGCTCTGAACATTTTATCTTCACACCCATATTCCAAGAAGAAAGGAAGAGACATGCACAAAAGATTAGCTACCTCTACGACTCTTTTATTTGAGAAGGGAAACCTTTTAGTTAACTTTCCCTTTGACAAAATCAGATCACATATCTATTATATAGCTAGCAATCTGTGGCAAAGTGGAATAGAATAACTGTGACTAGTCTAGGAAAATCATGATTCATCATTTAGGATTGGGATAGGTCAATGGCTCTTTGGTTGCTCATAGAGATTAAAGTTTTATTGTCATGGAAGTAGGGTAGAAGGTTTAAGTGATGGGTGGACAATGAACAATGTCTGCCATTATTATTAACATAAAGAAGTAAGAGTAATCGTAAAGAATGGTGATATGGTATAACTTAAGTCTGGGCAGAAGTCTATAGAAAGTTTATTAACTCAACAAATATAATTATTGACCTCCTACTACATGTGAAACACTTTTTTTTAGATGCTGGGGATATACTGGTAAATAAAATAGTGTGCATGTACATACGTATGCATGTATGTATGTTTGTGTTAGAGAGATAAGAAAGAAATAAATCAGTACATATTAAATATAAAGCCAAGTAACTACGTGTGCAATGAAGTTAGAGTAGGTAAAAGGTAGAGAATGATGGGCAGCAAGCTACTTTAGATAACAGTGTTTGGGGAAGTTGCTCCTGATAGGGTGATAATTGAGTAGAGGCCTGAATAAATGAGGTGGTAAGTGTCTGGAGGAAGAGTGTTCCAGGCAGAGGGAACAGCAAACAGAAAGGCTCAATGAGGAATGTGCTTGGCATGTTTGAGTAACAGCAAGGAGGCTGGTGATGCTGGACAGAATGAGCAAGCAGCAGAGTGGTGACTGCAGAGGTAGCTGGAAGTCAGATCATGCAAGGCCTTGTAGATTATGGTAAGGAGTTTATATTTTATTGTATTAAAAGACATTGGAAAGTTTTACGCAAAGCAGTAATATGATGATGTTTGCATTTTAAAAAAAAACTTCAGCTGTTCTTTGGAAAATAGGTTGTAGGGGAGCAGGATGGAAGCAGAAAGGCCAAATAAAAGACAACTGCCATAGCCCAGGCAACAGATAATGCTGACTTAGAGCAAGATAGTAGTGGTGGAAGTGCAAGGAACATTTGGACTTGGAATATATCACACAAATGGAGCAAACAGTCTGTTAATGGATCAGATGTGGGGTGTGGGAGAGAGGAGTCAGTGTGGCTCCAAGTTTTTGATTTGAGTGAATGGGAGAATGGAAATAGCTTATTCAGCCAAAACTTTTTATCTGGCCATCTTAGTTTTGAGAAAGGCTGGGAGAGTGATTATTTAGCTTTCCTAGCTTCTATGGTAAAGGACGCCAAGGAACAAAAGGTAGGGTTGGATGCCAAGTAAGCCAAGCTATGGTGCCTACAACATAGTTATTATAAAAAATAGCATATGCTATATTATTGTTGATTGACTCTGTATCAGTCCATGTCTGTCATTTCCTCCCTCTCTGTTCTCAGGGCACATCTTTACTTGGACAATGCCTATTAAGGTCTCCCTGGTTTTCATCCTATGTCAACTTTAAGGTTGCTGAGTGTGTATTACACAATCAATTGATTTCTGGATACTTTCAAGGCTGTTCTTCTGAAAATGCCAATCAACTATGTAGAAAATTAGGCACTCTCCTCTTATGTAACCAGCTTTTTTGCCTGAAATTTTGTTAACACAGATATCACTGACACTGTCCTTGAGGCCAATTCAGAAAACTGATTTATTTATTTCCTCTCCATTGGTAGGAGATAGAGTTAGGTCTGTAATATTTGTAGCAGCAAAGTATGACTCTGGGAACAGTAGTCGGTCATTTTAGAATTTCCTATTTATTATTATTATTATTATTATTTTTTTTTTTTTTTGAGAGAGAGAGTAGGGGCAGGGAAGGTCAGAAGGAGAAGAAGAGACTCTCAGGCAGGCTCCATGCCCAGCACAGAGCCTGATCTGGGACTCAATCACACTACCCTGAGATCATGACCCAAGCTGAAATTGAGTCAGATGCTAAACCAACTGAACCACCCAGGTGCCCCTAGAATTTCCTATTTCTTTCTTTCTTCTTTTTTTTTTTTTTAAGATTTTATTTATTTATTTGACAGAAAGAGATCACAAGTAGGCAGAGAGGCAGGCAGAGAGAGAGCGGGGGAAGCAAGCTTCCCGCCGAGCAGAGAGCCCAATGCGGGGCTCGATCCCAGAACCCTGGGATCATGAGCTGAGCCGAAGGCAGAGGCCCAACCCACTGAGTCACCCAGGCGCCCCGAATTTCCCTATTTCTAATGTGGTTTTTCACATCGAAAATTTTAGTGTAAGAAGTAGATCTTCTAAGCAGATCTAGTTTTACCTTCCTAGGGAGGGAACTGTTCAAGGAGGTTCACAATTCATTCTTTAACATTAATTGACCCTGACCATGTGAGCAGGATTATTTGATTAAATGAGCAAAGCAGTGTTGCAGGTAGAGGGAATAGCATACGTGAAGACCCAGAAACAACACAGTAATGGCTTATCTAAGGACCCAAAAGAAGTTCAGTGAGACTATCTGTCAAGTATAAGTTATAGGTACAGTACCCACTGGGGAACAAGGAAGCAAGTGCTGAAATCTTCCAGTGTGGGGAAACAGGAGCGTGACTGAGAAAGAAATTATAGAAGTGAGGCTTGAGCTGGATCTTCATATATCCAATAATCCAGTTGTTGGGTAAAAACCAAAAACCCAAGCCCATGTGCCGGTGCTGGCAGAGTGCTGGTTTTAAAAGTGATGAGCTAAACAAATATTTGCTGGCACCTGTTCTTGTGCAGTATATGATCTAGCTCTAGTGGAAAACCACACTAGAAATAATCGCATAAAAGTATATAACACAAACCAAAGTAAGTTCTATGAAGGCAAAGTATAAGATGGTACAATAGAGAGAACTAATTTAGATTGGGGCATGGTGGATAGTGGTGGTTGGGGAAAGCCTCTTGGAGGGAATGACTTTTAAGTTGAGACCAGAAGGATAAATAAGAGTTAGACAGGAAAGGAATCATGGAAATGGTTTGGTAGAGTGAAAAGCACAGGTAAACTCCCTGACATGGGCAGAGTTTGATACGTTTGAGGACTGGAAAGGAGAGAAGTGTGGCTGTAGTGGAATGAGAAGTCAGAAAGGACACGAAATGAAATAAAAAACATACATGGAGCCAGATATTGTAGAATCATGGTGAGGAATCTAGATTTTTATCCTAATTTTAATAGGAAGCCACTGAAGAGTTTTATCAGATTTACATTGCAAGAGTTTTTTCCTGGCCATTTATGTGATGAAAGGACTGGAGAAGGGGAAGAGTGGGAGTGAGAAGTGTCAAAGGGCTCTGAAACTAGTCTAGAAAGGAAATGAAGGTGGCTTGATGGGGCCAAGTCCTCGGTAGAGGAGAATGGGTTTGAGATCTATTTTGGAGGTAGAATGAGCAAAAACTGGTCATGGATTAGATCTGGAAGGTCAGGAAGAGGGAAGTAACAATGAGGACTTCCAGGTTTTTGGTTTAAGCAACTGGTTTGATGGAGGTGTTAATTACTGACATGTGGAGCAACAGGCTTGGATGGGGGAGGGTGTAGAAAGGGAAGAGCTCTGCTTTGAATATATCAGCTGTGAGAAGCTTATAAGATATCCAAGTGGAGATAAGAATCCAAGTGGAGTACAAGAATGTAGCAGCAGTATGGGTCTTGAGGTCAGGAGAGAAACCTGGTTTGGAGGTAAAAATCTGGAAGTTGGTAGCACAGAACTGCTGTTAGAATAAATGTGAATGGATGAGATCATCCAATATAGAATGAGAAGAGAAGACCCCAGATACAGGCCTGGAATACTCTACTCTTTAGATACTGGCAAGAGCAGGGAAGCTGAAAAAATACCAGGACGTTTAAACACTAAAACGTGTTAGGACAGATAACTTAGAAACACACACACACACACACACATACTCATATATACATATACATATATATGTATACACACATATACATAATGCAAATTCAATAAATGATAATGTAGGAAAGAATTAGGCAAAAAAAATGCCATTGCTTAGCTTTTTGTCCAAAACGTCCTTTTACGCCTTAACTATATTAAGAAGATTATTTTACACCTGGCTGGCTTAGTTGGTAGAATGTGCAACTCTTTTTTTTTTTTTTAAGATTTTATTTATTTATTTGACAGAGAGACACAGCAAAAGAGGGAACACAAGCAGGGGGAGTGGGAGAAGGAGAGGGAGAAGCAGGTTTCCTGCTGAGCAGGGAGCCTAATGCGGGGCTTGGTCCCAGGACCCAGGACCTGAGCTGAAGGCAGATGCTTAACGACTGAGCCACCCAACTGCCCCAAGTGTGCAACTCTTGATTTTGCAGTTGTGAATTTGAGCCCCATGTTGGCTGTAGAGATTACTTTAAAACAATAAAATCTTTAAAACTATATATATACAAAGACTATTCTAAAATTGCATGTGAAAAAAATTAAAATCTTAAAAGAAGAAAATATAAATTATATTTGCATTTATGCACACACATACACACACAATAAATTAAACAATAAATTCATACTGTAGGGCTATGTATTTTTCAGGGTCCTGCCAGGAAACCACACTCAAGGGGGTTGCTAAAGGGAGTTTAATAAAGGGAGCATTTACAGAGGGGGTGGGGACAGGGTTAGGGGCACCAGCATGCAGAACATCCCAGGGCTAGGTATTGCAGGAAATCATTTCTATCTGAGGCCCCAGGTAGGAAGAGGAATGGGGAGGGAGCTGTTATTAGAACCTAATGGGAGTTGTAGCTTCTTGGGGGCCATCTAACGGGTACTGTGGATAGAGGTAGAGGAGCCCAGTGGCAAACAGCAGCCCTAATGTGGGAAATAAAAATTCCAGTCTTCCTACCCTACTTCCTATCTCTTTCGGGTGACTCCCTTTGGCCAAATGCAACAAAAAGTCACTTTCGCAAATATTTAGTGTTATTATGCTTTTGTATCTTTGCCCATTTGACAGGTGAAAATCTTTATCTCATGATTTTAATATGCATTTCTTAGATTTACAGTATTATTTCTTAAAAATTCACTCAAGCATTTTGTGCGTTTTTCTAATGAGGCACATTAATTTGTTGGAGATCCTTTTGTATGTGAATAGCTAACTTTGTTTTCTGTCACACATGTTGTAATTTTCTCCCCACAATTTGCCTTTTCATTTTTGTTTGTGGTATTTTCTTTTAGAAGTTTACAGTTTTTATTGACAGTTTTTTTACTTTATATTTTGACTTCTTTTGGTTTGTGCTTAGAATACCTGTTGAGTTTATTTGCCTGGTCTTTTTCTGGATGTTAAACTCTGTTCCACTGACCTATGACTGTCCAAATTCCAGTCTAATATTTAAGCTATTGTGCTTTCTTAGTATATTTTATTAATTTGTTAGACAGGTTTCTAGGCATTGATATTCCTTCTCAACATTGTTCTGTTTTTTGTTCTGGTATGTTTATTCTTGCAGATAAAATTTTGAATCATGTCAACCTGAAGAGAAATTCTGTTCACATTTTTACTGTTATAGTGTTGTTTTGGATTAATTTCTACAGAATTTACATCTTACCACTGAACCTTCCTATTCCAGGATCAAACGTCTCTCTAAATTTCCAAGTCCCATTCATGGCCCTCAATAAAGACTTGCAACTTTTTTCCATATTAAGTCTGCACATTTATTTATTTATTTGTTTATTGCTTTATTTATTTATTTATCTAGAGTGCGAGTGTGTAGAGGGGTTAGATGGGGGTGGGACAGAGCGAGAAGGAAAGAGAAAAATCCCAGGAGTGCTCCATGCCCAGTGCAGAGCCTGATGCTGGGTTTGATCTCGACCATAAGAACATGACTTGAGCCAAAATCAAGAGTCAGACACTTGACCGACTGAGCCACCCAGGCACCTCAGGTCTACATATTTATTTTAAAGGTATTCTGGTGTATTTTGTATTTTTGTTGTTATTAGTAAATATGAAAATGATTATTTTTACATGTTTTGCAACAAATCACCACTTACTGGAATTTCTTCCACTACTCTTCCATTTGATTTATTTTTACAAATTTTGGTAGAAAACCACTTCATGTACAAATAATGACATTTTCCAATACTTATATCTCTTATTCAATTTACTTATTTAATTTTATTAGCTAGAAATGTCAGATTAAAGAAAAACAATAAAAGTAGCAATAGTGGGCATTCTTGGCTTCATGGAAAACCATCTTGGCTTCATGGGAAACCAACTAGGATTTTACCATTAATACCATTTTGGATATCAGTTTGAGAGACTTCTACAAATCATTTTATGAAATATTTATGAATTATCTTAGATTAAAAATACAGAATTTTAAAATGTTAATTAAAATGTAAAATTTCAGTGCACCTGGGTGTCTCAGTCAGTTAAGCCTCTGCCTTAGGCTCAGGTCAAGATCCCAGACTCCTGGGATGGAGTCACCCCATGGGTTTCCTGCTCAGCAGGGGGCTTGCTTCTCCCTCTCCCGCTGCTCCTCTGCTCCTCCTCTGTCTCTCTTGTTCTCTCTCTAACCCAAATAAATAAATACATAAATAAATATTTAACATGCAAAATTTTAAATATAATTTAGCAATTAATAATTTTCCAATATTATATAATCTTTGCATTCATTGCTTAAATCTTACATTATTAAAATATTCTAAAACATGTTGCTGGATTAAAATTTTTGATATTTTCTTTAGGATTTGAAAACCCAAACAAATAAGCAAAAAGCCTGTAGATTTATTGAGGTACAATTGATATACCCTAAATTGTGCCTATTTAAAGTGTAAAATCTGATAAGTTTTGACACATTTGTAACTGTGAAACCATCACCGCAATCAGGCCCGAATACTTCCTCAATCTCATTTGTAATCTTTCCCTCTATCCCTCCCTGCCCTTCTCCACAAGCCATCCCACACCCTATCCCCAGGCAGTTACTGTTCTGCTTTCTGTCACCATAGATGAATTTTCATTTTTTAGAATTTTATGTAAATGAAATCATACAGTATGAACTTTTTTTGCGGTGGGGGGTGGCTTTGACTACTTGTGTTCAAGTACTTATATGGACATATGCTTTAATTTCTCTTGGGTAGATACCCAGGAGTGGAGTGGAATAGTTGGCTCCTGTGGTAGGTGTATGTTTTTGGACCTTTTTTCAGCTTCAGGACTTTTTTGGGGAATACTTTAAACATATAGTGAAGTTGAAAAAATTTTTACAGTCACCTTTATACCCACTATAAAATTTTGTCGTTAACATTTTATGTACTTCCTTTATGAGACAAATATCAGTGCAATCACCACTCTGTCCACCACCTTCTGTCCAATCTTTTTTTTTTTTTGGATGCATTACAAAGTAAATTATAAACACCAGTACAATTCACCCTAAATATTTCAGTAAACAAATCATTAGCCAGTATTTAGTATTCATTTGCAAATTTTTCTTGTGATACAAAGTTTACATGAAATGAAATGTACACAAAAATGTACCTATGGTGAATTTTGAAAAATATATGCATATGTGCCACCCAGAACCCATATAAAGATATAGGACATTTCCAGCACCCCAGAACTCCAGAGAGTTGCTCACAATTGTGCTCAGTCAGCACCTACCCAGAATAGAAACTTTTGTACATTTTTGGTGAAGATCTAAGATAGTATAACCACTTTGGGAAAAGTTTTGGCAATACTTTATGAAAGGAAACATGCTCTCACTTTATGATTCAGATATTTAATTCCTAGGCATCTACCCAAAAGAAATGAAAATATGGTCCACAGAAAGACTTGTGCAAGAACATTCATAGCTTTACTCATAATAACCCCAAGTTGGAAACAGCCCAGATGTCCATGATAAGAGAATAAATAAACACACTGCAGTTTATTCATACAGTTGAATACTGCTCAGCAGCAAAAAGAAAAGAACTACTGATACATGCAACAATACAGATGAAAGGTACCATGATGAATGAAAGAAGCTTTACCCCAAATTATATAATAATACTGTGTGATTCTATTTAGATGAAATTTGAAACAGGCAAAAGAATCTGTGGTGGGAAACCTGAGAAGAGAGTTTAATTTCTTACAACAAAGAGCCAACGTATTTTCCAAAACTGTGGTACCACTGAACACTTCCTTCAGCATTGTACGAGAGTTCCAGTTCCTTCACATCCTTGCCAACACTTGGTATGGTCAGTCTTTTAAATTTAAGCTATTCTAATAAGTATTTAGTAGTATTTCCTTGTGTGGCTTTAATTTGCATTTCCATAATGACTGGTGACATTGAGCATTTTTTTATGTGCTTATTTGCCATCCATATATCTTTGTTGGTGAAGTGCCTAAAATTTTGCCTATCTTAAAAGACTGGGTTCTTGGGGCACCTGGGTGGCTCAGTGGGTTGGGCCTCTGCCTTTGACTCAGGTCGTGATCTCAGGGTCCTGGGATCAAGCCCCACATCGGGCTCTCTGCTCAGCAGGGAGCCTGCTTCCTCCTCTCTCTCTGCCTGCCTGTCTGCCTACTTGTGATCTCTATCTGTCAAATAAAAAAATAAAATCTTAAAAAAAAAAAAAGACTGGGTTCTTTGTGTTCTTTCTGTTGAATTTTGAAAGTTCTTTATATGTTCAGCATATAAATCTTTTCTCAGGTACATGCTTTGCAAATATTTTCTCCCTGTCTGTCGCTTACCTTTTTCATTTCTTAACAGTGCCTTTTGCAGAATAACCATTTTTAATTTCGATGAAGTCCAATTTATCATTTTTTTCTTTTATGGATTGTAGTTTTATTGTCATATTTAAGATAACTTTGCCCAACCCAAGGTCACAAATATTTCCTATATTTTCTTCTAAAAGTTTTATACTTTTGGGTCTTAAATTTGGGTCTATGATCCATTTTGAGTTAATCTTTGTATATGGTTCAAGGTGTGAATCAGATGTTGCTGTTTTTCTGTATAGAGTTATTTGAGTTTTCCTGCACCCTTTGTTGGAAAGACTATTCTTTGAAGAATTTTTTTCACCCCTTTGCACTTACCAAAATTAGTTTGTAATGTATGCATTTTTTCTAAATTCTGTTCTGTTCCATTGATCAATTTATCTATCTTTAAGCCAATACCACACTATCTTATTATAGCTCTTTAATAGGTATTGAAATCAGTGTTAGCCCTCCAACTTTGTTCTTTTTCAGCATTGTTTCTTTTTCAGTGTTAGGTCCTTTGCATTTCCATGTGAATTTTAGAATTAGCTTGTTCACCTCTTAAAAAAAACTGCTGAAATTTTGATTGGGATTGTGTTGAATCTACAGACCAATTTGGGAAACATCACCATCATAACAATATTGAATTTTCAAACTTAGGAATGTGGTATGTCTATGTATTTAGTTCTTCTTTTATTTTTTTCTCAGTATTTTGCAGATTTCAGAATATAGGCACTCCACATCTTTTGTCAGATTTTTCCCTAAAATATATATATATTTTTAATTTATTTGTCAGAGAGAGAGATCATGCAGAAGCAGGCAGAGTGGCAGGCAGAGGCAGAGAGAGAAGCAGACTCCCCACTGAGCAAGGAGCCCGATGTGGGATTCGATCACAGGACCCTACTAGGATCATGACCTGAGCTGAAGGCAGTGGCTTAACCCACTGAGCCACTAAGGCGTCCCTATCCCTAATATTTTAAAAATTTAAAAAAATATTTATTTATCTGAGAGAGAGACGGAGCATGAGCAGAGGGAGGGGCAGAGGGAGAGAAAGAAGCAGACTCCCCACTGAGTACCCCGACAACCCAGGGCTTGATCCCAGGACCCTGAGATCATGACCTGAGTTGAACACAGATGCCTAACAGACTGAGCCATCCAGTGCCCCCATAAAATATGATTTTGTTGCTACTGTGAATGGTATTATTTTAAATTTTAAAATTTTCATTGTTCATTGCAATATATAAATACAATTGATTCTTTTTTTTTTTTTAAATTTATTTGACAGAGAGATCACAAGTAGGCAGAGAGGCAGGCAGAGAGAGAGGAGGAAGCAGGCTCCATGCTGAGGAGAGAGCCTGATGCGGGGCTTGATCCCAGGACACTGGGGTCATGACCTGAGCCGAAGGCAGAGGCTTTAACCCACTGAACCACCCAGGCGCCCCAATACAATTGATTCTTTTTGTATTGGTCTTGTATCCTGCAATGTTGCTAGACTCACTTATTAGTTTCTGGTCCCTTTTTTGTAGATTCTGTCAGACTTTTACATAGGCAAATATGCCATCTCTGAGTAATGACAGTTTTACTTCTTCTTTAACAATCTGGATACTTTTCATTTTTTTTCTTACCTATTATACTGGCTAGAATCTCCAGTACAATGGTGACTAGAAGTGCTAAGAGTGTCTTGTCTTGTGCCTGATCTTAGGTAGCAAACATTTTGACCCTCACCACTGAGTTTGATATTAGCTGTACATTTTTCATTGGTATTTTTTAATGTGTTGGGTATTTTTAATGTGTTCTCTTGTATTCTTAGTTCACTGAGAATTGGATGTCAAATGTTTTCTCTATGTCTATTGAGATGTTCACATGGTGTTTACATTTTTAGTTTGTTAACATGGTGACTTACATTAATTGAATTCTAAATTAAGTTATTCTAATAATATACTGCTAGGCTTTAATTTCAGTGCTTTATTCAGAATTTTGAATTTATATGTTAATAATTATATGTTTTGCGTATTTTCCCAGGTTTAAGTATCAAAGTCATATCATCTGGTAAAATGAATTGGGCAACATTCCTTCTTTTATGGTGTTCTTGAGCATATAAATTAAGTATTCCTCTTTAAGATTTGCAAAAACCAATCTGTGCAACAACATGGGACTCTAACTTGTATCTTTGAGGCGATTTTTTTTTTTCAGTTTGACTTCTTTTTATTTATTTATTTATTAATTTTTAAAATTTATTTTCAGCATAACAGTATTCATTGTTTTTGCACCACACCCAGTGCTGCATGCAATCCGTGCCCTCTCCAATACCCACCACCTGGTTCCCCCAACCTCCCACCCCCCGCCCCTTCAAAACCCTCAGATTGTTTTTCGGAGTCCATAGTCTCTCTTTTCCCCTTCCAATTTCCCTCAACTCCCTTCTCCTCTCTAACTCCCCTTGTCCTCCATGCTATTTGTTATGCTCCACAAATCAGTGAAACCGTATGATAATTGACGCTCTCTGCTTGACTGATTTCACTCAGCATAATCTCTTCCAGTCCCATCCATGTTGCTACAAAAGTTGGGTATTTATCCTTTCTGATGGAGGCATAATACTCCGTAGTGTATATGGACCACATCTTCCTTATCCATTCGTCCGTTGAAGGGCATCTTGGTTCTTTCCACAGTTTGACGACCATGGCCATTGCTGCTATAAACATTGGGGTACAGATGGCCCTTCTTTTCTACATCTGTATCTTTGGGGTAAATACCCAGTAGTGCCATTGCAGGGTCATAGGGAAGCTCTATTTTTAATTTCTTGAGGAATCTCCACACTGTTCTCCAAAGTGGCTGCACCAACTTGCATTCCCACCAACAGTGTAAAAGGGTTCCCCTTTCTCCACATCCCCTCCAACACATGTTGTTTCCTGTCTTGCTAATTTTGGCCATTCTAAGTGGTGTAAGGTGGTATCTCAATGTGGTTTTAATTTGAATCTCCCTGATGGCTAGTGATGATGAACATTTTTTCATGTGTCGGATAGCCATTTGTATGTCTTCATTGGAGAAGTGTCTGTTCATATCTTCTGCCCATTTTTTTTTAATCTGATTGTCTGTTTTGTGTGTGTTGAGTTTGAGGAGTTCTTTATAGATCCTGGATATCAACCTTTTGTCTGTACTGTCATTTGCAAATATCTTCTCCCATTGCGTGGGTTGACTCTTTGTTTTGTTGACTGGGTCCTTTGCTGTGCAGAAGCTTTTGATTTTGATGAAGTCCCAAAAGTTCATTTTCGCTTTTGTTTCCTTTGGAGACATATCTTGAAAGAAGTTGCTGTGGCTAATATCGAAGAAGACACAAAAAGATGGAAGACCATTCCATGCTCTTGGATAAGAAGAATAAACATTGTTAAGATGTCTATACTGCCTAGAGCAATCTATACTTTTAATGCCATTCCGATCAAAATTCCACCGGTATTTTTCAAAGAGCTGGAGCAAATAATCCTAAAATTTGTATGGAATCAGAAGAGACCCCGAATTGCTAAGGAAATATTGAAAAACAAAAATAAAACTGGCGGCATCACGTTACCTGATTTCAAGCTTTACTACAAAGCTGTGATCACCAAGACAGCATGGTACTGGCATAGAAACAGACACATAGACCAGCGGAACAGAGTAGAGAGCCCAGATATGGACCCTCAACTCTATGGTCAAATAATCTTCGACAAAACAGGAAAAAATATACAGTGGAAAAAAGACAGTCTCTTCAATAAATGGTGCTGGGAATACTGGACAGCTATATGTAGAAGAATGAAACTCGACCATTCTCTCACACCGTACACAAAGATAAACTCAAAATGGATAAAAGACCTCAGTGTGAGACAGGAATCCATCAGAATCCCTGAGGGGATATTTTTTGACACATTAGAAAGCTTCCCCCTGTGGTTATTATTCTACTATATTTATCATCAAAGATTTTATTTTATATATATATATGTATATATACATATGTATGTGTGTATCTATATTTATATATGCCTATTTCCAGAAAATTGTCCATTTAGTTGAAATTTTAAAAATTTGTTTGTGTCCCATTTCTCATTCCTTATGTTGTACATTTGTGTTTTTTCTTCTTACCTTGATTAAGCTTTCCAGAGTTAAGTTTTATTGATCTTAAAAAATGAATCATTTCTTAAAATAGTTAATACTTTGAATTGATTAATTTATGCTGTAAGCTGTATTGTGTCTTTCCTCATATTTTCCTTTATTTCTTGGTGCTTTTTACAACTCCTCAAATAAAATATATTTGAATTATTTGTTTGTTTAATATAAATACTTGCAGCTTCACATTTTCCTCTGAAGACTTTTCTCCACATGTTTGGGTATGTAGTGTTCTATTTATTTCTTTGAGTCTGTAACTGCAATTTTATATTCTTTTGTGGCTCAAACTATTTAAGATGATGTTTAATAATCCCAAATGATTTAATTTAATTTAATTTTTTTGTTTTTTCCTTTTATTAATTATATTGTGGTTATATATATTTAAATATAAGTAAATATATATCTTATAAATAAATATATATGTATTTATAAATATATATATATTTATATATATATTTGCTTGTAAAGTCTTTTCGTTTTTGGAATGTGTGGAAATTTTCTTGTTGACTCGAATATCATACAATATAAAGTTTATGGGATACAAAGTGTGATATCTAGTATTAACTCAAGCTTTCAATTATGCTTTTATACATTAACCATGTTTGCTTCTTTTAATTAGATCTACTAAGAAGAGAGAGGTATGTTGAAGCCTCCCATTATGGTTGCAGTTTTAGACCTTTCTCTGTATTTCCAGCAGCTTTGGCTTTATCTATTTTGACGCTATGTTAGATGGTATATGATCATTCATAACTGTATTCTTGGTTGAATTTTCCCTTTTATCCACATAATATTTCCCTTTTTCTTTTTCAAAAATTATTTTTTTCCATTGGATTCTATGTTGTCTAAGATTAATATAGTGGGTGTGGAGGGAGTTTCTCAGCTGAGCTTCAAATTTGTTTCAGACATTTTTAGATGAGTGTGACCAACCAGGGCCATATCTTCCATCACAGTGTCTTTTGGAACGTGCATGGCATTCTTCCCTGATTTCCAACAATAATATAAAGTGTTTCCTCTGGCATTTGGTTGATTATCCAACAGGATTTGGTAGGTGGGTGGTGCTCTGATTCCATCTTGTACTAGAAGTCCCTGCTTCCAGGATTGACTCCTTTTTGCATAGCCCATCCCCCACATGGATCCTTAGGCATCTTTCTGAAATGCAAATATGAGCTGGTCTCTCACCAAAGAATTGAATTCTTCGATGTCCTTCTTTGTGTACAGCATACTACTCCTGGCCACTAAGCTCAATGACACTCTAGCCATCTTGAATACATAGTAATTTCTTGATGCCTCCCACTTGCACAGCCTCCTCTGTGCTGAGGTCCCTTTTGACCTTTTCTCTGCCCTAAAAAATGAAGTCTTAACTCCCATTCATCCTTGGTCCAGCTTAAATGTATCTGTGAGATAAAACCTCCTCATTTCCCTCAGGCATAGTTAGTTTCTTCCTTTTCTGTGTTCTCAAATTATGTAGTTTATGCCTCTGCAGGAGTGGTTAAGAGAGAGGGCTCAGGAATTAGATTCTTCTTAAACTAGTCATGTGACTTTTGGGGAGTCAACCTTGTCAAAACCCTTCTTCACTGGGTTGTCGTAAGGATGAGATGAGAAAGCATGTAGAGGGTCATACAGTATCTGCAGATAGTAGACCCATGGTAAATGTTAGCTTCTCTTATTCTGAATTTTAATCCATCTGCTTATATGTTTATGTCCGTCATTGTCCTATGAATCCCTTCATGGTAAAGAGGTCCTGTCTTTTCCTTGCATCCTCCATTGTCTGGCACTGAGCTGTAATAATCATTGGTGAGATGAATGAGTACTGCCCTACTACTATACTTCTGCGTGTGGGGAGGCAATTTTTCATCACATAAAACTCCCACTCTCCCCTAATTATACCTCAGCGAATGTTCAAGTCTTGAATAAGCAAGAGTTAACATTGTCTTTTTTTTTTTAACTGCAGTATACTTTAAGAGATCTGCAGTTTTTCCAGAATTCAGCAGTTTGAATTTAGATTTGCTGTCTTCAAAACAGCTGGAAATGTTTATTTTCCATTTTAAACATGTAATTTATGGCAAAACACACAATTAAATACTTGGAAAAATGCAACATGGCTTATTTGGCTATTGGCATGAACAAATCCGGCACTTCATAATAATATAGCAACAGTATAGAAAAGAGTTTTTGATGAAAGGAAGTATTTTGATACAAACTGTAAATAAATATGCAGTTTTTCCTATACAAAGATAAACCACTGGGGATTTGGTTAAAACAGTGGTGATGGGTTTAGGATAAGCTGTCTATGCTCTTCTATCTATATTAAGACATAACGAAGATAATTATAATAGGCACCATAGCTGCTGTGTATGCCTACCACTTGCCAACAGATTGAGCTAGTATTTTACACTTGTTAATCTTATCAAAACAGCCCAGCAAGGCACATTTCTGTTTAACAGATAAGGAAATGGAGGCTGAGCAGGTGTATTAATTTCCTGTGGCTGCTGTAACAAACTACCACAAAATTGTGATTTAAAACAACAGATTTATTCTCTCACAGTTCTGAAGGGCACCTGGGTGGCTCAGTTGGTTAAGCCTCTGACTCTTGATTTTGGCTCAGGTCATGATCTCAGGGTGGTGGGATCGAGCCCTACATAGGGCTCTGTGCTCATCAGGGAGTCTGCTGGAGATTATCCCTTTCCCTCTGCCCTTCCTCCCAACTCATACATGCACATTCCCTCTCTAAAACAGATAAATAAATCCTTAAAAATAAAATAAAATAAAATAAAATAGTCCCTCTCCAGAATGACCATGGTTTTAGTGCAGGTGATGGCAGCATAGGAAGAGGGTCAGGCCCTCTGGGGACACCTTAAAGGAAGGGTCTCCATGAAGGAGCCCAGAGGCAGGAAGCCTGGGTAGGACCCTCAGTTTCGGCAGAAAGCCAACATTTAGCATCTGGAGGACTGGGAGTCACAAGAGAAGCATCTGTGATTGTGTTGGGAATGATACTACAATATAGAACATTTTTTTCCATGTTCCACTTTTTGTTTTCTGTGGGGAACAGTTTTGGCCCTAGGGTCAGAAGGACTTCATAGGCCTGAAGAAAAATTCTGTCCATAACAAAGATAATATGATTGTCTCCCAAGGTCTGGTTTCGATCATGAATTAAGCCAATGACCATGAAACAGAATTTTTTCTGCCTGAATTCAAGAAGGTTACATATATCCTAAATGATGTCTTACGTCTTGATTGTCATCTTGCTCTATTCAGCAAGCTGATATTATAAACACCTACAAATTGAGGTTCTTCTTAATGTTTTAAAGTAATCAATGTTGCACCTTACCAGATAAACTGTTTAAAAAATCCACATTGTGAAGAAAATGAAAATATGTCAAATTATATAAGAACGACATAGAAATATTCAGAGAAATAATACAACTTGAAAAGTCACAGCTGTCAACTTCAGATAATGTCAAGTTTAAATAATGGAACATTAAAAAATAAGCCCAGAAAAAGGCACATCCACTGCATATAAAATAATAGTGCCACAAAAACATCCACCTCCCGCTCGTCAACAGGAATAGAAAGGTCCTAGTTGAGTGGAAAGTCACCATGAAGCACTGAGGGAGAAAAGCAAGGAGGAAATTCTTCTTCTTTGTATTGCCATTTTGGATTAATTGTTCCTGTTCAGAATGATTTCAACATCCAAACCTAAAGACACTTGAGACAATTTGATAAAGAGCTTTTACCATCTGAGACCTTTATCCAAGAACATATATAAAAACTTGGGGACTTGGGGACATTTATAAGACTTGGGGACAATAATAAGCTTTTAATATTTAAACCTCTGCATAATAGTTGAAACCTTTGGATAATTCATAGACATTTTTTTTTTCCCCTCCCAGAGCTTATTATGAAAGCTTTAAAACATACTGAAAAGTCGAAAGATAGTGAACATGCATCAGCACACTACAGTCCTTGGGCCAAATACAGTTGCTTGCCTGTTTTTGTAAATAAAGTTTCACTGGAATAGAACAATGTCCCTTAGTCTATATATTGTATCTGCTGCTTTTGCACGACATCATCAGAGTTGAGTAGCTGCAAGGGAGATTGCAAAGCCTAATGTCCTTGCTATAGGACCCTATATGAACAAAATTTGCCAACCTTTGATTTAAATCATACTGAAGTTAACAGGCTGCTCTAATTTGCCTTGTCACATATCAATCCATTCTAAACTTACTGTTGACAGGAAAAAAGAGAACAACAAATAGTCACTGGTGGTCAGATTCACTTAATCAAGTAATTAAGGATTAGTATTTAAAATTCCAAGAGAAAAAAGAAACTTAGAAAGGAAAAAAAAATCACTTAACTGCTATTTGGAAATATAATTAGGCTTATTTTCAGCCCTTCGGCAGATAAAGTTAATTGTGATGTTAGATGCAAAATTCAGATTAACTGAATTTCTGAATACTTTATTTCTGCTTGAATCATATTGAATTATTTAAGTTTTGATGTGTCCAAATCTAGTACCAGGCAGCTTTTAGCAAGGTAGTCTTTATGTTCTTAGACACAAACTTCCTCAATACCATGGAGTAAAAGCTAATTTTTTCACTCTTTAATAGTAGAAATATATATTTTTGGTGAGGTTAATGAAATTGTGTATAGCTAGGGTTGTTACCATTTGTACATTCAAGTCTATAAGAATTATTTATTGAGCCTTTTCTATGCCTTAGACAGAGTAAGAGTTCTATGTACTCTGTGGGATGTGAAGATGAATCAGAGATTCTGTCCTTGAGAAAGACATAATAACCCCCATGTTCATAGCAGCCTTATTTACAAGAGCCAAGACATGGAAAGAACCTTAAATGTCCATTCATGGATGGATGGATAAAGAAGTTGTGAGATATGTATATAATAATATTACTCAGCCATATTATTCAGCCTTAAAAAACCAAGGAAATCCTACCATTTGTGACAACATGGATGGACCCAGAGGACATTATGCTAAGTTAGAGAAAGACCAATACTGTATGATTCTCACTTGTATGAGGAATGTAAACCTTCCTGCCCCCAAACCAAAAAAAGAACAAAGTCATAGAGAAAGAGATTAGACTTGTGGTTATTAGAGGCAGGGGGGGTGAGTGGAGGTGTAACTGGAGGAAGGTGATCAAAAGGTACCAACTTCCAGTCATAAGATAAATAAGTACTAAGGATGTCATGTGCAACATGATGACTATAGTCAACTCCACTAGGTGATACATAGGAAGGTAGTTAAGAGAGTAGATTCTAAGAATTCTTGTCACGAGGAGTAATTTTTTTTCTTTTCTCTTTATTGTACTTATATGAGATGATGGATGTTAACTAAACCTATTGTGGTAATCATTTCACAATGTAAGTGCATCAAGCCATTATGGAACACACCTGGAATTTACATGGTGATGTATGCCAATTATTTCTCAGTAAAGCTGGGAATAAAAGATTGTGTCCTGAAAGCATATGTAATATAGGAGATGGGATATGGGCACAATCACTGTAAGATGGAGTGGAGAGTGTCATAAGAGTGCCATGTTGAAAGAGTGCCATGAGGGCTGGCAGGGAGAACAGAGGAGGGCAGGATTTGGCAGATGGTTCTTTTGGTTAGGTGAGATGCTGAAGGAAAGAGCATTTGATTTGGACCTTTATGGACTGATGACATTTGGAAATGTGGAGAAGGAAATGAAGAGCACTCTTTGAAAAGCAAGGTTGAGAGACTGTATAAAAGCACCAAACTGAATTCAGCTTTGTGGTGGGATATATATAAAGCTTGTGAAAAAATTTTTTTAAATTTTATTTTATTTTATTTTTTCAGTGTTACAAAATTCATTGTGAAATTTAAACACTCTTGTGAACCCATACGGGGTTTTCATTTTCATTGGCTCCTGATGATTTGCAATCAAGGGCCAACTTTTAGTAAAACAAACAATAATCTTATGAAATTGTGGTTTACTAGAGGATAGTTGCTAATCATTCTCTTCCTGTTGGCAAATTAGTCAGGTTTTGGCGATAATACAATTTAAACAATCACTTCCAATGTAATACATGGGTTTAAACGAATTAATGCAACTTCCCAGTAAAGACATTTCTATGAATATATCCTTTTTTCTTTTTTAAGATTTTATTTATTTTTTGACAGAGAGACAGACAGAGAGAAATGGAACACAAGCAAGCGGGGGAGCCTGATGTGGAACTTGATCCCAGGACCCTGGGATCATGACCTGAGCTGAAGGCAGATGCTTAATGACTGAGCCATCCAGGTACCCCTCTATGAATATAACTTAAGAAAGTAATAAAAAATGGGGACAAATACTTCAATATTATAATCATCATAGTATTATTTATATAAAACATTGGGAAAATGTCCAATACAGAGTATTATGAAATGTTCAATATAGAGTAATTATTAAATAAATTATAGTACTGCAGTGAAATAATATCTAGGTCCTGAAAATTATTTTTTTTCTTTTTTAAAAAAATATTTATTTATTTATTTATTTATTTATCAGGGAGAGAGAGAGAACAAGCACAAGCAGGGGGAGCAACAGAGGGAGAGGGAGAGGTGGACACCCTGTTGAGCAGGGAGCCTGATGTGGCTCCATCCCAGAACTCTGGGATGATGACCTGAGCAAAAAGCAGAAGCTTAACCAACTGAGCCCAGGTGTCCCATAAAAATTACTTTCTTAAAATGAATTTTTAATCATACAGGAAATGGAAATTGTTTAATATTTTAAGATAAAAACCATCTACAAAAAAAAAAGCAATTCATTGTACCCAATTTTGAATCAACTACTTAATTTTAGCAAAGGAATTTAAGCTGAAGAAATGAGCTAAAGTGATTTGGAATGGAATTGGAATGGAAAACACCATTTTCTTTGAAGTTTATTTATTCATTTATGTAACATCTACAGGCAACTTGGGGCTCCAATTCATAACCCTGAGATCAAGAGTTATACACTCCTCCATCTGAGCCAGCCAGGTGCCCTGGAAACACCATATTCTGATAAAAATTTTGCCAAGACAATGTATGTTTTCTTCTCGCTAGGAAAATTTATAAAAATATTTTTTCCTGGGTTCTGGTAATATGGCTTACTGAGATACCCCGTATTATCCTCTTTCTTCACTCTAAGCACATATAAATTCAGGGCAAACTCTTGCAACAGGGTCCGAATGCAAAGGCTGAGCTCAAAATAATGAAAGAGCATTCCCTGGTTGCCAAAAACAATGAGGGAATATGAAGCCAGATGTGTAACTTCATGATCTGATGCCCAAATGGCTGAGGAAGATATTGGCCTGGAAATAGACCAAAGAGACTTGTAATTGGGGATTTGCTATTTATGTTCATTTGAGCATGAAGGTGTGGTCTTGGACTCTTATCCAATAGGAAAGTAGATCGGAGACATCTCCATGGAGCTAAAAAACTTAAAGGGTTGTACCCTCAGTGAAGTGGGATTAGAAACTGTCTCCCCACTTACGGAAGCAATTTGAAACATTTCCCTGTCCTTGAGAAATCAGAGACCCAGGCTTGTGACTTGTGTTGGTGGAATTAAAATTTATCTGTACTCCAGTAGTCCCAGAATCTTCAATCCAAGAGAGAATTAAAAAAAAAAAAAAAAAAGGTAACAACTCAGTGAAATTTGTAGAAGCAAATACCAAATCTCTCTGTAGCAACATTTCTGCAACAGGACACATGGGATTTCCATAGGCATCCATTTGAAAATGTGCTCACAGTCCAAATCCATAAGGAAGAAATACTCCACGAGGGAGAGTCAACAGACCAAAGAAATAACAGAATTGGTAACCCACAAATTTGAGATCAGTAAGTTGAATGATACCATAAAATGTATGTTTATGGGATGCCTCGGTGGCTAAGTTGTTTAAGTGTCAGCCTTTGGCTCAGGTCATGATTGGTGGGTCCTGGGATTGAGTCCTGCATCAGGCTCCTTGCTCAGCAGGGAGCCTGCTTCTCCCTCGGCTTGCCACTCCCCCTGCTTGTGCTCTCTCTCTCTCTCTCACAAATAAATAAAATCTTTTTAAAAAGAGCTACTTTAAAAAAAATTATGTTTAAAATTAGAAAATACATAATAGAAGTAATAAAAACCATAATGAAAGAATAGAACAGAATGAAAAAAAAAGAAATTTGGATTTATAGATAGTTCATGGGAGTTTAAATATTTAAAAACTTTATTTTATTTTTGCTTTTTAAAAATTCTTTCTTAAGATTTTGTCAGAGAGCGCATGCACAGGAGCACACATGAGCAGGGGGGAGGGACAAAGGGAGATGGAGAAGCAGGCTCCCAGCCGAGCAGGGGCTGGGTCCCAGGACTGCGGGATCATGACTTGAGCTGAAGGCAGAGGCTTAACTGACTGAGCCACGCGGGAATCTCTGTCTTCTTTATTTCTAAGACAACATATATACCTCACAGCTGGGAATCTCACTTCTAAATTAACTATAGGATCACCAAATGTTATATATAAATCACCAGGGACACTTAATGAGTACAACTGTCCTAGAACACAGCAGGTACTTAGTAATTATCTCTGCCAACACAGGCTTTAGTTGATGTAGAAGGCACAGAAGTATATCAACCCCGGGTCTCCACGTCTTCCCATAATGATCTAGAATTCTTATAAGCTAAATTTCTGTACTGTCTCTGAATACCACTAACTTCTACAGTTAACAAGTTCTCTGTTACGAAGGCTTTTCCTCTGAATTATAGCAGGCTTTCTTTTGCTTTCCCAAATTGTTTCTGCATGTTTCCTGACTTCTTTGCTTACTTACATTTCTCTGATGATTAAAAATAAGATTCACAAGTTACAGATTGCTTTGTCAGGCCTTAATATCACCTCCATCACCTCTGAAACAATTGACAAAGCCTCTTCCCAGTCTCAAAAAGTTTATGATCTTTAAAGGTAACAACACAGATGATTTCCTGATGTCCAAAGACTACATTCTGGGTTGACTTTCTAGGAGTTGGGGTGGATTTATGTTGCACCATCCATATTCTCTCTTTTTTTTCCTTTCTTATCGTTATGTAACCAAGTAGGTGGGAGGACTGGTCAAGACTGAGAATGAAACGTCTGTTGTAAAAATAGGATGGTTGCTACTTTGCCCTTGTTCTCCTCAGCACTACTTTGAGAACAGTTGAACTAAACAGCTACAAAAGTGGTGTGGTGCCTTCAAGTTACTTACTTAGTACAGCAGTAACTTCATTCAAAATAGTTCATGAACTGATCAGCAACTTTGCAGACAGAAAATCTGAGTTACCAAGTCCAGAGGTATGAACTGTAGGCTGGGGGCCAAATCCAGCCTGCAGATTCATTTTATTTGGCCAGAGTATTAATAAAATAATTTTTAATTAGTGTCTATAATTAGAAACTGGGAGATTTCACATAAATGCATGGATTTCTGGCTTCACCTGGAAAGGTGGATTATTTGGCTATGCCAAGAATGGGTACTTCTGGTTGACAACAATGGGCTGGAACTACAGAGTGTTGGTCTCTTCTCCAGCTCTATCCAGACTCTTCTATTCCATTTTGAGTCTCCAGCACTGTGTACCAGGGACTGGGGTTAGTGCTATTTATTAATGTCTTTGAAGTGTACGAGTTGTGCAGTTCAGATCACTTGCCTTTGTCCCATCCATAGGGATACTTGGGGTCAGGACAAGTTTTCATGATTAGAAGCTGGGGTCAAGCTCCTGTTGGGCTCAGGGAAGAGGCACTGGTGTTGCAATCTGATAGTCCTGTCACTGTGTCCTCAAAGATTTAAGTGCTTCATTCATTCATTCATTCATTTGAGATACATTTACTTAACAACTAAGCTACTTCAGCCAGCATGGGGACCAAAAGTGGAATGGCTCACTTCAAGAAATTCAAAATTTAGTAGGGAAGATAATATCATGGGGGATAGAGAGTGGGGGAGGTGAGTGGTTATCTCTATACTCTGTGTAGAATTGCCAGATCCAGCAAATAAAAATATAGGATGCCTGTTATAGTTGAATTTCAGGTAATGATATATTAGTTGGGACATACTTGTAATAATAAAAATTATTTATTGTTTATCTGAAATTCAGATTTTATTGGGCATTCTTATTTTATCTGGCAACTCTAATCCTAGGGCACCTGGGCCTCTGTTGAGTCAGGGACTTGGCTGGTAATCTGTTCATATAGCCTTTTCCTCTTAGACATTTCTGATCAAATCAAACTGCTGAGTTATGCTTGTCCTGCCTGATGAAATCTAAACATAGATGTTGGTCATCTTAAAATCTAACTACTACCCAGAAAATGATAGTCAATAGATGGAGATCTTTTAATCATCCTAAAGTATAGAATTTTAGGGGACATAGCATGCGAACGAGTTGTGCAGTTCAGATCATTTGCAGCAGAACACTTGGGACTTGCTTTTCCAACAAAGCACAAGTCTACCAACCCTGGGTGAAATTGTTTTAAGTCAAAGGTAAGGATATAATCTATTCCAGACAAGATGTGTAATTAAAGCTTAAATAAGTTTATTCAATAGGTTCTAAGGACTGGCAATTTGCAAAGAATATATTGGTAAGGTGATGGGTATCATATCACATTTAAAGTCTAATATTTATTTGCTTTTGAGAGATATTTCCTAACTTTACAAAACGTCATAGTTACCCAATAATGGTAACAATCATAAAAATACCCACTTCTTGAATATTTACTATGCTTTAGGCATTGTGGGAAACACTTTATGTGCCTTATTCTGTCTAGTCCTTATAACCCCGTGAAGTTGGTTCCATTTCTCCTGCCAGAGATGAGGAGGAAATGGAGGCTTGAAGGGGCCAGTCCTTGAAATAGGGAGGTTCTTTCACAGTCACACTGTTATCAGTGATAGGCTTGGATTTGAACCACTCTGGAACATTTTACTCTGCATTCTGGATCTTCTCTGCTTGACTGTATCAGTGACTCAGTCACATTAGTGGGAGGACTCATCAGCAAAGTCCAAAGTGGAGTCCTCTGAAGGTTTTTTTTTCAACCTTTTTAGACTGGGTGTTTCTGACGTTAATATTGGTGGATTCCTTTGGGAGAAATTGCTTGTCTTTTCAGAAGAAATTGGGTAAGAGTACAATGACTACAATAAATTTAAAGACCTCAAAAGGTAGAGTTTTTAGACTCTTGATATCTAAAGACCTAAACATTAACAAGGCTGTCTAACTTTTAATTCTTTAGCTTCTAGGATTTAAATGATCAAAACTTTGATTTTAAGAAAACAAACAAAATGAACTACTCATTAAGACATTATGTTCTTTTGGTTATGTCATTTCTCAATGGAGCTTGCCCTCATTTTAAAGGTTCTTTTCTTGGGTGACACCCTAGGAAACCTGTATCCTCATGGGGAAGAAAGTGTTCCGCCGAGGAACCTCTTTTCCTTTTTCCCCGTGGTGCAAGTTCCCTGCACTTAGACCAGCCTGAAGCTTTGTTAGACTGTACTTAAAGGAATCTCTCAAGGGCAAGTGTATAAAGGAGTAACCCATTTGGAAAACTTCAGGTATAGTTAATCCTCCAAGAACTATCTCAATGTGAAAAATAAAACAAAACCAGACAAGCAAAAGAAAGGTGAGGATTTCTTTAAAATACTTTTTGGTCATTAATTTTTTTTCCTACCTAGTAAAACACACACACACACACAAACACAATTTATTCATATAGTCAACAGTGACAGTCTGATAGATAAGCATGATTTTTTAGTCATGGCATGAGTTGCCATTATAACTTTAAAACATATGTCTCTATTTATGGTTTCATTGTGATTTGGGGAAAGAACAACTGGAATTGGGAAGTGTAGACAGATCCATGGGGTTGGGCAAATGTCAGAAGTCTGGTTACGGGCCCAAAGTCCAGAACCACTGAAGGGGCACAGAGTGCAAAGCTGGTCAAAGTCTAGGTCAGCTTCCATGGATACAGATGATGAAATGTGAGTAGCACTGGTCAAAGTGCAAACAGATTAAAAGTGAAAAGTATAAGTGGGGTGGACTTAGTCATGGGGAGATTGGAGTTTAAGGGCAAGAAATCTGGACCTCTGGGGAAACGAAGACATTGGGCTCTCTTCCATGAGAGAGAAGTACCCTCTTCAGGGCAAAATCCTAGCTCATTGTTGGTGTGTGTACTGCTCATTTGCTTATCTGATCTGAGATCCCACATCTACTTCCTCTATTCTTTTCTAAATCCCAGCAGGGCTGCCCCTGTAGACTGTCTTTTCCCAGGTTTCTTTGCCAACTGGCTTCTGTCTACATTTCACCTGTGGGGCACTCAGGAGAGAGACTGGATAAAAAAGAAAGGGAGAATCCAGGGTACTGCATTTCAACTTTCTGTTTCAGGGGGAGTCTTGAGTTTCTAGTTTCTGTCCTATTGCTCTGGCTTCTGGGTTTTGATAATATGCTGTAGCAACTTTCCACTATTTTGAATCTCTGGGTTATCCCATTGTTCTTCATTCAGCCTCTCAATTGTTCTAACACCTTTATAACGGGTTCCCTGCATTAACTTATCTCCATTGAAGGATCTGGCACCAGCTCCATATTCCTGAGAGAGCCCTGAATAATATGCTCTACATACTGAAAATACCTTCCTATTACTGAATTAAATCCATTAACTCCTGACTAGTAAATGAAGACAGTACTGGATTTCAGGAAGATTCCATATTATTGTTACTATTTTTTTAAATCTTAAATTTGATTTTCCTTCCTTCTACTGGCATATTTCATACATGGCTGACCATTGTCTAGTGTCCTTGAGACACTCCACCAATGACACCTTAGACAAGAAGCTGGACAAATAAATTACTTTTGGTAGCTGCCAAACCAGATGGTGTGTGCCAAATGATGATACATGCACAAAATGTTCTAGAACAGAATGACAATTTAGATGTAAATAAACCATTTGAGCATATGGCATCCACCTAGCTGTTTCTGGAGGTAAAATTGTGGAATTATTGGCTAAAATATAAATTTTAAAATTACTATAAGTTATCAGATAACCGGTGAATTAGCAACGTAAGACATCTATCAGGAAGTTCCAGGGGTGTCCATGGGAAATTATGGACTGTTATGTTATTTTCACTATAATTCTTGGCAATGTAGAAAAATCAAAGATAAAGTATAGGGTCAGTAAACATAAATTAAATGTAACCCAAAAGGTACTTGGTACAGAGCTTGGGATGTAATAGACACTAAACCAACAGGTATGGAATGTTGGAGAAATGTGTTTTTTAAGGGGTTAAATCTAAATAGACATATGCAAATCTGTGAACAAAATTTGACATTCAAAAAGCCTTTGACAGAAAATAAAGAGATGTCATTTTACCCCTATTCAAACTGGATAAAATTTTTAAAAATTATGGTATCCAATAATGAAGAGAAAAATAGGCTGAGAGGGAAATCAGTACAACATTTCTGGAAGGTAATTTAGGCAATATACATCTTAAGTTTGAAATGTGTTTGACTTAGCATTTTAACTGCTAGAAATTTATTCTATGGAGATATCTATAGACATATGCTTTATCATTATGGTTAATTATACTCTAATTTATGACTGAATGAAAAAACTCCACCTAATTCTCCATCAAAAGGGACTTGGTTAAGTAAAGTAAGACATATCTATACAACGGTATAGTGGGCAGTCATAAAAATGATATGTAAGAATAACAGATATATAGGGAAAATGTCTATGATTTATTGATAAGTGAAAAGCAGGTTATAAAGTAGTTTGATTCCATTAAAGTTACATATAAAAAACTTTATGAACCAATATGTTCATAAAGTCAGATTAGATGACTTTTTTTTCTAATGGTTTCTATTTTCAAATGTTCTAGAATAACTTTATTTTGTAAATGGGTGAACATAAATAAGTATTATAACATGCCTTGAATTTTATTTTTAAAAACTCAGCAACTGACTTTTTTGGAAACTGATAATTATGGAAGAGAGGACATGTTTTGTTCAGTAGTGAATTTCATTAGAGACTTAAAGCACCCAGAGTATTTTGTTACACTGTACAAGGAAACAAAAGGTATATAAAAAAGTGACTCTTGTGGAATGAGGTTTAAACTTCATTAAATATATTTTTCACATAATTTTATAGAAAATTTGGAAAGCTAGATAGGTCAGTGCCCTTACTTTCATAGACCACTGTTATTGGCATCTTCCTGAAATGACTTCCAGGTTAGTTTTTTTTGGTCAACAGCATGAGGGTTATAATGCAACTTTGTATTGTGTCTCTTCACTTTATACTATATTGCAAGCATCTCCCCATTGTCCTTGGGGCTGTCACAGTGAAACAACTGCATAGTATTCCACCATGGGGACAGCTACAGAGTATTAATTTAGTGTTGGCATTCTTTTGTGGACAAGTGCTAAAATAATGAGGTAGTTGAACACATTCATCAGTGATCTGGAAGAGACCCTCACTTCTGTTTCTACTGACTGAGGGTGTACAAATAACAAGCTAGAGGTGACCCACTGAAGAGGTATTTGGCAAACTGTGTGCCTGGGCAGGAGCACAGTGAATGAGCATCAGAACGGACATGACACTTTGTTCATGATGTAGGTTCTGTGACCCAAGGAACTATGTCATGATACATGATTGACATTCTGGAAGGAATGATGCTTATTTATTCCTTCTGCCTGGATTGCCTTTTCTCCCTATTTGTGCTATGAATTCATCCATTAACACCCAGATGACTGTCATAACATTCCTTTCCCTATGCATCTATGAATACACTCTCTTGTCACTCATTGTTATGGCTAAATTGTGTCCTCATCCTCTCACTTCATATGTTGAAACCCTAACCCCATACCTCATGTTACTGTATTTGGAAATGGGGCCTTGAAAGTGGTATTTAAGTTAAAATAGGCACATTAATGTGAACCCTAATTCAATATGACTGGGGTCCATATAAGAAGAGGACATTAGGACACAGGTGAGCACAGAGGGAAGACCATGTGAGGACACAGTAAAAAGGTGGTCATCTGTAAGCCCAGGAGATAGGCCTCAGAAGAAACCAAACCTGAGGACATCTGGATCTTGGACTTCTAGCCTCCAGCATTGAACAAGGAGATCTGAGTTCAATTTCTGCCTCTGTCACTGGTAGTTTTTATGATGCTAGACAATTAATTTAAGCTTTGTGAACCTTTGTTCTCTTTATTTAACATAGGGATGCTAACATCTCTCTGAATATTGTTGTATCAAATGAGAAAATGTCTGTGGAAGAGCTTTAGAAACTAGGAACGTAGGCCCAAGAAAGAGGTTATTAATGAGGGCTTCCAGCCCACAGGGGCAGGCACTGGCCATGGTCTTCTTGGGCCTGTAGGAGCAAGCAAGGAAGGGGCTGCTCTTGGCCAGGGGAGGATGTGGGCAAATTCTGGCAATGGGCACTGGCAATAAAAAATGGTTTTCTACCATTTCTGACCACCCCTCTCAAGCATGACCTAATGGGGCTGGCAAAAATCCAGGGGAGGAGAGTAAGTGGTAAAGGGAAGAGAATATTTTCTAGATGAAGATCCGATAAGGAGGTAAGCGTTCTCCCAAACAGAAAGATTAAGACTGAGAGAGTAGAAATAAATTAATAAAAAGTATTGAACTCAGCAGTGCTATAACAAAATCAAATAGTAAATAGATAAGGTTCAAGAGGGATTTAGATATTCATGGATGATAAAATTGAAATGAATTATTGAGGAGCTCTGGAAATGTTTAGGGTAAACCCATACATTTAGGTTTACCTAAATGTTAGGGTAAATTTTTAGGGTAAGCCACCATGAAGTCGCTACCATAAAGGACTCCCTTTAAAATAACTTCTTATTTAACCTCTCATGAGACTAGGGCTGGATAGTTTCTAAGTCTGACACCTATTGTCAAATTCTCTTCATTAAGGAACTGAGTGGAGAAGTGTTGAAAATGTTATTTTCTTTGCTAACAGGACTTCTTTGCAATGATCATTGCACCCGTAACTACTAGCAACATGTCTATACTTTCTGCCATGTGGAAGCTATGAGGACAGGAATAGGGTCAGTCTTATTCACAGGTGTACCCCAGTGCCTGGCATAGCTCCCAGCATACAGTGGTGCTTAATCAATATTTGAAATTGAATGTTATTTCCTCAACAGTGGCTGATGGGGTCCTTTTGTCCAGGGAAGCCACCCTTTTAGGACCCTGACCTGAGCCAATGGAAGCATTCCAGAATTTCACAGAGAGATGTTAGGCCTCTGTAGGGTTTGTCATGAACCACCCACACTACCCATTTCAGCCAGCCTGCCTCTGTCTTCTCCATGACTGACTCTCACTATCCTATAAGTTTCTGCTTTCTTTTGCCCTGTTTGTGGTTCTGGATCCTCTGTTTTCTGCTTGTATGCACAGGTAAATCTCTAAGTTGATGGCCTGTCTCCTTGGATTCCTTTCTGAGTCATCTGGTTTCTCAGGCCTGGCCATTTGTGAATTTCTCCCCTTGGGACAGCCCTATTGGTTTCAATTCTAAGCCCAGGTTTTAGGCTGCTGCCTTCCCTTTGGCCTTGAGGAACAGGGGGCCTGAGGATGGACATTATCCTGAGGATCCACAGAAGCAGCAGGGTATCAAGGAGAGGAGAATGAGCAGAACCCAGTTCAGTTCCATCTCTCTCCCTGAAGAAGGAGTTGCCTTGAGGACAGATCACACTTATTTGATGAGGCACTGGGGGCCTTATAGGAGATTTGACCATTATCCTGGGGTAAGCTCTGCTCTTCCTCCAGCACTACCATAGCAAAAACAGAGTCTTCCCCTTCATACAGTCATCAGCCCAATTTGTCTGGATCCCTGCAAGAGATTGCGTGGGTCTTTGGGCCATCATTGTCCTGGGGAGGCTGAGAACAGAGCTTCTTAGTGTCTCCACCCACAGAGCCAAGAGGTTGGTGGTTGATGATTCCTACAGGGAGACCCACATGTGAAAGCTATACGAGGCTCCTGGCCAAGACGCCCCCACAAAAGTCTGCCCTGGCAAAGAGTGTGGGAGGGGGCACAGATTTGGGCAAGGCCTCTCTGAGATCCAACTGACTCAAGGTAGCTGGGCCTGGCCCATTGCTTATGACTTGGCCTGAAGCAAAGCTGCCCTTTGCTTGGTTCCATGAAGGCCTGGCAGAGGTTCTGTGGAATAAGCATGGATGCCAGGGCTTCTGATGGGAAAGGAGGCTGGCTACTGTCTGCATTTACTCATCTGTTCTCACCCCAGAGCTGCCCCCACCAGTGCCCTAAGCAGCCTTGTCTTAGCCATTTTGGGCTGCTATAACAATTACCACAGATTGGGTAGCTTAACAATAAACATTTATTTCTCACAGTTCTGGAGGCTGGGAGGTCCAAGATCAAGGTGCTGGCAGATCCCATGTCTGGAGAAGGCCTGCTTCCTGGTTTGCAGATGGCCATCTTCTTGTTTCTGCAAATGGGGAGCAAAAGACTCTCATGTGTCTTCTTATGAAGGGCACTAATCCCATTCATGAGGGGTCTACTCTCATGAACTACTTACTTCCCAAAGGTCCCACCTCCTAATACCATTCACATTAGGGGTTAGGATTTCAACATAGGAATTTTGGGGGGACACATATGGTCACTGTATAACATGGCCTCATCCAAAGTCTAGGGCCCAGGTTGCTCATCTGGATTCCTGCAGCCCTAGGAAAACTTCATGGTCGTGGACTTCAAAAAGCCATAAGCGATGAACATTCAGGAGGCAAGGATCCAAGGAAGCACAAATCTTGCATGAAGAACAAGGCAAAACTGGATCTGATTAGAACGAAGGAAGATGGAAATAAGCCTGGAAAGATGGCAGTTTAGGGCAAAGCTCTAAATGAAAACACCAGGATTTGCTTTAACTTTTGCCATAAACATCTGGTATTGTGTAGATGTATTTGCTCTGGCTTGAAGTTATACGAGGGCCAGCACAGAGGATCAAATCTGTATGTTTCTGGAGGAGATATTTCAAGGAGTCTGGGCTCTCCATATCTGTTTGGAAAGCAAATAAGCGAAGATCAGACAAAAACTCTGGCCAAAGTCACCAAATAACAGAAGAGATAAGAGTGTGGGGGTGAGAGAAATTAAGCTACAGTTATCTGTGGTTTGTCCATTAGCTTGGGATGGCTCAATATGATGCAAATTGATAGGCTATGGAGTGGCAGGACCAATGACCAACCATCAGCACCATCTTAATTAAATATTATATTAAAAAACAGTGGCTAACGGCAGTCAATTATAATGGCTTTGCCCAGATAGTTTCTGCTAACACAAGAAAAATTAAACCATTCTAGTCTATAGAGATATTTTAATTATTTCTACACTTCTAGGTTTCATTTGATCTCTTATTCAGAGATCTCTCTGGGGTTGACAGACTAGTCAGAAATCATGCAAAAACTCTGCTCAACATAATAAAAGTGGAAAAAACTAGTCTAGACTTGGTTAGTAAGCTAAACCATGTACCTAAAAGTTAATTAAAATGATTTATTGGATCGGGTAAGAGATACTAGAAAGACAACAAAGTGCCCAAAAGATAAGAAAGACTTTCAAATTTCTGTGCTCACAATAATTTCCTGGGATATTTTAACAATGCAAATATATAAAAACAATAAATTGTCCTATGTAAGGTTAGGAAAGACATTATAAGAAGGAGCAGCTGATGAACAGGGGATTTTCTATTTAATCTATCCATCTCCCCATTTCTTCCCTGAGAACTACCGAAGGAGCTGATTTTTCTTTCATATAATTGTTATTTGTTTTTATTTTTGCTTTGACTAAGTGAAAAGTCATAGAATATTAAAACTATATCATTGGATATCACTCATTCATTAAATGACTATTTACTGAGTGCTGACAATGTGCCCATGCTAGGTATACAATGGGGGCTCAGAGAGCCAAAAGGAGTCTCTATTCTAGTGGACACCACAGACTAAGAGCACGTAAAAAGAAAATAATTACAAATTATGTTAAATCATGAAAGAGTCAAACAGTGCACTCAGCTAGAGTAGAATTGGGAAACCTGATTTTGAGGAGCAGATCAGTAATGGGCCTGAGGTGCAGCAGGATGGAGACACCTGCCCAGGGTCACCATACAGTCAGTGTAGGGCCACAACCCCTGTTTCCTAACTCTGGGGTTCTTTGGACTGTGCTGCCTGCTCTCGCATATCATCTGCCTCTGTTCTTTGGCAATCTGTGTGGATACTGGATGATTTCTTGGCTGGCTTTGCAAAAGCAGGTGGGAGGCTGTGTGGTGGGAAGAGGCAAGGTTCACTGACTGGGGGTGTGTTACGTGCTGCTATGTGTCTCTGAAAGGCTGAGAGAGAAGGAACATGGCAAACTTCTAGAGGTCATCGCCCTGTAGAAGACCTATCATATAATGTAATTCTTAACAAGATATCACGTGTGTGGGTGTGTAGGGGGTGGTGGGGGCTTTCTGCGTTTTCTCCTATTTCCATGGTAACCGGCCTCTTGAGAGTTCCTTTCCCCTGCTTTAGGCAGGACTGCTTCTTGGTCTTTGGATTAAGTATTATGTAAAATCACAGTGAATGAAGCCTCTACCTCAAGGAAAGTACCATTATGACTAGAAAAGTTGGACTGATAAAGAGATATGTCATGGTCTAACATTTTATTAAAGAAGTATGGAGGGGCACCTGGGTGGCTCAGTGGGTTAAAGCCTCTTTCTTAGGCTCGGGTCATGATCCCAGGACCCTGGGATCGAGCCCCACATCGGGCTCTCTGCTCAGCGGGGAGTCTGCTTCCTCCTCTCTCTCTCTGCCTGCCTCTCTGCCTACTTGTGATCTCTGCCTGTCAAATAAATAAATAAAATTAAAAAAAAAGAAGTATGGAAATTGCATATTCTAACACAACAGGCTGTGTTGTTTCTCTAACTATGGGGGTTTCCACTGAATATGTCTTTGCAAATGATAATTTAAAAAAATTCAGTGGCTGAGTCCAGCTCTTCTGGGGTTTCCAGCCCCAGGTCTATAGCACACAAAAGTTCAAAGATGATAATTGACTCTCTCTGCTTGACTTATTTCACTCAGCATAATCTCTTCCAGTCCCGTCCATGCTGATACAAAAGTTGGGTATTCATCCTTTCTGATGGAGGCATAATACTCCATAGTGTATATGGACCACATCTTCCGGGAGGTTGGGGGAGCCAGGTGGTGGGTACTATGGAGGGCACGTATTGCATGGAGCACTGGGTGTGGTGCATAAACAATGAATTCTGTTACAGTGAAAAGAAATAAAAAAAAAAAAATCTAAAAGTGGAAAAAAAAAAGTTCAAAGATGAAGCAGTGAGGCAAGAATAAATTCATCAGCTCCAGTTACCACCCTAGGAAGTTGGTTGGTCTGCCCTGACCATCAGAGAGCAGGTCACAGTGTCCTCTGCCCAGATTAAATCTTTAACACTCTAAAAAATTCTTACTTTCAGAGGACACAAGCACTATATATAGTACTGTAATAGGAGAGTTTCCCCCTCGTGGCCCTGGGGACAAGAACACATGCTTGTCTGAGGCCTTTGATTTCTTAATTCTCTCTGCTATCCTAATGGACACTTCCTGCTGGGCCTGACCACAGGCCTAGTTGTAAATCATCAGACCATCTAGAATCACTCTTAAGCCATAACACGACACATTATTTTGGATAATCTATTACTTTAGAAGACTTTTTAAGTACTTGAACAACTGCTGGCTTGGCTAAAGTTAATGTGAGATAGATTTATTTATTTATTTATTTATTTATTAGCTCTACTTGTCAGAGAGAGACAGAGCACAAACAGGCGGAGCAGCAGGTAGAGCAGGCAGAGAGAGAAGCAGGCTCCCTGCAGGACCCAATCCCAGCACCCTGGGATCATGACCTGAGCTGAAGGCAGACACAGGCGTCCCTCAAGTAAGACTTAAAAATAATTAGACACATGTATTTTTTTTTAAAGATTTTATTTATCTATTTGACAGAGATAGAGAGAGCACAAGTAAGCAGAGCAGCAGAGAGAGGGAGAGGGAGAAGAAGGCTTTCCGCTGAGCAGGGAGCCTGACCTGGGGCTCGATCCCAGGACTCTGAGATCATGATCTGAGCTGAAGGGAGCTGCTTAACTGACTGAGCCACCAGACACCCCATAATCAGACACATCTTAAACATGATGCAGTATAAACACAGAGTAAAACAAACAAACAAACAAACCCCAAACCCCAAATCTAAAACAATTTAGTATAAGCAGTGCAATCAATTTCTTAAGAAAGGTAATGGAAATATCTGGGATACAATTTTTCTATCATCAAAAGGGCAGATACAACGTTTTTCCAGGCCATTGCATGGCTTGCTTATTTTGTGGATGCGAAGTTGAGCTCCAGAGATAGCCTAACCAATGTCCAGGGTTAGCAACTTAGCAACAGAGACAGACAATGTTCAGGGTTAGGAACAGAGATGCTTGGTGTCAGATGCTGTCATCTGAACAGACTAAACAGATGGCCCCAAAATGGGAAAAATACATTTGATAGTTTGGATTATTATTCCCAGTTCTTCTTTCCCAATTCCCAGTTCACTCCCTGATAAAGAATTATACCTCCAAAAAAAAAAAAAAAAAGAAAAAGAGAAAAAAAAGAAAAAGAATTATACCTCCATATACTTTGCCATTGGCTTTGTTGACACTGTGGAAGGGAAAGTTTATCTCCCACTCTTGATGTTGGTCTTGACCATGTGACTTGTTTTGGCTAATGCAATGTTAATAGACATGATATGACCAGAGTCTATAAATGTGCTTGTGTGATTTGGCTTGACCTCTTTATGTCTTGTGATCTATTATGAGAAGAACATGTCCCACATAGCTCCCGGTCTCAGAATGAGAAAACATATAGAGAAAATCTGAACCCAACCTGCAGCCTGCAGCCCAGACCAGCCTAATTTTTGCTCAAAGCACAGTTGTCCTACCTGAGAAAGGAAAATGAATACCTGTTGTTAGAGAGAGAGAGAGAGAAAGAAAGAAGAAAGAGAGAGAGAGAGTGTGTGTGTTATGCAGTATTACTTGTGTGATAGCTGATTAACATATTAAACATCTGTGGATCAGGCTACAGATATCAACTAGAGCAGTTGCAGTCTGGAATTTACTTATTTATCATCTGTGAACAAATACTAAACTGGCCCTTTTGGCAAGCACTGTGCTGGGCTTTGAGCATCAAATAGAAATAATACATTGCCATGCCTATAAGGGCAATGACAGTCCAGGAACATAACAGATAACATAACAGACCTAAACGACAGTATATGAGGGCAACAGTAGGGCCATGTACAGTGGGCTGTGGCCATATAACATGCCTGGAGGGACTCAGAGAAAGTGACACAGAGCCTGTCATTTGGATCAGGTTTTCAAGTAGGACTTTCTCAGCAAAGGAGAGAAAGGCATTGCAGGCAGAGGGAAGAGTGAGGCAGGGCCATTGGAAACCTGATCCTGGCTAGCCACTGTGCTGATGACATCTTTCAACCTTCTGGGCTAGCAGAACTTGAGAATTCCTGGGGAAGTAAGGTAAACATTACATTATAAGGACAGAACTTGGGAGAGTACAAGGGGAAACCAACTTAGTTATTTTCCCCACCACCCGCCTGAATTTATTCTGTAGAGCTAGTTCCCTTCTGTCCCCAGGTATGTTTAGGGCAGGTCCCCAGACTTTTCTAGTCATGTATAAATAATTAAAGTTTTTCTAGTTAGTTGTCACACACAATGTCATTTCAATAATAAAAGTATCCAGTTATAGGTGTTAGTTAAAACTCTACATTTTGTTCAAAGTTCTTTTTGGCAGCTCCAGCCTGCTCCAGGCTTGGAAGCTTTAGTGGAGGGCAGCACCTGGTTGGCTTCCTCTTATAAGTAGATTTTTCTACAGTATTTGAGTGCAATAAAGGGATAGAGAACAAAGAGTCAGATTGGCATTCAACATCCCTAAAGACGGCATGACAGCCTCACCATGCTTGCATGTGGTAGACATCTGTTTCTGATCATAGCCACCCTGTTGGGAGTCATTCATATCCCAAGTCCCCACTGGGAGTATAATCTGTTGCTAACAATCCTTCAAAAGGATACCAACCCAACAGATGTAATCCAAACAGTCAAAATAGGAAGGGAATCAAGTTCAAAGATGGAAATGCTCTAAAAACTCTCTGCAGTCCCCTTCAAAGAGATATGGGGTGTGTGAGTGTGTGTGTGTGTGTATGTGTTTCTGCATTTGCCCTAAGGTCCTGCTGAGTTTAGTTTCTGAAGATAAACATGCATTAGGGTTAGTTGAGAAATACCTAATTCTTAATCGTTTTAAAATATTTATGAAGAATTCCAGGGAGTCTCCCCAATTTTCAAGAATTATAGTCAAAGAGGGGGAGGAATTAAGATGGTGGAGGGGGGAGCCTGCCTTGTCCCTTGAACACAGCTAGATCAAATCAAACTATTTTGAACAACTAGGAATATGATCTGAGGATTAAGAAAACAATCTGCACAACTGAAGGGAGAGAACGTGGTAGATGTGAGGCTTAACAAACAAATCAAAGCACACCTAGTTAAAAGTCCAAACCCTCCCCATTCAAGCAAGGAGGATCTCTGTAGAGGACAGCCCAGTGGAAAAGAGCAGCCAAAATGCAACAGCAGAGTGCATACAGCATATACCAGAAACACTTCCTGAAGTGCTAGACCCTGGTATGACCTCTTTTTAATATAGTATTACCCTGAGGTGCAGGAAACATAACAAGCTTTTATAACACACAATAGGTAGAAACTTAGCCTAAATGACAAAATGGAGGAATTCTTCCCAAAAGAAAGGAGAGGAAGATGTCATAGCTAGGGACTTGCTCAAAGCAGATGTAAGCAGTATATATGAACAAAAACTTAGATCAACAGTTATACTAAGACTACTCGTTGGACTTGAAAAAAAAAAACGTAGAAGATAGCAGAGAAACCCTTGCTGCAGAGATGAAAGAACTAAAAACTAGTCAGGCTAAAAAAAAAAATGTTATAATTGAGATGCAAAACAGACCAGATGTAATCACTATGAGAATTGAAGAAGCAGAGGAGAGGATAGATGATATAGAAGATAAAATTATAAATAATAAAGCTGAGAAGAAGAGGGAAAGAAAACTATTAGATCATGAAGGTAGACTTAGGAACTCAGTGATTCCATAAAGTGAAATAATATCCATATCATAGGAATTCCAGAAGATGAAAGCAGGAAAAAGGGGCAGATAGTTTATTTGAATAAATTATACCTGAGAACTTCTCTAACCTGGGGAAGGAAACAGGCATTCAAGTCCAAGAGGCACAGAGAACTCCCCTTAAAATCAACAAAAAGAGGTCAACACCATATTATAATGAAAGTTCCAAAGTACAAAGATAAAGAGAGACTCCTGAAAGCAGCTGCGTAGCAAAAGTCCTTTACCTACAAGGCTGGCAGCAGACCTTTCCACAGAGACCTGGAAGGCCAGGAAAGACTGGCATGATATATTCAATGTGCTAAATGGGAAAAATATGCAGCCAAAAATACTTTATCCAGCAAAGCTGTCATTCAGAATAGAAGGAGAGATAGTTTTCCAAACAAACAAAAACTAAAGGACTTCATGAATACTAAACCAGCCCTGTAAACCAGCCCTCTCTTTTCCCACCGGGAAAGGGAGACCAAAAGTAACAAAGACTAGTAAGGAACAGAAATAATCTACAGGAACAGCAACTTTATAGGTAATAGAATGGCACTAAATTCATAGCTTTCAATAATTACTCTGAATGTAAATGGACTAAATGCTCCAAAGACACAGAATCTTAGAATAAAAAACAAGACCTATCAATATATTGCCTAAAAGAGGCTCATTTTAGACCCAAAGTCACCTCCAGATTGAAAATGAGGAGGTGGAGAATAATTTAGCATGCTAATGGATATCAAAAGAAAGTTGGAATAGCCATCCTTATATCAGACAAACTAGATTTTAAAACAAAGACTGTGATAAGAGATGAAGAAGGATACTGTATCACAAACAAGAAGATCTAAAAATAATAAATATTTATTCCCCTAACCTGGGAGAAGCCAAGTATATAAATCAATTAATAACAAATTAAAAAAAATTTATTGATAAGGATATAATAATAGTGGGGGACTTTAACACCTCACTCACAGCAATGGACAGATCATCTAAGCAGAAGATCAACAAGGAAACAAAGGCTTTGAATGACACACTGGACCAGATGTACTTAAAAGATATATTCAGAGTATTCATTCGAAAGCAGCAGAATACACATTCTTTTTGAGTGCACATGGAACGTTCTCCAGAATAGATCACATACTTGGTCACAACTCATGACTCAACTGGTACAAAAAAATTGAGATCATACCATGCATATTTTCAGACCACAATGCTATGAAACTTGAAGTCAACCACAAGAAAAATTAGGAAGAATGACAAATACATGGAAGTTAAAGAGCATCCTACTAAAGAATGAATGAGTTAACCAGGAAATTAAAGAAGAATTTAAAAAATACATGGAAGCAGATGAAAATGAAAACAAGACAGCCCAAAATGTTTGGGATTCAGCAAAAGCAGTCCTAAGAGGGAAGTACACAGCAATACAGGCCTACTTCAAGAAGCAAGCAAGGTCTCAAATACACAACCTAACCTTAGACCTAAAGGAGATGGAAAAAGAACTGCAAATAAAGCCTGAAGCCAGCAGGAGAAGGGAAAAAATAAAGATTAGAAATCAGTGATATAGAAATAAAAAAATCCCAGTAGAATAGATCAATGAAACTAGGAGCCACAAGAAGAGCCCAGATGTCCATCAACAGAAGAATGAATAAAGAAGATGTGGCATATGGGGCACCTGGGTGGCTCAGTCGTTAAGCCTTTGGCTCAGGTCATGATCCCAGTGTCCTGGGATTTGAGCCCTGCACTGGGCTCTTGCTCAGTGGGAAGCCTGCTTCTCCTTCTCCCACTCTACATTCTTGTATTTCCTCTCTCTGTCTCTGTCTCTCTCTCTCTGTCAAATGAATAAATAAAATCTTAAAAAAAAGATGTGGTATATATCTCTATATCTCTATGTATAGATACATATATCTCACACACACATATATATACACACACACACACACATATAAACATACACAGTGGAATATTACTTAGCCATTGAAAAGAATGAAGTCTTGCCATTTGCAATGATGTGGATAGAACTAGAGGGTATTATGCTAAGCAAAATAAGTCAGTAAGAGAAAGACAAATACCATATGATTTCACTCATATATGGAATTTTAGAAACAAAACAGATGAACATAGGGAAAGGGAAGGAAAAATAAAATAAGATAAAAACAGAAAGGGAGGGGCATGTGGGTGGCTCAGTTGGTTAAGCGTCTGCCTTTGGCTTGGGTCATGATTTCAGGGTCCTGGGACTGAGCCCCATGTCAGGCTCCCTGCTCAGTAGGGAGCCTGTTTGTCCCCCTATCTTTCTGCCCCTCCACCCTCTGGTTGTGCTTTCTCTCTCTCTCTCAAATGAATATATAAAATCTTAAAAAAAAACAACAACAACAGAGAGGGAGACACACCATAAGGGACTCTTAACTCTAGGAAACAAACTGAGGGTTGCTGGAGGGGTGGTGGGTGGGGGGATGGGATAACTGGATGACAGACATTAAGGTGGGCACTTGATATAATGAGCAGTGGGTGTTATATACAACTGATGGATCACTAAATTCTACCCCTGAAACTAATAATACACCATATGTTAACTAACTGGAATTTAAATAAAACAAAAAAAGAATTATACTCAGGTGTTATAGTCACATATAGGTGCTCTGAAATGTGAATTAAATTAACTGCTTAACAGGAAGCTTGCTCAAGGTGGAAAGATGAGAAAAGGTCCAATGGCATTTGGGGATTCTCTTTGTCATTTGCTCAGCTCTCTGCTTGACTAAGTCAATGTCTGCTCATCCTTAGAGGCTGCCTGCAAATGTTAGCTCCCCTAAGGAGCCTTCCACAAATTCTCTCTCTAGAACGAAGTAGAGTCTCAGAGCACTCAGACCTACCATGATCATCTCTGCCAACTACGCTATAATAGAGTGATTTGTTTGTGTGTTTTCTGCCCCTGTTCTGGGCTCTCATGTCTCCGTCATCTCCATTCCCATCATGCCTTGCATGGTGCTTTCTCAGGGAGGGTTAGTAGATGGGTTTTGAGTAAATAAATCCTACTGTCCATATATCAAATTGTGCACACTGTTCTCTAGCATATCTAGGACTCTATTAGATATCACAACTCAACGGTCAGCTTTGAAGAACTACCTTTTCTTTTCGTAAGTCAGTTAGAGCTCACAATGGGCTATACCTCCCAGCATTTTTGGCTGGGAGTCTGGCATTGCCCCCAGATGCTGCCACTCTATTGGAGGGGCTTGGACAAAATGAAAGCCCTTGGAGGCTTTGGCATTACCAGTTATCAGGTGTAGAGAAACTCCCTTGATTCTTAGTTTGAGAGCTTTGGGTTGAGAAGTGGACATGACCAAGTGAAGGATGATTCTGCTGTGCAGAGGGAAGCCAACTCATGGGGTCTCCACATCCTCATCCAGAACTGGAATTACTGTTCTCTAGAATAGGAACAGTCCTTGTGAAGAAGACCAGCTACTGCTACACTGGCCTGAGGTCTTTAGAAAGCCTGAAGGGCTTCCATTTTTAGAGACTCCTAGGATTTAAAAAAATGGTGAAATGCCAAGTGTTTCCATGCTAAGAGGTGACTACTTCAACCTATAAAATTGCAATTTGATTGTGCTGGTACCAAGGATGTATTTTTAAAATAGGTGGTAAGTACTTCACAGTAGTTCATAGTAGGAAAGTACACGGACTCTGGAGCCCAGACAGCCCGAGTTCAAATCCTAACCCAACACTTAATTAAGCTGTGTGATCTTATGAGCTGTGTGATTTTGGGCATGTTATTTGGTCTTTCTGTACCTCAGTTTCTAATCTATAAAATGGGTATAGGGTTTTTGTGAGGATTTTAAAAAAAGATTTTATTTATTTATTTGACAGAGAGAGAGAGCATGTACAAGCAAGGGGAGCGGCAGGCAGAGGGAGAGGGAGAAGCAGGCTCCCCACTGAGCAGAGAGCCCTGAGATACCCAAGTGCCCCACGTTTTTTGTGAGGATTAAATGTAATGTACACCACTTAAGTGTCTGTCGTCATTGTTATTTTAATGTCCTCTAAGTAGTGTTGTCTGGTAAGAAGCAGCTAATTTAAAGTTTTACCTGGAACGTCACTTTCCTTCACCCTTGTCAGGGTGCTCTTGGTGACTATGTATATAATTTTGCAGATTATTTCAAAATTCAAAATTGGAGGCCATTTGTGAACCGAGACCTGGGCAACATGGTCTCTTAGCACCTCTTGTAAACTGGGATGCTTGCCTTGTGCCTGTGAGTGGTATATACTCCACTTAAAACTGGCTGTCTGAGGGACAGGTCCCTACCTGCCCCCAGTGGCACACCTCCAGCCTCGGGACTAGGGCTCTGGCTGGACAGCCACAATGATAGTTTAGTGACTGACCCCCAGCAAAAGACAGAGACACAGAGGTTGTTGGAATCAATCAATCCTTTGGCTGATCACAAGGGTGTGGCTCTTGAATGCTCGGAGGCTGTTCTCTCCCTGGCTGAAGTTCAAAGTGATTGTGTTGCCAGTTGGCCTGGAGCAAGTTCTACATTACTAATAGGCTCCTGGCGCAAAGCAAAGAGCCCCAGTGCCAGTACTTGCAGTACTCACAGAAGCTTGTGCTAATCTCTGTCCCTAAATATAGTGGCGACTGTCACCATCGAGCTTGAGGGTGGTATTCTCTCACCACCTGTAAACTTAGAGGATTCAAGTATCACCTCACACCTTTGTGTTGCTGCCCCAGCAAGAGGCTGGTATGTAGGAAGAGTGGCATAAAAGGGGCATGGTAGTTGAGTAAGTGGGAGCTGGCTTAGAGGCAGGGTGACTTGCCCTCTGAGGTGTATTGAGATATATTGTGACCTTGAAACTGAGCCTGCAGACAGAGCTCAAATGCTGGAGCCAAGGCCTATGTTTAGATGACTGCTCTTCATTCTGTCGAATCTTGGCCAGGTTCCAGTGCTCCCAGTTATATTTTGCCTAGCAGCGGTGGGGTGGCAGTCACAACACAGAGGTGCTAGGTGGCTGCTCTGTGCCTCTGGGCCGTGCTTCTGGGGGAGCACTGTGGCAAATTCCTCACTACTCTCCTTCCAGCGAAGCCACACCTTAGAAGCTTAAAGGCATGAAGTGAGAGTGAGAGGAAGGCATGCATTTTCAGCTAAACATTCCCAATTATTCCCAAGGCTGTGAGCAGCCTTCTTCCAAAATTCTGAGATGCTGACGTGCCTCCTTAACTGCTAGCAAGTGTGCCATTATCTTACCCCTAGGAGGCGTGGGCACCTGGCGGGCTTTGGGTGTAGGATGCCCATCACTTGAGTTATTTCTAGGGCAATTATTTCCCTGGTTTCTCTTCCTCCTTTCTTCTAGGAAGTATAGGTATAGGCGGGAGGCACATTTGACTGCTCTACGTTCCTAATGTGTTTTGCCTGGAGCAGCCAATGAGCGCTATCTGCCACCTGGTGAGGAGGGAAGGGTGGGCAGAGGGGTGAATGGGTTCAGCTCCCTGGGCCCACAGACTGGGTGCTTGGCCTTGGTTTTTGAGTTTCTACCTGGGAAAGACAATATTTAAAACTCTTACTCTGAATATTGAGAAAGACCTCAGTTAAAAAAATAAAATTTCCGGGGCACCTGGGTGGCTCAGTGGGTTAAAGCCTCTGCCTTCGGCTCGGGTCATGATCCTGGGGTCCCGGGATGGAGCCCCACATTGGACTCTCTGCTCGGCAGGGAGCCTGCATCCCCCCCCCTCTCTCTGCCTGGCTCTGCCTACTTGTGATCTTTCTCTCTGTCCAAAAAAAAATAAAACTTAAAAAAAATTTTTCCTTTAGCCCTTATACTTAGTATACAATGAGGAGAAATTCTCTAAGGAAATGGTTTCCAAGCGATATATATTTCTTTAAACCAAAGAAAACATTTTTTTTTTCTAAGTGAAATCTCATGCTACACCCCAGTATATAAAACTGGAACAACAACAGGAAATCCTCCCTGTTGCTATCTAGAGGCAGCCACCAACTTTCTCCCCCCAGCAAGCTTAAGAGCAGTCACACAGATTTCTAGCATCCTCGGTGCTGCTAAGGCTCCTCTTGGTTTGATTTCGCAGGCATCTGCCTCATCCCAAAGCTACCAATTTGATTTCTCAGACTGGCAAGGGACCTCTGCGGCCAACTGAGTGACATCAGTGGGACTTTGTGTAGGATCTCTGGGGCCTGGCCTTTTATCCTGCATGATTCAGGCACTGAGAGATGGGTGCATGGACATTTGAGGTTCCTTTTCTCATTTGACTTGGTCTTGGCCAGTGCTTGGCAAAGATTTGTAATTTGTTGAAACATTTGTCACTGGACAAATATGAATTGCACTCCTTCTTTATGCTGCCAATCTCCCTGATTTACCCCATGGATTTTATATTCTGATATGGGAAGAGGAAAGAAATAAGGAAATAACAAACAAACAAAAAGGACTATTTCTGTTACTGGCAAATGCTCTGAAGAAAATAAAGCAGGTTAATGGGATGGGGGTAAGGGTTGGAGGGTAGTGCTATAGATTGGACACTTGAGGAAGGCCTCTAAAAGGAGTGACACCCAGGCTGAGACCAGAACGGTGAGAAATTACCCAGCCAGGAGGAAACTTGGGGGAAGAGGAATTGCAGCATGTGCACAGCCCTTGATGAGCGGCGTGCTTGGCTTGTCTGAACAGCAGAAAGACGGCTATTGTGACAGAGACCTTAGTGACTGGAGGGAACGAGATCTGGGGGCCTGATGAGGTAAACTGAGATGGGGTGCTTGGGTTTAAAGATCAATAGGAAAAAAAAAATAAAGATCAATAGGACTGCAGCGTACGGTTTTCAGGTTTTTTCCCCCTCAAGCCTCACTTCTTTTTTCAAGTGTCTGGACTGCCATTTATGTGCAGAAGATGAACAAATTTATCTTTATCTGTTAATAATGTCTCCAAGTTAACAACTAAAACCTACAAGTACCCCAAATTGGAGGAACAGTGGGGTCTCAAAGGAACCAGAAATGCTAGCATTCATGTAATAAATACTAATTTCTTTTAACAGAGGAGTGTTAACTGTAGTCACTATACACATTGCATTCCTAGTACTTATTTATCTTCTAATTGGAAGTTTGTACCTTTTGCAGAATTCATACTTAGAGCTGTGTGACCTTAGGCAAGTCCTTAACCTCTCTGTTCTTGATTTTTCTCATCTGTAAAAAGGGAGTAATAATAATATTTCCCTTACAGCACTGTTCTGAAGATAAAATATCTGAAATGTTTAGAATACATGGTAAACATGATATGTGCCTGCTATTTTTATTTTATGCACAAAGGCACAATTGACTGGTATATTTGATACTTGTTTATTCATAAATATTTCTGGGGTACCTACTGTACTAGGTACTGAGGGTACAACTATGCACAAAGCAGACTCAGTCCCTGCCCAGCACTGGCTTCCTGTTCCTCACTGTGTAAATGAAGGCATGGAATTGCAGAGGAGGCACTCACTACCTTTGGCCAAACCATGTGGAGGGTGAAAGGGAAAGCTGCAGGGGCTTTTTATCATACCAGGAGCCATCAGGGGTCCTACCAGGAGCCATCAGGGGTCCAACCAGGGCCCATCCCCTAGAAAGCCCCTAGAGACCGCAGAAGATGTTCAAATATGAAGAAAATTCCCTTAATGGGACCATCAAATGGTGTGAGCACAGGAACCTACTGAGTCCTTAATTCCTGCAGCCACCTACTTGACAACAGTATCACTGAGCCCCAGTCCTGAATCCTGAGCCTGCCCTTTTCTCAGCTCCAATCCCTGCTCCTGGATTCTGCTTGAACTGATATCTCAAACAAATGGTATGCATCTCTTTTCCTTACTCTGGGACATCCACTAGGCATGTCCTCAGAGGACAGAATCAAGTATGAACATTCAGTGATCCATATTACCTTCCCGAATTAGCCCAAGAGTTATCTGTAGGTTCCTGCCTAATTATAATTTTTAAAAAATATTGTAGGGCGCCTGGGTGGCTCAGTGGATTAAAGCCTCTGCCTTCGGCTCAGGTCATGATCCCGGAATCCTGGGATCGAGTCCCGCATCAGGCTCTCTGCTCAGCAAAGAGCCTGCTTCCTCCTCTCTCTCTGCCTGCCTCTCTGCCTACTTGTGATCTCTGTCTGTCAAATAAAATTAAAAAAAAAAAAAAAAAAGTACCAGTTCCTCGATTCATAGTATTCAAGCAGGAAAGGCCAATGAGCTCACCCAGAGCAAATCATCTTTCTAAAGTACAACAGTTCTTTTTTAATCTTAGAAGTTTATTTTTAAGTTTTTAAAAAATTTTATTTATTTACGAGAGAGAAAGAGAGAGATAGAGGGTCTGTGCAGAGGTTGCAGTGGGGAGCAGAGGGAGAAGGACAAGCAGATGCCATGCCAAGTTTGGAGCCCCACTCAGGGGCTGACTGGCCAAGCCACCCAGGTGCCCCTAAACTGCAAGGGTTCTAAACCATACGTCTCTTTTAAAAGCATTCTGTGCTCAATGCAGCTTTCCAGGTGATCTAGATGCCTTGGAGCCAGGCTTTCACAGCGTGGCTCCTTTATGCTGCAGCGACCTTATCTCTTCTCACTCCTCCCCCTGTTTCCTACCATACCACACTGCTCCACATTCTCCCCCTGCCCAGAGCTATCTTCCTGTCTTTCTTTTAACCCTTACCCAGACTTACCTTCCTGGGATACCAGCTCAATTTTTAGGACTCCCTTGGGCATTACCTCCTCTAGGAAGCCTTCCTTCCTCCCTCAGCATTGGATCAGATACCTGATGACTCTCTGGGCTGTGACTCCCTGGGCTGACGCATCCCCACACTGGAGCACAGGGGCTGTCTCCTTGTGCATCTTTTTCATACACCTGGCCTCCTAGAGGGCAGGTCTCACCATCTCATGTCTGTAGCTTCGCAGGGCTTAATAATTTTGTTTGTTTGTTTTTGTTTTAGAGAGAGAATGAGAGAAAGAGAGAGAGGGAGAGAGCATGAGCATGAGTGAGGAGGGACAGAGGGAGAAGGAGAGAGAGATTCTTAAGCAGGCTCTGCGCTCAGTGCAGAGCCTGATGTGGGGCTCGATCTAATGACCGGGAGATCATGACATGAGCCAAAACCAAGAGTCAGATGTTCACCTGACTGAGCCATGAGGCGCCCCACTAATAATGGTATTAAATGAATGAATGACTGAAACATAATTATTTCCTATAGTCCTATTGAAAATCTCTGTAGCTACATTCATATTTATCACTTGCTATGTATCAATTTTGGGGGTCAGGAAAAAAATATAGTCCTTATGCCTATAAAGGTCTCAGTACACTGAGAAGCTATCTTGTGGGACCCATTTTTTTCTGTGATATATCTTCCTTCTATTAGATAATTACTGATTTTCCTTTCTCTGATGCACACTGGAAAGAGTATTATATGACAATTTTTTAGAATGTCTATGAGGGTATATTTCCCCAGTTTTTGGACTGGGGCTTGAATCAAAAGTAGTATCAGAAATCCCTTGTAATTATTAAAAAATTAAATATAACCCTTATCATTAATCTCAACCACATGTAACAGAAATCATCAACACAACACTGGCTTAAATAGAGAGATTTATTTCTCCCTCATATAAAAGAAGTCTGGAATTTGGCTGGTATCTGCTTCATAGCCATCAGAACTTAGTAACATCTAAATTAATAACATCTAAACCCTCCAGATAACTGTAAATTAAAAGTAATGTTATCAAGGGGTTTTGTAAATATCTAATGTGACAGACTCTGGCCTGGCACAATGTAAATATTCAATAGATGTTAGGAAAAAAAGCCATATCTGTTATTTTATTATTCCTGCTAGTTGTTTCCTCTATCAGCTCCTTTTTAGGTTTGCTACTTTCTAGTAGAGTTGATAAACTTCCAGAGGTCTGTAGAATTTTTCAGACTTAGCTGGAAGGCATCGCTGTGCCACTATTTACTGTAAACATTTGTGTTAAGCTTTCTGAGATGAACATTGTCACAGCAATATTACATCCTCCTGTCCTCAGAGAGTCCTGTAGAGGCCATGCTTCTTGGGGAGAAATAAGAGTTATGGGGGTCATAATGGAGCCCTACTGTCTTGGGGTGCTGCTCTCACAGCTTACATAAATAGCTCCCATTGGTGTCCGGGATTACGTGGTTACGTAATTACGTAATTACGATTACGTGCTGGGTTACGTGATTCTGGAAAAAGGTATCCCTCATTCCTTTTGACTGGACTTCAGTAATTAAAATAAGATGGCTCAGTGTACAATAATTCATTTGGATAATGTTTTTAGACAAAGTATTCAAAAGTAGATTCACTTACTCTGTCTTATTCTGGGCTCTCCAGAAAGAAGGGCTTGAGAAAAAGGATTTACATGCAATTTCTTTACTTGGGATTGTGAGCCCAGGGAGCAGAATGGAGAGACAAAGTAAGGCAGGAAGACAAGGGGATGGAACGATACAGGGCATAGAAGGGTAGGTTACTGAGTTGGTTACTGTTAATTGTTTGATCCTAAGGGACCATTAAGTCTGTCCTCCAAAACCTAAATAAATTCTGTATCCAGAGAGATCACTGGAAAGAAGAACAGGAAGAATGTATTCACTGACTCCTGCCTCGCACATAATGCCATGTTGCACATAAATGGTGGGTTTCACGGCACACAGACCTCTGGGTCAAACGGAAGCCCCAAGGCAAGAAGCAGGAAGTATGGAGTGCAGGGGAGGCATGTCTTTTGTGCGGGTGTGGAGTTGCTCAGAGGCCACTGTGGTGCTGGTCTGTGCAGTGGGTGGAACACGAGACCGGTGTGGCTAACAGAACATGAAAGAGCACTAGGAAGTATCTGATATTCGTTAAACATAAAGTTACCGCAGACCTGCTAGATTCCAGGTAAAGAGATAATCGAGTTGGTAGTTTGACAGTGACCAAGACAACACAACCTTTACCCTCAGGAAACTTCATTTGGGTTGTCGTGAACTTAAAAGGTATTATGTGCTTAACATAAGGTCTATTAAAGAACTGCTCAGCTGTCGTCAGCAGCTCTTAGTTTTATTTTGTGGCATTGCTGAAAAAGGGTAATACATCTGGGCTAGTTCCCAGAGATCACTGTTGGTGACCTGCTCACAAGCCAAGACCCTAAATGATTCTGCCTTTTTTTTTTTTTAAGATTTTATTTATTTATTTGAGAGAGAGAGAGAGAGGAAGGGAGAACATAGAGATAGAGGGAGAGGGAGAAGCAACTTCCCACTGGGCAGAAAGCCCAATGTAGGACTCGATGCCTGGACCCTGGGATCATGACCTGAGCTGACAGCAGAGGCTTAACCAACTGAGCCACCCAAGTGCCCTCGCCATTTTTTTTTTTTTAAAGATCTTATTTATTTGAGAGCGAGTGTACATATACACACAGCGTGGGGAGGTGTGGGGGGAGAGGGAGAGAGAGAATCTTAAGCAGACTCCCCACTGAACCAGGAGCCCCACACAGGGCTTGATTTCAAGAACCTGAGATCATGACCTGAGCCAAAATCAAGAGTTGGATGCTTAACTGCTACCCAGGTGCCCCGATTCCATCATTTTTTAAAGGAATAAAATATGCACATTATTTATTACGTTGAAAAATTCTGACTGCTAATGAGCAATCTACAGAGAGACACTGTGAGGCCATGGAAATATCTTGCTCCTCAATAAGACTTTCCTTTTTATCTCTAACATTTATTGAGGATTAGTACCCAAGCCAGTCTATATCATGATGGTTATGAACTTTCCAATCTGCTACTCCTTACAGAGTATCACTTTTACAACTTTATCTGAGGGGGGCGGGGATGCAGAACTCCTTTACTCATAATAATAAAACAATGCTGGAAACTGCTGTGAAAACACAAGACCAGTGAAAAACATCCAATCTTTTCCAAGACTTCCAGGACTATAAATTTAGGAAGTACACAAAAAATTAAAAACGAGTCATGCAAAAGAAAATCATGCTTTTTGGCTTTAATCCTACTTTGAGTTCAGAATATTAACCATACTTTGCGTGTGATGAATATGGTCTAAATACAAGAGCTGATGAGTTATATACACATTTTAATTAGCAATAATCGTGCCTCGGATAAACCTCATTGGCTACGATACTGCCACTGCGCAAAGCTTATATATACATTTTAAATTCAACAGACTATGTGTTTATGATTGGGAAGCAGACTTAAACATTTTTAAGCAGCAGAAATATACAAAGATTTACATGGAAATAATACTGGCAAAGTGTCCTGTGCTTTTAGCCCAGAGCTAAACCACAGTTGTCTCAGGTTACTAAGAAAAAATAGAAAACAACATTTTCCAAATTAAGAGTTATGTGTTTTGGAGAGGGCAAGACAAAGAGAGTAACAGTTTACTCTTTGGCTTACAATATTCAACAGTTTGGAGTCATTACCCTTACAACCAGAAGCCAACCAGAAGCAACTCCTAAGGTAGTCTGTGCTCTGAAGAGGAAAGGAAGCCTGGAAACAAACTACGGCTGTTTCTTTACTCAACTCCTTCACAGTGCTCAGCTGAAGATGATCTCACACGCTATTAAGGCCATTTCTATTCAGGAGGGTAGACATTTGGTAGTTACAAAGTTTTCATTTAATAAATGACGTAATTGGTTAATAAATGGTGTTTATACTGGAATTAATGATAACTTGTGAAGTGTATTCCCATTTTTAAAACATAAGAGTCCCCATGTGGCTCATGGGTGGCTCAGTCGGTTAAGCATCAGACTCTTGATCTCAGCTCAGGTCTTGATCTCAGGGTTGTGGGTTCAAGCCCCATGTTGGACTCCATTCTGGGCATAGGGCCTACTTAAAAAACAAAACAAACAAGGAAAAAAACCCCTAAGAGTCTCTGTATCCTAACTCACATACCCACACCAAAGCAGGCACCTTTAGGGGGTCTGTGGGCAATCTGCCAGTCGGCAACCCACTTGTCTACAGTCTTGTAAGCAGGAAACACAGAGTATGTGGAGGTGACTGAAGTTTGCCTGTCAGTGGAGCTGACTGTAGTAACCTCTCCACCCTCACCTACAAGCACAAATGTGCTCTTTCCTTTGTTATTCTTTTTTTTTTTTTTTAAAGATTGTATTTATTTGTCAGAGAGAGAGAGAAAAAGCACAAGCAGTCGGAGTGACAGGCAGAGTCAGAGAGGGAAGCAGACTCCCTGCTGAAAAAGGAGCCTGATGTGGGACTTGATCCCAGGACCCTGGGATCATGACCTGAGCTGAAGACAGCAGCTTAACCGACTCAGTCACCCAGGCATCCTCTGGTATTCTAATCTCATTGGAGGCTTTTTACTAATACATTGTTCCTCTGAACATATGGGGTATACCATATTGGGAAACTGCAGGAAGGGAGCAAGAAGCATGTACTAGTTTTCCCTTGTATTTCTGGAATCCAGGCTGGGCCAACATAAAACCACAGGTGAATCCAACCATCCATTTCCACAGGGAGACCTCTCCCATGGACCACACACCACCAGACACTGTCAGTCTCTTGTGGTGATTCCAGTGCCTCCATCTTCCCAGCCCTGAGTGCAGTTCTGGTCCAGGAGGCCAATATAGCCTCTGGGCCAAAGTTGTTGACACAATGGTATGAACTCCCTGAAGAAGAGTGGTAACCCTTCAGGTCAGACACCCCCTCCTCAGGGTCAGGAGCTACTTCCAGAGGATCAGTCTCCTCAGACCACATCTTTATCTTGGACTTTTCCAGAGATGTTTTCCCCTTGTCCACCTTTGATTTTCTTTATGACTTTGTCTGCATGTAGGTCTTCTTGGCTGTGACAGGAATATTCTTCTGATTGGGGTATTGACAGAGTTGCTTATGTACTTCTGGTTCTGACTCTGGTGCTCAGCTTTAACTGATAGCACTAGGCCCACGCAGTGTCTTGGTGAAGCAGGTTGAATGCTGGTAGTTTACAGGGTAGTGGAGACATGGGTATCTTCTTCTGGTTTTAGGTGGTTGTTGCATTGTGTGTTCTCCTGTGGACAGGAAACTTTGTCCTCCTCCACTGATCTTTCTTGTTCCATGTTCTTCATTGAGGTTCTTGATAAAGATGATGTGCTTGACTCACTCAAGCCTGCTGTTCCTCTCATTTCCACTAACAAGTGTTTGAATTTGAGAGTCACGTATTCCTCCCCTGACTTCTCTGTGGAGTTCTGTTCCTTACCTTTTATGTTCTGCATAGTCTGAAAAGGGTTGATGCAAAGAAAATTCTTCTGACTTCAGCCCAGGATTGCTCTTTTAGAAGTTTGCTCCCACTTCCTGCCACCCAAAGACACTCTCAATTCCATCGTTCTAAAATGACGTATATTCAATATCAGAAATGCATTAAGTTAGAATGTTTCACTCTAGATAAATTAATTTTCAAATTCTTAGAGTGCTAAAATGAGGACGAAAAGAACAGCTGGACAGGTGCAAAAGCCCTCAAAAGGAAGTTGAACTGTAGGGAACTGGCTTTAAGTGATGAGCCCTCATTCCCCTAGAATACCTTACAGAGTGATAGGAACACGGCTGGCCCTCATATTTTCCATGAATGTATGAACCTGTCTGGAATAAAGATGTAAATTCGAGTTTGAAATCAGAGCTTCTGCTGACTTTGTGAAACCGGAGTTGTGCCCCATTCTCTCTCCCTCTGTGTAGCCTAGACTTCACCCAAGGGGATCTGCCCAGCAAAGAACATGGTTTATGGAGCCATCCAGAAGGGGGTACAAATTCTGAGTTCCCATTTTCTAGCAATGTGATCTTGGACAAGTCTGTTAAATTCTTCTAAATTTCCTGATTTACATATGGGGGTTGTTGTAAGCTTTATTAAAAAGGAGGTAAGTACTTAACATAAGGCCTGTTAAAGTAAGTGCTCAATAACTAGTAGCTATTATTATTTTGTTTTGTGCTAAAAATGCACACCACATCTGTTAATGTTTCTTTCCAAGGGATCGCCACCCTGTTTATAAGCCAGGGATGAATGGCTGATTATGAGTTAATGGGATGAAGGGTTGGTTATGAGTTAAGTTCCGGTTACACACCTGGAAAAACATAAGCTTAAACATGGTACAAGTTACTTTCTCTCTCACTTTAAAGTCAGATCATAGGCTCTGCTCCAGAAAATCCCCAGGATCTGGGTTCCTAGTCTATTGTGTCATCTCCATTTCTAAGATCACCTCATGGTATAAGATGGTGGCTATAACTCCAGCCATCTGGTTTTCATTTGAGCCAATAGGAAGGAGTTCTTGGAAGGTGCTATGTTAATGCTTACATTTCTTTGACCAAAAAGTAGTTTCATGGCTTCAAATAGCTACAAGGGAAAATGTAGTATTTACTCTGGATAGCCATGTGTCCAGCTAAAATTGCCATTATGATGGAAGAGGGGGAGAAGCCAAATGGTAATCTGAAGCCAATTATCATTCTGTGGCACAGAGAGCCACTCTCAGGGGCAGATAGAGTGGGAAGAATCTCCAGACTCTGATGGCGCTTGATGGCACCGGGGAAAATAGTTAATAGCAGTGGGTGGTACTGATAAATTGGATTTGCCTTTGGTCTTATCAAGAAAATGTGAACTGGAAGTGCTCTGTCCAATGAGTTAGCCACTAGCCATATGTGACTATCGAGCATTTGAAATGTGGCTAGTCCAGTTCGAGATGTGCTATGATACATACACTGGATTTTGAAGACTTAGTATTAGAATGTAAAAAAACTGTTTTGTTTTTTTTTTACAGTGCCTACATGATGAAATAATATTTTGCATGTACTAGATTAAATAAAATATTATTGAAATTAATTTCACCAGCTTAGTTTTACTTCTTAAATTTAAAAGTATGTATGTGGCTTGCATTATTTTTCCACTGTCCCAAATCTAAAAGAGCCTGTCTCCTTAGGCAGGAGATTCTATGTAATACAGAGAGGGATCACATGATTCAATGAATGACTAAATGAATGATAAATTCTCTAACATGGGACTCAGAGAGCAAGATTTTGGTACCACACCTGGAACTGTTGTCCAAAGGAGATGGTTCTACGTTCCTTGCCTTCTACAGGCTGGTCCCCACAAGGTACAGATCTTAATGTCAACAGTCCCTAAGAGCAGCCAAGTGACCTCCGCCTCATGCTATGGCTCTAGTTCAGTGACCCACTCTACAGTTCCATTTTTGGATTACCCCTAGCTTTTCTTTCCTTTTTTTTTTTTAAGATTTTATTTATTTGACAGACAGAGATCACCAGTAGGCAGAGAGAGAGAGAGGAGGAAGCAGGCTTCCCACTAAGTGGAGAGCCCCATGCGGGGCTATATCACAAGACCCTGGGATCATGACCCCAGTGGAAGGCAGAGGCTTTAACCCACTGAACCACCCAGGCGCCCCACCCCTGGCTTTTCTATGAATATTTCCACACAGTGAGAAACTAATAAGCCAAGTAATCTGCTTGGATGAAATGACATTTCTGAACTTCAACTTAAAAGACTAGAATGAGAAAATGTATTTGCTCTCAGAGTCTGCATTTTTTCCCTTCTTCCTGCCAAAGATCCCTTGTTATCTAGGGCATTGGTTCTTCCCGTATGGTCCGTGGACCAGCAGCATCACTGTGACCTGGGAGTTTGTTAGAAATGCAAATTCTTTGGCCTCATTCCAGACCTAATGAATCAGAAACTGGGGGTGTGGTCCAGCACTCTGTGTTTTAACAAGCCTTCCAAATGATTACTGATGTTAGCTCAAGTTTGAGAACCATTAGTTTGAAGTGATAGTTTTCTTAAAAAATAGATCATCTCCCTAAGATGTACCTTGTAGGTATTTTTTGTTTGTTTGAGACTTATTCTGCTTAATGTAATATGTCGTGAAAGGGAAAGTATGCAGGATAACCTTTTGGTTATAAAAAAGTGTGATATCATATTTCTTGCTGGCTTCTGAGTACAATTTGGTAAGAAAAAGAGAGCTTTGAAAAATACCTGAAAAATATAAGGTATTAGAGGCTATTTTTGGGTATGTGTTTCCTTAGCCTACCTCTTCTTCTTTTTTTTTTAATTTTTTAAAAAGATTTTATTTATTTATTTGACAGAGATCATAAGTAGGCAGAGAGGCAGGCAGAGGGAGAGAGGGGGTCAAGAAGGCTCCCCCTAAGCAGGGAGCCCGATGCAGGGCTCGGACCCAGGACTCCGGGATCATGACCTGAGCCAAAGGCAGAGGCTTTAACCCACTGAGCTGCCCAGGTGCCCCTCTTCTTCTCTCTCTCGCTCTCCTTTTTTTTTTTTTTTTTAAGATTTTATTTATTTATTTGACACAGAGAGAGAGAGAGTGAGCACACAGGAGCACAAGCAGGGGGAGTGAATCATGTGAATAGTTTTAGCCTATAAAGTCTTTTCCCACTCCTAATCCCTTAATAAGTCTGTGCTTGACTCTGCAGATATCCGAACCCAGTTCTTCCAAGGCACAGGGTCTACAGTTCCACTCTTGAAATATGAAGCATGATGACAGTTGCAGCTAGCAGCAGGAGGGAGAATGTAGGGCACCATCCATCATTAAACTTGGGAAGCTGTAAAGATGCCAGGCGCACAGACAGTGGGCCAACCTCTTTGCTTGCTGAGCATTGCTCCCTCAACTCCACTCCAGGGGACTGGCATTTGCCCCAGAAACTCTGAGTACTCTTGCCTTTCTTGACTGCTGATGGAGTCGTAGCTCATACTCCAGCATTCCTGTCAGGAGATTGTACCTTTTGGGGTAGGGATTAGATGGGGTAGAGGTGGGATATTATTGGATCTGAAAACTGATACCTTGCCCTTTCTAGCTCTTGCACAGGCAGGCATCAACAATGTGTATGGAGTTTTATGGTTTCCAAGACACTTTCAGATTTCATCATTTATGAAGCAACTTCACCTCTCTGAGAGGGGAGCAAGGAGTTACCATCATCAGTTTTATAGATGAGGTAACAGATCTGGAAGGTTGCCATCTTTTCCTGGGTGCCTCAAACAAGAAAAGGCAAAACTGAACTTACAGCAAGGCCTTCTGTCAACGTGACCTTTGGTTTTACCAACTCCTCCTTGCTAAATGGGTAAAATCTCTCTCACACAGAAAAACCCAAGGGACATCTTAATGGCTTTGCTCAGGGAAGATGTGACACAATGAATGAATTTATGGAAAACACATTTGTATTCCAATTACAAGTAGCCATCACATCCATTACTTTATCTAGTTTCTATAACGATCTTACACACCTTATGTAGATACTTTTGTTATTCTTGGTTTACAGCTGAGAAAAAACTCAGGCTGGAGTAGGATGGGTCACTTACTCTACTCACAACAGAACTTCTGGCCACCTCATTCAGCTAACTCCTCTCTGCTATAAATTCTAAACTGACATCTGCGAAGAGAGAGAGTTTGACTTCTTCTTTGCCAATTTGAATACCTTTTATTTCTTTTTATTGTCTGATTGCTGTTGCTAGAACCTCTAATACTATGTTGAATGATAGTGGTGAAAGTGGGCATCCTTATCATGTTCCTGATCTTAAGGGAAAGGCTCTCAGCTTTTCTCCATTGAGAATGATATTCGCTGTGGGATTTTCATAGATGGTTTTTATGAAATTGAGGAATGTTACCTCTATCCCGACACTCTAAAGAGTTTTAATGAGGAAAGGATACAGATACAGTGAAAAGAAGGGCCACATGTACCCCAATGTTCATAGCAGCAATGTCCACAATAGCCAAATTGTGGAAAGAGCCGAGATGCCCTTCAACAAACAAATGGATAAAGAAGATGTAGTCCATACATACATTGGAATATTACTCAGCCATCAGAAAGGATGAATACCCAACTTTTGCATCAACATGGATGGGACTGGAGGAGATTAGGCTAAGTGAAATAAGTCAAGCAGAGAAAGTCAATTGTCATGCGGTTTCACTTACTTGTGGAATGTAAGGAATAGCATGGAGGATGTTAGGAGAAGGAAGGGAAAAATGAAGGGGGAAAAAGGAGTGGGAAACGAACCATGAGAGATTATGGATTCTGGGAAACAAACAGGAGAGTTCTAGAAGGGAGGGGGGTGGGAGAATGGGTGTCTGGTGATGAGTATTAAGGAGGGCATTTCAAGTATTAAGGAGGGTATTTCAAGGAGCACTGGGTATTATACACAAATAATGTATCACGGAACATTACATCAAAAACTAATGATGTACTATATAGTGACTTAACAGAACAATAAAAAAATTCTAAACTAGAAAGAAAGGAGATGAATGCAGTAAGGCAGCATATTTCAAATAATTTCCATTTTATTTTTTATTTTTATTTTTTAAAGTTTTTTATTTATTTGAGAGAGAGCACAAGCAGGGAGCCTGATGTGGGGCTAGATTCCAGGCTCCTGGGACCATGCATGACCTGAGCTGAAGGCATATGCTTAATCAGCTGAGCCACCCAGACACCCCAAACTATTTCTGCTTTAGAAATAACAGATGCTTGGGAGTCTGTCACCTGCTTCCATGAACTCTATGAAGCTCTAGGGGTGGAAGCAAATGCCCCTAATGCTTCTGATTGGCTGAGGCTGGGAAACTCTGCATCAGGGGAAAAATACATGCAGAGTACTACAATTTTGTCCTTTAAATGCCTCAATTTTTTCATAGGAGGTGTTTCTTTCTTTCTTTCTTTCTTTTTTTTTAATTTACTTATTTGTCAGGGAGAGAGCAGAAGCAGGGAGCAGAGAGGCAGAGGGAGAAGCAGGCTCCCTGCTGAGCAAGGAGCCCGATGTGGGACTCGATCCTAGGACTCATGATCCCATGAGCCGAAGGCAGATGCCCAACCAACTGAGCCACCCAGGCGCCCTGAGGTGTTTCTTTCTGATGGGTATTTTGGGTGGGCCTTTGAGAAGGACCTCAGTGAGAGGACTTCACCACTACATCTTTTACTTTCTTCTCTATGCACAATTTTCTATCCATCTGAGGTTTGGTTTCCCTGGATAGCAACCACAACTGTAATTAAATTTCATCTGGTGAAACACTGACCTCGTTTGGATAATTTTAGACTCAAGTTTCATCCTCTAAGGGATAGCTAGCTATCTCTTCCATCTTGCAAATTCTGGGTAGTTCTGAGTTACAATTCTTCTGAAAATAGACGTCAGTTGTTAAATTGATTCTAAAATACTCTCTGTCAAGTATTTCCACTGTCGAAAGACTCTAGAACCTTCAACCAGCATCAGCAGCATCTGGGAGCTTGTAAGAAATGCAGAAGCTCTGGTCCATATACACAATGGAGTATGATGCCGCCATCAGAAAGGATGAATACCCAACTTTTGCATCAACATGGATGGGACTGGAGGAGATTATGCTGAGTGAAATAAGTCAAGCAGAGAGAGTCAATTATCAGATGGTTTCGCTTACTTGTGGAACATAAGGAATAACACGGAGGAACATTGGGAGAAGGGTGTTGGGGGAAATCGGAGGGGGTGACGAACCAGAGACTGGACTCTGAGAAACAAACTGAGGGTTTTGGAGGGAAGGGCGGTGAGGGGGTTGGGTGAACCTGGTGGTGGGTATTAAGGAGGGCACGTATTGCATGGAGCACCAGGTGTGATCCATAAACAATGAATCTTGGAACATTGGAAAAATAAAACAAAGTTAAAAAAAAAAAAAGAAATGCAAAAGCTCAGATTCTGCCTCAGGTATACTGAATCAGAATCTGCATTCAGCAAGGCATCCTAGTGATTCATTGTACATTTACATTTGAGAAGCACTGGTTTAGGACACCTTTCCTTTCAGTAATAGTTACAATGTATTAGGTATCCACTGTGTCTCAGGGGAGGTACTTTACACTTAAAATCCGGTCCTCACAATGACCCTGCAGGGAAAGAATTATTATCCTCAATCTATGAAGGAGGAAACTGGTTCTGAGAGATTTAACCACTTGCCCAGTTAGTAAGTAATGAATGAGGCGGAATTAAAGCTGGTCTACTTTCTTAGAACGCTTGGCTTAAACCTTTTTCTTCCTTCCCTTCCTCAAGCCTCTCCACTCAACTGAGGGTTTTTTCCCCCCTCACAATCTCACATTTGTTGCAACTGATGAACCAATAGCGATCCATTATTAGTAACTAAAATCCACAGTTTGCATTTGAGTCCCCTCTTTGGTTGTACATTCTATAGGTTTTGCCGAATGAATGTGTAATTCACTGCCCTAAAAATCCCATGTTCCAGTTTTTCATCCCTCCCTCTCCTCTCTCAACCCTTGGCAACTGCTATCTTTTTATTCTCTTTATAATTTGACCTTTCTTTTATAATAAAAAGGTGATTCTTATACATGGGAGAAGAGTAAATAACCAAAGGATGTTGGTTGGGATTTTGTCCATCTAATTCTTCACTGTGGGGTGTCTGGGTGACTCAATTGGCTGAGCATCTCCCTTGGGCTTTGGTGGTGATGCCAGAGTCCTGCGACTGAGTCCTGGATTGGGCTCTTTGCTCAGCGGGAAGCCTGCTTCTCCCCCGCCCTCTGCCTGACCTCTCTCTCTCTGTCAAATAAATAAATTTAAAAAAACTTAAAAAAAATTCTTCAGTGTCTCCTGAATCCAGAATAGTGATAATAGTGGGAATAACTAGGGGAAACCCTCTTTACATTTTGATATAAGTCCATATATGTGATTATATATGTATGTATGGTTACATAAAGACTTTTATGTACAGTCTCCTATGTTTGAAAGGATAATTCATTTATGTGAAGATTTATTAAGTGTTTAATATGCCCCAGACATCCCACAAGGCCCTTCATAGATCTTTTAATCTTTATCGCACAAAAAATAGAGAAATTACGGGCAAGCTCAAAGTGGTTCTTAACTTGGTATAGGTATTTATAATCTAATAACAATAATACTTAATAATGGATATTTGTTGTTTGCAAAAAAGTTTTTTTTCACATGAGTTGCAACTGTCCCTCCGAATAATATACTGCTCAAAATATAACTTTTAACTAATGAGGAGTTGTACTGGTCACGCAAGCATGCTTGAAGATGACCTTGAGAAAAACATATACTAGCAACAGGCCTTTGGTGGAGGGGATGATACACGTACTTGACTTGACGCATAGTAGTTGGGAAGGCCCAACCCGCTCAGGGTGGAACACCGCCCTGCTTCCCTTTCTGTTTTTGTCCCCTACCTCCGAGAAAGCCTCCCACTAAGGTAATCCATTTAAGTGCATTTGCACAACTACAAATCCACGCTGCTGGACCAGACACACCTTACTTCTCTTCTTGTTTATCTCGTTTACCTCTAACACTTGTGACCAACATATGACTCACATTCCTTCTTGTTTACCTACTAGACCTATGGCTATTGTCTAACCTTCTTTTCTTCTCCTTTGTTGTTATCTTGTATCTAATAAATCCTGGACTGAGGAGTTGTTCAGGGCGACAAGTCCTTCCAGCTGTTGTCCCCTGCTCCCGTTCTCTTACAGCTGACTTGTTTGTGCCTTTCTTACCTTCAAAATAATCTTTTGAATTATTATTGGCTTTATTCTGCTGTGAGTTTAAGCGACTTTGTCGGGAGTGGATCTAGTTTTTTCATGCCAAATCGTGCACCACCGCCCTGCTGATTGACACTGAGCTTGTGGCAAACCAGAACTTTCCCCCACTTGTCTCAGTGTTTAACCATGTCATCTTCATTCTAAATTTGTGCACTTGTTGTAGTTCAATAATATATTTTTCTTTCAATAGATATTCAAAAATATTTACCAAACAGCTACAATTCTGCTGGGAGCTTTGTGTACATGGATGAATAAAAATACATTTGGTTTTTGCTCTTTTGGGGCCTACGGTCTGTTCAGTATATACCTGTGTGATTAACGAGGATGCAGTGGAGAAGATTTGTTGAATTCTGTTTCACCATTGCACTAGCAGACACACTTTAGTGTCATTTGCCAATTTAGGAACTACACTTTTTGTTCTCCTCAATGTCTTTGGCAAAGAGTTGTCAAGACCTTTATTTTCTTTATCGATGTTATTTAAAAAGGAGAGCTAAAGACGGAGCACTCTCTTTGGGTAAGGTTGTTTGGCAAAATATAGAGCTAACGTTTCTTCATCTGGTCCCTAAGGATATCATGAAAGACTTCATCAGATGATTTACGGAACCTAAGCATCTCTCTGTATGAATATTCCCTGATTTTTTTTAAGATTTTATTTATTTATTTGACAGAGAGAGATCACAAGTAGACAGAGAGGCAGGCAGAGAGAGAGAGAGAGAGAGAGAGAGAGAGGCTGGGGGGGGGAAGCAGACTCCCTGCTGAGCAGAGAGCCTGATGCGGGACTCGATCCCAGGACCCTGAGATCATGACCTGAGCTGAAGGCAGTGGCTTAACCCACTGAGCCACCCAGGCACCCCGAATATTCTGACTTCTAATGATTAAGTGGAGGGACTCTGGAGCTTGGATGCCTTGGGTTCAAATTTTGATGCTACTACTTATTAGTTGTGTGATCTTGGGCATGTTACTTGACCTCTCTGTACCTTAGTTTCCTATGATTATAAGCACATTCATAAATTCAAAGCATATTAATTAATTATAATTGATAAATTTCGGTAAATCTGAAAGTCTAAACAATATGAATGATTTTTCTGGCAAGATAAAAATGAGCAAAATTGGTGCAAGAAGTGACAGAAAGCCAAAAATGATAGAAGAAATGAAAAAAAAATATTACATTCTTCCTTTAAGGAAAAAAACCTACTGAAATTGGTTTGCAACTGAATCTAACCTTCAACCTTTAATTTAATCTCTTTAAGTGGTTAACCAAATTACTTCATATTCTAGAAGGGTCTGGAAAGTTCCTCAATTAATATGAAACAAGTATAACTTAAACACTAAAATCTGATAAACATAAAATCTGATAAACATAAATTCTTCTGTAGTTCAACTTATGCATCTATACGAAAAGATTCTAGATAAAACTTTAGCGTGCTCATTTGAAAAATAAGAACAAACTTGGGGACTCACAGTACCTGATTTTAGATTACCACCTACCAAGAAAGTGTAGTAAAGGTAAAAGGATAGTCTTACTCAATTGAATTTTGAAACAGGTGCAAAGGAAACTCAATGGAGAAAGCACAGCCTTTTAAACAAATGGGGCTGAAGCAACTGGAAACCTAGATGTGAAAGCAAAAACAAGAGTAACAACAGTAACAACAATAAAACCCTGACCCTTACATCTATCAATATATTAAATTTAAATGAATTATAGACATAAATGTAAGAGCTAAAACTATACAACCTTTAGAGGAAAGCATAGAAAAACAGAGGAAAATCTTTGTAATCTTGGGTTAAGCAAAGATTTCATAAGTAGGACATAAAAAAATGAACCATAAAAGAAAAAAACTAAAATTGAGATGAATTGAAAAATTAAGATGTGTTCTGTCAAAACAGAAAATTTCTGACCTTTGAAAGACAACATTAAAGTGAATGAAAGGCAAGGTATATACTGGGAGAAAAAATATGTGCAACATATATATCTAATAATGGACTTGTATCCAGAATATGTAAATAGCTCTTACAGTTCAATAAAAAGTCAAACAGCCTATTGACAATATCAAATGCTAGCAAAGATGTTGAGCAACTGAGACTCTCATACCTTTCTGTGGGGAATGCAAAATAGTACAGCGACTTTGGGAAAGAGTTTGGCAGTTTTAGAGTGTTAAACATATATTTGTCATATGACCCAGCAATCTCACATGTATGTATTTACTCAAGGGAATGAAAGCATTTGTTTACACAAAGGCATACTTAAATTTTTATAGCAGATATATTCAGAGTAGTCAAAACCTGGAAACAAAAAAATCTGTAAGTCCATTGATTGCTGAATGGATAACCAAATTGTGGTACACTTACAGGATGGAATACTATTCCACAGTAACAAAGGAACAAACCACGGATGCTTGCAGCAACAGGGAGGAATTTCAGAAACATTATGTAGAGTGATAACAATATTCACAAAAGCCTAATACTGTATGACTTTATTTATAACATAACATTTTGGAAAAGATGAGACTAGAAGGACAGAAATCTGACCAGTGGTTTCCAGGGATTTGGGATGGGACAGACTGACTGCAAAAGAGCTTAAAGAAATACTCTGGTGTGATGGAAATGTTTATATCTTGATTGTGGTAGATGTTACATGACTGAATATATTCGTCAAATTCATCAAATTGTGTACTTCAGAAGGATGAATTTTACTATCTCTAAATTATACCCTAAGAAACTGGACTCATAAAATGTAGTAAGTCTAGGAATGGTGTTGAAAGACTAATAGACCCTAACTAAGTATGTTTTAGGAATGCCGGAAGGGTTTGTCATTAGGAAATCCAACAACATAATTCCTTACAACAACAAATTAAGGACAAAGTATGAAGTCATTAGTAAATGTCAAGAAAGGTTTTGATACAACCAGCAGTCATTTCTAATTAAAACTATAATTAAAATATTGAATGTACAAAAGAAACTCTTACAAAAATATATCAGGAAACACGTATAAGAATATTCTTAATAGAAAGCTGGAAACAACCCAAATGAACATCAACAGGAGAATAACTTATGGTTTATTCACATAACATACTATTATATGGCATTCAAAAGAATGACTCACAGCTACACATAAGAATATGCATGAATCAGCAATAGAACACGGAGGGGAAAATGTAGGTCCCCAAAGGTTACGGAAGAGTAGCATGATAGGTGGGAGCTAAGACAGTGGCATAGAAGGAGGATCCTAGACAAGCCTTATCCTTTCAACACAACTAGATAACTATCAAATCATTCTGAATACCCAAGACCTAAGGACTGACAGAGAAAACTGCACAACTAGAGGGAGAGAAGAGGCCACCTTGAGCAAGACAGGAAGTGTGGAGACATGGTTTCGGGGAGAAACAGATCCCGGGTGCTATGGAGGGAAGGGAGGCTTGGTTGTGGAGAAAGGTGAGAGAAGGTGAGAGAGAGAGAGACAGAGACTGAGAAAGAGAGAGAGGAACATACAGGGGAACGCACAAGAACACTTCCCCAAAGCCACTGGCTGGGAAAAAGAGAGGGACTGATTTTCATGAGTCTTTGTAACCAGTGGGGCTTAAAGACTGGAGTTTTAAAGGTCAGCAGGCTTGGCTGGGATAGAGCCCTTAGGGCACTGCCCTACACCTGGAGAAAAGGCAAGCAAGCAACCAGGGTCAGGCAGCCTGAAGGCAGAGTTCTGAGGATTACCTGGGGTCCCTGAGGGAGACTGTTCACTTTTCTTGGAGTGCATCTATGAGAGGTGGTGTTTGCAGAGATGCCTTTCTGGGGACAAAAGAGCCAGGTGGCACCATTGCCCTCCCCCGCCCCTCAGCATAGATGCAGAACTATTTGCTGAGGGTGGCTCACCCCAACACTGGCTGCCTAGCCTGCCTGCTCTAAGTCCTATGCCCTGCACTCTAGTATGACTGCCCTTCTTGGTCAAACCCACATTAGTCCCAGCACACCAAGACCCTCCCACAGAAGACCAGCACAGACCACTGCCCATACCAGATCCCTAAAGTTTAGAGTTTTAAAAGTCGGCAGCCTTGGCTGGAATAGGGCCCGAAGTGTACCACCCTGCTCCTGGAGAGAAGGCAAGCAAACAGCCTGGAGACATACAGCATGTAAACAGTGGTCTGAAGAATACCTGGGACCCAGGGAGGCAGATTATTTGCTCTACTGGGACAGCAGGCATGTAGTCCCCTCTCTGGGAACAAAGAAGTTAGCTGCAGCCATTTCCCTCCCTGGCCCCTCAGCATAAACAAACTTCAGTAAGCACAGCATCAGCACTGGCTGCCTCACCTGCTTACACCAGGCCCCCTGCACTCTGCCAGTACTGCCTTTTTTGGGCAAGTATGCCTCAGTCCTAGCACAATGGGATCCTTTTCCGGAAACCCAGCAGAAATTCCTACATGCACAACATCTCCCAAACAGAGAGTTCTGCAAGGATTCAGTTCTAGCGGAAGTAGCAACAGGTCCTACTTAATAAGCAGACCAGAGCACACCTAGTTAAAACTTGCCACATTCTGGCCAATGTCCAAGCACTACCCACTACAGGCAAGGAGAATCTCTGGAGATGACTGGCTTGAAGGATAGAGCAGCCAAAACACAGCAACAGAGTGCATGCAGCACACACCAGAGACACTACTTAAAGTGCTAGGCCCTGGACACTATATGACTCTTCATAAAGCCATTATTCTCAGGAGCAGGGAATATAGCAGGCTTTTCCAACACACAGGAAGAGGCAGACACCTAGACAAACTGCCAAGATGGAGGAATTCATCCCAAATGAAATAACAAGAAAAGGCAATGGCCAGAGTCATGATCAAAACAGATATAAGTAACATGCCTGAAGGAGAATTTAAAGCAACAACCATAAGGATACTCCCTGGGCTTGAGAAAAATATGGAAGACTTCAGAGAGGCCCTTACCACGGAGATAAATGAGTTAAAAAACAGTAAAAAATGAAAAATACAATTTTAAAACAGAGTGGATGTCCACATCCTTGCCAATATTTGTTGTTTTCTGACTTGTTAATTTTAGCCATTCTGACTGGTGTGAAGTGGAATCTCATTGTGGTTTTGATTTGTAGTTCCCTGATGCTAGGTGATATAGAGCATTTTTTTCATGTGTCCATTGGTCATTTGTAGTCTTCTTTGGAGAAATGTATGTCCATTTTTGCTTTTGTTTCCCTTCCCTTTAGAGATGTGTCTGGCAAGAAGTTGCCATGGCCAAGGTCGAAGATGTTGCTGCTTATGTTCTCCTCTAGGATTTTGATGGATTCCTGTCTCACATTTAGGTCTTTCATCCATTTTGAGTTTATCTTTGTGGATTGTGTAAGAAAATGACCCAATTTCATTCTTCTACATGTGGCTGTACTATTTATTGATGGATGAATGGATAAAAAAGATGTGGTGTGTGTGTGTGTGTGTGTGTGTGTGTATACATGCACAATGAAATATTACTCAGCCATCAGAAAGGATGAAATCTTACCATTTACATCGATGTGGATGGAACGGGTGGGTATTATGATGAGCAAAATAAGTCAACCAAAGAAAGACAATTATCATATGGTTTTACTCAAATGAGAAATATAAGAAACAGTGCAGAAGATCATAGGGGAAGGGAGGGAAAATCAGAATGGGAAGAAATCAGAGAGGGAGACAAACCAAGAGAGACTCTTAACCATGGAAAAGAAACAGGGTTGCTGGAGGGGAGGCAGGTGGAGGAATGGGTAACTGGCAATGGACATTAAGAAGGGCATGTAGGGGCACCTGGGTGGCTCAGTGGGTTAAAGCCTCTGCCTTCGGCTCTGGTCATGGTCTCAGGGTCCTGGGATCGAGCCCCGTGTCGGGCTCTGTACTCAGTGGGGAGCCTGCTTCCTCCTGACTCTCTGCCTACTTGTGATCTCTGTCAAATAAATAAATAAAATCTTTAAAGAAAAGAAAGGAAAAAAAAGGGCATGTAATTTGATGAGCACTGGATATTATATGCAACTGATGAATTACTGAACTCTATATCTGAAACTAATGATGTACTATATGCTAGCTAACTGAATTTAAATAAATAAGAAGGAAACAGAGTTGATGTAATGAACACAAGGATGGACAAAGCAGGGGAGTGAATAGGTGATACAGAAGATAAAACAGTGGAAAATAAGCTGAACAAAAGAGAGAATTATGCAAAATGAGAATAAATTTAGGGAACTCTGTGACTCCATCAAACATAATAACATTCTTATCATAGGAGTCCCAGCAGAAGAGACAGAAAAGGGGACAAAAATTATCTGAGGAAATACTAGCTGAAAATTTCCCTAATCTGGGTAAGGAAGTACACATCCAAATCCAGGAGCACTCTAGAGAACTGCCATCAAAATCAAAATCAACAAAAGCAGGTCAACACCATGACATATTATAATTAAATTTGCAAAATATACTAATAAAGAAAAAATCCTACAAGCAGAAAGATAAAAGAAGTCTCTAACTTACAAGGGAAGATGCATAATGGTAGTTGTAGATCTCTCTACAGAAGGAGAGTGGCACGACATATATCAATGTGTTGAATGGGAAAAATCTACAGATAAAAATACTCTATTAAGCAAGGTTCTCATTCAGAATAGGAGAGATAAAGAGTTTCCCAAACAAAAACTAAGGGAATTCATGACCACTAAACCATTCCTGTAAGAAATATTAAATGAGACTCTTTAAGTGGGAAGAAAAGACCAAAAGTGACAAAGGCAAGAAAGGAACAGAGAAAATCTACAGAAAAAAATACACAAAATAAGTAATAAAATGGCACTAAATACATATCTATCAACAATTACTTTGGTGTTTCTTTTTTTTTAAATTTTGTTTATTCATTTGACAGACAGAGATCACAAGTAAGCAGAGAGGCAGGCAGAGAGAGAGGAAGGGAAGCAGGCTCCCTGCTGAGCAGAGAGCCCGATGTGGGGCTCGATCCCAGGACCCTGAGATCATGACCTGAGTCCAAGGCAGAGGCTTAACCCACTGATCCACCCAGGTGCTCCTTTCTTTCTTTCTTTCTTTCTTTCTTTCTTTCTTTCTCTCTCTCTCTCTCTCTCTCTCTCTCTTTCTTTCTTTCTTTCTTTCTTTCTTTCTTCTAACAATTACTTTGAATGCAAATGTAATAAATGCTCTGATCCAAAGACATAGGGTATCAGAATGGATAAAATAACGAGACCCATCTATATTCTGCCTACAAGAAACTCATTTTAAACCTAAAGACACCTGCAGATGGAAAGTGAGGGGATGCAGAAACATTTATCATGAAAAATGGACATCAAAAGAAAGCTGGAGTAGTAAACTTATAGTGTACAAACTGGTCTTTAAAAAAAAGCCTGTAAGAAGAGATGAAGACAGGCACTATATCATAATAAAGGGGATTAGCCACCAGAAGATATAACAATTGTAAATATTAATGCTCCTCACATGGGAGCACCCAAATATATAACACAATTAATAACAAAGAAAGGAATTCATTGATAATAATACAATAATAGTAGGAGACTTTAACATCCCACTTATATCAATGTTGATTCCAAAAGGAAATCAACAAGGAAACAATGGCTTTGAATACCACCCTGGACCAGATGGAGTTAACAAATATATTCAGAACATTTCATCCTAAAGCAGCAGAATACACAGTTTTTTCAAGTGCACATGACATTCTCCATAATAGATCACGAACTAAGTCACAAATCACACCTCAACAAGTACAAAAAGACTGAGATCATATAATGTATATTTTCTGACTACAATACTATGAAACTTGAAGTCAGCCACAAGAAAAAATTTGGAAAGACCAGAAATATATGGAGGTTAAACACCATGCTACTAAAGAATGAATGGGTCAATCAGGAAAACAAAGAAGAAATTTAAAAAAACAATGGAAACAGGGGCACCTGGGTGGCTCAGTGGGTTAAAGCCTCTGCCTTCGGCTCAGGTCATGATCCCTGGGTCCTGGGATCGAGCCCCACATCAGGCTGTCTGCTCAGCAGGGAGACTGCTTCCCTTCCTCTCTCTCTGCCTGCCTCTCTGCCTACTTGTGATCTCTGTCTGTCAAATGAATAATAAATAAAATCTTAAAAAAAACACAAAAAACAATGGAAACAAATGAAGATGAAAACATGATGGTCCAAACCCTTTGAGATGCAGCAAAAGCAGTATTGAGAGGGAAGTATATAACAATACAGGCCTACCTCAAGAAGCAAGAAAAATCTCAAATAAACAACCTAACCTTACACTTAGAGCAGCTAGAAAAAGAACAACAAATGAAGCCTAAAGCCAACAAAAGAAGGGAAATAATAAAGATCAGAGCAGAAATAAATGATATAGAAACAAAGAAAATAGTAGAACAGATCAATGAAACCAGGAACTGGTTCCTAGAAAAAATCCAGAGGATTGCTAAACCTGTAGCCAGACTTATCAAAAAGAAAAAAGAAAGGATGTAAATAAATAGATCACAAATGAGAGAGGAGAAATAACAACCAAAACCATAGAAGTACAAGCAGTTATAAAAGAATATTATGAAAAACTATATGTCAAAAAATTGGACAACCTAGAGGAAAAGGATAAATTCCTAGAAACATATAACATACCAAAACTGAAACAGGAAAAAATAGAAAACTTGAACAGACCAATAACGAGCCAAAAAATTGAATCAGTAATCAAAAAACTCCTAATAAACACAAGTCCAGAGCCAGATGGCTTCACAGGAGAATTCTTAAAGAAGAATTAATGCCTATTCTTCTCAAACTATTCCAAAAAATAGAAAAGGAATGAAAACTTCCAAATTCATTCTATGAGGCCAGCATTACCCTGACCCCCAAACCAGACAAAGACTCCACTAAAAAAGAGAACTTCAGGCCAATATCCCTGATGAACATGGATGTAAAAATTCTCAAGAAATACTAGTAAATCTAATTCAACAGTACATTAAAAGAATCATTCACTGAGATCAACTGGGATTTATTCCTAGGCTGTAAGGGTGGTTCAGTATTTATAAATCAATCAACTTGAAATACCACATTAATAAAGGAAAAGATATGATCCTTTCAATAGATGAAGAAGAAGCATCTAATAAAGTACAACATCCATTCATGATAAAAAGCCTCAACAAAGTTGGGTTAGAGGGAACATACCTCAACATAATAAAGGCCCTATATGAAAATTACATAGCTAATATCATTCTCAATGGGGGAAAACTTAGATCTTTTCCTCTATGGTCAGGGAAAAGACAGGGATGTCCACTCTCGCCACTGTTATTTAACATAGTACTGAAAGCCCTAGCCACAGTGATTAGACAACACAAAGAAATAAAAGGCATCCAAATTGGGCAAGAAAGAAGTCAAACTTTAACTATTTGCAGATGACATACTCTATGTAGAAAGCCGCAAAAGACTCCAGAAAAAAAAAAAAATTGTTAAAACTGATCAATGAATTCAGCCAAGTTATTGGATAAAAAATCAATATATAGAGACCTGTTGCATTTCTATACACCAATAATAAAGTAGCAGAAAGAGAAATCAAGGAATCAACTCTATTTATAGTTACACCAAACCCAGTAAGATACCAAGGAATAAACCTAACCAAAAAGGTAAAACATCTGTACTCTGAAAACTATAAAAGACTAATGAAAGAAACTGAGGAAGACGCAAGAGAAAGACAATCCATGCTCATGGACTGGAAGAACAAATACTAAAATGTCCGTACTGCCCAAAGCAATCTACAAATTTACTGCAATCCCTATCAAAATACCAACAGCATTTCTCCATAGAGCTAGAACAAATAATCCTAAAATGTGTATGGAACCACAGAATACTCTAAATAGCCAAAGTAATCTTGAAAAGGAAAAGCAAAGCAGGAGGCATCACAGTTTCAGACTTCATGTTATATTACAAAGCTGTAGTGGTCGAGACACTATGGTCCTGGCACAAAAATAGACACACAGATCAAAGGAACAGAATGAAAACCCAGAAATGATCCCAAAATTACACGGTCAATTAATCTTTGACAAAGCAGGGAAGAATATCTAATGAAAAAAAGTCTCTTCAACAAATGGTGTTGGGGAAACTAGACAGCAACACTCAAAAGAATGAAATTGAACCACTTTCTTATAGCATGCACAAAAGTAAATTAAAAATTGATTAAAGACCGAAATGTGAGACAGGGCACAATTAAAATCCTAAAAGAAAACACAGAAACTAACCTTTTTGACACTGGCCATTGCAACTTCTTAAAGATATGTCTCCTGAGCCAAGGGAAACAAAAGCAAAAATAAACTATTGGGACTTAATCAAAATAAAAAGCTTCTGCACAGTGAAGGAAACAATCAAAAGAACTAAAAGGCAACCTATAGAATAGAAGAAGATATTTTCAAATGACATATCTGACAAAGGGTTAGTATCCAAAATATATAAAGAACTTACAAAACTCAACACCCAAAAAACAAATAATCCAGTTAAAAAATGGGCAGAAGACGCAAATATACATTTTCCCTACAGATGACCAACAGACACATGAAAATATGCTCAATATCACTCATCATCACGGAAATACAAATCAAAACCACAATGAGATTATCACCTCACACCAGTCAGAATGGCTAAAATTAACAACACAGAAAATAACAGATATTGGCAGGAATGTGGAGAAAGGGGAAACCTCTTACACTGTTGGTGGGAATGCAAACTGGCACACCCACCCTGGAAAACAATATGGAGGTTCCTCAGAAAGTTAAAAATAGAACTACCCTATGACCCAGCAATTGTACTACTAGGTATTTACCCAAAGGATACAAAAATACTGATTTGAAGGGACACATGCACCCCATGTTTATAGCAGCATTATCAACAATAGCCAAATTATGGAAAGCCCAGATGTCCAGCAAATGATGAATGGATAAAGAAGATGGTGTGTGTGTGTGTGTGTGTGTGCATGTGTGTATAAAATGGAATATTACTCAGCCATCAAAAGAATGAAATCTTGCCATTTGTGATGATATGGATGGAGCTAGAAAGTATTCTGCTAAGCAAAATAAATCAATCAGAGAAAGACAAATACCATATGATTTTAGTCATATGTGGAGTTTTAGAAACAAATGAACATGGGGGAAAAAAGAGAGGCAAACCAAGAAACAGACTCTTAAGAATAGAGAACAAACTGATGGTTACCAGAGAGGTGGTGGGTGTTGGGGAGGGGGATGGGTTAAATAGGTGAAGGGGATTAAGGAGTGCACTTGTGATGAGCTCTGGGTGTTGTATGTGAGTGATGAATCACTGAATTCTACACCTGAAACTATATTATACTATATGTTAACTAACTGGAATTTAAATAAAAACTTGGAAAGAAAAAGAAAACAGCTAGAAGGACCTTTGTTTCTGGCCATCAGACGGATTTACTCATCTACTTTAAATGGACCAAAAATGTTTTTATTTTATTTTATTTATTGTTTAAAAGATTTTATTTATTTATTTGACAGACAGAGACCACAAGCAGGCAGAGAAGCAGGCAGAGAGAGAGAGAGAGGGAAGCAGGCTCCCCGCTGAGCAGAGAGCCTGATGTGGGGCTCGATCCGAGGACCCTGAGATCACGACCCGAGCCGAAGGCAGAGGCTTCAACCCACTGAGCCACCCAGGCGCCCCCCAAAAATGTTTTTAGATATGGCAACAGGTATCACAGGACTATGATCCTTTAGGGAAAGGAGAAAAATGAGGCAACCCTATTAGTGCCCTGGTTTTTTGCTTGGAGGCAGATTCTGGATCACAAAGCAGGAGGAATTTTAAACAGAACATAGGGGACTCACTGAGTTGAGGAAACAGAAACTGAAATTCAAGGGTTCTAACATGGCAAGAAATTGTAGGACAGAGTTCTAAAGAGAAGAGAGCTAGAAAAAGGCTTCTAGAAATCTGCACGTGGGTCTTTGAATTTCTGCTAAGAAGATTCAAACATGTAGAATGAAACCCTATGAGGGATGGGCAAAGAGTGACCGGAGAGCTGTTATCTAAAAGGTTCCACAGCCCGAGGGGAACCTGATTTGTCCTCTCTCTCTCTGCCTGCCTCTCTATTTGTGACCTCTGTCTGTCAAATAAATAAATAAAATCTTAAAAAAAAAAAAAAAAGGTCCCAGAGCGCAAACAGGACAGGGACCACTGAGTTCCCACAGGCCAGAGTGGAGAGTTTTGTTGATTGGGGGACTTAGTAGACTCCAGAATGGCCATGGCTTAGTAATGGGGTTAAATTAACAACAGAGTAAAGGCTACTATAAACCTGCTCCCATAAATTTGAAAAACAGTCAGTTTGAACTATAGGTAAATTATCTGTTTACCAAGCCTAACACTTTTTTTTTTAAAGATATTTTTTATTTATTTGACAGAGAGAGAGGTCACAAGTAGGCAGAGAGGCAGGCAGAGAGAGAGAGGGGGAAGCAGGCTCCCTGCTGAACAGAGAGCCCTATGCGGGGCTTGATCCCAGGACCCTGGGATCGTGACCTGAGCCGAAGGCAGAGGCTTTAACCCACGGAGCCACCCAGGTGGCTAACACTTTTTAAAGGAAGACAGTGAAATCTATTTACTTGACAACCTAAAATTATAATATCTAGCATCCAATAAAAAAACTATTAAACATGCCAAGAAGAAGGAAAACAGGACCTATAACAGGAAAAAAAAGTCAGCCAATAGCAATATACCAGAGATGATAGGGATAATGAAATCAGCAGACAAGGATGTTAAAACAGCTAATATGACTACATTCAAGTATTTAAAGGAAAACATGAAGACAATGAGGAGAGAAATTGAAGATACAAAAAAGAACCAAATGGAACTTCTGAAGATGAAAAATATATGTGAAATGAAAAAAATCACTAGATTGGATTAACAGTTTGTTAAATACTGCAGAAACAAAGATAATCATATATTATAGTCTTTATAACATATGTAGAAGTAAAATGTATGACAGCATTAGCATTAAGATTGGGAGAGGGAAATAAAAAATTACTGTTGAAATATCCTTATATCATATAGGAAGTGGTTAACATTATTTGAAAGTATATTACTGGGGTGCCTGGGTGGCTCAGTCAGTTGAGCGCTCACTCTTGGCTTCAACTCAGGTCATGATCTCAAGGTCGAGGGATGGAGCCTTGCCTGGGCTCCATGCTCAGGATGGAGTTTGCTGGAGGTTCTCTTCCTCTCCCTCACCCTCTGCTCCTCGCCTTGTTGGTAATTCTGCTCTCTCTCTCAAATAAATAAAATCTTTTTAATAAAAAGATTTTATTTTATTTTATTTGACAGAGAGAGAGAGAGATCACAAGTAGGCAGAGAGACAGACCGGTGTGTAAGGGGGCAGGCTCCCTGCTGAGCAGAGAGCCCGATGTGGGACTCAATCCCAGGACCTTGGGATTATGACCTGAGCCAAAAGCAGAGGCTTAACCCACTGAGCCACCCAGGTGCCCTCAAATAAATAAAATCTTTAAAAAAAGAAGGTATATTGCAATAAGAGAAAGATGCACATTCTAAACTTCAGAGCAAACCCTAAAAAATAAAAAACAAGGAAGTGTAAGAAATATGCCTGTAGTTGAAGTAAAATAAAAACCTCAAAAATACTCAGTTAATCCCAAGGCAAGCAAAAAAAAAAAAAAAAGCAAGAAAAGGAATAAAGAATATATCAGACAAATAGAAAACAAACAGCAAGATAGTAGGTGTAAACCCAACCATATTGATAACTACATTAATGCAAATGATCGAAACACTCTAGTTAAAAGGAAGTGATTGTTAGGCATGATAAAAGAGCCACAACCAAATACATGTTTTCTGCAAGTAGTCTACATTAAATACAAAAACACAGGTTAAAAGTAGAATGATAGAAAAATATGCACTATGAAAAAAAAATGAATGAATGCTGGGGGCCTGGGTGGCTCAGTCATTAAGCATTTGCCTTGGGCTTGGCTTGGGTCATGGTCCCACGGTCCTGGGATCCGGTGCATCAGGCTCCCTGCTCAGCGGGAAATCTGCTTCTCCCTCTCTCTCTGCCTGCTTGTGTTCCCTCTCTTGCTGTCTCTCTGTCAAATAAATAAAATCTTAAAAAAAAAAAAAGAAAAAGAAAAAAATGAATGCTAAGAAAGCTTGATTGGGCATATCAGTGTCCGTATCAGACAAAGTAGACTTCAGAACAAAAGTATGGTGTTACAAAAGCACAGCAAACTGCATAGCTAATGGTACGTAGGTGCAAATAGGGTCATGTGCTTTTGTTCTGGTGAGTACAAATAAGGTTACATATTTCTGCCTCTCAACCAACTACTTTTGTGATTCCCTCTCCTTTCTAGAAGCTTGTAAAATTACAAGGGTATCTCATGGCATGCACAGGGATGTCTTCCTGGATCGCACGCATTATTATCCAGTTCCCACAGCCTGTGTATGGTGTCTGTGTCACGCACACTTGGGCTGTGGCTGTGGCTCATCCCCCTGATTTTACCTGCTTCAGGCTTTCCTAGGGCTGCTGCTTCTCTGCCCTGCTGTACCTGAAAATCATTTATTCTCTCAGCTCAAGTCCTGTTGCTAAGTCCTACACACGAAGCCAGTCTCTTTCTTCTGGTAGATTTCCTCATGGGGGCTCCACAATTCTCCTCCCCTGTTGTGATTTGGCCCTGTGAGTCCCTCACACTCATCATCCTACTTACTATGATGTCTGCTATCCATGCCTGCATCTACCTAAATTCTATTCATTGACACCAATGGACTTCATTTTCTGGGAGCCCCATTTAATTCAGTTGATGAAAGCCACTCACACACTCAATTTTCATTTAGGTTCCACCAGAATCTCTGGTTGTGGAAATTTGAACTAACTAAGCACATACCCATGGGCTGTGGCATGAAACCATCTAGCTGTGAATTCTGAATGGCTCAGGAGATTGGTCTCTATTTAAAATTCCCTGAGGTAATACACAAAATGTTAAATGTGAACACTTGGTTAACATGCTTCTTATTGATTATATACCCAAAATAGATGGTCAGGAGGTAAAATGCAGGCTATCAGCTTGAGTCTCTTACAAAATATGGTTGTGAAAACCATTAATGACCAATTCTATTCTTGGAACTGATACCAAAAAAGACTGACTAGTCTGTCCATGTGATCTTTTAGGTGAAGTGAGAGAGGCCACTGGAGGGTAATACTGATCCCTTGATCATTTAATCTGCATAACCTTAGAACAAGGACAAGGGAACACTAGCAGGCCTTGAAGTAAGATGTCTATCCTAAGAAGAACTACTCAAGGGCTATAGTCGCCTTTTCACATTAACCCCACAGTAGTTAAATTATGTACACCATGATCTTTTACCTAATCTGGATTTCAAACATATGGTCAAGAAATTGTTCTCTATGACATAATTATGCTTTTTAATTTGGGATTTGGCTTACTGGATTTGGTATATTTTCAAGTCATCATGATAAATTCTTGGCATGAGGATGAGTGTGAGCTTTATTTGCAAAATGTAGTTATGGTAATTTCTGCACATAGGGTTCTTGTAAGGATTAAATGAAAAATATAGACATGAGTTAATGTAAAATAATATAGACATAAGTATATGTGCTCTCTACTCAAGGCTTTCAAAGGCATTCTATGGTCCACAGTAGAAAGTTCAAGCTTTTCAATGTGGCTTTCAAGGATCCTTGGTGATCTGATTTCACCCCCACTTTCCTCTCTTAACTGAACTACTTAATACAAACACATACATATCTCCACCTCTGTGCTTTTATACCCTTTTGTCCCTCTGCTTGAAATATCCTCTTTACCATCTTTGCCAAGTCTTACCCTTCCTTCACGACCTGATTCACAGACTTCAGAAAGGCTCTTCCCATCACCTAACCTGAAGGGAGCAATTTCCCCTTCACACTCTCAGATCATTCCATCTGGATCACTCTTACAGCAACCCCTACTTTACACTTTTTAATTTACTGATCTATGTACATATCTCACCTCCATGAGATTCCAAAGGGCAGGATCTGAACACATTTCATTTTGAATATCCAGTCATACCTGGCCCTTGGTCCCACCCAGAATAGAGATTAAACAAATGTTTTATGAATGAATGAGTTAAAGAGAGTTTGTACTTGGTGTGATGGTGCCTGAAGTTTGGGTGTTCAAGGGAATCAGCTTATGTGTTTATTTCCAATGTTTAGGATTGTTTTTCTTTGTGTATTGCTAGTCAACTAACGAATGGGAGATTACTCTCCCGGTTAAGGGTATTTGATTTGAAATTGGATCAGAATACCTCACAGGTCCCGTCTAACTTTAGGAAACAATGAGTCTATTGTCTGGAGAGATGCCAGTATGACAGCCCTGACTCATCTTTGTAGGTATTCAGGGATAGGAGCCAACATGAATGTGGGTAGAACTAAATAATTGCCGCTGATAGATTAATTTGTGCCCCTCCAGAATTAACAATCTAGTGGATGGAATCCTGAGATATCTCCTTACCCAAATTTCCATAGTGTATTTGAATTTCTGGATAATAGAATAACAGAATCATAGCCTTGGAAGGAAACTCTATTGCCACTGAGGCCATTCTTCCGCATAAAGCATGCTGCATTTAGCATCTCTGACACACCTTCCAGGCTTTGCCTGAGCATGACCAATGAGCAAACTCTCACGAGTTTTCTGGTCTATTGTTGGATAACCCAACTGTTAGAAAGGTTTCTCTTATATTAAACCATAATGAAAAAGTCACCATTGTTCTATTTCAGTTTTGGAGCAACAGAAAAGTCTGTTCTCTCTTCCATATGTAAACTTAACAGATTTTTAAAAATGTATCTTGTGCATTCTCTGTCTTCCCAGGCCAAACTACTTTAGCTCCTTAGGCAGATGTGGGACAATTTTCTTGTCCTTTCTTAAATTTCCTGTTTGGCAATGACCCTCCTAAAACATAGTGAGTGGAATACATTACTTTCGCACTTAATTATAACTACCATTTACCACGCAGTCACCTAACTATAACTGCTTTGCTTACGTGTTTCATCTAATTTAACTGTCTTCTCAATGGTCCCATGTAGACAGTTCTTACGACTGGTATTTTATAGATAAGGATTCTGTAGCTCAGATAACTTAAGCCGTTAATGGATTCAGGATTAAGAGCAGTAGACAGCAGAGCTGAATGCGATGACGTGCAAATTTCATAGTCCTCTAATGCTATAATTATTTTTACTACCCAACAAGCTAGTTATAATAAACAAAAAACTAATTCCCTTTTTTCTGCTCTGCAGTGTACACAGTCCCTGTTTTTAAGTCAAATATGATCCAGAAAGTCTGATGGCTGATAGATAACTGCCAGTACCCTGGCTGGAGAGTCTAGTCTTGTGTTCTGAACTAATGCCAACACACACTCTGTCACTCCGCAGCACTGCCTGAGTTCCTTGTTGGTATGCTATAAGGATTCTGGTGTTCATTTTTTAAATATTTTTACAAGGGCTTACTTGGAGGGAGGAACTGTTAGGAAATGGCAGAACTATGGGTAGGTGCTTTAGGGGAATTGACAGCGAATTATACCTGGGTTGCCCTAGAGTTTATTATAAAAAAAGATGACAGCAATAAATGAAGTGCCTCAAATTTCAGAGAAGGGAGGAATGATTTTCAAGAGTGTGGGGAATCTGACAAACTTTTGAAGAGAAAGTTTCTTTCTGTAAGTTTCTTATTTCCTCTGCTTTGTTTCATACTCTAAAAATAATATTAAAATTGGTTCTTGGGCGCCTGGATAGCTCAGTGGGTTAAGCCTCTGCCTTCCGCTCAGGTCATGATCTCAGGGTCCTGGCATTGAGCCCTGTATTGGGTTCTCTGCTCAGCAGGGAGCCTGCTTTCTCCCCCTGCCTCTCTTCCTACTTGTGATTTCTGTCAAATAAATAAATAAAATCTTAAAAAAATAATAAAATTGGTTCTTAACTCATAGGGCTGTTATCAGGATCAAATAAAACAATTCAAGGAAGTGCTCAGCATACTGCCTGTCATTTAGTAAGTCACCAATAATTATTTTTATTTGAGAAACATTTTTAGATTGGAACGGACACAAGGGTTTTGAAGTCATCCAGGCCTGGGTTCAAGTCCAACATGGTGTGACTGTGGGCACTTAATTTCTCTTGAGCCTCAGACTCCTTATCTGTAAAACAGGGTGAATGATAGCCCTACTTCATAGCTGGGTGGATTACAAGAGCTAATGCTGGTAACACAGTACCTGAAAAGGAGTAAGTTCTCAGGGATTATTAGCTGTAATTACTTCTTATCTTTTGAGTTGGGCCTTGGAGAATGGGTAGGATTTGGGTGAGAGCAAGAACATTCCAGAAAGGGTATATCAGGTGAAAGGTACATGATGATTAGTAAGGAAGTCACTCATCTGGGCCATAGAATGTGCATAAGGGGAGAAGGGTGATCAGAGCTGGGTGGTCTTGGAAGCCAGAATGTGGAGTCTGGGGTCTACCCTCAGCCAATGAGGCCATGCAGTAACATACACTATGTTAAAAATCTTGCTGGATGGGGCGCCTGGGTGGCTCAGTGGGTTAAAGCCTCTGCCTTCAGCTCAGGTCATGATCCCAGGGTCCTGGGATCGAGCCCCACATCGGGCTCTCTGCTCAGCAGGAAGCCTGCTTCCTCCTCTCTCTCTCTCTGCCTGCCTCTCTGACTACTTGTGATCTCTCTCTGTCAAATAAATAACTAAATAAAAATCTTTAAAAAAAATCTTGCTGGATTTTTGTTTTTCCTTAGTTCCTCCTACTTCTGTGTCATAATCTCTGTAGCCAGTTTCAGTTTACTCCACCATGGTCCATCATTTGCCATCTTCAGGACTGTTACTGTCTCTTAACTATCTCTTCACCTGTACTCTTGCACTTCTTCCCATCTGTTCTCTACCCTGTAGTTGTTAGAATTTTTTAAAACGCAAACTTGATCACCTACCTCATCTGCTTAACCCCCCCCACAATGACTTTCCATGACACTTAGGGTAAAACCTAAAGCCCTTATCATAATTAAAAGCCCTCTGTGTGATCTAGCCTTTCATTTTCCCTTTTTATTAGTCAACATTTGGGCAGGAAAATAGCATAAAACCAAAATGGGTAATTTGACAAGTATCTAATGAAGAGGCTATTTACATGGGTGTGGGGGTGGATTTAAAGAAACTAACAAGCGGGACACCTGGGTGGCTCAGTGGGTTAAAGCCTCTGCCTTTGGCTCAGGTCATGGTCCCAGGGTCCTGGGATGGAGTCCTGCATCAGGCTCTCTGCTCAGCAGGGAGCCTGCTTCCTCCTCTCTCTCTGTCTGCTTCTCTGCCTGCTTGTGATCTCCATCTGTCAAATAAATAAATAAAATCTTAAAAAAAAAAAAAAAAGGAACTAACAAGGGATAAACAAGTGACAGTGTAGTCCTGTGGGGGCAGTAACTCTAAGAATTGTTCCCCACCTCTAGGTCCGAAGGACAAGCAGATGGAGCCACTGCAGAGTCGATGGAATAGATTCATGGAGAGCATTATCTGACAGAAATCCTGGCTGTAGGTAGAGGGCTGAAGCCAAGCAACCACAGCCACCTGTCAGGGTAGAAGCTGGGGGAATAAGTACTTTGATTCATTCTCCTCCCACCCTCTACTTTTCTGTTAGTGCCTCTTGCTGACCAAACCTAACTAAAAGTCAGAGAACAAGGAAGCCCATTGGTGTAGTCCACACAGGTGAGCCTTCCCAGGCATAAAGTAGGTTGTAAGAGTGTGGCAAGTGCCTATAGTGGGCCCTTATACTTTTTCTCAAGTACCTTCTAACTTGGGTGCTGTTTCCTTCTGTCTCGTGCCTGCCCCTTCACCTGGCCATGCCTGCTCTTCCCTCTGCTCTCAGCCTGAGTATCAGTTGCCCACGGAAGACTCTTCCCTTGACTTATTCCAGGTTAGGCCATCTCCTTTTACGACATGCTTACATGGCACCCTCCAATTATCTTTTGATATGTCTATCAAAATTGCATAAAATGAAATATATAATTATTTGATTAATAATAGTCTTTCTGTTAGACTGAGAACATAGGATCCAGCTGGTCTTTTGTTTTTATAGTATCTTCAGTCCTGAGAACAGTGAGGTCTCACAGAAGCCCAGTAAATATTTATTGAATAATTAATATTATTTATTTATATTTTTATAAATATAATTATAAAATTATTTATAATTATTATTATAGTTATAATAATTAATACACACATTCAGTCTTCAATTTCTCTTTGCATGTGACCCAACTTTGACTTTAGGTGTGAACCTGACACATTAATGGACTAATAAGAGTATAGAATATTTCAACAAATATCTTTGGAGTGTCCACAATGTTCTAGGCATTGATAAGTGCGAGGGATACAGAGATAGGTAACATTTGGTAGCTGCCCTCTGGAGTTCATAGTCTACTAGGGGAACCAGTAATGTAAACAAATAAATACAGTGTTACAAAAGCTATTCTAGCTGTCTAAACAAATTTGTTTCTGGAACACAGCAGAGAATAAGGAATTCTTTTTCTGTCTCTAGGCTCGGGGGAAGTTTAACATTGGACATCCGATCTCGAAGGATGGATAAGGTTTGGTCAGGTGAAGGGCTTCTGGGCCAAGGATAGAGGATGTAGCACATTAAGGCTGAGACTTATGTGACCTATGTACTTTCCACAGTTAGGGGAGTACAATAGTCAGCAGAATTTTCCAGAAGGTTTTAGAGTCAATGGTAATCTCATGTATAAGTAACATAGTTAAGGACAAATGCAGGAGGCGCTGGAAGGCAAAGGAGGAAGAGGATGTTTGCAACCCCATGAAGAAAAGGGCAAGCAGGACAACAGCCAGCAGTAGCAAGAGAATCAAAGGATGACAAATGGTTTTGCAGATATTAAAAGAATTCCTGATGAGTTACTGCCTTAAAAAACTCAAGTGTACATCTGTCCTAGTCCTGGTGGCTGACTTGTGATGTGAAAACAAATCTGCCCTGTCCCAGGACAATGTGTGCTTTTGCTGAGGCTCCTGAGTCCGGGACATTGGATGGTTTGGTTGGCACCGCTCTATGGTACTTTTGAAATAACTCTTCCCTGAGTGCCAACTTAATGGCACACCATCCTCATTTAGTATTTTGGTCAGCACTCCTCTCCAGTCTTTCTGAAAGCATCCGAGAGACATCTTCTGAAAGACAGTTCATATTCTTGCCACCTGCTAATTCACTAAATTCACATTGTTTCAGTATTGTCTTCTTATTCTGTTTGTGGAGGATTCTGAAGCCAGCAACCACTTTTCTTAATTAACACATCCAACTTACACAATGAGTATGTGGTGTTAGTGCACTGTGGCAAGTTCTGGAGGTACGCAGATGAGTAAGATGCTGTCCTTGCCCTCTAGAAGCTTACAGTTTAATAGAGGAGACAAATACAAAACAGATTTTTATGTTACCAAGAGACTAGATTTTAATTGTTCCCACCACAAAAAAGAAATGACAATTATGTATTGTGATGTGATGTGGTAGCTAATGTTATTTGGTAATCATATTATAATATATGAATATATAAAATCAAAACACTATATACCTTAAGCTTATACAACTAACACTTATATGTCAATTTTATCTCAATATAAGTAAATTTAAAAAGAAGAAAATTAATTACAAGCAAAAGAAAAAAGAAAAAACTTTGTCAGCTTTTTCAGATATTTTGCTATAGGGTTCAACATTTTTTAAAAATTTTATTTATATATTTGAGAGAGAAAGAGCAAGAGAGCATGAGCTGGGGGAGAGGCAGATGGAGAGGGAGGCAGATTCCCTGCTGAGCAGGGAGCCTGACATGGGGCTTGGGTCCAGGACCCTGGGATCACGACCTGAATCGAAGCCAGACACTTACCTGACTGAGCCACCCAAGTGTCCCTAGGTTTCAAAATTTCTTATCTTTTAAAAGTCTCTAAGTCTCTAATTATTTTTTAAAAAAATAATTTGAGACCTAGAACTTTCTTCCTTCTCAAAATAATCATCAGAGCTCTCATCAGGTAATTCTTCCTTAGTCTTCTATAGACTTATTTCTGATAGGCAATATTTGTATCTTAGATGAATAAAAAGAATTGAGAAATGTCATTACTCTACTACATTTTTTATTTTTTAAAAAGATTATTTATTTATTTATTTGACAAACAGAGATCACAAGTAGGCAGAGAGGCAGGCAGAGAGAGAGAGGGGGAAGCAGGCCTCCCGCCGAGCAGAGAGCCCGACATGGGCCTATCCCAGAACCCTGGGATCATGACCCGAGCCGAAGGCAGAGGCTTTAACCCACTGAGTCACCCAGGTGCCCCTCCACTGCATTTTTTAAAAGAATGAAATCTATTTTCTCTCTTTGATTTCTACACAATAGATGACTATTAATATTCTAAGGATAATAATCTTTACTTAAAAAATAAAACACTGTCACAATACTGAAGAAAATTTAGAGATCTCTTTCCATAGGATATTGCAGAACAAAACCAAAACAACCAACCAAACAGATTTTTATAAAAGAAGATAGGAAGTGAAATGATGAAGATAATCCCAGGGTCTTAAAAAACACAAGTTTAGAGAGGAGGGCATGGAAAGTACTGCTGAACGGCAAAAGAGGAATAGACATTTGTCAAGCAAAGGTGAATGGAATGAGAGCACTCCAGGCAGAGGGACAGTGTAAGAGCACATATAGGATTAGGGAATGACAAATGGGAGCTGTGAATGTCAGCAGTTTGTTTGTTTTGGTAGATTTAGATTATAGGCAGCAATTGTAGGATTTTGTGATGAGAGCTACATCTTAGACACCCTGTTGGATATGAGAAAGATGTGTCTGAGTCACACAATATAGGGTGGGAAAGGCAGGTTAGAAGGCTAATTATGACGATCCAGTTGAGAGAGGGTGAGCAGCTTAAGTATGGAGAAGAGGGCATGGATTTTTGAGACACACTGTGAAGGTAAAAGCAGGCAGGACTAGGTGAATGATGACATGGGAGATAGGAAGAGAGAAGTATCCAACAGAATACTCAAGTTCAGATCCTAGTTGATGTTAACAAACCAGTTAATTAGTCAGATGAGGTGTTTGGCACATGAGCTCAGATCTTGGCATCGAAGCCTAAATCCATCACTTAATAGTTTCAAACCCTGTTAGAATCATTCAGTCTTAGTGAGTCTCAGTTTCTATCTGTAAGATGGAATGAGAGTGGTTTCACAGGGTTTTATTGAGAAATGAAATAAAAGATATGAGGCATCTGTAAAGTTGAAGGACTAGTCATATGTAAATATTATTGCTCAGATGCTGCCCTGTGATCTTTACCAATCAAATTTGCACTTCTGTTTGTAGTTTGCAAAATAAGAACGTCTTTCAATATTAACCATGGAGAAGACTAATTGCATAAATAGTGTCAAAACTTTGGATTTGGGGGTGAGGCAGGATAGAAGACAAGAGGAAATGATACTTAATCATTGTTTGTCCTGGTTAGCACTTGATTTAAAAGAAGCATTGTATTAAAACAATATTGTAGCCAGTGATTGTCATAAAATATGGGAAAGGACTTGATAGTGCTGGATACATGGTTTGTTCTTATACTATTAATTTTATTTCTGCAGAAAGAAAAAAAAAAACAAACCTCTCCTAATCACAAATGGAGCTCTAAAATTCCGTAAGGGTGAAAGCTCAACATATACAAGAAAGCAAGACCTAATGCTTTTTTGCTCAACGTTATCACTTTCCACTCCAGGAGGGAGTGTTTTTTGATAAGAAAAGTGAAGGATTTTGAAGGAGTTTGTCTTCCTATTGGTGGTCTCAAATAGCTGCCAACTTTGCCCTGTGACTTAGAAGTTTAACAGTTGTTCATTTAAAAAAATTTAATACCTTGAGGCGCCTGGGTGGCTCAATGGGTTAAAGCCTCTGCCTTCGGCTCGGGTCATGATCCCGGGGTCCTGGGATCGAGCCCCGCATTGGGCTCTCTGCTCCGCGGGGAGCCTGCTTCCTCCTCTCTCTCTCTCTGCCTGCCTCTCTGCCTGCTTGTGATCTCTGTCTATCAAATAAATAAATAAATAATCAATCTTTTAAAAAAATTTAATACCTTACTAATGGAGTAAACGAGGCTTAGAGAAAGTGAGCTTTGAAATGTGTTTTTAAAGTTGTGCCTGACATTCTAGAGGATTTACTACATTTTAGACAAAATATTACAGTCCCAGTGAGAACAGCTGACTCAGTAGGATCTGGGAAATTGTTTGCTCTTCCCAACTCTTCCTCCCTTGCCAGTTGTAACTTTTTACTACTTCCTAGGCATGTAGCAGCTAAACAAAAATAAGTCTTGGATAGACACAAAGCCATAGCCAGATCTACTATGACTCTACATGGATAAGGGTGATGCTACAGCATTCTTATTTTTTAAAAAAAAGGTATAAAGAGTTTTGAACATCTACTGGAGCCAACAGTTATTAAGAGTTATGTCTAGAGTCGGGGGTGCTGTGATGTGTTTGTGTGCATGTGTTGGGGAGTGGATGGCAAGAGGAGATGTTTATTTTGTCACATAAGAAAGGAAGTATTGTGGTATCTTATGAATCAGGGGTCTGTTCTCAGTTTGGATTCTTTCTGTCAAAGGTGTTTTTTTTTTTTTAAACTCCAATGACCAGAGTTCATAGCTGAATCCAGACACTAGATGACAGAGCAGGAAAATATCTGTCCCTAGACAAAACGAGCCTGGTGAGTAAAGTGTGGTTAGACAGAGTGCTGCTGCATCTCATAGGCTTTTTGAATTTGCAAGCAAAGAATTAGAATGCAATGTCACAATGATTCAGTATGCTAAGATTTTGCAAAATATGGGACTGAAACTGGAGGTTGTATACCCCACCCCAGACAGAGCAATGAAAGCACATACAGAGCATCAGACCCAAACAGCACAGATGAACCCAGTCAGCAATGACCGTGAAGGGACTTCTTTAGCTTTTTAGAAAGGAGGAACTAAAGATAGGGAAGAATAGAACTTAGGAGTATACATTGTATCAGTTCCCTGTTAACTGAAGGGATTCAGTCCTTGCCCCAGTGCTTTCCTATAAGCCTGGAGTTAAAAAGAAAATTCTCCAAGTCACAAAAATGACAGTGCCCAGAGCAAGTTGAACCAGGCCGGTAGTCCCCTTGCAAAATTCCCTTTGTCGCTGCCTTATTTGTGGATGTTGCTGTGTTTTCAAAGCACTCAGTCCCCCTCCATAGAGGCATGAACTAAAAACAATTTCTAGTATACCTCCTTCCATTTTGCCCCCCAAATCCAGCTGCCCATGTATTGAATAATCAGTTCTTTCTCTCCTTTTATTAGATATGCCCACCTGTATCATATTAAATTCTCATATGTAAGTAGGTCTATTTATGGACTCTTTAATCTCACTGATCTGAAAAATTTTCCCGATGGGCCAAATGATTATTTACTTTTTATTTTCTTATTGAAGTATAAATGACATATAACATTATATTAGTTTCAGGTATACAACATAATGATTTGATATTTGTATATATTGTAAAATGATCACAGTGTGTCCAGTTAACATCCATCACCATGCATAGTTAGATATTTTTTTCTTCTGATGAGAACTTTAAAGGTTTACTCTCACAAATTTTCAAATATATAATAAAGTATTATTAACTGTAGTTACCATATGTACTTTACATTCCCCATGACTTATTTTTCTAGCTGGAAACTTGTACCTTTTGACCATCTTCACCTATTTCTCCCATCCCCCATTCCACACTTTGGTAACCACCAATTTGTTCTTTGGGTCTATGAGCTTCATTCCCCCCCCCCCCTTTTTTTTTTTTTTTTTTGATTAAACAGATAAGCAAGATCATCCGGTATTTGTCTTTCTTCATCTGACTTATTGACTTATTTCACTTAACATAACACCCTCAAGGTCCATCCATGTTATCACAAATGACAGGATTTCATTCTTTTTTTTATGGCGAAATAATATTGCAGAATGTGTGTGTGTGCATGTGTGTGCGTGCGCGCGCGAGCACGCCCGTGCATGTATACAACAATCTATTCACCTTTATTCATCTGCACTTTATCCATCTGCACTTTGGTTGGTCCCTTATCTTGGTTATTATAAATACTGCTGCAATGAACATGGGAGTGCAGATATATTTTTGAGTTAGTGTTTTCATGTTCTTCATATAAATACTTGGAAGCAGAATTGCCAGATTATATGGCAGTTCTATTTTTAATTTTTTGAGGAACTTTCACACTGTTTTCCATAGTGGCTGCACCAATTTACATTCCCATCAGCAGTGCACAGGAGAGGAGCTCCCTTTTCTTCCCATCCTTACCAGCAGGTGTGAGCTGCTATCTCATTGTGGGTTTGGTTTACATTTCCAGGATAATTAGTGACAGTGAGCACATTTTCATGTACCTTTTGGGCATTTGTATGTCCTCTTTGCAAAAATGCCTATTCAGATCCTCAGCCCATTTTTGAGTGTTTTTGTTGTTTCAGTTATTTTTTTGATTTTTTATTTTTTACAATTGAGTTGTTTAAGTGTTATATGTGTTTTGGATATTAACTCCTTATATAGATCATATTTGTAAATATTTTCTCATTTGGTAGGCTGCCTTTTCATTGAGTTGGTTTCCTTTGCTGTGCAGAAGCTTTTTAGCTTGGTGTAATCTCACTTGTTTGTTTTTGCTTTTGTTACTTTTGCTTTTAGTATCAGATCCAAAAACAAAAATCATTTCCAATACTGATGTCAGGAGGTTTGCTATGTTTCCTTTAGTTTTATGGTTTCAGGTCTTACATTCACAGCTTTAATCAATTTTGAGTTAATTTCTGTATATGGTGTTAGGTAGTGGTCCAGTTCATTCTTTTACATGTGCCTGTCCAGTTTTCCCAAAACCATTTACTGCAGACACTGAGCTTTCCTCATTATGTATTCTGGCTTGTCATAAATTAATTGACTATATATATATATATATATATGCATTTATTTCTTGTCTCTCTATTCTGTTCTGTTGATCTATGTGTCTGTTTTTATGCCAATACCATACTGCCATACTGTTTTAATTACTATATTCTAATGTAGTTTGAAATCAGCCAAGTGTGACACCTCCAGCTTTTTTGTTCTTTCTCTTTTTTAAAAGATTTTATTTGTCAGAGAGAGTAAGAGAGAGGAAGAGCACACAAGCAGGGGGAGTGGGAGGTAGGGGGTGAAACAGGCTCCCTGCTGAGGAAGGAGCCCAATGCAGGACTCCATCCCAGGAGTCAGGGATCATGACCTGAACCAAAGGCAGACACTTGAACTCACTAAGCCACCCAGGAGTCCTGTTCTTCTTTCTCAAGATTACTCTGGTTATTTGCTTGTGTGTGTGTGTGTGTGTGTGTGTGTGTGTGTGTGTGTTTCAACACTAATTTTAGGATTATCCTATTTCTGTGAAAAATGCCATTGGAATTTTGATAGGGGTTGTATTGAACCTGTAGGTTGCTTTGGATAGTATGAACATTTTAACAAAACTAATTCTTCCAATCCACAAGCACAGAATATCTTTCCATTTTTTGGTGTCTTCTTCAGTTTCTTTCATCAGTGATTCACTGAACAGGTCTTTCATTCGTTAAACATTCGTTAACATTCGTTAAAGTTTTTCTCAGGTATTTAATTCCTTTTGATGTAATTATAAATAGGATTGCTTTCTCAATTTCTCCTTCTGATAGTGTTATTAGTATATAGAAATACAATGGATTTTTGGATATTGATTTTGTGCCCAGCAACTTTACTGAATTCATTTATTCTAATTGTTTTTTGATCTTTAGGGCTTTCTACATATAATATCATGTCATCTGAAAATAGGGATGGTTTTATTTCTTCCTTTTTGATTCAGGTACCCTTTATTTTGATCTGATTCTTTATTCAGGCACTGACAACAAATTTTAAAAACACCGTAAATTTATAATAAATTTTTCACTGATAGAGCTAGTATATCCTCATTATTACTTTTTATTTTTTTACTTTTTTTTTTTTTTCAGAAAATTCCTTCTTTTCATTTTGATGTTTCTTATGTTGATATTTCCTACTTAGTACATTTGGTTAGTTCCTATCAATCCCCTGCACAATTCAACCCCTCTCCCATCTTCCTTAATATTCATATTCAAGCCTTTTAAAATGCCCTTCAGTGGTGGCTTAAAGTTCTTTTTTCCCTTTCTAACATATTCTCCTTCACCATACTCTTTTGATGAATATGGAGAACTTGAAGCAACCTGGAGATGTAACTAACCACACAAGAGTATGATTTCTTCTTTACAGTCAGATTTCATTCTTTGCTCATATCCCTGTTTTGTACTCAGAGCTCTTTTTTTTTTTTTTTTTTTCCAAGTTCAAGACAGTTCAGGGGATTTTCTTTTTCTTGTAACAGTTAAGGTTCTCTTTCCTTTGGCCCTTCCTACAATACTCCCCCTCACCACTCCCCTCCCCCCAGCTAGAATCCTCACTTCTAGCCAGATTGTTCTCCCCGCAGTCACCCTACATGTCCTGGTCCTCTTTGGTCATCCTGGCCCCCAGAGGGCTCTTCTTTCTCTCAAGTTCTGATGGACACATAGCAAAAGCGTAAAATGTTCATACAACCCCTCTCCTACTTAGCCAACGTGGTATGGTTACTGGTCTTTTTACCTCTATGTCCTTCTTCCCAATAGGTTATTAGAGAGGCCAAGTATATAATCTTTTTAAAAAAAGATTTTATTTATTTATTTGATAGCAAGTATAAGCAGGGGGAGCAGAGGGAGAAGCAAGCTCCCTGCTGAACAAGGAGCCCTGAGATCATAACCTGAGAGAAGGCAGACGCTTAACTGACTGAGCCACCCAGGTACTCCATTTTATCTTTTAATTGTTCCCCTCTTCTTCACCCAACCTGAGATACCATACAAGTCTGAGGTGGTGGTCTTCACTTTAGCCATTTTAACCAGTTTCTTTAATCACCATTACTTTTGGCACCAACCATTACACCTTCACACCTGCGCCCAGATTGTTCTATCAGAAGAATGTTTTAAAGGTGGGGTATGAGGTGAACCTAGTTTAAAGGTTTATTGAGTGTTGACTCCTCTTTGGAGAGAGCCTGTTTTCCTGATTTCTATTTTAGAGACTTCAGAGAGATAGCTTTCATGGCATCAGTCGGCACCAGGGGGCAGGAGAGAAAGCAGCATGAACAGAAACAAGCACAAACTCAAACGGACTGTGTGAGTAAGCAGCCTAAGTATACGAAACCCTCCAACACAGCTCTTGGTACCTAGTAGGCAGGCAATTTATGTTAGTTGAATCTTAAAGTTTCTTTTTTTTTTTTTCCTTTTAAAAGATTTTATTTATTTGTCAGAGAGAGCACACAAGCAGGGGAGAAGCAGGCAGAGCAGGCAGAGGGAGTAGCAGTCTCCCCACTGAGCAAGGAGCCTGATGTGGGGCTTGATCCCAGGATCCTGGGATCATGACCTGGGCTGGACACAGACGCTTAACCGACTGAGTCACCCAGGTGTCCTGAATCTGAAAGTTTTACAATCCTTTACAATGATTTCTCTGTAAAGAAAAGGAATGGCCTTGGGTGTCCTAACCCAGACCCCAGGGGAACAGCTCAACAGACAGTAGGAAGCTGCAAAACTAATTCTGGGACAGGATCTTACGGTCTATACCCCTCATAATATCCAAGGCTCCCTATCAACTGATAGCAGTCAGTGGCTCACAGGCGGCCACCTGGCGGTACCAGGCACTTTTCCTGGAAGGCCCAGTCATGCAAATAAAAAAATCTGCTCTACTTTAAATCCCACCACCTTCCTTCTGAAAAAGGCACAGGGCCAGAGCACGACTGTCAGCAAATCATAACCCAAACCTACGCTGCCCGGGGGGGATCCAGAACAGACTTTATTTTCTGATGGGAGCTCGTTTGTTGAACAGGGCACCGGAAAGGCTGGATACGCCATGGTCTCTTTATATGAAACAATAGAGAGTAACCCTTACGCACTTGGGCTAAGAGCCCAACTGGCCGAGCTGAGGGCCCTCACCCGAGCTTTAGAGCTCAGTAAGGGCAAGAGTCAAGATACATACTGACTCCAAATATGCCTTCCTGGTTTTACGTGCCCATGGTACAATATGCAAAGCGACATTTTCTAACTGCTTCAGGTTCTCCCATCAAGTATAAATCACGTGGCATCTCCAGGCCATATCAACCCCCAGAAGTAGCAGTTGTACCTTGCAAGGGGCACCAAAAAGGAACGATGAAGTATCCGAAGGGAACAGACTGGCCGATTCTGCAGCAAAATCAGCCGCCAGGTCAACTACCCTTATGGTTGTCCCCCTAGTCTGGGATGGCTCCATAACCCAGGAAAGACCCTGCTATTCAGTTGAGGAAAGACAATGTGCAATAGATGAGGGATATACTAGTCTTGAAGGGCCTTTTGCCTGCCCTCTCCTCACAGTATGTGGAGAGTTCACTAAAACATCTCTGTCTCTTGCTGAATTCCTGGCTGCACTCGGTCTTGCACTGTGCTTTGGGTCTTGCCTCTTAAATAGCCTAACCCACTTTATATCTTCCAGAATAAAGGTCATCAAACTCCAAATCGTGGTGGTTCCAATGGCACCTCACATGGAAGTCAAACCAGACATCCACAGGGATAGATAGATCCATGATAGATCAGCATGAGAGGAACCCTGACCGCTGCCCCATCCAACACCCCTGACCAGCAGGAAGTAGCTATGATCGGTATTCGCCCCCTTTCCCCTAAGAGCAGCTATGGTTACCTCTTGGGTAGGTGGTGGGGAGTGATGGAGGTTAGTGGGAAGGCAAGAAGGGAGGGACAGGACCTGCCCCCAAAGGAAACCACCCTTAAGAGGATTTTACACCACCCTGGAAAGAGGCCTTCACCTTTCCCTTACGATGATAGGTGACAAAAATGTGATTGGATGACAGGCACAGGGAGGTTAATCAGATTAAAACAGCCTGCTGACAAGCCCATAAAACCCACTAGACTAGAAACTCCAGTGGCAACCCCTTCGGGTCCCCTTCCTTTTCAGGAGCTTTGTACCATCACTTTGCAATTGCACAGTGAAACTTGCTTTGCTGCCCACCAAAAGAAAAAAAAAAGAGGGCGGGGGAAGATTTCTTAGTTACAGAAGACGTCCCTGTTATTCATAGAAAAATTTAAAAAATACGAAAAAGTAAAATGGCCAAGAAATTTTCAGTAACTCTTAATCTTACCATCTAAAAATAGGCACTATTAACATTTTGGGAGAATATATTTTATTTTCCATGCAGGCACGTTTTTCCTCTAAAATGGGATGACAATATAGTCTTACTATTTTATGTTTCTCCAGAACTTAACTGGTAATACCCACTTTTTTAGTTCAACATGTGATCATGAGTAGAGTCAAAAACTCCACCCAGTGTTCTAGTTTTGGCTCTGATCTAACCAGTCCCCGGCAAGAGGTTAGCTTCTCTGAGTTTTAGATTCTTCATCTGTGAAAAAAAGACTTTGAAGCCAGTGATACCTAAGGCACCCTCCACCCCTATCATTCTAATTGATGATGGGTAATTAAAGGAAGACAGTACGGTACAATGGCTATTGCTCTGGCATTAGCCAGGTTTTAATCCCAGCTCTAATTATGAGATCCTGAGCAGATTTCTTGACCTCTCAGTGCCTCAGTTTCCTTATCTCTAAAATGGGATTAATAATAGTATGCACCACCTAGGGTTGTTCTGAAAAACAAATAAGGTAAGACACATACAACACTTAGAACAGTTTTTGGCACATAGGAAAGGCCCAATAAGCAGTAGCTATTTATCAGTAAACTAACTCAGGCACTGGCCACCTGTGGCAATGGAACAGTAACTAAAACTGAGGGATAGGGTACTGATTTGAGAACTACCAGGGTTTGAATACATGCACTGGACACTGTGCTGTTTTCTCGTCAGCACAGTTTTTATGTACTCCTCAGAACAATTCTTTCTCCACTTTGTGAGGAAGTCAAGGCTAGAACTTGGCTAGATTCATGCATCTTTGTGTTAAACCCAGAGACTATGTCACTTTGTTAGCTTTGACTGTGCTGAGGGGCTAGAAGGTCTACTACTAGTTGGAGGTATTCTCCAAAAATCAAACCCAATCACTGAGTACCTTCCCTGGTGATACTCGGCATGGGTCTTTCTCTTTAGTAACTCCAAAAATTCCAGCGTTTGACAGAATTTAAAAGACACAGATTTTTTCTTTTTACACATTTTACATTGCACCTTTTGTACAATTTAATTCACTAGCAGATCTCGAAGTTAATAGAGGAGAGCTAGGACGTGGGCTCAACTTAGGAATTTAATTTTATGGTTGTAACTGATGGTCTAAAAACTCCCCAAACTAAACAAAAGTAACGGAACCTCAGCCAAAGTAACTGGCTTGGGAGAGAGTCATGAAATTTACAGGGAGATATTTTAACATTCTGGTTTCCACCGCACTGCCAAAGGACGTCAGAACCGAGTTGAGGGATTTGGTCTGACCACTGGCTCTGTGGCTGACCATCCACGTGAGCAAAAAGGCCATTTGGTTTCTGGCTTTACTTTTCTCTTCCAAAGAGAGAAACTGAAGAATAGACTGAAACACAAAGTGCCTTGTAATTAAATGCGACGTCCCGTTTGAAGGGCTAATAAAGAAATTTATTAACATTTGTTAGAGAACTTGGTAATTCTTAGCAGTCTTCACTCACTGTGATGAATTTTGATTCACCCTAATTAAAAAACACGCAGCCAACCTCTGATTGCTCCAGGTTAAGGCGAGGAAAAGATAAGCAGATGCACCAAGCAATGAACAATATAAACATTTCGAATAAACCTTTGAAAGGACCCACAACTCTTCTGCGCTTAGGTTTAACTGCGTACCGACGCCTCACGACGCAAAAGGCATTTCCTTCCCTGCAGCCTTACTGAGCTGGCGCGCAGCCGGGACGAGATTTGCGGCTCTGTGCTTCGCGATGCGGCCTCCACGCCCCCTCGCCCAGGGTTAGCGTTACGGAGCTCGATCCAGCTGCTGGCCCAGTCCCCAGCACTCCCCGGAGAACCACGGAGGTCACGTTCCCTGGGCGAGGGCTCGCGCCCTAGTCCGGCGCTGGTTGGTCGTGCCGCGGGGCCAGCCGCCCGGTGATTGGTCCGAGGGACTGGTTCACGTGTTCCAGAGCCCATAAGCGGCCTCTCCCGCGCCGCACCCGCAATCCGCCGGAGCTCCAGACTAACCGTGCCGGAGGGGAGCCGGGTGCGAACTCCCGCAGACCATCAAGAGCCGGCACTCGCGGTCCGCCGCCGCCTTTCTCCCTAATGAGCTGCACCAGGTAGGTTCGCCGCAGACTCCCAGTCTCAGAGTAGAGGGGAGTGCACAACTGTAGGGAGGTTGGGCGGCGTGGTCCTTAGGGCATCACCACAGATGGAGACAACGTAGGACGGCTAGCTGGCTGACTGTAGAGTTGAATCTGGCCCTAGGGAAGAATCGCATTGTGGAGATTGCTCAGAAGTTCCTAGCCAAAGCTTATTTTGGTGATAAGCATCCCAAACCAGCAACTTTTAACGGGAGTCAGCTTTAGTTCTGACTGCCTCTTGGATTCCGACTGTTCCCTCTCGATCCAGCACAAATGTCCTAAGAACTGGGGCAGCTTTTGGGAATCGCATCTTGATCGTCCTGGTTGGGGAGTTTGGCTTGTGTGTTGGGGGGGCGGGGACTGCAGTACGCTGTTTGCATTCTTTCGCCCTCCTGCACCTTTTGGGTCATGGTTTGCCGTAGTAAACCATGGGGAACCCCGGAGTCTGAGCAAATGACGATTTTTAAACTGTAGACCAGGATTTGAAATTCCAGGGAAATTGCCAGACCCTAAAACCGTAAGCGCAAAAAGTAAAAATGTAAAAAAACAAATCCAAAACCCAAAATCTTCCTTAACACTACTTGAAATAGCTTCTCCAGACGTGGCATACTTAACAGAAGGCTTCTCTAAAAACCCTGTTAACTATTATTAGATGCACAAATACAGCTTTAGCGTTCATTTGTTTGTTCTAATTTTGTAGGCCTCCATAAAAATACATTCTGTGCATGTTCTTACCATTATCTGTGTGTTGTTGACCATTTATTCGCCTATGTACTTAGAGCTGCTGTGAAGTTACTGAAGACAGATTGAGAAATGTCATGTACAGTGCACACACACAACTCCTATCTGTACAGATAGGATGGGGGAAAAAATCAAGAGCTTGGCAATGTGTATGGAGGGCTAAATTAGGCCAGGAAAAAAAAACCTGATGGACACTTCTGAATTTAATACTGCTGAGCATAGTTATGTTTAAATTTTAAAATAGCTTTTTTATCTTGCTATTTATAAATACCCATTGCTGAACATTAGAAAATACCAAAAAAGTACAAAGACAAAAATAGATGATCAGTAATCCTACTGCCTGGAGAGATGTAACTTTTTGGTGTATTTCCCATTAAGTATTCATAAATTCGTATAGACAATATATAAACAGTCCAATTTTCAGGTAATTAGCTTTTTCCATCCATGTGTATTTGTCATGCATATCTTCCATGAAATACAGATTATGTGAAGTTTTTCTGTAAGTGTGTGAACTGCTGACCGGCATTTCAGTTGGTTACTGAAAAAGGAGGATGAACACGATGACGTGCAAAGCTAATCCTCTGACTGCACTTTTCCAGCCTTCTCACTCTCAAAACTGCTCCCTGAGAATTTTATTGCTCTATTTTTTCTTTTGAAGTGGATTACCTTTCCAGAGAAGTATAATCAATTTAATAGCAAAATCAGCAGAGCTGCCAGAGGGAGCACAGAGTCTGGACCCATGGTCTGGAACCTCTCTGTCATGAGAATCACCTGGAAAGCCCTGGTCCCCACCCCCAAGAGGTTTTGCCTCAGTGGCTCTGAGTCCCAGGAATTGGCATTAAAAAAAGACGAGCAACTCTCTAGGCCATTGTGACTAGACAGGTTCAGAACAGAGCAAATTGGTTCTTAGAGGTGTGTTAGAGATGATCACCAACAGCCCCTACCAAGTGTTCTAAGCAGTTAATCCATGGCCTTGCAGTCAAGGACATAGCCAGACACAGGATGCAAATCTGAACGTCTAATACTGTTCTCTTTTACTATAAATGATAGCACATCCCTGATGCTTACTGTGCTGGTTATAGTTCAATCAGTACAAAACTAGTACATGTCAATAGTACATACATATAAAGTACATACATATATATAAATAGTACAAAAGTAGTCCGTACATACTTGGAACTTGGGGAAGAGCATTCCAGATCAGGTGATAACCCCTCTTCTTCTGTATTTCAGAATGATCCAGGTTTTAGATCCGAGGCCTTTGACAAGTTCAGTCATGCCAGTGGATGTGGCCATGAGGCTCTGCTTGGCTCATTCCCCACCTCTGAAGAGTTTCCTGAGCCCTTACGACCTCCAACGAAAAACTTTTGTGAACAAATTAAAGCCTCTGAAATCGTGTCTCAATATAAAACAGGAATCCAAATCACAGAATGAGTGGAAGCATTCACACGACCAAGCCAAGAAGCGGGTTGTGTTTGCTGACTCCAAGGGGCTCTCTCTCACTGCCATCCATGTCTTCTCAGACCTCCCAGAAGAACCCACGTGGGATCTCCAGTTTGATCTCTTGGACCTTAATGATATCTCCTCTGGCTTAAAACTCCATGAGGAGAAAAACCTGATTTTAGATTTCCCACAGCCTTCAACTGATTACTTAAGTTTCCGGAACCATTTTCAGAAGAATTTTGTCTGTTTAGAGAACTGCTCTTTGCAGGAGCGAACAGTGACTGGAACTGTGAAGGTGAAAAACATGAGCTTTGAGAAGAAGGTTCAGGTTCGTATCACTTTTGATACCTGGAAAAGCTACACTGATGTGGACTGTGTCTACATGAAAAATGTGTATGGTGGCTCAGATAGTGACACCTTCTCATTTGCCATTGACTTACCCTCTGTCATTCCAACAGAGGAGAAAATTGAGTTCTGCATTTCTTACCATGCTAATGGGCAGGTCTTCTGGGACAACAACGAGGGTCAGAATTACAGAATTGTCCATGTGCAATGGAAACCTGATGGAGTGCAGACACAGATGGCATCTCAGGACTGTGCATTCCACCAGGTGCCCCCCAAGACTGAGTCAGAGTCATCCGTCTTTGGCAGTCCAAGGCTGGCTAGTGGGCTTTTCCCAGAATGGCAGAGCTGGGGAAGAATGGAGAACTTGGCTTCTTACCGATGATTAAGTAACTTAGTGACTGGTTTTGACCTGGTGCATTTCCCATGTAATTTTAGGTCTGTATTGCTCAATATTAGGAAGTCTGTGCTACCTGCCTTACTAGGTTTAGTTTTGAGCTTTTGAGACCTGGCTACAAAAAGACCAACTTCTTGAGAATTTACTGTTGCGGTCTGTACGATGATACTGTTTCGCTTTGGAGGATCAGGTAATATCCTAGAACCCTGTTTTTGTTCTAAAAAGTAATACTGTTCAATGCCCTTTATCCTCCCCTCTCAATTCACAAGCTTTCACACTGGGCAAGGAAAGGTTGAGAAAGGACAGTTGATGGTGATGGAAAGCTGTTTTAATGGTATGAGGAATGTCTGAAAAGTGCACACAAAAGGGCTCTGAAGCTCAAGTCCGAGTAGGAGCAGTCTGATACTTCACTGTGGGTGAGAAAATGTAGGGTAACTTCGTGTTTTAAGTTGGTTTTGCAGTTCTCTCCTAAGGAAATAATGGGGGGGGGCGAGGGAAGATTCCATGTTACATATTCTTGTGGAGAAAACCCAAATTTCAGAGGTGTTGGGAGGTTTTGGGGAAAGGTGAATTAAACTCCGGAGAAGCAAGATTTTAAATGAAGCCTTTCTTTCCAAACGTGATTTATGAAAAACACAATTTGGGGAAAGTTTAAGCAAATCTGGCTTCGCAGTCCTCAGGTTACGAGTGATCTTGTTTGTGATCAAGGCGTCATGCTCAGGGACTCAGTAAAAAGATTGCTCTTTGCAAGTGCCTTGATTGAGCCAGAATACTGTGTTGATCCCAAATATCTGAAGGGTCCTCTGATAACTCACGAGTGTTTGACTTTACAAGAAGGTCCACTCTGTATATTGGCATCCCTTTTGCAATACTGTTGTATCTTTGAGAGTGTTGCCAGTGTATACAACTTGCATCCTTCATATTGGAGGTGACTCATTTTTCTGCCACACTTTTTCATGTGATATTGGAAGTGAGGACTGAAACCGATTCTCAATTCAAGAATCCAGTACTTTGCACATGGAAGCAGCAATCTATTGTGCCTATTTGTTTTAAGTCTTTCTACCAATTTCTTTGAAGTACAAATATTTTTTTTTAAACAGATGTGAATTGTTTGGATTGTAATAGAATCGTTTTGGGGTGTGCTTAAATTCTATAAGATGTTAACAGAAGTCCTCAAATGTTGGCTTCTGTCATTGGCACATCCATTGAGCGGTATTCAGAGAATGCAGTTGATGTTAATTTTAACAGGTGTGATCTGTCATGCTGGAAAAGTATATTGGAATAACTCTGCTATGACCGTGTTTAAGGTTGGGCTAGCACACCCCTCAGTTTTTCTATTCTAAGTATTTCACTGTCCTATAGCTATCCTTTGTGAACTTTTCTTTAAAAAATAAAAGCGTTTGATACAAGACCAGAGTATGTTTTCTTTCTCAAAAGCCACAAGTCAAATAAACCATCAACTGAGATTGTCCTGTTTTAAGAACTGAGCAAAGATAGTTTGGACCAGGAATTTGATTCACCTGAGGGTATTCAGAGGGTTCCAGTCTATCGTTAGTGCACTAGGGCTGGGGTCCAGGAATAGTGACTTCAGCTGCTGCGACTGTTCTCCAGTTATCCCCATTGGTACTTAACTGCTGCTCATGCATATTGTCTGCTGTGTCAGGGTTCTCTTGGGGGCCACTCCAGCTTTAAAATGGAGGAGGTGGTGTGGGAAGAGCTGCGGTGGGCTACTCTACCTACCTCTTCAGCTCCAGCACCTTCCTGAAGGGGCAGAGGTTGGAGCTGCACAGAGGGCATATGGGCACCAATCCTGGACTGAAGAGAGGGTCAGCCCCTGCAGTGAGAGGTAGCAGGTCTATGAAACTTAAGTTGTAATTCAGTTCTTAAAAGTTCCAGAAAAAGCTTCTGCATGGGTTAGTTGTAAACCACAGGCCTGCAGGCTGTATCTGGCTACAGGTGTATCTTGCTTGACAGGAAGTGTCTACAACCAGGATCTTAGCCTGGATACAAGAATTTTAGGGGTTCTAGTACCTAAAGTAGTAGTTGATAGCACACCCAAAATGACACCCTGTACATCATGATCAAGATGAATATGGCCTTGAAAATACAAAAAAAGTCTAGATTCCCCCCACCCCCGCCTTATTCCTCCAGGACAAAAGCCTGAAAATTCTAGATAATGTTGAACTATAATTTTGAACTATAATACATTTTAAGAGTATTGCTGAGCTGGGAAGAAAGGAAGGATGGCCTTAAAAGGCTGCCTCTGCCCCCTAAATAAAAAGCAAAGCAGGACCCCAGAGAGTAAATGTGTACTAAAGCTGACAGTTGTCCTGAAGTCACTTGCTAATCCCCTGGTGATCAATACTAGTTTTTTAACATCTATGGTTGCTAAGGGGTCAGAAATGAAGGTTAGTGTCCATTAAGCTGGGAGGTGGTCACTGTGAATATCTAACATAGCTAGGACCAAGAAAGGATACAACTGCATTAAAATAACCCTTCTAGAAATTCAACTAGGAAAGATGCTTGTACCTCTGGGTAGAGGGAAAAAACAAAAGTCATAACCACAATCTGGCCCTCATATGGATTTGCAATCTGAATTCACATTTTTTGTATTCTGAAAAAGGTCAAACCAAAAATTAATTAAAAATGATCCCTGGGGGCACCTGGGTGGCTCAGTGGGTTAAAGCCTCTGACTTCGGCTCAGGTCATGATGTCAGGGTCCTGGGATCGAGTCCCGCATCAGGCTCTCTGCTCAGCAGGGAGCCTACTTCCTCCTCTCTCTGCCTGCCTCTCTGACTACTTGTGATCTGTCAAATAAATAAAATCTTTTTTTTTAAAGATTTTATTTATTTATTTGACAGAGATCACAAGTAGGCAAAGAGGCAGGCAGAGAGAGAGAGAGAGGGAAGCAGGCTCCCTGCTGAGCAGAGAGCCCGATGTGGGACTCGATCCCAGGACCCTGAGATCATGACCTGTGCCGAAGGCAGCAGCTTAACCCACTGAGCCACCCAGGCACCCAATAAATAAAATCTTTAAAAAAAAAAATGATCCCTGGTTGCAGTACCCACAAGCGCTCAGTAGAAGCAAACACAAGTACTCTTAAAAGTATGCCTTTTAACCTAAGTCCCAAAGAATTTTCATCAAACATGAATTCATTAACAAAACAATAAAGATAAGTCTTTGACAAGATGCATGAAGAAGCAGCTAACAAAATGTCATAGGCAATGCATAAATAAATATTGGGGCATTATGGACAACTTCATGTTAATAACTGAAAACTTAGATGAAGTGGAGCATTTCTAAAAATGTTGAATCAAATGGTTTCAAGATGAAACAGAATCTGACTAGTCCTATAAACATTTAAGATTAATAATTTAAAATTGGTGGCTTAAAATTTACAAACAAAATACCTGGTCCAGATATTTTTACAGGTGAGTTGTATCAGACAAGGATCAAATTTTTTTTTTCAAAAGATTTATTAGGGAGAGGGAGTGGGGAAGAGGCGGAGGGTGAGGGCAAGGAGAGAGAACCTCACACAGATTCCCTGATAACACAGAGCCCCAGGTGGACCTCGATCTCATGACCCTGACCAAGATCATAAGCTGAGCAGAAATCAAGAGATGCTCAACTGACTGAGTAACCTAGATAACCCTAGGATCAAATAAATAAATGTACACGTGTGTGTGTGTGTATCTTTAAAGATTTTATTTGAAAGAGAGCGTTCACACAAGGGGAAGAAGGACAAGCAGACTCCCTGTTGAGTGTGGAGTCCAAGCTGGGGGTCAATCTCAGGATCCTAAGTTCATGACCTGAGCTGAAGTCAGATGCCTAACTGAGCCACCCAGGTTCCCCATGATCAAATATTCCTAATCTTATATAAAATATTCCAGAATATATAAAAAAGAGGAAACATTCCTCAACTTATTAATGAGTTAGCATGACCTTGATAGTGAAACCTACTGGGGACAATATAGGGAAGGACAGTTGTAAGCAAATCTCACTTATTAACAGATACAAAAATTTACAAATGACAAATTATTAAAATGTAGAAAAATTGTATTATGATCAAGTTGGGTTTATTCTAAGAATCAAAGATTGGTTTAATATTAGAACATCAATTACTATAACCTGACACATAAATAGATTAAGGAAATAAAAATATACAGTCAGCCCAGTAGATGTCAAAAAATGTTTATAAAATTTTACATCCTTAAAGGAAAAAAACCCCTAAAACTAAGAATAAAGGGAAATTTGGAAAAGGGTATTTACTAAAAATAAAAACACAACCTACAAACACCATCTTATTGTTAATGTTGAAACTCCTTTTAAGTAAGTTCCTCTATTACCACCTGTCCTAAACACTGTGCTGAAAATCCGAGCCAGTTAAAGTAAAGCAAGAAAGAAATAAATATAGGATTGTTAGGAAACAAAGGAAATTATCATCATTTACAGGTAATATGTTTACCTGCATAGAAAATCCAAAAGAATCGACTACTATTATTAGAATAAATGAGAATTAGCAAGGTTGTTGGATATAAATTCTAACAGCTTACAAAATGGCCCCGATGGTCCTGACCTTCTGAGATTCATACCCTTGCATAGTTTCCTCCCATGCTGTGCCAGAGTTGCTTTATGTAACCAATAAAATACAGCAGAAATTATGTCATGCTACCTCCAATATTAGGCTATAAAAAACACTGTGGTTTTCATTTTAGTTGCTTTCTCTCTCTCTCTCTCTCTCTCAGATTTGCTTGCACTAGGGGAAGTCAGTTACCTTGCTGTGAGCAGCGCTATTGGAGTTGCCCATGTGGTGAGGAATGGAGGTCTCCTAAGAGCCCAGAAATGGATCCTTTAGTCCCAGTCAAGCTTTCAGATGATTGCACTCTTGGCTGACATCTTGATTACAACCTAATGAGAAACCCTGAGCCAAAACCTCCCAGCTAAGTTGCTTCTAAATTTTTGACTTAAAAAAAGTATGAGATAATAAATGTTTGTGTATGTGTTTTACGATTTTATTTATTTGAGAGAGAGAGTGAGCGGGCACAAGCAGGGGGAGAGGGAGAGGGAGAAGCAGACTCCCTGCTGAGCAGGGAGCCCACCGTGGGGCTTGATGTTGGGATCCACACAGGGCTTGATCCTAGGACCCTGGGATCATGACCTGAGCCAAAGGCAGATGCTTAACCGACTGAGCCACCCAGGTGCCCCTAAATGTCTGTGTTTAAGCCACTAAGTTTGGGGTAATTTGTTACTCAGAAATAGATGACTAATACGAGGATCAATATCCAAAAATGAATTGAATATCAATCTATATATATGCAATAAACAGAAAAGGTAATTTTTGAAAAAAGAATATTTGACAATAACAGTAATGATATAAAAAGTCTTTGGGACAGGGATGCCTGGGTGGCTCAGTCGGTTAAGCCACTGCCTTCCGCTCAGGTCATGATCCCAGGGTCCTAGTATCATGTCCACATCTGGCTCCTTGCTCTTTCTGCCTCTGCCTGCTTGCGCACGCTCGCTCTCTCTGACAAATAAATAAATAAATAAAATCTTACCCAAAAAGTCTTTGGGATAAATATAAAAGTTTAATACGATGTTTAAGGAGAAAAGGAGAAAATTTTAAGTATACATTGAAAGGCAATAAAAAATTTACAAATAAAAAGCTATTCAATATTTGTGGTTAGGAATATTTAATATCATGAAGACATTTACTATTTTAGGGAAAGCCAATCAAAACCAAGATATCAATAGTTTTTGTTTTTTTTTTAAGAAATTGACAAATTGCTTCTAAAATGTGTGTGGAAGTAGAAAGAGCCCCAAGAAGAGTCAAGAATTTCCTGAAGATGGTGGGGGACAGGGGGACTTGCTATAGCAAATACCAAGATGTCTTATAAAATTACAATGACTGTTACAATGGGGTATAAATTCAGGGTTAAATAAATCTCCAGTGGAACAAATTAGAGTGCCGAGCAAACAGCTCACATATAGGTGAAGGCTTGGCTTGTGACAGAGCTGGCAATGGTAGTAAGTTGGAAGAGAATGGAGTTTACAATAACTGTCCAGGAACAGATGGTTTTCCACATGTAAAAGCATGAAACCAGGACCTTCCCACATGCTTTGTTCTAAAACTAGGTCCAGGGGTTTGAATAATTAAAAGCAAAAAGGGAAAGCTTTGAAAAATTTTTGAAGAAAATATAGAAGGCTTTGGGACTTTGGAATTGGAAAGGATTTCTAAGATAAAAGAACACAAACCAACAGAAGACCATTGATAAATTTAACTGCATTAAAATTTAGATTTTTTTTAAAAATCAAAAGATAAAGTGAAAAGATTAGCTACAAACTGGGAGAAGTTATAACTGACAAAGGATTAGTAACCCAAATATGCAGAGAACTTTGATACGTAATAAAAAAAAATCTATAGAAAAACAGGCAAAAAGACTCAAATAGATATTTCATGTAAGAGGAAACATGAATGGCAACAAACATATGAAAAGATTCTTCACTTCATTAATAAACAGGGAAATGCAAATTAAAACTACAAGGAGATACTATTTCACATCCATCTGAATGGCAAAAGCTAAAACATCTGTAAATAAGTGTTGGTGAGCTTGTAGACAGTGGGTCTCATACCGTGCTGGTGAGTGTATAAACTGGTCTGACCACTTGGGAGACAATTTAGCATTGCAAAGTTGCAGATGCCTAGCAATTTCACTTCTATGTGTGTATCCTACAGAGAAGACTCCAGAGGGTGTATATCAGGAGATACAGAAATATGTTTGTAACAGTGTTACTTGTAAAAGCAAAAACTGAAACCAACACAAATGTCCACTGACAGTAGACTGGATAGATAAACCCTATTATTTCAAGCGTAGGTGAAAATGAATGGCAGCTAATCCTGCTAACACAAATGATTCTTACAAAGATAAAGCTGAGCAAAAAGCAGGCTACAGAAAATACATCTAGTATGATTATTTTACATTAGATTCAAAACCCCACACATTCCTGGATGTATAGATGTTTTACAAATCTCTCTAGATCTATAACTATAACAAGAGAAAACAAAGGAATAATAAGTAGAATGTGGCCCTGAAGTTACTTCTGGGGAGGAAGATGGAAAGAACTGGGGAGAGGTTCAAAGAATATTTAAAAATACTGGGGTACCTGGGTGGCTCAGTGGATTAAAGCCTCTGCCTTTGGCTCAGGTCATGATCCGGGGGTCCTGGGATAGAGCCTGGGATCGGGCTCTCTGCTCGGCGGAGAGCCTGCTTCCTCCTCTATCTCTCTGCGCTTCTCTGCCTGCTTGTGATCTCTGTCTGTCAAATAAATAAATAAAATCTTTAAAAAAAAATTACTAACATTTTCTTCCTTAAGCAAAATTCTCACATATACATTTTATATATCTCACATGTAAATGATACTTTATAATAAAAAATTTAAGACAGGTTTTATTGATACCTATAAGCACAGTAGAAACTTTTCCATTCATATCCTATAAAGAACTTTTATTTTCTTTTCAATATTTTTGGAGGGGAGGTTGGGATGATCTCTTCCCTATGTAACCCATAAGAATAACGGATTGTTTTGGAACATCTGGGTTTTGAAACCATTGTACTGCCAGCCTTTAGGATGTGGTCTGAATTCATCACAATGGACCATTTTTATGTTTTTCCTAACCTTTCAAGGTGCCCGATTGCATCAAGTTGAGTAGAAGCTTCCTTTGTGTTCTCATTGCTACTGCGGAAATAAAAACAGAAGCTAAATGCTGCGGCACCTGGGTGGCTCAGTTGATTAGGCATCTGACTCTTTATTTCATTCAGCTCAGGTCATGATCTCCAGGTGGTGAGCCTGAGCCCTGGGTCCAGGCTCTGCACTGAGCGTGGAGCCTGCTAGAGATCCTCTCTCTCCCTCTGCCCATCTCTCCCTTAAAAAAAATCAAAAACAAACAGAAGTTATATCCTTAGGTATTTCTATTCAGGACCAGCTATTCTCTAACTTCTTGGTGTTTACACCTGGGTTTTCCAGATGACAGGAAAGGGCAGTTCTATCTAACATGGCAACCAACCTTCTAATTTAACATTCTAAATGGAGTAAAAGCCCCTTGCTTATCCTAACACCTACAACTATACACCATCCCGTCATTCGGAATCTGAGCAAAGTCTTTCAGCCTTTATTTACCTACACTAAGGGTGGGTCAAATTTGGGTAGAGAGGTCCCTCCCATCTTGGGGTCAGTTCCAACTGCATTATATCATCATCTACTTTCACTGTGCTTGGAAATAATAATCAGGTCACGCTTGTGCCCGAAACTTGCCATATAGAGCAATAAAAGATATAGATGCCACATATCACAAAAGGATACAATCATAAAGATAGCCAATGGAGGGTCCTGGATATTTGCTGGTGCAGGTTCACATAGTCTTTGTGGCCCTCTCATGTTCTGTTAATGGATCTATGTATTAACTGCTCATGACAGGCATGGGTCTACTGAGTCAGAGGAGCTGGTGAGTCACATGCTAATACCTAAGTCCTCCAGCAAATATTTTATCTCAGTCATTTATAATGCTGGGACCAGATTCATAGTTAACTAAAGATGACTAAAACCAAAGACACACACAAATTCAAATATCTGGTAATGTACACTGTTGGATGATGCAACTTTTAAAATTAATCTCTGGGGGCGCCTGGGTGGCTCAGTGGGTTGGGCCGCTGCCTTCGGCTCGGGTCATGATCTCAGAATCCTGGGATCGAGCCCCACACGGGGTGGGGGGGGTGTCTCTGCTCAGCAGGGAGCCTGCTTCCTCCTCTCTCTCTCTGCCTGCCTCTCTGCCTGCTTGTGATCTCTCTGTCAAATAAATAAATAAAATCTTTAAAAAAAAAAGTGTTTAAAATTAATCTCTGGATATATCCTACTTACTAGTCTTTAAACTACCTGTTCATATATCCATTTCTGGATTAATGATACACTCCCTTCCTTGTGGAAGCTGACACTCCAGTTCTGACTGTTTAGGTCATGTGGAATCAAACCTAACATCTAGCCAGAATCTTTTTTTCCTTTTTTTTTTTTTTATTATGTTATGTTACCTTGATTTAGTTGCTATCAAAGTCCTTAGTTGGAGACTTAAAAAAATCTAAACAAACCCTCAAAGCAGCCACCCTGGTAGTAAGCAACATATAATATATACGTGCATTTAAACTATTTTCATGACAACTGTTATTGTCATGAAGTTGTTTTGGGATCTTAGAACTTTATGTTGGAAATATTTACTTGAAATGCCATTTGATCTGTCCTGCTTTTAAGGCTGCTGCAGGTGGATGCAGCCACTGGATGCCTGTGACTTAAGATATGATAGAAGGTAGATTCTCTCTCTTTCTCTCTTTTTTTAAGATTTTTATTTATTCATTTGAGAAAGAGACAAAGATAATGACAGAGAGCATGAGTGAGATGGGTGAGCACAGCGGGGAAGAGAGGGAGAAGCAGGCTTCTCCCTCAGCAGGGAGCCTCATCTGGTGCTGGATCCCAGGCATCATGACTATAACTTCAGCTGAAGGCAGATGCTTAACCGACTGAGTCACCCAGGTGGCCCCATGGTAGATTCTCTTATTTCTCAAAGGTGGAGACTGCCTTGAAATGTTCTTTTTGTTTTTCCAATTTCCAAAGTCTGGTCTCTCATCACAAATAGGTTTTGTATAATATAATGTAATGTAATGTAATATAAATTTACTTAAATATATGTTAATATGTTTAATATCAAATTTAATATTTAATATCTATTTAAAATTAATAGCATACTAAAAATAAAAATCATATTTAATACTAATATTAAATTTAATATTATATATATATTGTTAAATTTTAGCTAAGGGAGCTCAGACAGAGATAAACTGTGTATTGGGGAAGGTGGAGAGGGCAGAGTAGAAGACCACGCCACTGTTTTAGCTTGGGACATGGGAAAATGACGTTCTACCACCTGAGGCCCATACATCTATCTCCTTCTAGACTATGTTCATGGTACCCCTGGACCCTTGCTCCCCAATTGAACCCACCTCCAGGGCCCATTCCTGCCTCTGCTCTGAGTGTGTCCTCCTGAGGGTGGAGTACACCAGCAGTGGCTGCACCCTTGGTCCTGAGAGGTAGCTATTTGGAGGATGGGGTGGGAGAGTTCTCCTGTCCACTGCATAAGAGTGAGGGGGTGCAAGATGAAGTCAGGGTGGGGGACAGAAGGGGACTAGCCAGGCTGTGGCCTCTCTTGGCATTCTTGCCATGGGCCCCATGAATCTTGGAAGGCTTTAACTTCCCTAACTCTGCTTGCTCTTTCACATCTCAGCCATTTAGTTCCTTGGGGAACATCAGCATCCTTCCATTGATCTTTCTTCACTGCTCTTTTTGTGCATGCCCTTCCCACCTATCTCTGCTTCTACACCCTTCCTCACCCTGGTTCTTGGTCTAGCTGCCCTCCAATTTGTCTCTTAGAAGGTGGCGGGGGTAGTGTGCTATCAATTACAGGGGGCCATAGAGGGGCAGTGGGTCAAGGCCAATCTCTGTAGAGTTTTACAAGTTTGCCTTGGGTGGGGAGCAGGGACCCTGTCCTGGGTGGTATTGCAGAGAAAGGGAAGAGCTTTGGTCTCTGAGTCCTTTGTAGATAAGCAATGTGACCTGGAGAAGCCAGGGGCTTCCAGAAGACTCCTGATCAGCTCACTGACAGAGAAAATGGTGGCATTCCTGACTGCGCTGTCAGAGCTGCACTGCTCTGATAGGGACAGAGGCACTTGGAGGACCTCCTCTCCCAGGAGTTACAACCTTTGGTCTCTAGAAAATTATCATCTTATAACTCTATTTACACATTGTATTAAAACATCCAAGGCACATTTTCTAGGTCTATTATATAAAGTGACACAAGTACAATCTGCCTAAACTGGACTTGGAAGAAATTTTATCATCAGGAGGATAAGGTAACTAATTCCACTGTTCCCTTTGCCTTCCCTTTGCTATTTGGCCAATGTCCCCCCTCATTCTTCATGTCCTCAGAATGGTCTACTCTAACTACCCAATCTCAAATAGGTAGTCCCAGATACTCTCCTTTATTCACTATGTCATCAAATGTTGCTAAGTGCCTGTGAAGTGCCTGGATTCCTCAATCCATGTCCTCATGGAACTAAGATTTACTGAGCATTTACTAATGTACCAGTTACCATGTTAAGAGTGTTACTTACATTTTCTTATCTAACTAATCTTCTGAGGTGGGTACTGTTATCATCACCATTTTACATGTAAGAAAGCTGAGGAACAGAGAGGTTAAGTAATCTATCCAAGGGCACACAGTAAGGGGGCAGAGCTGGGATTTGAACCCAAGAAGTTTGATTCCAGGGCATGGACATCTCCTCTCATAGTACCCCATTCTTTTCTTTCGCCATAAGTCTTGAATTACACTTTTTACCATATGCCTTGAATTACAGAGTGTGGGTGTGGGGTGCCCACGATTCTGTGCCTGGTGAGAAGAAGCTTACAGGGCCCTTAAGATGTAGGAATCAGGTGAAGATGACATGCTGAAAAGGCTATGCAGCCATGAAGTGAGGAAGAGTGTGAGGATTTACACACTTACAGCCAGAACACTGCAAGAGTTAATAATGCGCCTCAGCAGGCTCAAGTCTTACCGTTTATTTATAGAAATGCCTTAGGGAGTTAGAGAAGGGGAAGGGAAGGGCAGAATGTGTTTCTGTGCAGGTGTGTGTGTGTGTGTGTGTGTGTGTGTGTGTGTGTGTGAGATTGAGAGAGAGAGAGAGACTGACAGACAGATGTCAGAGGGACTTGGGGGCAGAAATTTCCAAGTTCCCTTTTTCCCTTGACTTCCATTTAACACATATACCCTGCCTTCTCCCTTCTCCTCTTCTACACTCCCTTATCTCCCAGCTGTCTTAGTGCCATCTCCTCTGGCTTATCCTGTCCAGACACCTTGTCTCACCTTGAACTATCACTCAATCCTTCCGGGTGTTGCTTCAGCTCGGGAGAGCAGAGTCCTGGCAGAGGCCCTACACTGAAAATAATTCAGTATGAAAGCTGGGCTTGTTCTCTTCAAAGGGTGAAGCAGGCTAACAAGAAAGGATGAGAGAGTTCCCCCACCCCACCTTCAATCCTTCCAAGTCCTCTCTTGGAAACTACCCTTCCCCTTCCGGGGATGACCTCTGTCCTTAATGAAATGAGAGAAACAGAACATCAAGACTTGCTTCCTTTTCAAATGAAAAGACTGATCTTACTGAAGTACGTTTTAAATGCTGTCTGGCAAGTGTGGGTGATTGGGGGAGGGGAGGAGGCTGACTTGCCCTTCCTTTGCTAGTTATCTGGGAATCTAGCCCATCACCACTTTCTCCATAAAACTGGAAAGGCAATGTATCATTGTGGGAGAGATACTGCAATTTCTCCAAATAGAAGCCTAGCTCTTCTTAGGGTCTTTCTTTACAAGCTCAGCTGTGTTCTTTGAACATGTTAGTATTTAGAGGGATGGAAATTGGGCAAGAGCCACTGAAGAGGTTTTGGGTAAGACCTCTGCTCTGCTCCAGGGCCTATGCCCAAGGACAGTTGGAAAAGAACAGGGAGGCTTAAACGTTTGGGAGCTGTAAGGAGTTGAGTGGAAGAAGCAGTCATGGAGGAGCAGAGTAGCTGGCAATGGTCCTCTTGAGGAGAGATCTAGATGGGTGGATTTGGACAGAAAGAGGAAAAGAGTGTTCTGGAAGGGCATAAGAGCAAGGGCAAAGGCAGGAAGTGGGGATGACTCTAGTGTTTGGTAGGAAAGCAAGGAGATAAATGTGCCTGGCTATAAGGCTGGGGGCTGCAGTAAGGTGAGGACCAAGTGAATGATGGGGATTGAAGAAAGCAGACTTTATTTTTTCTCTAGCTAATAGGGAGACAGATTGAAGTTTATCTTGACTTAGAAGCAATGAAATGAGAACAAAGGGTTAAGAAAGTCTGACCAGGATGGCTCAGGGGGAGAGAGATAAGCAGCAGAAATTTCGTGGGGATGGTCACTTCAGGTGAGAAGGGACAAAAACCGAGGCTGGGGTGGGCAGTGGGTCTTAATGGATGTGAAGGGAGCAAGGCAGCTTCAGCCCATCTGAGTGAGCTACTCTAGGGGTCTGAGTGCAGAATGAGAAGAGGTTCTTGGCTGGGCCATCTTGGCCACAGTTGCCCAGTTAAGGAAAAATGGCTCTTATAAACATGAATGACTCATACTTTAGGGCTGGGTGCACAGATACTCTTGATGTCTCCTACTCAACTCAAGGAAAAGCACAACATCTGTGGCTATTGGTTTCTAGTTGTTTGGTTTGTAGCTGGCAGTGATGGTCAAGAATTGAAGGTCCGTGGGCATGCTTTTTATTTGGCTTAGTGAGTGTTTGGTTCTTTGTGGGAAATCCAATGCTCAGAATTTCAATTGCTAACTCTTATTAGACAGAAGTCATGCACTTACCAACCTGTGTTTTAAGAGCCTGTAATTGCAATGAAGATATCTGGACAGTCAAAATGCTTAATGAAGAAACTTTACTAATGTTTATCTATTATAAAGAGGTATCTTCCTTAAGGACTCCCTAACTCAGAGCCTCTCTACTCTTCCTTTGCCCACAATTCTAATTAAGTCACCTTCTTGTTTCCTAGCCCACAGAAATGTCAAGGGTTAAAAAGAGTTTGTGTATCTGTTGGTGGGAATGCAAGCTGGTGCAACCACTCTGGAAAACAGCATGGAGGTTCCTCAAAATGTTGAAAATAGAACTACCCTATGACCCAGCAATTGCACTACTGGGTATTTACCCTAAAGATACAAACGTAGTGATCCGAAGGGCCACGTGCACCCGAATGTTTATAGCAGCAATGTCTACAATAGCCAAACTATGGAAAGAACCTACATGTCCCTCAACAGACGAATGGATAAAGAAGATGTGGTATATATACACAATGGAATACTATGCAGCCATCAAAAGAAATGAAATCTTGCCATTTGCGACGACGTGGATGGAACTAGAGGGTATCATGCTTAGCGAAATAAGTCCATCGGAGGAAGACAACTATCATATGATCTCCCTGATATGAGGGAGAGGAGAGGCAACATGGGGGGTTAAGGGGGTAGGAGAAGAGTAAATGAAACAAGATGGAATTGGGAGGGAGACAAACCATAAGGGACTCCTAATCTCACAAAACAAACTGAGAATTGATGGGGGAGGGGGCTTGAGGGGGGTGGGGTTATGGACACTGGGGAGGGTATGTGCTATGGTGAGTATTGTGAAGTGTGTAAACCTGGCGATTCACAGACCTGTACCCCTGGGGATAAAAATATATTATATGTTTATTAAAAAAAAGAAGAGTTTGTGTGTGTCAAAAGAGATATGTGTGTTTGTGTTTGTTAGGGGGGTGGCAGTGGTGGTAGTCACACTGGTAACAATGAAATGAAATGGTTAATGATAAGACAGGAAGGGACAAAAAACTCAAGAAGCATAGCAGCCCAGGACTACTGAGTGTCCAAAAACCTGCATAATCCACAAGGGCATTTCTGCATGGTATAATCACTGAGTTTCACAATGATAACTGTGAATTATTAAGAGAAGAGTAAGTTATATTCCACGTATTCTGTTTAAGGAGACTGAGAAGGACATAACACTTTTCAGAAAAATTTCCATTTTTATGAGGGGTAATAAATTCAAATGCCTCCAAGAGCCAAGAGGGTAATATAAATTAGTGAAATGGACCAAGTGTACACAGCTGAAGGTGTGGTCCATCCAAAGACATAGAAATTCAATAAAAAACAAACTACTGGTGGTGCCAGTAAAAACATGTATGCCAGCTGAGTGAGCCAGGAGGCTGTCTGGGTGAGACGCCTGGTCAGAGCAGTTAAATTTCAGTTTTAGTGCTTATAGCCTTCTGGAAAGTACTGAATGAGGAAGAACCTGCTTCCTAGATGTAGGTAAATGAGTTGCTGGTTTACGTGTACGTCAAATGCTTTTGTACTTTCCCCTAAATTCAGGTGGCATGTCTAATAATGGTGACAAATTAAGTCAGCTTCTGGAGAAGGCTGACAGACTAAAACAGGCTGTAACTGCCTTTGAGAATTTTTCCTTTACATAATTAATGAGATGTTTGTAAGTTTTAAGAAATATAAAACTGGCTGAATTCTGTATAAGAACCCTTGAAGAACTGTAGAACATTCAGAAACAACGAGATCCAAAAGACTAAGACCAAAGTGAAAGTTGATGATGACGGTAGAACCCACTGGAGAAAAAAAAAAAGAGAGAAAAGAAGATGAAAATATTGTCAGATGATTCAATGAGAGGTAAAGGATATGAATAATCAACTCATAGGATGTAAGGCAAAGAGCATGATAGGGGAAGTTCCAACTGCCTCCCTGTACACAGCCCTGGAGCAGCACTGGCCCCCCACGGGGGAATTCAGCACATTTTGCTTGAATAAATGCTTCTCATCCTGTCTGTGCAAATGTAACCGTCCCTCAGAATAATATACTGCTCAAAATATAACTTTAATTAATGAGGAGTTGTATTGGTCACGCAAGCATGCTTAAAGATGACCTTGAGAAAAACATGTACTAGCAGCAGGCCTCTGGTGGAGGGGATGATACACGTCCTTGAAGCCCAGCAGCTGGGTACACCTGGCCGGCTCAGGGCTGAATACCACCCTGCTTCCCTTTTTTGTAGTGTCCCTGACCTCACAGAAAGCCTGCTGTTAAGGTAATCCCTTTAAGTGCACTTGCTCAACTACAAATCCATGCTGCTGGACCAGACACACCTTACTCCTCTTGTTTACCTCGCTTACCTCTAACACTTGTGACCACCATATGACTCACATTCCTTCTTGTTTACCTACTAGACCTATGGCTATTGTCTAACCTTCTTTTCTTCTCCTTTGTCGTTACCTTGTATCTAATAAATCCTGGACTGAGGAGTTGTTCATGGCGACAGTCCTTCCAGCTGTAGTACCCTGCTCACGTTCTCTTACAGCTGACTTATTTGTGCCTCATTCCTCTCCCATGCACCGTTAGGAAAGTGGCATGGAAAGGTATTTTTTAGCCTCTAAAGAAGACAAATGCTTATAAATTTTGCCTTCTTAATGACCATTAGTGCATCACAGGGATGGACTTTGGAGAGAATTTGCTTCTATTTCCCCAAAACTGTTCTGTCACTAAGAACATGCAAAAATCAAGAATTTGCTCATTTGGACTTACTGCATTGCATCTAAACACAAAATGAATTGCTTTTATAATAAAGCGGTGTCTGAATAAAAATATTAATATATGAATAAGTAAAATATGCCCATATTTTCTTAACTACTAAAAGCTTCTAAAAAAAAGTATGCCATACATAATTATTTTGTTCCTCTTAAGTGTGAACTATTTTCTGTTTACGTTTTTAAAAAACTGCCTATGGGTGAGGGTAATGATATTGTCCTTGCTTTCCCTATACTCCTTCTCTCAACCCCAAGGAATATGTGATTACAATATATTAGAAACCTAAAATTGCTAGCAGACCATGCAAGAAGGAAGTCCAAAGGTGAAAATGTACAGAAATGTATTTCAAACTGTTTGCATGCTAGAATCACCCAGGGGGCTTTACAAATATAGATGCCCAAGCCTTTCTAACAGAGATTGTATTTTTGTTTTTTTAAAGATCTTTTATTTATGTACTTGAAAGAAATAAAGAGAGAACATGAGCAGGGGAAGAGCAGAGAGAGAGGGAGAAGCAGACTCTCTGCTGAGCAGGAGCCTGATGATGGGCTCAATCCTGGGTCTCTGGGATCAATCATATCCTGAGCCAAATGCAAATGCTTAACTGACTGGGCCACCCAGATGCCTCTCTAATAGAGATTCTAAATCCACTGGGTTGAGGCCCAGGCATGAGCATTTTTGAGCTCTCCAAATGATTCTCATGGCCAGTCAATCCCATTTAGGACTAGGAACTACTGGTCTACAGGAACCAGGGAAGGGTTTTGTTAAGATGCCCCAAAGATGGGTGACTAAAGTGACTAAAGAAAGACCCTGTTAACAGAACCATTGTTTTTGCTTTCCAAGGAAGGCAGGACCTAGAAAAGAGGCAGCTTTCTACTCTCTATTGCCTTTATTCTACTTCCTAGGGAGAACAAAAGCCCAAGCATGCTGGTTATAATCACCAGAAGTGGCTGGAAAGTACAGGTGGAGAATGGAGGCTGCATAGGACAGAATTTATTTATAACCCACAATGAAGGACAGAGGGACTCCGAAGGACTAGGCTGAACTCTGACATGCTTCATTTGGCTTCTTAGGGACCCACATAGAGACTTCAGGTGCATCTAATCTGGTTTCATAACTGTGCACTATAATTACTCTTATCATATCTTTTATTCTATGTCACCTCTAAATATTTTTGTAATGAGTAAGATTTGAATAAATCCATTAAAAAAACTTGCATATGTTTGTATCTGAGGACTTCTTCATGTTAGAGTAGATAGCGCATTCAAACTGGGGACTACATTTGGGGAGAGGCCAAACTGAGAGAGCTGCGGGAGAGCAGGGAAAGGGGAAGACCAAGGAAGGACTTGGGAAGAGAAAACTCCGATCTCTTAGGTTGATGAGGTGGCATTCACTGATCAAAGATAAATGCTGCTGACCCACTGACTGATGAAACTGAATAGTTTGCCAACCAGCTGAGTAAACCATCACAATTTATAGGGGAGGAAAATAAAAAGAGGGAGATTAAGAGATAGTACAAGGCAAACATAGCAGAGTCCCTTACCCCCAAGTCTATCTGCGGTGAAGCTATAAAGCTACCCAGGTGCTTTCCCTGTGGCCATTCATACTTAAGTGAGAATTACTTTCAACCAAAGACTCAGTTGCCTGTCTCTCAAGTCTGTTTCATTAAATGAAAGAATGGAATATTGGGGGAGGGGGGGTAAGGGAGGAGGAGGTACGCCAATAGGAAGAAGTAATAGATATACTATGATCTTGTAAGCACAAGAGGCAAACTTTTGTGACTTGCCCAAAAGAGCTTCGGATATTCAGAGAACTTCAGGAGGGCAATGGCCACCTACAGTATGTTCATGATGCACTTATCTCAGAACATGGCCCACAACAATCAAGATCTGGCCACAACTTGTCTAGCAGAGAAAGTTGACCTTTCTGTTTACCTTAATGCATGAAGCTAGAAAGCAGAAGATTGCGCAGAGGCATAAACAAATCATTTCTTTTTAGAGGTCTCAGCAGGGAGATTAACAATCAGCACTGAAGAAATTCTTCCTCTGGTTTCCTAAAATTTCTGCCTTCTTATGAACAAACCAGCAAGCAAAACTCAAATGTCTCAAAGGGCAAGCATAAATATGATCACTCATTTGTCCAGAGAAGCCCTTCCTTTTGAAATGAATTATTTCAATCCACATGATTGTGCTGGGCTCTGGGATATCTTTGCTTCAAATTATATTTGTTTTGGGTAAGCCAGAATTATAGGAGAATTGAATGCTTCTTAGCAGATTCTGTGCTTTGTTTGGAAAGTAAAAGAAACTTCTGCCAGTAGAGCTCACAACTATATTTATGATTTGTTTTCACTGTCACCGGTTCCAAATGTTGGGCTACCTATTGGTTTTCAAGTGAGTTTATTTTCACAAAATCAACATGTGTGTGATGGGGTATGATAAGGCCTTCCTCCAACATTCTGAAGTCTGACTTGCTTTTAGAAACCCTTGGCCCTAAATTAAAGTTGGAGACATATTTATATTTGGGGGTAAAAAAGACCAACTGAGACTTGGTAAATAAGCAAATGAACATAGAACTGGAGCCTAAGGAAAAGAATTGAAGCTTTGATAAATGGCAACCTGATTTTGAGAAGAGATGCCTTTATTTAAACACCAGCGTAGCCAAATGGCCTGGGATGAAGGCTTCCCAAAAGCTCCCCAAGTAGACTATACAAAGTAGGGCTCTGAATTGCAATGAATCCTTTCATTTACCCCTAAATTAATCCCTTATCAAAACAATGCTGGCCTCTGAAAGAAGGTTTTCATATTGAAAAGAGAATTTGCTTGTAAGAACTTGTTGAACCTATTATATAATTCCGAAGATTTTGCCCCTTTAGGTCAATGTTACTGGTGTATGAATTAATCTCACTGTGCCTTAAACATAGAAGGATTTAACTTAGTTTTACACCTTTTTGAGCTAGATTTTTTGAGAGGCCACAGTATTGTTGAAACATGTTTTACATTTTCAACTTAAATACATGACTTGTCTTCTGTGCTTCAGAGGTAACAGCACAACTTTGTATAAGTAACAGTCATCAGGATCATAAATAACTACTTGTGCTCATTGTGGCTCAGAAGTAGAATGAGTCGAGATGGGTAAACCCAAAGCATGCAGGTTTGACAGTCTTTTTGTTTGTCATTTATTAATCAAGGGGAGGGTGGTTTTTTCCTGTGCGCTGCAGCTCATTCTCCAACTTCCGTGGGAGAGGGGACAGGTGGTGATGACTGAGTGCTGCAGATGATCATCATAATAACCACTACCTAGTGCTGACAGTGTTTTAGGCACTGGAGGCCCTAGAGATTCACAAGTGAGTAGGGCCAGGTACAGTTCAGTAGAGATTCCAGAAATAAATCCAACTCGTGCACTTGGCCACCGAAGGTCACTATGTTATTCCCTTCCTCTGGCCTGCTGCCCGCCGTGCAGCACTTACTCTGTATAAGGGAATATCATTAGGCAGCCACCAGCAGTTCTTGAGCGTAGAATCAGTCAGGGTTGGGGAGAAAGGGAGAGGGAGAGACAAGGAAAGAGGAAAAAGGAGTTATTTCAGGCTAGCAACCTGGAAATGCAGGTGAGTCCCTATAAAAGCCTTGAGTTTGAAATCTGTAGGGCAGGCCAGCAAGCTGGAAACTCAGGTAGGATTTCTTGAGGTAGAATTCCTTCTTTCCTGGAAAAGCTCAGTTTTTGCTTTTAAGGCCTTCAATTGGTTAGATAAAGGCCACTTACAGTTTAGAGGGCTTCACAAGTCAACTGACTGTAAATGTTAATCACATCGGCAAAAATACCAACATCTAATGTTTGACCAAATAACTGGGCACCAGAGCCTAGCCAAGTGATAAAGTGAAACAGCCCAAGGGCCAAAAGGAATGGTCTGCTCCATGGCTTCAGATGTCCTCCACCTTGTCAGAGAGTTAATGAGTCTCTGAAACCCTCTTCCCTTCTGGAAAAATACTCCATGGGCCTAACTCCTATCTGGGGGTTTAAAGGGTGACATTACAGTTGAGAGTTGCCTCTGTGGTTGTGGTTTGTGCTCTGTTGTACCCAAATTGAGCATGACTGACCAATTTTTTGGCATTGGAGGCTAAATTTCTTGGTGAAAAACAAGAAAGTTACTTCAATTCAAACAGCACTTGCCTTGGAATGCCAAGCTCCAGATTAAGAATTCAGACCCTATTTATGTGGGAGTCATGCCACCAGGTTGTAAGCAGTGGTGATTCCTTCCAGGGGGTCTTGGACTGCTGCTAAGAGCCTTGCTGTGGCTATGACCCATTCTGGCCTTTGAGCAGCAGTGAATAAATGCTCTGCAGACCTCAGGGAAATGTCCAGTAAGCAAATACCACACCGTGGGACAGTGAAAGCAGACATACTCAAGACTTCACATTTATCTTTGTACTGCCTTCTCAGTGCACTTTTCAGTTGGGGCTTTCATTCTTTTATCATTATAATCATGCAGATAAGCAGGTAGAGATTGTTAACCTCTATTTTTCTCCTGACATGATGAAATCTTCATCATCTTCTGGCCCAACTGCTCTAGGCTAGATGACAAAAAGGAAAATGCCCTGCTGTGGAATCTGGTGGACTTGAGTTGAAGGTCCTGCTCAACCCTGTACTAACTGAGTGACCTTAGGTCTCTGTGAGCCTCAGTTTCTATATCTGTAATAACTACCTTGAATGTTTGAAGTAAGGATTATGTGTATTAATGTAGCTCAGTGCCTGTCATTTGGCAGGTACTTAAAACATGGTGGTAACTTTTCAGTATTACTGTAGTAGCCACGCCTCAGGGTGTACCATTCATAGCACCCTGCTCTGGTGCTGCTTCTATCCACAGCCCTTGGTGAGGTGCCTGGGTTTGTGCTATGTGGTCCACCACTCAGTCACAGCTAACTGGATGAAGGAAGGTTGCTTAACCTGGAATGGACTCAGATTCCTCCAGGAATTTGGAACTGGAATATTGAAGAACTGATTCATTGAGCTGTGGGGAACTGAGTTGAAAGGCCATGTAGTCTTGGGGACTGAGGCAACTTGGATGACTACTGCGCACGCTGAGGTAGTGGCGGAGGAAGCCCTTTAATGGAGAGAAAGGAGGAAGTGAGCACAGTCACAGGGTAGAAGAAATAGATCACACAGCCCTTGAAAACAGACCTATAGTTCTTAATATCTTCCTGGTTCCCATGAAGGCAGGTAAATTCTTTCTTGCCCTCGGATTCCACAGGCTCTATATCCTCATAAGTCCTTCTCTCTTCTCCTGAGCTGGCTTGAGTATCTGTTCCTTATCACAAGAAGATGAATGATGAGAACTAAATGGATAAGAAATGGAGGTTCTGAGAGGTACAATGACTAGGTGAGTCCAGACACCTAGTCCAGGGCTCATTTTACTACTTTCTGCTGCCTTGTAATCCTCCTTATCCAGCAAAGACTGTTATTACAGACATGATTTCCTTGTCTCATCTGATAACTGGGAGTCTGAGGTGGGCTGGGTAAGGAAGATGTGGCCTGTCACAGAAGAGGTGGTGCTAACCTTGCCCAGACCCTTGCTGACTTCTCCATGTTCCATGCAGCTGCTTTCCCAGGCTCAGCTCGGAATACTGAAAGTGCCTCTGGTGTCTTCCTCCTTGAGGTGGGCATCAGCTCTCAATGGCCTCCCTGTCTCTATTTCTCTAAAGGGGAGAGGTTATTGGGTTAGTGGAGCTGGATCCCACAGGATCTGGTTCAACTTGACTCTAACTCAATGAAGTCATCTGTCATAGAAGTCAGGTTTCTCTGACTTTTCAGTGCTGTCTGTGAACCAAAGCAGATAACTTAGGGCCTGAATATAAAGAAAAATCTAGAGAAGTCCTAGGGCATCTCTCTCAAGTGTTCCAGAAATGGCTGGTCTGGACTTAAAAATCACTGTAAGCATCAGAGGGGCTGGGGTGTTGAGGGACTCCAGTCCAGGAAGTCTACCTGTCCCACGGGCCAGAATGTTGAGCACCCATGTGGACTGGCTAGAACTGTGCTTCCCAACTTTGAGTACATTGAAGGCAGCCTACATCAGTATCACAGGGGTGCATGTTAACATACAAATCACTGAATCTCTTTCTAATTCAGGATGTCTAGGATGAGGCTTGGGAAGCTGTAATTTCAACAAGTACCAGATGGTTCTGATCATTAGCCATGATGGAAACTACCCTCAAGGGCTTGTTGATGTCAGCCTAAGAGTCTTTGAAAAGGTCCTGCAGCAAACACCACACATGAAAACTTCTGTAGTCTAATCTCTCACCATCATATATAGATGTTGTGGTTGAATTATGCTCCTCCCAAATTCATGTTGAAGTTCTAACTCCCAGGCCCTTACAATGTGACCTCACTTGGAAATAGGATTGTTGTAGATGTAATTAGTTAAGATGAGGTCATAGCAGAGTAGGGCAGGCCCTTAATCCAATATGACTGGTGTCCTTACTAAGAGGTGAAACATGGACACAGACACATAGAGAAGGAAGATGATGTGAAGACAAAGGGAGAAAGCCATGTAAATTATGCTGTCATGAGCCAAAGAACATCTGGGGCTACCAGAAGCTGGAAGAGACAGGGAAAGATCCTTTTTCTACTGGCTTAAGAGGGAGCATGACCCTGACACCACCTTGGTTTCAGACTTCTAGCCCCTAGAACTGTGTAATAATAGATTTTCATGGTTCTAAGCCTCAACCCCAGTTTGTGGTATGTTATTATGGCAGCCCTTGGAAATTAACACAGAATGCTTTTAACTTTTTGGTTTTTAGTGTCAGTTACTCTCCATTCCTCTGAGTTGCTCCATCTGCTCTCTTGGGTGTGAAATGAAGATTCAATAAGGCCAGGTTGTAGCCTCTGCGGCTAGGGTGGGGTGAGGTGTTTAGAGGGCAGGAAATCTTCATTCCTGTGAGGAACATGATAGTGCCCCATGAAGTCAGAGAGAAGCATTAACGTAGTAGTGAAGGCAGGTTGTTTCTCCTCTTTCATTCCCCTGGCGAATCTGACCAGACATTTCAGCAGCCAAGCAGCCATTCACGATTGCCAATTCTGTTCATGTGGAGTTTGTGACTGTGGGTAGTGGGTAGGAGAGGTGTGCTGACATTAGGATCCTACTGGCTATGTGGGTTTAAGTAAGTTGTCCAGTCCAGGAGTCCTCACATGTTAGAGTGCACCAGAATCCCCTGCAGTTGAAATTCACTGCTGGCCTTGCACCCAGTTTCTGATTTAGCAGGTCACGGATGGACCTTGAGAACGCTCATTTCTAACAAGTTCCCAGGTAATGTCAAAGCTGCTGATCCAAGGGCCACCCTGAGAACTGCTAACCTGGTTTCTCTAAGCCTTTGTTTTCCCATCAGTAAAATGGGATTCGTGATGTTCCTAAATTACAGAGTTCTTACGAAGATTAGGTGAGGTAATTGCTGTAAAGTGCTTAGCACTATTTGTTGCTGTGTGCAGAGCTCAGTACATGTTAGCAATCCTCTGCTGTTACTAACACAAACTGAAGCCCTCTTCTGTGCTACGTAGCTTGCTAAGTCACTCCAAGACATTTCAGAGGCAGGAAACACCTAGAGGCAATTCTGGATGGGATGCAGAGAAACATCACCTCCTGTCGGAGTTTTCAGAGAAGGAAATTATCCTCTTGAAACTAAGGGACACTTACTGCTACACTGAGGTTGTATCTTCTCTCCTGTGCCAGCAGCTAAGCCCTAGATGAGGCCTTTGGTAGAGATAGGATTAGTAAAGGAGAATGGCTGGGTCTCACCTTCAGGCTCATCAAGCACAGAGCCCTGTGCTCAGGAGGTGTTGGGAGTGTTATACCACCCAGGCCTGCAGCGGGCAGCCTCTGCTACTCTATTGCAGGGCGCTGCCCACCCATCCGGAAAACATTCCATGGTTTGTGCCCTTTCCCACACTCCCAGCTAGGCAGTGATTGTCTTGGTGTTCAAGCATCAAGTTTTGGGACCTTTCAGAAACCACCGTGTATGTTTGCCCTCTGTCTCCTCCAGTCTGGGCTGAGCACAGAGAAATAGACTGTTAATGGGTTGGCCTTCCTAACTCAATATGACATCCTGGCACTGAGTCTTCTCATTAGCTTGGTTCTTGGGATTCTAGCTGTAGAAGCAAGACAGTTTATGTAGATATAAATAATGCTTTGTCTCTGGGATTCTGGCCCCACCAGAGGACTGGGGGCTCTTGTTGGAAGCTGCTGGCTTGTTGCTAACGTACTTGGAGCTTATCCAAATTCACATATCCTAGGATGGTGGAGAATAGTTAATGATTACAAAGCTCTGAAAATGTATATGCTGGTTTCATTCCAACACCATTTAAAAACACTTCATTACCAAAAGGGGGATATTTCCGGTTTTGTTTGACTTTTGCAGTAGGCAAAATTTGAGGGTAAAATTGGAATCCTTTTCTCATGTGTATATTGGTGAAAACTTCCCCTTTCAATATAGTAGTGAGCTTTTCTTGAGTACCTACAATGTGCAAAGTAGCAATGTGAGGAACATTAGGAAAAGGGAAGGCTCTTCTAGCTTGGCTGGAGAGGACATACCAGGTGAAGAGGTTACCAGGTGTAATGGTACAGAGAAAGGTGGCTGACATTGCGGTAGTATTTCTTTGAAGCTAAACTCTGAATTACTGACCATCCTCCCCCCGCAAATCCTAGTTTGGCTGCACATGCAGATTCACCAAGTAAGTTAATGGAAAAACTCATTTCTTGTCAGCATATATGTGGTCTTTTCCTATCCAATACTTCCACCTAAGCAGGTTTTAACTGAATATTTATTTATTGTCTCTTTCACTAGAATGTTTAACTCTAGTAGGTAGGGATCTTCTTGGACTAGTCTGTCTTGGCAACCAAATTGAAAAGGCCAAAATGAAATCATGAGGGCAATTCTATAGAATATTATTCACCAAATTCAAGCATACTAGGACTTATGTATACACTTTGAAGCTAAACAGTTGGTTTAGTATACATAAAAGCAGGGCCATTTTATAGTTCTATACTGTGATGTCAACTCATAACTTACCACCCTCCCTTCCCTGTTTTATAAGATAATGCTAGCTAGAAATAGTTTTGGAAAAACCAGGCTTCATAAAGCTAAACACGGTCTTTACCAAGCAGTCCAACAACTGTGCTCCTAGGAACTTAGCCAAATGACCTGAAAACTTAGGTCCACACAAAAAGCTGCACACAAATGTTTACAGCAGCTTTATTCGTTAGATCCTCCCAAACTGGAAGCAACCATGATGTCCTTCAATAAATGAGTAGATAAACTGTAGTGCATCCATATAGTGGAAAATTATTCAGGATTAAAAAGAATTGCACTATCAAGGCATAAAAAGACATAAAAGAAACTTAAATACATATTACTAGTGAAAGAAGCCATGTGAAAAAGGCTACACAGTGTATAACTTCAACCATATGACATTCTGGAAAAGGCAAAACAACAGAGACAGTAAAAGATCAGTGGCTGCCAAGGGTTATCAGGGAAGGGAAGAGGGGTGAAAAGATAGAGCACAGGAGCTTTTTAGGGTAGTGTAACTATTCTGTATAACATTGTAATAATGGATACAAAACATGCTATTTGTCAAAACCCACAGAACTATATAACATAAACTATGCACTTCAATTAGTGGCTAGTAATCATGCATTAATATTGTATGACCAATTGTAGCAGATGTGCCACACAGTGCAAGATGTTAATAACAGGGGAAGTGTGCATGTGGTAGGTGAGGGGAAGGAGTCTATAGGAACTCTGTATTTCCATTCAATTTTTCTGTAAACCCAAAACTGCTCTATGAAATAGTCTACGAATTTAAAAAAATCCAGCTAATCAAATTAATCAAATAATTGATTCACTTACTTTTTATTTTGACATTTATTGAGCATCTAGTATGTGTCAGTTACCTTGGTCATCACATAGCCACACATTTGAGGTCATCTAGTGGTACCTGTCAGAGAGGGAGTTCCAATATTGTTTAAAGAAACTCAGTTCTCTAAAAGGTTGAGATAGATAATGTCAAGTGTCAGTAGAGCACTGAAGGGTGTTATGAAAGAGGTCCCTACTTTTGAGGATGAAATCAAAGACCATAAGTCCTTCTAATAATCCACACACGAAAGCATAATAATATTCAGAGTTCAGGAACTTTTACATGTGAAAGCATAAGTGGAAAAACCCTCTGCGATGTTAAGTATTTTTATTTATTATACTAATAATGATATTCAGGAATAAATTATGGAGTGGAACTCAGGCTTAAGAAACAACACATTCATTCATTTTTTAAATTAAAAATAAAACAGCTTGAGCACCCTCTCTCCCACTCCTCAGGCAGAGGAGAAATTTAACATCAGTCATTAGTGGGGCTTCACCTCTCCCCTCCATTGGGTTGTATATTATCCCTGGTTCCAGGAAAATGTGGGAGGCTCTGGGCTGTAGCTCCTGGTAGGGGCCATTGTTGCATGGCCCCTTTTGCTTCCTTGTGCTGGAGTTTGGTGCTATGATCTTCTGCTATCTGCCCAAGACACCTCTTGAAAGGCTTCCAGCTGTCCTGGCCTTGCTCTGCCTTGCAAACTTTAAGTCTTCCACTGACCACAGGCTTGGCCTTAGGGACCCATCGCACAACTCAAGGCCACTGTGCTTAATGTCCAGCTTCCAAGAGTATTAGGCAGTCATCCCCCATCCGAGGTCAAGCCTCCCACTACATGGGAGCAGGGTCCATGTCCCTTCCTCACAGATACTTCTCACCCCTCTGCCCAAAGTTGTCTCCCTCCAGGAACTCTACCTGCCTTTGCATCCTGAATGAACCTTTTCTATACCTCAACGGGGCTACCAAGCTTTCAACTCTCTCTTGATCCAACAGAGCCTCAGATCTCCTGGAGTACAGGGATGTGGCCAGGGATGCAGGCGTGATGGGTAGGGGGAAAGACAGGGAAAAAAAAAGCTTTTTTTTCCTTTCCTGAAGAGCCTCCATCATACACTTCCCAGTAGGGCTTCCCTGTCATGCTCTAATTGCTAGTGGTAAAGAATTTGTCTTAAAAACAAAACCACTCACTGAATTCTACTCCTGAAACCAATATTGTACTGTATGTTAACAAACTAAAATTTAAATTTAAAAAAATTAAAAACAAAACAAAGCAAAACCAAAAAAACACTTTTCATGAACCAAAAATCAGGTCATGTCAGACCTTGGGCTCTGGGCCCTGGGCCTTCAGAAGATGCATCACCACATCAGGCATCCATCAACAGTTAAGTCTCATTGACTTGGGGATAATTCCACAGTCAGCACAAAAAGTTAAAAGCGTATCCAGTTAAAATTCCCCATGACTCTGCATTAGGGAAATAACCCTTTGCAGAATTTTCACTTAGTCTGTCACAGAGCTCTTATTCTCTAGTATCTGGACATATAACTCATTCTTTGAACCAACACCAGATGAATTAGTTGGAGTACAGCTAGAGGTCAGAATGTATAAAAAATAGTTACCTTTACCCAACAATCACCTTAGTGTCATTTGATGCTCTTGGTAAGAGAGGCTTGAGGGAATCTACTCTTCTGTGGGACAGCGGATCTCCTACCACACATTCATTCAGGGATATGTGTTCACAGAATACAATGACTGGTGTAGACTGCACTGTTTGGATTGCTCTCTTTCTAATTCCCCCTCCCTCATCTCTCTCTCTCCATCTCCACTCTCCCAAGTGCATTTAGTTGGCTTGGGATGTGAAGGGACTCCACTGTGCTATAAATACCTGCTGGCTCTGTGCCAGGCCCTGGGCTGTTAAACAATCCCCACTCTGTCAGTCTGCTTCCTGGTCTCTCTGAACTTTCCATTGGCACTCTATGTAGCCTGCCATCTTGAATTGTTCCTTGGTGGTGCTTGCTGGTTTTTGATCCCTAAACTTGACTATGTACCTTTTACTCAATCTAGACTGGGTCTGGTGATCAGTTATGCCTTTGGGTAACCTAACTTTGGCCCAGGCCCTGTTTGGAGCCAGACTGTTTCCATGCTGGTAACGGTAGCTGGAAGTGTTCCACTCTGTAGTAATATAACAGGAGTTCTCTCTGTTCCAGTCTCTGGGGCCCATTCTCACTGGTCCTTTTAGAGGCTGAAACTTCCCTAAAGTTCCTGCCTCAGCCCTTTGCTGGTGAGCAGTTTCTGCAGTCCTTTCTCAGTGATCTTCCTGGAGTCACAAGTAGTAAACCCTATGGTGTGATTCTCACTGCCTCTTCTAAGCTGGGAGCAGTGAGAAAAACAAAACAACAACAACAACAAAACAACTAAAAATACTCCAAAACTTCGAATCAAGACACAGAATATTGGCTCTGGCCTCTGTGTGACCTAGCACAAATTCTTTAGCCTCTCTGAGCATCCTTTAAGCCCAACAGTAAGATGGAGCTGTATTCCGTACCCTGCTGCTATGGGACTGCATTACTTCGCTGAAGGTTATGATGAGGAACAAAGTCATGCCAAAGTGCAAGGCACACACAGATGGTTAACAACTGTTAGCTCTTACTATAACCTCATTCACTGGGGGCAGGGATGGGCTAGGGGCTCTGTGGAAAGGTTTCTCCTACTCAAAAAGGCTGAAGCAATTTCTTCTCTTCCTTTGTATAGCTAATCCTGTTTTGCTTTAGACTGAGATAAAGCACACACCTGGGCTCAGGGTCCCACACTGACACTCATATGAGACCTGGTGTCTTTGCTCTCTCCCACCCACAGTTTCCTCACTTAGAAAACGAAGGTAATAATAGCTATCCCTTAGGATTACTGGGGGAGGAAGAAGGGAAGGATATAAGGTGGGCAGTGCAGTGCCTGGCTCACATCTCTCATCTCATACTGGTATACACCTCTTTCCTCTCAGATCATAAAGGCCTTGTAGGCAGTCCCACATCAGTCACTCTGGCCCTGCTGGCATGAAGAGGGGCCTCATTAGCTAGTGATAGAAAAACAAATAATTCTTCTTTCCTTAGTTCTCAGGAGACCTGGTTTGAAAGCTGTACCATTAAGGCCCCATAGCAATCTAAAAGATAAACAACTCCAGAACAGGTTCCTACAGTACTAAACAGGGCACTTTCAAATCAGTCATGATGGAAAAAAACAAAAATCTCAATCAACTGTGTTATATAAAGACAGGTTCATAGAACTTGATTCACATAGGGAAAAAGTCTGGGAAATTGTACCAGGGATTTCAAACTGAAGACGAATACATTTGTAGTAAAAATGATTTGTTAAAAACATTTTTTAAACAAAAGAGTTTTATTTAAAAGATTTATTTATTTATTTTAGAGAGGGAGAGCAAGAGCAGGGAAAGGGAGGGGCAGAGAGAAAAAGGAGTTTAAGCAGACTCCTCACTGAGCACGGAGCCCAAAGTGGGGCATGATCTCATGACCCCGAGATCGTGACCGGAGCCAAAAACCAAGAGTTGGATGCTTTAGCAACTGCGCCACCCAGGCGCCCCTAAACAAAAGTTTTTAAATAAAAACACAGTGATCATGGCATCCCTATAAATGTCACTGTCAGTTTCCCTTTTCCAGTGTCTGAGGCCTGGATTAGATTCATGGGGCCTCCCAGCTTTTTTTTCAATCTTTCTTTTTTTTTTTCTCATGGTTGCTTGAATCTGACTTTTTTTTTTTAAGATTTTATTTATTTATTTGACAGAGATCAGAAGTTAGGTGTAGAGGCAGGCAGAGAGACAGGAAGGGAAGCAGTCTCCCTGCTGAGTAGAGAGCCTCATGCAGGGGCCCGATCCCAGGACCTTGAGATTGTTACAACCTGAGTCAAAGGCAGAGGCTTTAACCCACTGAGCCACACAGGCGCCCCCAGCCTCCCACCTTTTGATAAGACATTTAGATTTTTCCCAAAATACAGGAAGAAGCTGTTGGTATTTTAAGTAGGAGTAGGCCGTGATCTGATTTACATTTTTTAAAGCCCAGACTTTTTCTCCTTTTTCCGGTTACCCTCTGGCCATTTCCCATCTTGCCTTTTGTACTTTATCTCCTGTCAACTTCTCTCTCTACAGTATTCCTCCCTCTGCTCCACCCCACAGCAATCACTCCTTCTGAGATCATGGCCTTTGCTGGGATCACAGTCATACTCTGGCCCATTACATGTCATGCTATTATTACCTTCTGCATGTTAATTAATTCAACAAGCATGTACTGAACAGCTCCTGCATGTCAGGCACTGTAAGTCTTAGAGACACAGAGATGATTAGAACAGGTTCTCTGCTCCCAAGTAGCCTAGAGTCTGGGGGTGAGGGGCGGGACAGCTAGATAAACAAATCACTAGAGGCCTTCTGGTAAGCCCAGTGATAAGCACAGTGGGGGTTTTTATGAGATCCAAGATAAGGGGTCCCTAAGCAATGGGGAAGGGAGACAGGCTGGGGTTAGGGGAGACATCCTGGACGGACAGAGTTTGGATCAGACTCTCCAAGGTGACAGAGAGTGAGGGGTGTATGGGTTGGGGTGCTGAGGGGTCAGGGTCAGTAAAGGCATGGGGACAGAAACAGAATGGTGAGAGATTGCAAGCAGCTCATTCTTAATGACATTTAGAGGGAGGCTGAGAAGAACAGGAGATGAGGCTAGAAAAAATAGGAACAAAATACAACACAAAACAAACAATGTACCACCCAGGATGCCTATCTTCCACTGGAAGGAATTCTCAGAGCTGAAGGAGCTGAATCGGGAAACAGTCCCAGAGTGGGACATAGGAAGCCAGAGGTGTTCTTCATTTCCTTCCTCACTGAAATACCACACTGGCGATACCACAGTGAGCAAAACTGACAAGGTCCCTGCTGTCAAAGAGCCTGTGGAAGACTGGCTGGGGGTGAGCTCAGCAAGACAGGTGATAAATACTAGGTGCTGTGGGAGCCCTTAGGAAAGAGCTGTGACCCAGCCTCACGGCCCAGGTAAGGCCTCCCAAAGGAGTGTCTTCTGGTCAGTTGGGCTTCAAGGGGTTGAAGGAGTACGGTGTGAGACAGGTATGTGCAGAAAGGCATCGCCGAGGCCCACCTTCCTGAATCCCCAGCCTTCTAGGCTCAAGACACCAAGGCACAGGCCAAGACCAGAGCAAGGGGATGGAAAGTGGGCTGAAGAAACCTTCAGAGAAATCCTGGCTGTTCTGTGGTCTTCCAGACGTCTCCTGGTACATAGGCCTGTTTTGCAAACACAGCAAGCTAGGCCAAATATGTGGGGTTTAGCCCTGGCTCGGCCAAGCCAGCTCATTACGCAAATAGCAAGAGATTTTTTTCCTTTTTCTTTCTAAACGAAATCTTTTCTGGGTGCATAATTTATACAACTCTTGTGAACTGAAGTTTGGCTTTCTTCCCAAGAAAGAAAAACATCTCCTCAGATTTTCCATACACCCTCCCCATCTTGAACACATGCCAAGACTTCCCAGCAAGGCTGGGGCAGGCTGCTGCTGCTCTGGAGAAGGGCAGGGATGCACCACCAGTGGCTGGGCCATGGGGGCAGCTCTTTCGGGGGAGCTGCAGTTGTGGGGCCAGTGGGTGTTCTGTACAGGAGTGGGATGGTGGGGATTAGGTGTGTGGTCAGGGGTGGGCAGGAAGCTGCGCAGACAGCAGCCCCACTAGGAACTACACTGGGACCAGCAGACCTAGGAATAGCCTGTCCCATGTTTACAAAGCACCTTCTCTTCTCATTTGAGCCTCCCAACAAGTACACGAGGGGAGTAGGACACATGTAATTACTATTCCCATGTAACTGGTGAATTGCTAAAAGAATGGAATAGGCAGCTTAAAATTAGCCTGACCCAAGTTAGAATCCCACCTCTGCCACTGAGTGTCCTCAGGCAGGTTGCAAAACTTCTTGCAGCTTCGTCTATTAGGGATAATGTTAGCACTTTCTGCAAGCGGTCGTGTGGTGGGTTAAATGAGATCCCATACGTGAGAAGCCCACTCCATGCCTGGCCCCTAGCAGATGCTCCTTCGTTTCCATATTAATGGCTAGAGAGATTTCCTGACTCATATGGGCACTGCTGGGCCTGGACCCAGGTGCTCTGACTCTCAGCATCTGGGGTGTGTAGCCGTTTACGTAGCTTCAGTCACTCATGTGCCCACCAGGCCAGTCTGTCCCCACATAGAGGCCAGCTGCACGCTCTGTGAGGCTGCCTACACATCCCTGGCTCTGAGGTCTTGGCTGATAGCTGTGTGGTCCTTTAGTCCAAATGCCTGCCATGCTCTGTGGGAGCAAGCGGCTCTAGAAACTGCATAGCTGGTGAAACTGAAGCTTTGTAACATGAACCCTAGCCCACAATCTGCCTGTTTCCTCTTACAGTCAAGGGCGACCATCCAAACTCCCTGTCATTTATCACTGTCACTGCTGCTCAGAAAGGTCAGTGTGCACTCTTCTTGGTTGCATCTAGCCCCTTGGCTTGGAGCAGTGATTCCGACTTGGAGGCACTGAGCCTCGCATGCAGTAGGCACTTAAGAATGTATGCAGAGGAGTTGTCGGGTCCCCTGTGTAGACTGGTTGGAGGTCCATGCCATCACAGACTATGTGGAAAGAGCATTTCCTTGTCTGGACTAGCTCAGGGCCCCTGTGTTATACACCCAGATTGCTTCCTCAGTGAAGACTGCACAACTGTTATAACTATTCCCTCTGCTTGGCATTCTCTTCCTCCGTGGTTGGTTCCTTTTCACTCAATTCTTAGCCTAACTGCAGCTTCCTCAGGGGCCTTGTCTGATGATCTCAACGCAAGTAGTCCCCCTCTTCCCCACCCAAAGCACTGTCTATCTCATCACTGTTCATTATTTTTTTCATGGTGCTCTTCATTGTCTGAAGTTAGTATTTATCGATTGTCTTTGTGACTAGAACAGAAGGTCCATGAGAGCTGGACTTAGTCTGTCTTGGTCTTGTGGTATCCCAAGTGCTTGGCATGTAGCTGGAACTCAATAGTTACTTGTTTTTGTTTTGTTTTGTTTTTAAAGATTTTATTTGAGAGAGAGCACACAGGCAGGGGGGCAGTGCGCAGAGGGAGAGGGAGAAAGAGACTCCCCATTAAGCAGGGAGCCCGATGCCACAGGGCTCAATCCCAAGACCCCAAGATCATGACTTGAGCTGAAGGCAGACACTTAATCGACTGAGCCACCCAGGCGCTCCTCAAGAGTTACTTAATGGGTAAATGAAGCAAGCTTAAGATCATGGTGTCCAATGTCATCATGTTGCAGAAGAGAAAACTGAGGCCCAGAAGGGTTAAGATGCCCAATGTCAGTTCGCTTGTGTCAGATACCCCTGCCACAAGCTTTTTCTCCAGTAGCTGCTTCCTCAGTTTTTAAGGGTCTTTGGAACTAACATATGTTAATGGTCTGCTTTTCTATTTAGGAAGGACTATTTCCTGTCTCTGAAGAGTTATAGCACCAAAAATATCTGATGTGCACTCTCATGAGCTAAAGGACAGTTTGCTCACTTGGGCTGAAAATGGAAAACACACAGATGCACATATAAACACCCTGAAAATAAATTAAAATGGGCTAACACGTGGGTAAGGAATGATCATATAAAATGATGTCATCCCCTGTTGGGTGTTAGCTATCCAGGGAAACACCATAACTGGGTCATATCTATTGATGTCAAGGGGGAAAATTTCCCCTTTAGATTCTGAAGGAAGAATATGGGGGCCCAAGAAGAGTGAGTGTGAAGTTGTGGGCTGGATATCCTCCTCACAGAATAATCTGAGGGTTCAGCCTGAAGAGGCGTGTGAAGAGTCCTGCAGAATACCTGCTCAGTCAGGGGTAGTTCTGGCACCATTCCCAAAGATGGATCATTCTAGCTGAGGACTCACTCACTTCCGTGTTTCACTGACTCCCACTGGTTTTCTCATATTTATCCCATGGGTGATGACAGGAGATGACTCATACAAGGAGCAAAATGAACCAGCACGCTAGCTCTGGTAAAAGGTGATGTAGAGCGATAAGGAGCTAATAATAATTGTTATAACAGCCACTGCCTCACTTATTTTATATGTTCCATGTCCTAGGCCATGTGCTAAGGGCTGAGATGTATTACCTCATTCAATTGTATAAGGTTGGAACTATTTTTGTTCTGCTTAACACACAGGGAAGCAACTACTCAATCCTATGAGGAATAACTATTTTTATTCCTATTTTACAAATGACAAAATGAAATTTGCAGAGGTCAAGTGGCTTGCCCAAGGTTGCTGAGCTGGTAAAGGAACGCAGGCAGAATTTCAGCTGTGATATGGTCTGAATGCAAATGTGGTATAAAGTAAAGCGCCAAGAGTGACAGAATGATCCAGGAAGCTGGGACTGTTGGCTAAAGTAAATTAGAGCGGGGAGGTTTGTGGTGGCTGGCAGTTGCCCACATTGTCTCTAGCTCTTTGCTTTTGGTAATTGACCATAACAAGTATGTGCTCATAATTAACAAGGTGTCTTGGTATAAATTAAAGGTAGTGGGCTTTAAGAGAAGACACTTAAGAAAGAACAAATTACTGCCAGGGCCATTAGGATCCTATGAAGTGAAGTTCTAAGCGCTGAGCATTCTGTGCTCTCGGCACACTGCCTTGCATCTAAAAGACAGGGACTGCATATTTATTTGTCATTAAATGAAAAAGTCTACATAAAAGATCCGGTTTAGACCCTGCCTAGGGCCTGGCACAAAGCAGGCACTTAATTACAAAATACTCCCTTCTGTAACTTTATTTCCCAATACCTCCGATAATGCTTGGCATATAGTAGATGCTAAAAGCATATTAGCTGTTTGTTATTTTTTGACTAGTAAGCACTTATTACTTAATAAAAGACAATATTTATTGGGGTTCCATGCTAAGCATTTTCAGGCAGTATCACTTCTGCCCATTACACCGACCTAGTGGAGTATAGTTAACATTTCCGTTTAACAATGGAAATTCCTTTAACTGAAGAGAAAACAGACTTCCAGAGATTAAAATACTTCCCCCAAGGACACTAAGCTATCAAGTAGTTAAGTGGTAGAGTCAGGGGTTTGAGTAAACGGGTTTTCAGAACCTCTTTCCCAGGTTCCTATTGAACCAAGGAGGATGGTGTCTATCACACTTTAAGTGATATGTGGGCCATGGCTTGAAGGTTGATATTTCTTAGAAAACTTACTTCTTAAAAAAAAATTCATACCATCTTTGCTTTCTAGCATGTCCATGGTTAATTCAATCTAAGATGATGTTTTAAACCACTGACCAGTTTCATTACCTAACTCACCCTCTCCCCCAGTCTTCACATTACCCGGTGCTTCCAAAAGATGCATCATAATTTGTTTTGTGACTTCTCTTTCTCTTGGCAGACCACAGCCTGCCTCTGGGAGTATACATGCTCCAGGCTGAGCAGGAAGCTAGAGGAATCTGGTAAGCTTCCTGGGAGGTGTTATGAACTAGAATTTAACTGACTGGCAGAGGGAAAACTGGGACCTGGGATTTACAGCTCTTCTTCCATCTGTCCCCAACCCTTCACCCCTAAATCCTTTCTCATTTTATCCCCTAGTAGAGCAGAGTGGAGATCAAACACAGAGTTGAGAATATAGCAGATCCTCAGTGGCAAAGAAATGAATGAATGGGCAGATGGGTGAGGTCTGGTTAGTGATGGGCATCAGCATCCCCTTGGAAAGGGCGATGGCCTGAGAGAGATTAAGGAGGGCTTTTATAAGATAAAGGGGCTCCCTAGAGAAGGAGGCTACAGCAAAGGACCCCCCAGCCTTAACACTTCCATGAGTCCTTTCTATACCTTCTTGGGCTATTACTGACGCTGCTGTGATTCCTAAATGTCAGTCATTTTGGAAGCATCTTCTACCACCAGCATTGGGCACTCATAATCAACTGGGAAGATTAACTGGGAGGCCCTTGAGATCTTCTAGTCATTCTTCCCATTTTATAGATAAGGAAACTGAGGCACAGAGAGGGTAAATGAATGACTCACAGTCACATGGTTTGATAGAACTGTTGTTCACTGTGTATTTAACATATCCATTTCCTGCTCCTTATTCCTTCAGAGCAGAACTCCAGTTTTGTTTGATACTGGGAAGCCACGGTGGCAGGAAAGACCTCATTTACCCCCTCTCTGTCCCCAGAGAATGGGTTTTGATTAGTTTGAGTCAATGACATCAATTCAGCCTTTCTGCCAGTGTCTGCTTTGGAGATGACTTCTGATACAACATTAACCAATACAACATGAAGGGAAACTTGTTGGTAGGGGCTTTTGGGAAAGTTTTCCTTCATCTTAAGGAGCCATGATAGTGAAGGCTACAGTCTTAGTCTCTATGGCTTTGGAGTTTTTGGATGAGGACAAAATGCTTGGAAAAATTGCAGCCAAGAAGAGTCACACTGAACACAAATGCCAATTCACTGTGGATGGCAAAGTGGGTGGTGTAAAGAGCCCAAGTCCATGATGGCATTGGTGAGTCCATGGAGTAGCTAGCCTTGAAACTCTCCTACCTCTGGACTTCTCATTAACTGAGGAAACAAAATATCCTTATTGTTTAAAATAGTTGACTTGGGTTTTCTATTATCTGTCTCCCAAAGCATCCACACAGCCAGATAAGATCAGATTCCCAATGCAGTGTTTAGGTGGCTTCCTGGAATGGTTGGAATTATCCCTGTGACTAACAGGAGGTAATACGGGATTAAAGAAGTGTGTGGGATTGTCAATGGGGTAGCAGCTGGATTGAGCGCCTATAGAAAACTGGGAGCTCCAAGGAAGATTTCACAGGCAGCCCTGAGATTTGGACTTGAACCTTGTAACCAGTAGGATTAACGTTGGCTTCATAAAATAAAATAATAGTTTCCACCCCCAAGGTGTTATTCTTTCCATAATACTTGTTGTAGCAATTCCCTGAAGTCATCAGGGACTCAAACTCCCTCCATATCTCTGATGCATTCTTAGGGTATAGCTCTCACCTGTATGTCAAAGATGGGTGTTAGAGATTCCCTATCATATCAAAATCCCAGGCAGACAAATAGAACAGGAAAAAGTGTTATTCTCCTCCTTTTAAAGGATGAAGCAGAATTTTATTGTTCTTTGTACATCATCTCTTCTCCCTTCTTCTCTCTTTCCAAATACCAACACACAGGCTCAAAGTAGATTTTAGGCCTGACTATATTTCAAATTTAGTCTTCTGATATACAAATGCTCAAAATATATTTGTTTCTGATGATAATGGTAACATGTGATCCCCCTTTGCAGCTTAGCTTTTAGGGCAGGGGTCACCACCCCTAATGAATTACAGGACCAGGAATAAAATAATGGGAATGGATAAAGTACTTTGGTATAGAGAAAATGAATAGTAACAATTGTCATAGACTGGAGAACACAACCCCCTTGAAAGGAGGCACTGTGATCCAGTTCCAGCAAATTGCTGGCAGGTAGGAATATAAGTTTCATGTTGCCAACTCTTTCATTATTCAACAGAGCTGGAAAAAAATTCTGTATTTTAATCTTAAGTAAGATTTGAAAATATCAGGTCAATATTGTGTCTTTGTTGGGTTTGAGAGCTCCTTGAGGTCAAATTTTGTAGACATTAATTCAGTAGAATATGGAATATAATGGGAACTTGTTGAATGGATCAGTTCATAATTTTCTAATTACTTCCTCCTAGAAGACTGAATAGAACATCTAGTCAACTGGTTAAAGACAAAGGCATGTATATATTTGTCATGTATATGTTAATTGTTCCAGTGTTCCATTTCTCTCTCTCAAAATAGAGTCTAATCATTTCTAAGGCAGAGACTGTCTCCATCACATCAGCCTCTTCCTCTTAAAGGAGAGTTCCTCCAAATTCTACATAACACTTCCACTTATATCTCATTGGATAGAACATAATTACCTTGCTGGGAATGTAGGAAATTAAATTTTTTAGCTAAGTGAAATTGCTTGGTTAAAAACTGGAGTTCTATTTTTTTAAAATATTTATTTATTTAACAGACAAAGAGATCACAAGCAGGCAGAGAGAGATAGGGGGAAGCAGGCTCCCCACTGAGCAGAGAGCCCAATGCGGGACTTGATCCCAGGACCCTGAAATCATGACCTGAGCCAAAGGCAGAGGCTTAGTCCACTGAGTCACCCAGGCACCCCAAAAACTGGAGTTCTTTTACTAATGAAGAAAGGGGAAAGGATATTGGGAAGTTACTAGTAGTTCCTTCCATGCAACCCTGAAGAGAAAACTAAGGGGGCAATGCAGTTAACTGAATTCCATGCTATAACTGAATTCCATAAATAAATGCTACTTATTATAGGATTACAGGATGTATTATAGGATGTCCAAGCTGGAAGTGGTCATAAAGGGTTCTTGTCCAACTCACTCATTTATAGTTAGGACACTTGAGGACCAGACTAGGGAAGGAATATACCTAGCATCATATGATAAAAGATGCAGTCCTGATACTGTCCTACACCCAAGGTCTCTACCAACTCTTATTAATGTCCAAATCCCAGTATTCAGCCCCCATTGATTCCTCTGCCATAGTAAAGCACCCAGGCTCCTTCACCTTACCACTACCCTGGGAACTTGGTTAACCTCACCATCTTCCCTAGTCAAGTTTCTTCTACTGTCTTTCTCAGTACCTTCAGCCCAGGATGGCTTGTAGTTTTCATCATAGGGAGGAACAGTATTAGTTGGTAGAGGCTTCAGAGGTAGTCTCCTAGGGATAATTTTGAGGGCTCAGTGAGAAAGACTACTGGGATTGACTAATGAGGTCACGGTGGTTGCTGCTCAAGAAATGGGAGACTCTTGGGGCACTTGACTGGCTCAGTGGGTTAAGCCATTGCCTTCGGCTCAGGTCATGATCTCAGGGTCCTGGGATCGAGCCCCATATGGGGCTCTCTGCTCAGCAGGGAGCCTGCTTCCTCCTCTCTCTCTCTCTGCCTGCCTCTCTGCCTACTTGAGATTTCTCTGTCAAATAAATAAATAAAATCTTTAAAAGAAAAAAAAAAGAAATGGAGATTCTTGGGGCAAAAGTTTGTTATGAGGCCTGGTTTCTTTTCCTTCAGGGATGAGGAAAAAAGCCTTCTTTATGAGCATGTTAATAAAGTGTCTGGCACTCACAGGTGACAGCCGTGTTCCTACAAGCTGGGTGAACCTTCTACCACATTGTAGCCATCTGGGAGAAGAGTGGGCAGTGGTGTGACTTCTCACATATCAGTAGCTCAAGGCCATTCATTACGCCATTCAGACTACAACAGGATACCAAAGCAGGCCCATCTGATTCTGTCTTGCATCAGAAAGATAACTCTTATCATCACAGCACAAAGTGAGTGTGTAAAATTAGACAGGATTAGGTTGTAACCAGTGCCCTGGAGTTACCAAGGCAGTAAGGTTCTAGTGACAGTTCTGTCACAGGTCAGACACTAAATATATCTTCCCACAGTGACAAGGAATATCAGGGAGCACACCAGCTGCATGATCTTTCCCAATCACAAGGGAGAAACCCCAGCCACTCTCCTCTCAGAGTCTATTCCTGAACCAGTCCCTGGCCCAGCCTAAAAATAGATTCCCTGTGTCCTAGCCAACTGTCCTACTTGTGGTCTCCAGATAGGACACCACGTGTCAAACATGTGAGCAGCCATGGAGGAAGTTGCGGGACTCCTGGGTATTCCTGTAAGAATTCTTCAGGTCAGGGAGGGAACACATCTTCTGTCTCATGGAGTGGGGAGGAAGCCCAAGGCTGGAGGGGAAAAGGGTGGGAGTGCTCCCTTTAACCCCTGCAAATCCACCAGCGGTGCCAATCTGATTCACTCCTATGCAAATTCATGGCTAATGACTTGTATTTGGTCAAATGTGCCTATTCTTCCCCTAACACTTAATTTCTCTGAATAGTGTACATCTATTAGCCAGCTCAGTTAAATTTTTAATTATGCAAATATTACATTAATATACTTCTGTTGTAAAAACCTTCCAACAATACTGAAGTTGGTTGAGGAAAAAAAATGAAAATTTTCCTTTCCCTTATCTTTATCTCTGTCCCCAGAAGTAGCTGTGATCAACAGTTTGATTTGTATCTTCCATACCTTTTCTATGCACACACCACACATCACATGAAAACTCCTGCAACGTGCATGCACTTGTGCACACACACACACATGGTATAGTATAAGAAGTATAGTATAAGAGATTACAAGTAATCACTCTAAGATTGTCTGGGTTCCAATAGCTGTATGTCCCTGGGAAAATTACTTTGCTTCTCTGTCCCTTGGTTTCTAACTCCATAAAATAAGGATAATATTAGTTTCTACTTCATAGGGTTATTGTGAAGATTAAATGTTGGTACTTAAAAAACAATCACTAACGTAGAGTAAGAGCTTGAGTCTTATTACATATATGCAAATAAGGAGGTCATATTAGTCATCCATTGTTGCATAACAACTCACACCAAAATTTAGTGGCTTATAGGGCAAACATTTATTATCTGTGGGTCAGGAATTCAGGAGCAGCTTTGGTGGGTGGTTCTAACTGAGGGTCTCTCCTGTGGCTGGAGGTTGGCAGCGGCTGCAACCATCCGAAGACTTGACTGGATGTGTAGAACCTTATTCCAAGATGGCTCACTCATATGGCTGTCAGCAGGAGGCTTAATCTCTTGCCACATGGATACTGCCACAGGCTGCTTAAGTGTCCTTGAGACATAGCAACTAACTTCCACCAGAGTGAGCAATCAAAGAGAGAGTGAGGGAGGAGGAAATGACAGCATTTTTATGACTTTGTTCTGAAATTGCATACTACTACTTCTGCTTCATTCTATTTATTAGAAGTGAATCACTACATGTAGCCCATTCCAGGGGAGAGGAATTGAAGGCAGTTGTAACAGAATTTATGGACAATTTCTGCAACCACTACAAAGCTTATCCTAGACGTACATGGTGTCATGCTCTATACGTTGTCTTTCAATTTGCTTTTTATCATTTAACAAACACCTTAGAGATCTTTCCCTATCAGCACATGCAGAATTACATCAATCTCTCTAATTGCCAAATGGTATTTCATACTTTCTTTAGCCATTCTCATTTTGGTGGACATTTAGGTGTACTTTTCTTTCTTTGCAGAAAGCAAGAGCCTAAGCAAGAAAGGAACACTTCTAAGAGATCCATAGTCCAAAGAAAAGTTTAGGGGTACCTGGGTGGCCATTCATTTAAGTGGCCAACTCAATTTCCACTCAGGTCATGATCTCAGGGTTGTGAGATAAGACCCCGCCTTAGGCTTTGAGCTGGGCATGGAGCCTGCCTGAGATTCTCTCTCCCTCTGTGCTCACTGCCACCCAACCCCCCCCCACTCCAAAGAAAAGTCTATAAGTATCTAATTCCAAGAAATTAGCAGTGGTAGAGGCAGCAAAGAGACCTCTATATTCCAAGGGACCAGAAAGATTATAATCTCAGGACATATCAACAACTGTTCACATAAGACCACTAACATTCAACATTGTCACCACTGATTCCAGATGCTGGTTCTACATTCCCTCCTTAGGGAGGCATGCCTGGAATCATAAGGTATGTCTTCAGCCTGATGTGTAGCTGGGATGGCTGAGTTCATAGCATTAGACATTAAACTCCAATGGGGTCTCCTCATTCTGGTTTGAATCTTACTCACTGTGACAGACAATTTTAGCCAGTCATCTGCCATCCCTCCATCTCCCCACAATACCATGATTTTGTTTAGCTCTTCTGATTGCCCTGTTTTTTTGGGATGGCAACAGCCTAGTTTCAGAGGTTGAATCTGATTAGTCAAAGTCATTGACTGTAATTCCATTCACCAGGTACTTATATTTCCAGCCTCCTTCACAGTAAGGGCTGGTTCATGTAACCATTTTGGGCAATGGAATCTAAGTTGAAAAAAATCAGCTGAGGAACTTCTCATAAAGACTTCTCATTTTGAATGAAATCATTGGACGTGGCTAGCAATACTCTCTACTCTCTCTTTTTTGCCTTAAACATAGATATAATATCTGGAGCTGTGGTTGCCCTTTTGAAACATGTGACAGACAAAATTAAAATGCTACTATGCTGAAGATCTGGGGTAGAAAATAGGCAACAGAGAATTTGATGATATTGTTGAGCTGCTAAAACAACTATGTATTATCTACCCACAGACTTTTTGTTATGGAGAAAAATAACTCTACTTTTTAAAAAGGTACTCCTTATTGGTTTTCTGTTACTTACAGCTGAAAATATTCCTGATGCATTTCCTGCTTCTCTCTAATCTTTAAGTACAGGGCCTCTGTCTAATATGCTTCCATTGATTCACCACTGCCTTTGGGAGACATCTCTTTCCTGATACCCAGACAATCCCCACATTTCTGGCTTAGCAGAAGGCAGTGGGGGGTGTTCCCCTGGGTAGGTAGATGGGTTCATGACAAGTAGGCCACTGCAGAAATGCCCCTCTGGGGCTACCTGGGTGGCTCAGTCATTAAGCATCTGCCTTCGGCTCAGGTCATGATCCCAGGGTCCTGGCATTGAGCCCTGCATCGAGCCCTGCAATGGGCTCCCTGCTTGGCGGGAAGCCTGCTTCTCCCTTCCCACTGCCCGTGCTTGTGTTTCCTCTCCCCCTGTGTCTCTCTCTGTCAAATAATAAATAAAATCTTTAATTAAAAAAAAAAAAGAAATGTACCTCTGCTATATAATGTCCTTCAGTTCAGTTTCATCACTGGCAAAAATAAGACACCAAATCACTCTGTTAAAAGCTGAGAAATAAAATTTCTTTTCATCTTTTTCCGACTAAATACTCTTGGGTAGGGTCAGAGTGCAGCAGTCTTAAATTCTTTTCATCAGCAAACAGTGCTCTAGCAGGGGAGAGACCAGGGAAAGCCTCCCACTAGTGATAGCCAAATCAGGGAATGTTGCTTGGTACATTATCCAGGCGGAAGAGTACTATCTCCTGAAAGTGAAGTGATTCTTTAGTAGAGAGAAAAGTATTTTAAGAGTCTCATAACTGCTGACATAAGAAGAGACTGAGCTTCAAAAAAAAAAAAAAAAAAAAGGCATTTTGAGTTTGTTGAATGTAATCTGACTCCTGCAGACAATTCTAGAACCAATTTCAGGCCATGTATGGGGGGTAAAACAAGGGCTGAATTAGCCTATAAACATCAGCCTTTTGATAAATATAACTGGGACTTGGAGCACCTTAATTTTCTAGTGTGTTACTGTAGAAAGAAAGATTTTCAGAGCTCACAAACCCAATTAGAATCCAGCTTCCAGCTCCTACTCTGTGACTCTGGGCCAGTTACTTTCCTGAGTTTTGGTTTCCTCCTTCATAATACTCTGAACCTCCAAGGGTTTTTATGAAGATTTTAAATAAAATCATTCAGGGAAACAGCTGGCACATATTAGTACAACTGCTACTTCCTCTGTTATTACTACCAGTATCACCACTAACTGCCACCACAGTCACCATCACCACTATTTGCAATAGAAAAGCCAAAGCAGGCTTTGCATCACTCTTAGTTCTGCTTTAGAGTGGGAGGACTTCCCCCCCAACAGAGGGAGAGGGAGAAGCAGACTCCCCACTGAGCACAGAGCCCTACGCTGGTGGGGGAAGCCCATCCGGGGCCAGATGCAGGGCCCAGATGCAGGGCCCACCCTGGGGCTTGACCACAAAACCTTGAAATCATGACCTGAGCCAAAGTCAGACACTGAACTGACTGAGCCACCCGGGTGCCCCCAGACAGAGGTATTTAAAATGAAGAAACCAAACCTACCTTTCAATGAATGAAGAGGGAAGATCATAGAATCAAATTCCTCTACTCTGCTGAAACAAAGCACCTTCCTTTGGGTTTCAGAAGGACTATCTGGCAGGTGAATTGTCCTTGCTGCTTTTAGTTAAAGAGACAGGAGAACTGCTGTCTGTATGCCCCCAGTCTGGCTTTGAAGTAGTGTTTTGACAGCCTTTCAGGAAGCATGCCACCTACTTCTGCTGCCTTTTTGTTTGCAGGGCTGTGAGTTTCCATTTCTGTCCTCCGGGAAGAATTTATGATTTCCTCCCTAGGACCACCCTCTCCTCTGAGCCCCTGAATGCAAAAGACAGCTCTACTCACCACCCCCTGCAGACACTGCAGAGGTATTATTCAAAGTCTGCTCTCCTCCAGCCAGACAGAGCTTTCTCCACTGATGAATAGTGATGATAAAAACAGTGCTTCTATTTTGTTAGGAATCAAAACAAAAACTTTTCCCTGCACTTGAACTACGGAAAATGGAGGTAAGCAAAACAACGTACATAAAACTGCCCATAATCAGAGTGTATCAGTATTCACAAACAACGTGCATTCTTTCAGTGTTTTTCCCATGCATATCTAAACACTTTATTTTCAAATTGGAGTCTAATCACACTCCACACTACAGTCTTCAGTATATTTTCATTAGTCAGTGAGAAATCAACAGCTTTCCACATCTTTCAATACCTGTTTTTAGCATTGTTTGTGCCCATGGAATTCGATTATGTGAGTACCCTCATTTACTATTTATTTTTATTGTTTTATTATTTAATCAATTCCCTGTTGTTGGGCATTTAAGTTATCATATTTCACTATTATTAACAATGCTACAGATATTAACAGCCTTCGGACTCATTCATAATTTTTTCCCTGGGTTCTATGCCTAGCAGATGATTTGCTGGGAGGGCTATGCATATTTTAAAGGTTTTAAAAATTCATATTACCAAATGGCATTCCCAAAAGGCTCTGTCAGTCTGCAATGGGTGTGGCTTCACCTCATACTTTTCAAGATGCTTTCTCAGGAGATCCTCATACAGCCCTGTATGATAAGGCAGATGTGACTGCACACATTTTGGAAGCCAAGAGAGCTCAAGGGCAAAGAGGTACAAAAAAGTACCCCCAGGTAAGTGAATGAAGTGAATTGCCACAGAAAGATCTGTGTTTGATAAAACAAATCCTAAAGGACAATTAACAAAACAAAGTGACTATGGTAGCTGCTCTGAAGCTCTTCTTTTTGAAAGTAATTAGATCTTGGGGACAACTGTCTATTAAGTGTTTGGCCATAAAACCATGTCATCAGCATATAGGAGGGCACTTACCTTTCTGTTTTCTGTCCTCAGAGCAGACACTTGGAGAGTCAGGAGTTCAGCTAAATCCAAGATTCCAGAATGGTTAAGTGACTTGGCAAAGGCCGCTCAGTGAGTTAGTGGCCAAGTCAGGACTGGAAGCCAGGTCTCCCAACTCCTGGATGATTGCGTTTTGTGACAAACAATGTCCTTCTCAGAGACAGCTGGGTTGTCATCATCAACAGAATCATTCAGTCTTTTACAGTTTTATAGACTAAAGACCTGGAATCTTGTTGAAAAGGGAAATTCTAAATTCTGATCCAGTTGGTCTGAGATAGGGCCTCAGGGTCTGCATTTCTACCAAATTTCTAGCTGATGTCTAGCATTCAGACCACTCTGAGTCACAAGCAGCTAGGGAATGGCTCAGATAATGACAAGGCAAATGACCTAGATAAAGACAGGGCTTATAGACAATTAGTATAGCATTTAAATGTCAGTGACTGGAAAGGGAGTTTTTGGTATTTATGAGTCTTAAAATAAAGGTCTTGTCCTTTTTCCATCAGAAACCCTCTGAGAGGAGGCAAACTCAACAGGCTGAAGGCAGGCCTGGGGCTGTGTTGGCCAAGTGATGTTCAGACCCACCCATCAAGAGCACAGTAAGTCCCTTTGTTGTGAGGAAGCAGCAGGCGCAAGACGGCCAGAATAAAAGCCACTTTGTTTAACATTCCAAAGGCGTTCCCAGTGTCTAGCACAGTCCTCATTAACTACCTGGAGAATTACCAACTTCTCGAATTCTCCGCTGGGATGAGAGCCTCCTTCCACTGCCTTTCACCAAACCTTATGACACCTGGATGATAGAAAAGCTGCACTTGATGAGAGAAGAGGAAACAGAGCCTAGGCATAGAAACAGAAGAGCTTTGGTCTGTGAGATTTCAAAACCACAGGCATGGCTTACCCTCTTGCAAGCAGAGGCAAAAGATGTTAGCGTTATTGGCAGTCCTGGGCACGGAGCTTTGGGATTGCAATAATAACGATTTTTAAGGCATGGGGAGTAGGCGAGGGGTGCATGGAGGGGTGAGGGGCAGTGTGCAGCCTAGGCCAACCACCGGGCCAGGGAAGCAGCACTGTGAATGCTGGCTGTTTATTTTTTCTTCCACATAAACTGCTCCCTTAATAGCATTCGTACTACAACACAACAGTTTCCAGTAAATAACGCTGAACTGCATGGAGGTGGTAGAACAAGGTGAGGCTCAGATGCGTGAGCAGAGGGTGCTTATTTCGTCTATTTTTTCTTGTCACAGTCCCACTTGGCTGAGAAGCCCTGACGTCCAACATCCTCTGGGTCGGCTTGGCCACCCTTCAGAGATGTGTAGGAAGGGGCCGTACACACAGCGCTTTTCTCAGATCAGACCCGGAGCGGGGCCCCCCCCAGAAGAACATGGCGGCGCCCACAGCCGGCTTGCACTTGTTCGTGCTCCTGTTCCTGTCAGCAAAGTTTTCGCTGAACTTAATGAGGCACAATTCAACATCTTCAGCCATGGAGAAGCTGCTCCAGGGGTCCTCCTCCTTTTCTTTCAAGGCCATCCGGCTGGCGGAGAAAATCTTGACGTAGGCCACATCAGGCAAGGGATAGTGGAGCCGGTCAACACAAATTGGCAGAGCATAGTCTCCACTCTTCACATTTCCACGTGCTCGCATGGAGCACACGGAGGAGGAAACGGCACTTTTGCCAGTGAGGCCAAATAATCTAGTCACCAACATTCTTGCAGCTGCGGTGGGAGCGGCCTCCCGAACCGCCATCTTCGCCCCCTGTGCGCAGCCGCAATCAGAAGAGCGCTGTCTCTTTAAGACTTGGAACCAGGAAGTGCTGGCATTAAAACTAGCATAACGGGATCACAGGGAAGCATCTTAGAGGTTACAGAATCCTAGCATTTAAAAGTCATGCTCCGTGGAGTTCTAAAGATTCTATGTGAGCATGTTTCAAGGACTGCTGTTTTCTGTGACGTATTATGGGATGTGGGGTGGTTCTTCCCCCTCATTTTAGCATCACTTTGTATCTATGTTACACACTGAGATTCTGAATATTATTTATTTTTGTAGAGGGTTGTGTATTTAAAAATTGTTCTTTTTTAACTTCTTCACTTGACAGGAAAGGAAGGTGACTCTCTGAGATTTAAAGCCCGTTCATGACATAACACTATGGTCTTCACCACCCCCCCCACCCCCCGCCCCGCCCCGTGCAGTGGTGCCATGTTATTGTAAATCAAACGGGACTCAGAAAACTGGCCGGATTGGATTCTTTTCTCTCCGAGAGGCCCATTTATTTTTCTCCAGTTCTCCAGTTCCCAAAACCCAAACTAGTACCCAGATTTATATTTCATGTACACCATGGTCTGGAAATACGACTGACCTGAGTTGTGATGGACAGGGTTGTCTGTGTGGTGTGATACCTGCCCATCTAACTGGAATTCCCATGATGGGTTGGGCCAGCAGTTTTCAAATGAACTCAGGTGTCATTGCACCTGTGGAACACCAGAAATTATCGACTTTCTTAATTCCATCAGACAAACAAGAAGCCACTCTGCCAGCAGAAAAGCCAGCTGGTAAAGCACGAAGAATAACTTTGTAATCACAAACACTGCATTAGTCATTAGGACCAGTCACACAAATTTTTGTTCACCTGGGCACATGGTGAGCTTGCACTTCCCCCATTTGCTTTCATAGGCATTGCCATATAGCATGGTTTGGCCAAAGAAATGTAAATGGAAGCTTTTATTTGTCTTAATTTTATTTATTTATTTGAGAGAGAGAGAGAGAGAGAGCCTGAGAAGGGGAAGGTCAGAGGGAGAAGCAGACCCCTTCACTGAGCAGGGAGCCCGATGTGGACTCCATCCTGAGACTCCAGGATCATGACCTGAGCTGAAGGCAGTCGCTCAAACAACTGAGCCACTCAGGCACCTGAATGGAAGCTTTTAAAATCAGTGCATGATGCTCCTCATTCCCTTCCCTATAGTATAGTCTTCATGAGTCTATGTTGAGATGGAGACCTTGCTCACCAGAGTCACAGAGTTGCTACAGTAAGTAGGCTCCTTTGCCAACATACATCAAACATGGTATGAACAAGAAATACATCTGTGTGTTTAAGCCATTAATAGTTTAGAGTTTTGTTACCATAGCAAAACCTAGCCAATTCTAACTGATATAAATCATTAAAAATAAAGTAATGAGCTGTTAAATGGAGCACTGCTGATTTCCTCCTAACTTGTCTGTTAATTCACTTGTTCATCTCCAACTTTAGAGGTCCACTACCTAATAGCCACATGATTGGAAAATTCATATTAAAAAGATTTAGACCTGTATGGGAAAAATTATACTAAATGGATAATAACTCTATGACTTGCTGAAAGCTTCTGAATTATCTTACATTCACTAAAACACACCATAAAGACAGCACAACAAATGACAAAATCATGATATATGATATTTAATGATATCAAATACCAAAATCAATGATATTTAATGCACCTTAAATTAGTATCAATGGCATCTGAACCATTAATTTCCATTTATCATCCCTTATCCAAGAGGACATCTTCAGGATTACTCTTCTTAACATGTTAAAAGAGATTTTTCTCCTGAGTCTGGATCTCTATTTCAGGCTCCATGCCTTTCTGATTTAATGACAAAAAGTAGTTGCCATTCATCTCCCCTTGTCCTGATATGGTACCAGATAACTAAATAATTTGGGTTTCTGAGACTGAAATTATTTTGTGCAATCCATATTTAATTTTGCTCTCAAGCTTTCTTGTTGGTATATGCTCCTAAGTGCTGCTCATGCCAATGTCACATCAGCTTTTATGTGGCTTTCAAGAAATTTGGTACCAACTTTGGTTCCAATTTCACATAACTGTATGTCTCTAAATAACTAACTTAGCCTTTAAGTCCCAATTCCTAATTGCTGAGAGAGGGAGGATCTGATTGGCTCAACTTGAGCCAGGTGTTTACTCTTGATGCAATCAGTTGTAGGCAGAAGAGGATCATGTGGTACATAGTGCTGCCTTTCCCTAGCTATAAGGAAGATGGAATCCCAGAGAGGAGAACAAAGGACATTAGCGCCTCTTTAGCACAGAGAAAGGTGTATACTTAGCAGAAAATGCGTGCGGTTACAACAACAAACATTTATAGAAGGAAATTGCATATTCTAGAATTCCATGTGAGGGATTGGAAAAAAGTTATTGTTTCATTTCTTGCCTGTTTATTTTGTTGGCTATTAGCATTCACTAGTGGAAAGCAACAGTGGGTGCCAAAAATATAAGAACAATTTACCAGAGAACTTTAAGTAAAATTTTTATCCACCAATTTATTATTTTTTGCATACATTAGGAAAATCTTTAAAATTTTTTTTTTTATTTTAGTGGTCTAACACTTTGAGCTGGCTTTTAGGATATTTTAGAAGCATTGAGTCAGACAATAAAAGCAAGAGCATTATTTTCATAAGCCTCAAGTGGTGATGAGGGTAGGGAAAAAGCAGAGGTTCTCATGATTTTTCTGCCCATAGAGTCATTTGGGGACCTTAAAAACAATGTAATATCCTCACACACACCCCAGAATGACAACCCAAGAAAACTGATGATACGAAGTTTGGGTGAAGATGTGGAATAACTGGAACTCTCATACAGTTCAGATAGGAAGTATAAATTGGTACAGTCACTTGAAGTAATTGTTTCACAGTGTCTATTAAAGCCGAACACAGGTATACCCAAAGGACCCAGCAATTCCATTCCTAAGCATACACTCAAAAGAAATGCTTGCACATTTTCACTAAAAGTTATATGCTAGAAGATACACGATTTATAATATCCTTAAACTGGAAACTACCCAAATGTCCATCAATAGTAGAATGAATCACAAATCGTGGTATATTCACACAATAAAATAACTGTTCTGCAATGGGAATGAAATATAGCAAACCATAGCAAACAATATGGATGAATTTTAAAAGCATAATTTGGAGCAAAAGAAGTGAGTCATGAAAGAGGACATTCTATGTATTTTATTTACATAAAATACAAAAACACACAAAAGCAACCTATGTTTTGGAAATCAGGATAGCAATTCTCTTTGGGGAGAGTTTTAGGTGCTGGACATCTTCTGATTCTTGGTCTGGGCTGATGGGTGTTAGTGAAAATTCATTAACATCTACATTTACAATTGATTCACTTTTACGAGTATATGTTGCACTTGGATGAAAAAATCTTTTTAAAAAATCAGTGATGCTTGGGATGCCTGGGTGGCTCAGTTGGTTAAGCAGCTGCCTTTGGCTCAGGTCATGATCCCAGCATCCTGGGATTGAGTCCCACATCAGGCTCCTTGCTCGGCAGGGAGCCTGCTTCTCCCTCTGCCTCAGCCTGCCACTCTGTCTGCCTATGCTTGCTCTCGCTCTCTCTCTCTGACAAATAAATAAATAAAATCTTTAAAAAAAAAATCAGTGATGCTTGGACCCCACTCTAGACTACTTCTGACTCTCTGGAGGTGGAGACTGGGTGCAGCATTTTACAAAGCCCTCTGAACAATCTTCATTTATAGTCAGGGGTGTGAGCTACTTATTGGTCAGTAGATTGAACCCTGGCCTGAGAAATGGGAAACCTGGAACTTGATTCTGGCCTCAGGTAAATCAATCTCCTGCTCTGGGCCTTGGTTACCAAGTGACTTAGCAGGTGACTATAAGGTCCGTCCCAGACCTGTTGATCCTAAGGAATTAGCATGACTCTGTTAATCCAGTAGATTAGTTGACATAATAAGTTCTAAAGAGGATATAATGGAAAATAGATTTGGTGTGGAGGCACGTGCCAGGATTGTGCTCCAGCTGTTTATTGGCCCAGCACAATAGTACGTCCAAGGAGGGGTGGTGTCCAGATGAAGTATAGAGGCAATGGAAACCTACCTTAGTCTCTTTCACAATTTTACCTGGAGATGGAACCAAGTAGAATTTTTTAAAAAATTTTAATCCCAGTATAGTTAATATACAGTGTTATATTAGTTTCAGGTACAATCCCAAGTGGAAATTGAATTAACTTTTTTACAGTTTGATCTCATCATCACTTTGGAATAGGCTATGAATAGTCCAGGAAATAAAATTGCAAAAAATATCAATACTTGATGGAATCCTATAGGTCATTTGGTTTAGTAGTTTGCAACCATTTAAAAATAAACTGTCCCCCCAATAAATAAGCTCTCCCCCATGGTTTTTCAAATTAAATTTATGCAGAATCCCAAATTATACCCAAATAACAGAAATGAATGGGTCCCTAGGGAGTTTAAAATGTTTGTTGTGTTTTTTTTTTTTAGTGAATAATATTTCATCTTGAGGAACAACTTACATGATCCAACTTTCTAATTTTATATTTAGGTGAATGAGATCCAAACAAGATAAATGACTTGTCTGAAGTCACACATTAATTAGTGACAGAGCCAGAGTGAATCCTGTCTCCTGATGTGGTGATTTTTTTTTTTAAGATTTTATTTATTTATTTGATATCAAGAGACACAGGAAGAGAGGGAACACAAGCAAGGGGAGTGGGAGAGGGAGAAGCAGGCATCCTGCTGAGCAGAGAGCCCGAGGCAGGGCAGGATCCCAGGACCCTGGGATCACAACCTGAGCTGAAGGCAGATGCTTAATGACTAAGCCACCAAGGCACCCCTGATGTAGTAATTCTTCTGTGCATTCAGTAAGCATCTGCTGAGCATCTACATGTGCCAAGTACTTTGCCAGACTTGTGAGATCTGATGGTGAACAAGCCATAGTGAGCATGGAATTGCCAGTACTTCTTCTGGGCCTTGTCACTGAGGTCTGAGCTGGTGTCTGTCACCTTCATCTCTGATTATTCCAGGAGTAGAGTCTGGCTTTCCACCATCACCCTTGGGATGGCACTGATGGCACAGGACTCTGAAGAGGCTCTCCTCTCTGAGGATGCTTTGGGGGTGGTTCAAGATGGGCTTGGCTGCAGGTGTTAATGTGGGGGCGGGGTGCCACTCCAGGTTGGCCATAACTAAAGGGTATCACACAGACTGGGAATCAATGCCAAGAAATGGCTGTGCCTTGGAACACTGACCATTAGCTAACTGATGATGAGGAACGCCTAGACTTGTGACTCATTACTTTAGTTGGGCCATGGATCTTGGATGAAGACAGGACCCTTTCTGTTTTAGAAACAGCTGTGGTTTGAGAACCTGTGTTATAAGTAAAGATTCATGAGAAATGAGGGAGTATGACTTAGGGTCTGTGTTGCTAGATCACATTTACCACCATAGTATTTTTTACATGGTACATTACAAAGCCCCTGGTACTCCTATAATCTTTTTTTTTTTTAATATTTTATTTATTTATTTGACAGACAGAGATCACAAGTAGGCAGAGAGGCAGGCAGAAAGAGAGGAGGAAGCAGGCTCCCTGATGAACAGAGAGCCCGATGCAGGGCTCTATCCCAGGACCTTGAGATCATGATCTGAGCTGAAGGCAGAGGCTTTAACCCACTGAGCCACCCAGGCGCCCCCCTGGTACTCCTACCAGGCCGCCCAGGACCACTTGAGCTGGGGCAGGTGGAATGCATGGAAGGTCTTGGTATCATGACTCAGTGAATCCTTGCCACTTGTTCCCTCCAAACTGCTCATATCTCTTTAGTTTAATATTGATAGTCTGTATAAGATAGTATTCTAATAAAGATTTCTGGGACTAAAAATGTTTGACAACCACTGCCCTACCCAAAAGCTTTCTTGATGACTAGTGAGAATCAGTCTATTATTATTATTATTTTATCTTCATGAATACAATCTCACAACCTTTCTAGATTGGGAGAGTCTGCCTTACATAAAAAATTAAGTCCTTGTGTGGCAGCTGAAGTCTGTTCTAAACATCTCTATAATCTTGGAAGTGGGAGGTGGGACTAGCTGATGGCCAGAGCAGCTGTAGACATAGCCATGGTGTGTCTGCCCTGTCCTCAGCCTGCCTTCCCACCCCTTACTCCCATCCTGACTTTGCTCCTTATCTTGGGCTCTCAGGCTCCTTCCTCTTCCTACAGTATCTCGACTAACCAGTCACCTGCCTATGGCTACAGGGTGCTGCTGGGAGGTGTCTTTGCTTATTTCTGGAAACCTATAACCACATCATTAGGTTGAGATACAAATAGGGTCACATTTCCATCTCTTTTTTTCTAGTTAGTTGCTCTAGCTCCTCTTCTCTTAGGAGCAAAAAGACTGATACCCGCTTTTGAAGCTTATCTCCTTCAGAATTAGCCAAAAATTACAAGTGGCTATCAATACTGTTTCCAAATCTAGACAGAGAGAGTACGGGAATGCTCTATCATTCCAACGGTGTCACTTTTTTCATTACGGCATTCCATCTCTCACTGTGTGCAGACATTTGTCCAATGGTGCAGAGAGCTGTGAGTGATCACAGCAGGTCTGTGACCCAGGGTCATGGTTTTCAGCTCTCTCCTGTGTTCTGTGGATGCTTCCAAAGTGTGACACTGGTCAGGGTGGTTGGGGTCTAAGGGACTCTATGTCCTGTGTTCTCACCCTGTGCCACACCCATTGCCTTAACTTTGTGTTAAACTCAAGACACCAGTCCAGGGCTTTTCCATTTGGGGAAGTCCCTTCTGGGCCATTGGTGTCCTTTCCTGCGAGCTGGGCCATAGTCAGGGCTCATGGCTTCTACCCTTCTGCTCTGGGAAGAGAAGTGTGGTTGTGGTCCCTTCCCTTCCAAAAGGGCTTCTTTGCAAATTGCTTCTCATCTTCTCCTGGCTCCCCTGCTCTGAGGCTCTACAGACAGAAGTGCAGGGAGTGGGGAGCCTTGACGAGACCACAGGAAAGAGTCCCCATTCCTCCCTTTTCCCGGACAAGGGGTCACTCAAGTAATTTTTCCCATTAAGACAAAAATTTGCTCCAAGGTGACTAACTGCCTCTACCTCTGGACACAGAAAAGGCTGGCATTGCATAATTTCCCTCAGCAGTCACCCCTTTACAAATAATACATTAACAGCAGTGACTGTGGCCAGCAGTGACTCAATATGTCACACCCTGGGGCATTCAGATCCGATTCAGACAATCTGCTTTTTCTTAAACAGGCTCAGACCTTTCCTGTTTTTAGGCCTGTGCTCTACTTCTTTCTCTCATTTCCAGAAATGTTTTCTCTTCAATCTCTCTTTCTTTTTTTGGAGATTTTATTTATTTATTTTACAGAGAGAGTGAGAGCACAAACCAGGGGGGCAACAGAGGGAGAAGAAGGCTTACCACTGACCGGGGATACCAATGCAGGGCTGGATCCCAGAACTCTGGGATCATGACCTGAGCTGAAGGCAGACACTTAATCAACTGAGCCACCCAGGTGCCCCCCTCCTCAATCTCTACACATAAATGCTGTCCATCCTTCAGTCCCACTCAGAAAACCTGTCCGGACCCACTCAGCTTTTCCTGGTACCTAAATTGAAGGCCACAAAACAACCACTTCTCCCTCTTCCTGCCCTTTGGTTCTGTCTCATTGGCTGCACTCCCGTGGCCTCCCTAGCTTTCAAGTCAGGTGGTATAGCAGGGTGGAGCTGCTTGGTCTGAATCCTGGCTCACCATGTTTTGGCTATGTGGTTTTATGAAACGTACTCAGCCTTTCTAAACCGTATCTGTAAAGTGAGGGTGCTGATAGTTCTTGCTTCATGGAGTTATTGTAACAACCATGGATAAACAATGCCTGGTACATAGAAAGTTATTCATTCAATAAGTATTTATTGTGCGACTACTGTGTCTTTGGTGGACAGACCACATTCCTGCCTTCATGGAGCTTACATGTTAGTGGGAAGGAAACACAAGAAACCATAACAGCAAGAGCTGTGCTATATTAAGCAGTTTCTATATGCCTGTCATTGCTCCAGGTATTTTCATTAATTTTTCTCTTTTGTCCTCACAAAAACACTCTGCACTCCATGCAATTATTATCTACCAATAGACAGGAAGCTCAGGGAGTCACTAATTTACCCAAAATCACGCAGCTAGGTAGTGGTGAAGCTAGGACTGGAATCCAGACAGTAAGACTTCAAAGCCTGTCCTTAAGTGTCCTTCCCCAAGAGGGAGGGAAGAGAGTGAAGGTGTGTGTATAGGGGGAAGGGAGATAGGACTCTTGAGAAAGTGACACTGAGCTGGGGAAGGTCGGAGAGGGAGGGGGAAGGGCAAATACAGAAACTCTGAGGCAGGAACGAGCTAGTCTTGGGCGGACTGGTTGGTCTAGTCAGACCTAGTGACTGAGGGGTAAGTGCACAAGGTGAGGTTGAGGAGCCATCAATACTGATGATTTTCTCTGCTGTCAGTTTCCAGCCTTTACAATTATAGTTCTTGTGTCTCCTGGTAGCCTATGAGGCAGAGACCGTGAGTCTTGTTCATATTTGTATATGCCCACAGGGCCCAGCTCTGTGCCTTATTAAATAATAGGCATTTAATATTTTGTTGTTATTGAATTAGATTTTCAATCTAATTGGGAAAACACAGGCTCTGCCAAAAATGAGAGCTGGCTTTGTGTTCCGACGCAGCCACTTCCTAGCATCCATGGGCAGCTCACTCTCTCTTTCAAATCTGTTCTCTCATTTGCCACATGCAGAGGTCACATTTCCTTTATGGAATTTTTTTCAGGATTAAGAGATAGAATACAGATAAAGCAGCTGGTGCATGGTAGATATTCAATAATTCCTACTTCTTAACCCTTCACCTTCTCCGAATACTCTTGTTCTCTTATCCTTAGAAGCATCTCCCAATCACCCCCTAAGAAATTTTTTTTTTTTAATTCCTTGAATGCCTTAGTAAACTGGCCTATCATATACCCCAGATGATGTCCATGGGCAAAATGGCCCCTTCCTAATGTCTGAGCTCCGTAGAAGCTTGAGGGATAACCCTAGATCGACTTGTCCTGGCCAATCCTTGCTCCAAATGTTCCTTGTGGGGTTTGCCTTGACTATGAGCTAAGATTTCAGAACTGTGCATTGCCTTGAAGCTCACCCAACCAGGGTCTAACTCTCAGCCCACTGATGCCCGCCAATTGGGGACCACACAGGCCACTTAGTGGAGAGACAGGCAGTAGCTGGCACCCGGGCCAAGCGTGCAGTGTGATGGCCTTCTCCTTGCAAGCTAGGCCTTTTAGGAGACCTTGTGGTCCCTCCTGTAGGCGAATGATTCTTAGCTTAGCTTGTGGTCAGTTCCTGGATGACACCCTTCAATGGGAGGTTACCCTTTTATTGTTGGTCACTTTCACTCCCCCATGGGAGCCTTTCCCTTCTCTTGCCTGTGACCTAAGACCTAAAACTTGATTCCTTGTTCCTCCTTCTGCCTCAAACTTGTTTGGTGGTGAATCATCTGAAGCATATGACCCTTCCAGAGCTAAATTTGACTCCCCTGCTAGGAATTTCAGTGTGTACGTGATATGTCAGAAAGCAATTTACAGGTGTGCTCCAAAGTCTCGGAGTCCAGTGTCGCCTGGCTATATGGACTCCAGTGATCTCCTGGTCTGTTGAGTGACTTTCTCAGCCCCAGCTTTTAGTAAAATCTACTCTTTGCTGGCTGGACCTCAAGTCCAGCTTTTCTGCAGCCACTAGTTGCTATTGGTTCCTTCTCTTGGATTCCACACTCACTCAGAAACCTGTCCTGTTTCTTCCACCTGGGCTCTGGAGCCTGGGGAAAGTTTTATTAGCATCCATCATCTCACTCAACTTCAAATGGTTATCTTTTTTGTAGGCAGGTAGGCACTCAGTCTCAGGCCTTTCTTTTCCTTTTCCTTCCACTTCACTCAAAGAAGAATTTATATTTACAAAACAACTCGACGTACAATAGAATTATTGTTAGTTTCAACAAAAACAAAGAAGGTCCAAAACTTTGATTGAAACTGACTACTCCTCAGGCCATATGGCCGTTACCATATAAACATTTGTATATTTGCTTTCAAATATATTCAATTCATTCAAATTGAATTAGTTTTTGATTAATCTACCAAGTTATAGGCTTTTCAGAAACCCAACTGAACACTTCGTGTTTATGTCTCAGCTAAGATGCTTTCTGCCTTATCACTTACAAATACTTCTGTAGGAGGGTAGGAGATCCTTTTTCACAGTCCTTTCAAATGGAGCAGGTGCTGATGGGCTGGGGTAGAAAGAGGTAATAGTCATGATCATGAGAAGGCAGAAGCTGGCCTGCAATTTGATCAAAGCTGCAACCTTATCTATCATGCACCAGATTAACTGTAACAGAACGAGTGGGCCTTCTGGCATTACAGCTGTGGGCACACGGATTTGGCAACTGTCACAATGACCAGCACAGCTCAATATAGAAACCATGTGCTTAGTAGGCGCTAGAGGCAGGGGCTGTGGCCCATTTAATTTTGCAGTGCCAGTGCCTGGGCCTGGTACATTGTTGGTACTCAATAAATATTTGTTCAACAAATGAATAAATCAAGATATGGACTATATATAAACACTATACGAATTTTAGAAGAAAGATATTTTATCCTTTCTCAGGGCCTTGAAGGATGAGACATGAGATAGTTGTATAATACGTTTCTAGGTAGAAAACAATCTAGAAAAACAACTGAGACTGAGAAACTATCATCATACCTCTGAGAAGATGGACATAGTTGTCCATCTTGGGGCATGAAGAGTCACAAATGCTGTTTCTTTGTTAAGCAAATGTAAGCAGACACCTATTGGCCTGGGAGGAAGGTGTAACTGGGACCACCTGTTTAGTGGCTTCTCCCTCTGGTTTATGGCACTTGAAGAAGGTTGGGTCAATTTGCATACAAGCCCCCCCCCCCTTTTTAAAGGCCCTTCTGAAGACAAAGTATGGGAGTGGGGTTTGGAAGTGAGGGAAATCTGATGAGTGTGGACCAGGGTGGTCAGGACTTTGAATTGACTAGCAGAATATTAGTCCAGGGAGGGACTTAACCTGAGAAATAGAGGAGTCTGTCTTTATGACTGGGGCTTTATCTGTCTTAATGATGGCTATGGAAGTCACTAGATTAAAGTTCTGAGGGCATGTCTCAGCAGAAAGCTGTGATTGTAAGAGCTGTAGCTAGCAACCTGAATTAGGAGTTGGACCGGGCCCTGACCATGGGGCTGATGAAAAGCAAGCAAGTGTCTGTGTGAGGCAGTGAGCAGGTTTCCTTTTCCTGTTTTTCTTTTCTCTTTTCCTTTCCCTTTCCCCTTTTCTTTTTCCTTTCTCCATTCCCTCCCCACCTCCCCTCCTCTTAGCTCCTGTCCCCTCCCATCTCTTCCTCTCCCCACTTTTTCTTTCTTTTTAAAAAGACTTATTTATTTGAGAGGTGAGGAGAGAGCAGAAGCCTAAGGAGGGAGAGAGAGACTCTTAAGCAGACTCTGTGCTGAGCCCAGAGCCCAATGCAGGGCTCAATCTCACAACCCTGAGATCATCACCTGAACCGAAACCAAAAGTTGGAGGGCTAAACAACTATGCACTACCCAGAGCCCCCAGATTAGATTTTCTAGCTGGTGTTTTATTTGTACTTAAAAAGCCACTGGTATGCTTGTACAAATTTTAGGAGAACATAAAGAGGGAAATGCAATTCTAATAGGAGGTCTAATAAGACCTTCAGGGGATTAATTGGGGAAAAAAAATGACTAGGTTTGTGTTCCAAGCTAATAAACTAGGTCACACCAGTTACAGGTTGAGAAGCAGAGGATGTGTGTTAGTTGGGAGGCATCAAATGAGCACAGGTGTGGAAATGGAAACAAGGCCCAGAATGTGCACATTATTCCTAGGAGGCCATGGCGTGTAGACCCAGGACGTCATTGTGATGATGCCATGGGGTATAGGTGGGAGGGGCAGAAGGCCGGATGGAGGGAGGCTAGCTGGAGGCTTGCTTCTAGGGGAAGGCTGTCTGATGCCTTGTGGACAGACTGTGGCTTCTTCATCATGGATCCCTGGCAGAGTGTTTGGCCCATAATAGATGTTCAATAATGGTTTATTGAACTGAAGCACAGGAATGTTGTCACATGGTGGGAAGCAATCTCTAGGTGTCATGCAAAGTTCCTGATTTCAGAAGTTAGGAGACCCGGATTCCAAGTTCTGGTACTTCTGGGTCCATCATTTCATCTTGTTGGAATTTTAGTTTACTTAGGTATGAAAATCATTCATTGAGAACTAGTCAAGTACTACATATCATGCTAAGTCTCAGGAGCTCCTGTCCTTGAGGAGTTCATGATTTAATTGGGAAGACAGATGTGGAAGCAAATAACTTATTACTGTGTGGAGTGTGTTTTCATTGAGGGATGAACAAAGTGTGGTTCCAGAATGATTGTTAGGGATTCCAGAATGAACCAACATTGAAAGAGCACTTAACTGCGTGCCAGGCACTGTTCAGAATGCTTTCAGGCATTGGCTTATCTTATTCTAAAAACAACCCTGTGAGATAGATACTTACGTGATCCCTATTTCCTGGAAAGGGAATTGAGGCACAGAGTTTAAGCAACTTGCCCAAGTTTCCAATAGTTACAAAGAAGCAGAGCCAAGGCTCTGATTGCTCTGAAACCAGACTGAGGGTGGATTGTGAGGATGGAAGTTGAGGTTCGTTGAAGGATGTGATGTTTGAACCGTGCTTGAGAACTAAGTGGGCACTTGGTGGATGGGAAAGGGGCAACTAGCAGTGGGACTAGAACCTGCAAATGCTCAAGGGTCCAAAAGAGCACCTTGCTTTCTGGAAGAGGAGAATGGTGGGCTTGGAATGCTATATGAGAGAATTTGAACTCTCCAGGGAAGCTTTCTAGAATTTCCCAAAGCATGGAGGAGCCAAGTTCTGAGGACATTACAGGTGTATATTAATAGGGGCGCATGGGTGGCTCTGTCAGTTAAGCCTCTGCCTTCGGCTCAGGTTATGATCCTGGAGTCCTGGGATTCAGCCCTGCATCTAGCCCCATGTCCAGCCCTGTGTCAAACCCTGCATGGAGCTCCCTACTCAGTGGGGTGCCTGCTTTTCCCTCTCCCTCTGCACCCTGCTTCTGCTCTCTCTCAAATAAATAAATAAATAAATAAATAAATAAATCTTTTTAAAAGAACCAGTGCTTATTAGTTAAGATTCTCCAGAGAAACAGAACCAATAGGAGATGCATATGTGTATGTATCTATAAAAAGATATTCATTATAAGCAATTGGAGGAGTCCTGAGATGTGTGGTCAGCAAGCTGAAGAACCAGGAGAGTCAGTGGTGTAACTTCCAGGCTGAAAGCCAGCAGGCTGAAGGCTGGAGAAGAGTTGATATTTTAGTCAGAGTCCAAAGGCTGGGAAAGACCAGTGTCACAGTTCAGGCCCTCCATGAGGCGGCAGTTCACTTTTACCCAGCTTCTCATGCTACTCAGGTCTTCGATGAATTGGATGAGTTTACCCATGTCAGGTGGGGCAATCTGCCTTACTCAGTCTACCAATTCAGATGTTAATCTCATCTAGAAACACCTTCGCAGAAACACCCAGAATAATGTTTAACCGTTGGGGGTTGTTTAACCACTGGGGGCCCTGTGGACCAGTCAAGTTGACCCATCTAATTAACCATCACAGAGTGTTAGGTGCAAAGGGGTCTGTGGTTGTAGGGAACACTGTCAGCTGACTACCCATTCTCCTCTGCCTTCCTGCTACAGCTCCAGTTTTGTTCAGGAATAGATTTCTGCTCCACACAGCCACATACTTTAGGGAAGCTGACCCACCTCCAGTTCGAGAAGGATTTCTCAGAAGGAAATGCCATGTCTTCTGTCAGTGATTGATTCAGGAGTTGCTGTGTGACCTGATTCCGGCCAGGGTTCTTGCAGGGAAGTTCTTCTCATGAAGAAATGATCTTTTCCCTTCCTCTCCCATGTCCCAGGCCTGAGCGTGATGCCTAGAACCGCCATCTCAGATGGGTCTGACAAGGCAGCTGTAACTGGAGTGCCAGAATAGAACGACGTGAGGAAAAATCTCCAAAGCCTATTTACCTTGCTGAATGTCTGTTTTGTGAAGTATCAACTTTCTTCTTGTTCATCCTAGTTTCGAGTCAGAATTTCTGTCACTTGCAGCTATATCCTACCTATTAGAATCATGAGATGAGACTGGGGGCTTGACTTAAAGTATATGAGGTTTTCTTTATTCTGGAACTTCTCAGTGCAACAGCTTTTATTATGTGGGCAGGTATCACAAATATCCAAGAGTAGCCTGTGATGGGCAGCATTTCCCAACAAGCACGACTGTGCAAACCTGAGTAGAGAAGGAACCTGTGAGCCTGATCTTCTACAGAAACACTGGCACAGGCCATGGGGAGACTTGTGGGACTTCATGCAGGCAGATGATAGCCTTGTGTGCCCAGTAAACCCCACCTTTCACTCTCCAACCAAGCCAACGATTATGTCTCCTACGCTCACAAAATTTAAGAAAACTCAGAAGTAGCTCTTCAGGAAAAGGTTACAAGCCGTGACTGACTCTGCTAACTCATCTCTTAGTCTCCTTCTCAAATTCTGTGGGGCTTGTAGGATTTGGTATATTCATCTCTGAGCTTTGAACAAAATTTCCCTTATTTTAGACACTTGCCAACATCTGTGAATGAAATTGAAGTTGGCGAGATACACACACACACACACACACACATCTTTGACCCATCTTTTTCTGGAGTTAGTTATTTTAAAAAGCCAGTTGAATGAATCCTTGCTCAGTGGGTCTCTAACATTCAAGTTTTACTCAGATTCTGACTACATATGCTATTTCTCTGGTTTTTGTTGTTGTTGTTTTGGTCCATGGGCCTCAGGGAAATGTTAGAATGTTATCTGTTAGCGACAGGGTAGACACAATGGCATCAAATAGAAGAATCTATGGCATCGCAGATGGGAAAAATTGCTTCTGTGGCTTTTCTTGGTCTGTGTTAAATTAAACACAGTTTTCAAACTGAAATTGCTTTGGCCCCAAAAAGCAGAAATAAAAGAGGAAGAGGAAAACTATGTGGCAGAGCTCTACATGAAGTGACTGGACGCCGTACGGTACTGAAGAACCGTGTAACTTTTGGCCAGTCAGTTGTCCTCAGTTTCCTTCTCTGTGCCATGGAGTGCTGTCAGTGTGAACTATGGGATGTGGCCAACAGCAGAGTCCCCATGAGGGTCAGGTGAATGTCCCCTGTGTTTTCTGCCCTCCTGGGGCACAGCAGGCTGTCTGTGGTAGGTGGTGACTTATGAGCTGGGGGCCATGGGAAGAGATATTCCCTCTGTCACAGTTTCTCCTTTGTTAGAAGAAAGGCCCCATCCCTACCCCAAGCCCAAACCTCAAAGACCTCCACTAGGAATTCCTCTTTTATTCTTGTTCGACCATGCTGCTCAGCCTGGGCCTCTCATTGATCCTGGGTTGCCCAACTCAAAAGTCCCTTACTTCTCTGTTGACTGAGACCGAATCAATATGGGAGTTGCTTTAAAAAGCCCAGTGAGGGTCAGGAAGACAGACAAGTGGACTTTCATTGCAGGGTAAGGATCGCGTGTTTCTTCTGACCGGGTCATTCTTGGTTACGGGACGAAGAGGAAGCCTGATTGTCAATCAACCGAGTGAAATTAAAAATTAACATGCTCCCGTTTGCTCAACTATAATCTTTGAATCAGTCAACAACCAGAGGCTGATTTGAGGGTGGCCACAGATTCTGCTCGGAGCCCAGCCCAGATACATAGTTAAGGCTGAAGCCAGTTGGGCAGGACGGGCACAAGGGAGGAGGTGGTGGGGCTTTGCCCAGGCCTAGGAAATTCTCGTCTCTTCTGGCCTCCAGGGCAGCTTCTCTCAGAAGGTGCAACCTCTGCCCTGGCCCCCTCAGCAACACCCCCAGGGACTCCCAGTCCTGAAGGTGTAGGAAGCAGAGTCCTAGGGGATGACCATGAAAGAGGCAGCTCCTAGAACAGAGAGAGAAGCTCGACTCACTGGCCAAACCCAATTATTTGTGCTGGAAGGGCCTTGGAAACATCAGTGCTAATACCTCATTGTATGGAAGAGGAAACAGAGGCCCAGAGAGGGTCAAGGCTTGCCTGAGGTCACACAGTGGTGTTAATGGCAGGGCAGGGGTGAGAACACAGTTTCTGATCCATAGGGTTGGGGGTCTGTTGCTGCTTCAGGACACCCTTAGCTTCTTACTGGGCCTGCCACTTTCTTCTCTCTCCTCCCATCACCATAGCAGCCCCTGGATGTGTTTGCCAGGCCCTGAGCATGGCCCATGTTCCCAGGATAAAGGTTTTTTTTTTACCTCCGGAAGTCCTTGTGGGGGCTAGGGGTATGCAAGAGAAGCCTGCTTTCTGATGCTCAGGCTGGGCCCAGTGGAACTAGAGTCAAGCTAGTGAAGTCTGGAAGGTGGTTGTGAGGGGAAAACACACAGCAGTGACCTCATGTTTGGTTCAGTACCAGCATGAAGGGCCTTGGGGATGGATGTGCGTGTGTGTGGGTAATTATACACTTGTGTGCAAACATACGTAGATGTGGATTAAGTGCGTGTGTGTCCAACTATTACAAAGAGTTAGATCCAGATTGAGTTGAAGAAATGCCCAAAACACAATGTTAAAGATGTAAGTTGCTGAAAGACTGGTTTAGTAATGATCCTGATGAGTGCTTATGTGTGTTTGCATCACATCAAAGAAAGATACAGGAGCACATAGCCCACACTGCTAACACAGATAATACCAAAGGATTGAGATGATTAAAGTATTATCTCTGCAATATCCAGACTATTGTGATTATAAAAACCTTGTAATTAGGGGCACCTGGGTGGCTCAGTCAGTTAAGCATGTGTTCAGCTCAGGTCATGATCCTGGGGTCCTGGGATCCAGCCCCATGTGGGGCTCCTTACTCAGCGGAGAGCCTGCTTCTCCCTCACCCTCTGCCGCTCTTCCCCTTTGGGCTTGCTCTCTCTCTCTTAAATGAATAAAATCTTTTAAAAAAATAAATAAAAACTTTGTAATTTTAAAATCTTTTTAGAAAAGATTTTATTTATTCATTTGAGAGAGGGAGAAAGCATGAGGGAGAGGAGGAGAGTGAGAGGATTAAGCTAAGCTCTCACTGAGCAGGGAGCCCGAGGTGGGGGCTCGATCCCAGGACCCCCTTGAGATCTGACCTGAGCCAAAGGCAGACGCTTAACCAGCTGAACCACCCAGGTGCCCCATAACCCCTTGAATAAAATAAAAATAGAGGCATCTGGGTGGCACAGTTGGTTAAGTGTCTAACTCTTGGTTTTGGCTCAGGTGGTGATCTCAGGATGTGAGACAGAGCCCCGAGTTGGACTCCGCACTCAGCCCCTCCTCTCTGCTTTCTCTCTCCCTAAAATAATAAATCTTAAAAAAAAAAAAAAAGAGTGTGTAATTACGCATGCATGTGAATACGTTAATGCGTGTAAATGTGTCCATATATGTCTAAATGTCTACATGAGTGTGGGTGTACCCGCATCTACATGGCAGAGGAGGTCTCAGGGGACAGCGACTGCCTTCAGTACAAATCCCAGATGCAGGTCACATCCTTCAACCCTTGCACTTTGGAAAGAACCCTTAAGGGTATGCACCTTACTTGAAACTTTTAACATAAACCTTACCTGCATTGCAGGCATGGGCTGTTCCAGAGGTCTTTGCTTACCTGAAGGGCCCAGGATAAATCACAAATGGGAGAGGCTGGAGGAGAGACTCCAGCCTTGCAGCCAAGACCACTGGCGGTTTCAAGCCTTCCTGGGAAAATCCACATCCTCTTGCACAGTGTTTGTGGGACGCCTCGAGGGCACAGAGTGCTTCAAGTCATAGGAAATGGTTTCCTTGGGGGGATGGCTGCCCAAAGGAGAGGGAGCGCTTATAAGGCTCAGCCAAGGGAGGTCAGCAGGACTTCCCGGGCACCAGGATTTAGTAGATGAGTTGACTACGGCTCAATGAAGCAGTTAAAGCCGGTTGCCTGCTGACCTTGGCTTTCAAACTCCCATCTGGACCAGCACGAGTCCACTTTTACCCACTAGGGGCCAGAACGCCTTTTTCCTAATGTTGGGAGCGATACTGTGCCTGCGTGGAGGTGCGCGCACATTCGCGTGTGCTTGTGCGCATGCACACACTTAAGAAGAGGCAGCCCTGCCCCCTGGAGGACACGTGGCAAGACTGGGGTGTGCGGCTGCACCTGGCCACAGCCCTCTGAGCACACGCGGTCCCTTTGCAATAGAAGCCAGCCTTTGTAAGGAGCTGAAGTCCTTCCTGCTCCAATGTCACTACATCCCCTTTCCCCACAAGCTGGTTAGCAGCAGCTTGGGGAGTTTTGAGGGAAGAAGGGGCTTCCTGTGCCATTGGACCTTCTCCTTTGGACAGGTTTTTGGGGTGAGGCAGCTGGAACCCCGGGGGTGGGAGCAATGTGCAGAGGCGTTCTGGCATCTTCCTGATCTTCTGGGTCCAGCAAGTGAGGCGTCTTTGTTCCAAAAAATGGGGGCAGAGCTGGGGGCAACGTTCCTCCCAGAAGCCAGAAAGTTGGAAGAGCAGAGAGAGAAAGAGGAGGGGTTAGGGAGGAAGGAAAGAGGAAGAGAGAAGGAAAAAGGAAGGAAGAGGAGGGAGGGGAAATGAAGAGTCCCTCAGAGGGATTTCCAAAAACCTGGGAAGGACCTTGCCAAGACATTTCCTAACCAACATAGGGTGTCAGTGAGGCTTAAAGCAGATGGGCAGCAGCTGAGTGTGTCCTCAAGCTTGTGCAAAGGGAAATTTTTGTCTCCGGTCTCTGCGTCTCTTCTCTGTGCTTACTCCTGCCATTTCGGCCTTCATTTGTGCTTCTCCAATCTGCCCATCTCCTTAGTTCTGGCTGCCTGTGCCCTCTCAAGGTTCCAAGACTTGGGCCTCTGTTTCTGGGGAACTGGGGGTTCTCCTAGTGATCCTCCTTGTCTCCAGTTCCCCCTGCATACCTCCACCGGATTGCTGCCACACCACTCCCTAAGAGCACATGCCATATAATGAGGTGGTAATGAGGCATTAATGAAGGTAGGACATCTGGTGACTACAAGTTGATGGACACAGGAAAAGAGAACGGAGGCCCCCATGGGAAGTTCCCAGAGAAGGAGGAGAGGCAGAGAGAAGAGAAAGACCATATCCCTGGACTATGGAGAGAACAGGTTCTTTTCTGTGTCACTCGGTCTCTGATCATAGCAAGTTATGGGCTTTCTCCAGAGACAAGGGCGATTACAAGTGAAAGGAGTTACAGCTTCGTGGCCTCTCACTTATTACTAGGGAAGGTGGTCAGTTTCATGTGGGATGCCTGGGATATGTCCTTCTGGTCAGACATCATTTGGTCCTCCTCCTCTGAGGTCCTTTGAGGATACCGCATAGTCCAAGATTATAGGCTAAGCTGTGAGTGAGTCAAAGTAGCCACAACCCCACTCAGATTAATTTAAGCAAAAAAAATGAATTTATTGGCTCATGTAACTGGAAGGTTCAGAGCTGCAAGTAATGTTAGGTTCACTGGATTAAGGGGCTAATCAGGGTTGGTTTATCTTTCTCTATTTCTCTGTTCATCTCATCTCTATAAGGCTTCATTCCTCTGACTGGCTCTCCCTACATCACTGTCAAGAAAGTCACTGGTACGCCTGCCAAAAGTGAATCCATTCATGAGGAAACAGTCAGACAAACCCAAATTCAGGAATATTCTACAAAACAATTGGCCTATATATTTTTTAAAATGCCAATGTCATGAAAAACAAAGAGAGGCTAAGGAGTTCTTCAAACTAAATGAGTCTGCAGAGTCTCATTTTCATTCATGAAAACTAAATGCAATGTGCCATCTTGGATCCTTGATTAGGTCTTGGGTGGGAAAAAAGTTGTTATTAAGGAATTTGCTGTGTATTAGATAATAGTATTGATCCAATGTTAAATTTCCTGAGTTTGATCATTGTATTATGGTTATATAGAAGAATATTCTTGTTCTTAAGAGATAAATGTAAAGTACTCAAGGGATAGAGGATCATGATTTCTGTAACTTTCAGATAGTTCAGTAACAATTATAACAACAATCAAAAAACCCTATAATATCACTGAATAAAGTAGAATAGAACAAAAGAATAGAATAGAAAAGAACATGTACAGAAGGGAAAAGAGGAAAAGAAAGATAAAGCAAATATAGCAAAGTATTAATCTTGGTGAAGTACATACTAAGTTCATTATACTATTCTTGCTATTTTTCTGTAAATTTGGATTTCTTTTTTGAAAATATAAACTAAAGAAAAATTTTAAATGGTGTTGATGGCAGACTTCTATCTCCCAAAGTCCGTGTGTCAGTCTCATGGAGGAGTCTAACCAATTAGCCTGAGGATCACATTCTCATTTCATTGAGATGAGGGTCAGACATTCTGATAGCCTCACTGAGGACCTTATGAAATGGGGAGAGATTCCTCAGAGGATCCAAAGGAAAAAATATGGAAGACTGTGCTGAACACACAGAAATAAAACCTACACCTCCATCCCAACCGTCTCTCCTGGTTCTGGTCTCCCAGATCCTCTGTTGTTCTCCCAATGTCCGCATACTGCCTGACCCATCTTCCCAGCCCATCCTTCCCTCCAAAATGGCACCAGAGGCAGATATATCTCAACAAATAGTTCCACGCTTGGGACTTTTGGGGATTTCTCTCTCCTCTTGTGATACCCCTTTGGATCTCTACTTTCTCTTTGTCTGTGGGTGAAGGAACCCGTGTTTATGTGAACATGTGACCAAGGGTTATCTGTGTGCTCTTACCCTCTGCTTATAGGTTCACCTTTTGATGGGCCTTAATCCAGGCAAGAGATACCAGGGACAGGAACTTCAAGCACAGAAGTCAGTCTAAGGGGATAAGTACTTTTGGGTGAGTGGGCCTCTGGTTTCTTTTGCACTCCACTGTGTTGGTGGCTTTATCCTTCATCTCAGGCCAGGGTTTCTGACAGGGGGCTGACTGCTATTCCTGTCAGTTCATGGAAGCCAGGGCAGCCGAAAGGAGCCAGGTCAACATCACTTCATTTCTCAAAGGCAATTTTGACAATTGATTTCTTCCCAAGCAGTAAAGCACAGTTAGCAAGGACGTTGCTGGAATCCAACCAGTTAGTCTTGGCATGGATACCTCTGCATTTAGCCTTCATGAGAACAAAGAAAGATTTAGGGGACCCATCTACTGAGGGTAAAACTAGTAAGAAGAAACAAAGAGAACTCATTCATTCATCATATATTTATTCTCTCATTTACTCATTTATGAAAGGCTGAATAACATAGTGATAGAAGTAGGCGTTTCTAAAAAAAAAAAAAAAGTCAACATTCTAAAGGTTCTGCTATTGTCTGCTCAACTCCAGGGGGGGCTATTCCTAGGGACCATATGTGGTGGCAGCCCTAGGTTGGGGCACTCACACTGGGATTGCACGGCCTTGTTTCAGATCTGTCTCCACCACCTCTTGGATTCTTCACATGTCTGATTTAGTGACTGAATATGTAAAGATGAGGTGAGGATGCTTTCTTTCTCTCAGGGTCATTAAATGAGAGAATGGGGATTAAACGAGTGAATTTATCTTCAGTCCCCAGAACAGGTGAAATAGCATGGCAATGATGTGTTTCTAAAGGGTTGATAGAATATTCTTGGGAAATTGTCTGGATGTGAGGCTTGTGTGTGTGTGTGTGTGTTCCTGGACATTTAGAAGGCAAATCCCAGACAGCATATTATTTCACCCATAAATACTGGATGTGCCTGGAACAGAAAAGGACTCAGACAAAAGCCAGGCAAGAACAACCCACCATATATGGTGCCATTCTCATACCATATTAATAATTCCTAATATCCAGTTCACATGAACATTTCTCTGTCTCAATGACTTTTCCCTTCTTGTATCCAAAAGGCATTCATTAGGATGGGTCCCCGCTTGTCCTGATGTGGGGTGCTTTTAGTGCTGCTTCTGTCACAGGGAACACCCTTCCTCGCTTTTCCTCCCGCAGCCTGGCAGAGAGGGAAGCTCTCCTGTTTGTCACTCCATCTCCAGCTCCTGAAGGCATCTGGCCCCATTACTCAATGAATAATGACAAATTCAGTTGAACATTTAAGAGGATGTTGCTGGTGCAATGGACATTGGTGATAATGGAAAATTCCAGGAACTCCGAAGTGGAATCATCGTTCTTTTAAGAAAATCAACAATGCTTCATTGCACTCCTATGCAGATGCCAGGATTTTGCCATTTCAAAGGGAAAAAGGAAAAATAAAAGTGCATCCGGAGCTGCCCAGCTGGTGCTTACAGAAACACTGCTCCACGATGTTTCTTTCTTCACCCAGGAGAGAATATTTTTAAAAGCTACGATTCCAGAATTATACGGTTGCATGCAAAATGCCTCAGCTCCTGCTGATGAAGTGATTTCTACAGAGGACTGGCTGCCTTCCAAGAGGAAGGAAGAGCTCCTGAGATGCTTCTGAAAAAGATGAAAGAATTTCCAAAATAGCAGCTTAATGTTGTACCACATATGGGATTTTCAAATTCACAGCTGGGTGGAAAACCATTTCCGGCTTCAAGCCATTTGACTTACTGTCTCCTTGGCTCCAAGCACCCAGAGCTTTATTTATCTCCTGGTTACCAAGGAGTTTCTCTTTCCTTTTTCCTCCCCCAGTCCCTCCTTCCTGTTGAGGATTTCCAGTTGTGTGAAGCTAGCATTGACTAAATGTCCACATAAAATATAAGCTCCATGGAGATGGTATCACAGCTAGGCTTTGTCTTAATCCTGCAAATAGCTGTATCTTAATATGTATTGTTGAATAAATAAGCCTCCAATCTAAAGTTTGAATGCCAATCAAAAAGACAAACAGTCGAGAATCACTAATCAATATAAAAGAGGTTATTGATGCCAAGCTAAATCCTCAATTAAATGTGTTTACCCGTGCCGATATTACACATGCTCCCTGCACAACACACTATCCCCAAACTTAGTGGCTTTCAAACAATGACCATTTTTTTTTTTTTATCCTCACAGATTCTTTGGATCAAGAATTTAGACAGGGCACAAAGGGGATGGTTTATCTCTGTTCTATAACATCTGGGACCTCAGCTGAGAAGACTAGAAGGCTAGGGGTGACCCCAAAGGTGGGGGGCACAGTTGTCTGGAATTTCCTTTCCTCCCATTTCTGGTGCCTTGGCTGCTACAACTTGAAGACCAGGACTGCTGACCAGAGCACCTACATGTGGCCTCTCCATGTGATTTGGGCTCCATCACAACATGGCAGCCTTGGAGCAGTTGGAAATCTTGCATGGCTGGGTGTATTCCAGTGGGCAAAAGTAGAAGCTGTATCACTTTGTATGACTCAGCCCCAGAAGTCAAGCAGTGTGTTATTTCCTGCCCTGTTCCAATGACCAAAGCAGTCACAAGGCTTTGTGATTGAGATTTCAGGGGAAATTTGCTCTGCCTCTTAATGGCAGCATGGCAAGTTTGCATTGTAGAAGAGAAAGCAGGACTAGAACATTTTTGCAGCCATCTTTGGAAAATACAATCTGGCATACTCCTTCCAGCTTCACTGGCTGGTAGGTAGGTAATGAACTTCTAGACACTGGGTGTTGCAGGAAGGACTGGCAGTCAAGATAATCCGGGGCTCCTGGGTGGCTCAGTGGGTTAAGCCTCTGCCTTCGGCTCAGCTCATGATCTCAGGGTCCTGGGATCGAGCCCCGCATCAGGCTCTCTGCTCTGCGGGGAGTCTGCTTCCCTCTCTCTTTCTGCCTGCCTTTGCCTACTTGTGATCTCTCTCTCTCTCTCTGTCAAATAAATAAAGTCTTTAAAAAGAAAGATAGGGGCGCCTGGGTGGCTCAGTGGGTTAAAGCCTCTGCCTTCGGCTCAGCTCATGATCTCAGGGTCCTGGGATCGAGCCCCACATCAGGCTCTCTGCTCTGCGGGGAGTCTGCTTCCCTCTCTCTCTGCCTGCCTCTCTGCCTACTTGTGATCTCTCTCTGTCAAATAAATAAATAAAATCTTAAAAAAAAAAAAAGGAAAGATAATCCCATGCTCATACTGAATCTTTGTTGGGCTTTATTTTTTTCATTTCGAGAATAGGCCCTTCTCTGTATCTCCTGAATAATGATTGATTTTTGGCTTAGGAAATGATTTTTTTTTAGATGCAAATAGATAGACAAGATAAGACCAACATTTCCCACCTGTGTTAGTTATGAAGATCTTAATAAGTGTTTGTTGGGGAAAAAAGGACTTCAGGTTTGGAGAAAGTTTCATGAACGATTTTTCTCTTAGAAATTAATCCTCATTGTGGAGAAAGGGGAAATCTATTACACTGTTGGTGGGAATGCAAACTGGGGCAGCCAGTCTGGAAAACAGTATGCATGTTCCTCAAAAAGTTAAAAGTAGAACTACCCTCTGACCCAGTAATTGCACTACTGGGTATTTAGCCAAAGGATACGAACAGTGATTTGAAGGGGTACATGCACCCCAATGTTTATAGCAGCAATGTCCACAGTAGCCAAAATATGGAAAGAGCTCAGATGTCCATCGACAGATGAATGGATAAAGAAGAGGTAGTATGTATATATATATATATATATATATATATATATATATATATATATACAATGGAATATTACCCAGCCATCAGAAAGAATAAAGTCTTGTCATTTGCAACGATGTGAATGGAACTAGAGGGTATTATGCTAAGCGCAATAAGTCAGTCAGAGAGATGAATACCATATGATTTCACTCACACATGGGATTTAAGAAACAGAACAGATGAACATAGGGGAAGGGAAGGAAAAGTGAAAATAAGATGAAAATTGAGAGGGAGGGGGCGCCTGGGTGGCTCAGTAGGTTAAAGCCTCTGCCTTCGGCTCAGGTCATGATCCCAGGGTCTGGGGATCGAGCCCCGCATCGGGCTTCCTGTTTGGCAGGGAGCCTGCTTCCTCCTCTCTCTCTGCCTGCCTCTCTGCCTACTTGTGATCTCTCTCTCTGTCAAATAAATAAAGTCTCAAAAAAAAAAAAAAAGAAAATTGAGAGGGAGGCAAACCATAAAAGACACTGAACACTAGGAAACAAATGAAGGGCTATTGGAGAAGAGGTGGGTGAGGGGATGAGGTAACTGAGTGATGAGCATTAAGGAGGGCACGTGATATAATGAGCACTGGGTATTACATGCAACTGATGAATCACTAAATTCTACCTCTGAAACTACTAAAAAATAAATTAATCCACACTATTATAATAAAGATTGAGAAGTTTTGTGACAACAACAAAAACCTTTTAAATTTTATTTAATTTGGGCACCTATTAGGTGGTCAGCAAAATGTTAATTTCTATCTCTTGTGATCATTGATGAATTGAAGCTTTGCAGGCCTTGATTTCTTCATGTATAAGGTGGTAATTTGCATATCTCTTTTACAATAATACCAGCATGTAAAAGATGTCCAATAATTGCAACTATTATTTAATATTATTATGAAGCTTCTCTAGCTTCCTTTTCCAGCAAATCACTTGTCCCCTTATTCTTTTCTATGTCTGTGAAGACCTGAACAGAAAACGGCCATTTCCACCTCAGTATCTTCCCCTCCCCCCACCTCCCTGCCAGCTCTCCTCCTGTGCCCTTTGACCCAGACATAAGAAACTCAGCCCATCCCTTCTATGGAACCATTTGCCAGGACTGAAGCAAGATCCGCCAAATACCACTCTTCTTAAAAAAAAAATGACCTTTGGGAAGTCCTACCAAGAAACTGGTCATTGTGTAGGAGGCATATTAGCGTTAAGAAATTGTGGAGTGGAAGATACCTGATTCCATGGGCTTCACCATCTCTACCCCTCATCCCCTAGTCAGTGAAATATTTTCATTTTCCCTTGCTTTTCAGGGAAGCCCTAATGTTCTATCACATTCCATCATATTCAGCCCCATCTGGGAACATTGGCTTTCCCAGGAAACAAAAATATGTCCATTCCCAAAACCATATAGGCTTCAGTTTTGTGCTTCAACAATCAGGAACAGAGCCAAATGTGCCAGAAGCCAGCGGGTGAGAAGAATGTCAGTCAGGCACTAGAGGAGCTGAGCTTGTAGCCTCAGACAGGGACATGCACATCTATGTTTGAGGGGTGGAACCAGTGGGGCAGGGGAAAGAGCAAGAAAACCAGTTCAACTCTGCCACTTCTTGGCTGTGTAACCTGGGGCAAGTCACTTGTCCTTTTGGGGCCCATTTTCCTCAGCTTAAAACAGTGGTGGGGTGGAATTCTAATATATAGATGGTGTCTTTATTCAATGTGAATTGAAGACTTGAACATAAGACCTGAAACCATAAAACTCCTAGAAAAAAACATAGGCAGTAATCTCCTTGACATAGACTTTGATGAGGATTTTTTAAAATCTGGCAACAAAAAGCAAAAGGAACAAAAGAAAAAAATAAACAAGTGGGACTATATCAAACTAAAAAGCTTCTGCACAGCAAAGGAAACCAATAATAAAATGAAAGGCAACCTACTGAATGGGAGAAAAAATTTGCAAATCCTATATGTGATAAAGGTTAATATACAAAATATATAAAGAACTCACACAACTAAAAAACAAAAAACCTCATAATATAACTCACTAGCAAAAAAACAATCCAATTTAAAAATAAGCAGAAGATCTGAACAGACATTTCTCCAAAGAAGACATACAAATGGCCAACAGATAAATAAAAAGATGCTCAACATCATTAATCATCAGGGAAATATAAATCAAAACTACAATGAGATACCACCTCACACCTGTCAGAATGGCAAGTATCAAAAAGACAAGAGATAGTAAGAGTTGGTGAGGATGTAGAGAAAATAGAACCCTCCAGCACTACTGGTGGGAATGTAAGTTGCTGCAGCCACTGTAGAAAGCAGCATGGAGATTCCTCAAAAAATTAAAAATCTGTTGTATAATCTAGCAACTTACTTCTGGGTATTTATCTGAAGAAAACAAAAACACTAATTTGAAAAGGTGTCTGTGCCATGTTTGTTGTGACATTATTTACAATAGCCAAGATATGGAAACAATCTAAGTGCCCATTTCTGGATGATAGAACAAATATATTGTGGTGTATACACCCATAATGGAACATTATTCAGCTATGAATAAGAAGGAAATCTTGTCACTTGTGACAACATGGATGGACCTTGCAGGCATTATGCTAGGTGAAATAAGTCTGACAGAGAAAAGACAAATGCCATATGATTTTATTTTTACTTGGAATCAAATTAAAAGGCAAAAATAAGTTCATAGATATAGAAAACAGATTGGTGGCTGTAATAGGTGGGGGCAGGGGCAGTAAACAAAAAGGGTAAACTTTTTTTTTTAGTTTAAATAAATTGAGTAAAAAAATTTTAAAAGCTTGTTTTCCCACTCTACTATTTCAAAAGTAGAAGTGATTTTTTTCTAACCAAAAAATCTACCAAACAAAAATGTGGTGGTTTAGTAGAAAAATCACGAAAGTGGGAATTGGGAGATGGGAATCCTATTCCCATCTCATGACCTTGGGTAAGTTGCTTTCCTTGTTTGGGCCTCAACTTTCTCCATTTGTAAAATAAGAAAGTTGAGTTGGATTATATTGAAGGTCTAGTGGTCCCCACGGGTAGCTGTCAATTCCCCATACCACCAACATATCAACCCACAGCAGGGTGCTTCCATGCACCTCAAATTTGAAGAGAATCTCCCCCACCCCCAGACCACTGACAGTTTAGAAAACCTGGAACGGCCACTGGAGGTCCATTTCCTCCTAACCTGCTGAGACACCCTTGCCCCATCAGACTCAAAGATGGTCATGAGGAGTGAGTGTGAGTGTGTAGCAGAGATGTTGCATGATCCAGATAGACATTGTTTACTATTGTGTCAGCATAACAGTTCAGAGGAAAGATCAAAGTCCAACCTGCCTCATCTTCAGAGTAACTAAACTGAGGGGTGGGTGGACTATTGACAATACCATTGACTACTTCAAGTTGAACATCTGTCAGGAAGAAAGTTTCAGACAAACAGGTTAGATTTCATGGATGGAGGAAGGACCAACAGGCAGGGTGTTGAAACCAACTGAGCAAACAGGTGTTTCCACAAAGCCTTGGTGACTCTGTGGTCTTTCGGTGAAAGGACTCCTCATCAGAAGCTTGTGGTTGTGGCTGCTCTCTCTGTAGCCCCCGAGAGACCCACACCCTTGTCCCCACTATAGACCACTGAGGATCTGTGCCAATGACTGATGTGTACCAGTCAGCCCAGGCTGCGTGAGTCTGGAAGCTGTGAAAGCAGCCAGCATTTATTAAGTGTACTAATTGTCTTACAAGCTTGTTCTATTTGGTCCCCCAAAGGTCCTCTGGGTTGGGTCCTATTATTGTTCCCATTTTATAGATGAGGAAGCTGAAATTCAGATAGACCACATACTTTCCAAGGGTTTCAACCTAGGTCTTCTGATTGAGCAGTCCATGATCTAAACTGCTATAGCCTTTGGCCTCAGAAAATTTCCTCCTCCTTGGAAATAATGTGTACTGAGCATGCACAAGGGGGCAAGCACCAAGTCCACAATCTTCAGTAGCCTTCAATAGCCTGGTGAGATGAATATTATTATCCCTACTTTACGGGTGACACTGGTCTCAGAGAGGTTAACATCCACAAAGTCCCACAGCAGGAAGTAGAGGAATTACATCTTTTCTGCCCAGCCTGAGTCCTTGTTCTTCATCCTTCTACTCTCCTGACCCTCCCCAAGCCATCCCAGATCTACACTTAGAATTGATGGCTCCCTTCCTGGGATTCCATGGCTCTTTGAGGATTCTCTCCTACAGCACACACCATCTCATGGTGACCTTTATGGGACTAGGGCACATAGATTCCATCTCTCTACCAGGTGGAGAGCTTAGCAAGGGTAGTGCTGGGGTCTTATTTCATCTCTGTGTTTTCTGTGTCCCCAAAACAGAGAAGGCAGTCCAGAGCTGGGTTATAGAGAACCTTAGCTGTAGAGTACATGGGTGGAATTTTGGGGGCTAAGACTAGCTGGAAGGATCCTGGGATCTTAGTGGGCGAAGGCTAGTAAATTGAGACAAAGGTCTTTTTGTGTGGAGTAGGGGACGGGGATCCTAATGCTTTGGGGAGTAAATGTCTGGACAAAACTTCTGGGAGGAATTCAGAGATACTCATCATTCCCATGTTCCTGTTTGAACTGCTCTTTCAGAAATGCCAGAAAGACCATCCCAGGACCCCCCTGTTCACACAGTGTTTCATCAGTGCCCTGCCATGGCTTGCTTACAGGCAACAGGCAAGGTGACTGGGAGACAGTGAAGGGCAGCCTCCATCCCCACCACGTGCCTCATTGCTGGGCCACACTGGGAGGAGGAGCTTAAATGTAAACTGTCTAGAGTCAGCAATGATGCAACCACAGGCTTTGTTGCAAGTTGACATGGCTGTCAGAGCTCCAAGAAACCCTGAAAAGAGAGCCAGGGGAGCCAAGGTGGAGCCTGGAGGGCTCAGTCAGGAATGTGTTTGGTGTGGGGCAGGTTGTCCTTCCCTCCTGCTGGACTCTTCCTGCAGCCATGCCCTGAGGAGGCCAGATTGGATGGATGATTTTTTCTCCCCAGGGTTTTGGAAGGCCTGAGGTTCTTGCAGAGGCCTTGGGGGAGATTGTATGACAGAAGCCTGGTGGCCAGAGCCCTGAGGCCCTTGGGGCCACTGTCAAACAAAGTAGCTCCTCTCTTAGCTGATTTCTGTGCTTGATTCTCTGGGCTCCCTCTTCTCTTCTCCTCACCATGTTTCTAGGCTCCTACCCTGAGCCCTGACCTATTTCAAATCCTTCCATAGCCTGTCCCTAGACAGGAAATCATCAGGCCTTGGGAAGGGAAGGAGGGTGTTGTGACGAGTCATTTCACTCCTCGGAGTAGAAGAGGGAGGGAAGACTGCTAATGTGGTCGGGGCCCCACGGGAACATCTGCCTTGTCTTGCTTTCCAGCACATGCTGGATAGTGAAGCTGAAATCTATGTGCAAAAGTGGTCCCTTTCCTCACTGGACCCCAGAGCTCTGGAGCCTTTTATACCACAAGATCCTTCATTTCCTTTGCAATCTTGCATTCAAAGCTCCTGATGGGATGGCTGTGTTCCTCCCTAGGTGGCCTCTGAGTTCTGACCAGCTTAGAAGGTTTCTGGTCCTGTGGCCTTGTCTTCCCTTATTGTCAGACTATGATACTGTCCACAGTGAGAGGGCAAGACAGAAGCAGGCCTTCAACAAATCAATCTTTAGTGTACAGAGTGACTTCCTCCTAGTCCCCAGGCATTTGGATGTAGGAACTCAGAAGGAACAGGATACTTCCATTGGAAGATAGAGCTTCCTGATGTCTGAGATCTGGTCTCCCATCCACCCTACACTCCCAAACCTGCCATCCTGGATAGAATTCTAGGTGGAAGACCAGGTTTATTAGCAGCAGAGGGAAGGTAAGAGGGTGCTCCTTCCCCAGGGCCCTCTTGGTAGCATAGAAGAGCCACCCTGCTGGCACAGAGAACAGCTGGTAGTCTTTCCCCATTGGTGAATCCTTGATGATTGGGACTGATGAGAACGATTCTAGAAGGCTCCAGAGGAGATGCTTCAGAATTCTGAGTTGGAGTAGATGCTCCTGTCCTTATTCATCCCACACCCTGAGAACAAAGCTCATGTTTCCAGCTTTCAAGGGATGGTAACTCGGTAGTAGCTGGATCTATAGGGTGTGGTGCCAGGATCCCATTTCCTTGGAAGCTTAGTGACATTCTGGGGTCAGGCTTTGCTCACAGTTGGTGACACACTGGAGGGTCAAAGAGAAGCAGCTCTGCCCTGTTCACCAGTGCAATGTGTCCCCAGCATCTTCCACTGTATGCCTTGTCTTGATTGGGGGAGAGTATGGAGGCCACACAAACACCAGCAAAGAGTCTGGTAAGAAAATACCACCAGCATTTCCAGGCTGGCTACCAGCAGGGCCTCCTTTCTTCATAGATTTCTGCCTATTGCTGAGCCTTGGGACAAAGGCCGCTGTATCCTTGGCCTGACCCTTTGGGTGGATCTCGGGCTTTTCTGCATGTGAATCTTCCAGCTCACCTGCTGCTTGGTGGGTGATGTGAACATCCCCGTGATTTTTAAAAGCTGTTCCCATTTGTCTGCACTGATATTGTCACTGGTCAGAGCCATATCTGGGGTCCATGAGTCATAACATATTCAGTTCACTCAAGAAAATGGCCTTAAAAAACTCTACATTTAAGGAGCCAGAGGCAACCTAGGAAAGTGTCAAGCAAGACTGCCACGTTACCACAGACAGTGCTGGCAGGAGCAGCCCAGCCCCTCCTGCCCCCCAACCAACATTGACCCATTTGCGACATGTGCATCTCTGTGCCATTTGGGTAACCAGTGGTCCTGGTCATTCCCAGGGTCCCAGCCCAAGGTGAAGGCAGGCAAGAGAGGAACCATTACTGCACATTTGGGCCCTGCCAGCTCTCTGGAGCACAAGTTGGAATCCCAGGAAGGCCCATGTTTGGTAGTTGACCAGGGGGCATCAAGTGGCAAGAGCAAGGCTTCCAGAAACCCACAGATCCAGCTTGAACCCCAGCACAACTGCTTACTAGCTGGTGACCTAGTTCAGGGCCTCAGGGTATGAGGGGCTGGCCTTCAGTGACTTTAGGGTCTCTCTTCTCTCAAAAGCCCTGGGAGTCTCTTCTGAGGAATGGGAAATGGCCTATTTTGTCTGAGTGTACTGAGTGTTTTCCAAAGTAAACCAACCCCAGTTACTAATTACCTGACCTACATTCCCAGTGATTGCAATGGTGGGGGACAGAACTCTAATTTCTAAGGAGGAATTGGGAAGGAGATAAAATAGGAGGCCCCCAGAGGTAAGGTCTAAGTTTTTCATTGACTAGGCAGAATCCTGAAGTTCTGGTTCATGCTGTCGGGTTCACAGAGCAGGTGAGGGGCTGAACAGAGCTGAGATGGTCTCCTCTCTGTTCTCTGATCATTTCTCTTCTCTTTAAAGGGAACACCAGGCTTAGGGTACTACTGAGGGGGTGACAGGAGGAGGAAGGATGGGCCCAGATTTGCCCATCCCACCAGGCCCTCTTTTTCAACCTTACCACTCTCACCCCCTCAGCCCGCAGCCTGCCAGAGCTTTGCTCAGGGAGATGGGGATCTGATGCTGCTTCCCTGATGTGGTTCCAGATGACTAGGAGTTAACCCAGGCAGCCTCCCTGGCCAGCCAGAACTTGTGTTTAGCTTTAATTTCCCAATGTTCTCATGTGATGGATCAAAGAGGAGAGCTTGGCAGCTGTGTCCTCAGCTGTGACCAGCACAGACAACTTCCCAACTTTTCCTTTGACCATTGGAACCTCAGAAATGCCAGCAAAAGAGAAAAGTAGGTCATTTGGTATAAAGTGGGGGATTTATTTCTAGGTTTCCAGATTTCTCTCTTGGACCTTGAAAGTGATTATAGGCCCTCAGCAGCTTGGAGGTCAAGGCTGATCGGCCCACACATAAACTAGGGCAATTGTGTAATTCAGAGGCCATTTTCATCTCCCCCCTTTTACTTAATAAATCACCCCTAACACTGGATAAGCTGGACTCCTGGTGGGGTTGTTCATATTCTCAAAATCCAATTCAGCATGAAAAGCTGGAGACGGAGGCCACACTGATTAGGTACTTCCTGTTCAGGTCCTTTCTAGCCATTTTCATCCGGGTTAGGTTCCTGCGCCCACCACCCAGCTCCTCTGAGTTGTAGCATGGGGAGTAAGCACACGTGGCTAAATGGAGATCAGACTCTTTGTCTGCTGTGCCATCAACTCCCAAGTTCAGGACTCTCTTGGGTGTGGAGAACACAGAGAGATCATGCCGGCCTGCTAGATGTCACCACACCCTGCTTTCCCCTCTTCCTGGGTCTAGAGCTGGCTCATAGTTTTCAGACTCCCTTGCAGTTAGGTGTGGCCTACCTATGGTCAACATGGAGGTGTGCCTCCAGACACCCCGTCCAGGAAGGACAGGAAATGTAGTCACTGGGTAGTCTTCAGCTGTCAGCTCCTTCAGGGTCCACTTAAGCTACGGAGAGCCACCTCAGCCAGTGTCACATCCTTCCCAAGGCCCACCTGACTGCCTGAGGCATGAGAGAGACGCCTGGCCATTTTGACCCAGAGAGGACAATCCTGACAGACAATATTCGCTCCAGAGCTTCCCACTGGCTTGGCCATTGTGTTGTCTGATTGCGTTGTTATAGCCTGGCTTCTCCCTCTGCCCAGTTCAGCTTCTCCCCTTTTCCTTTCACAGGCATTGTTTTCGAAATGACTTCCGTGTCCCCCTGAACTTCAGTGATTCTTGAGAATCCAGCCTGTGACTCTGTGTCGCTGAGTTCTCTCCAAAGCAGTGTGAGCAGACGCAGTGTGGGGCATGGCCCATGAACATCTTCTGGGTGGATCTACCATGCTCTCTCCTTCAGCCCACTGGATACAGTCATCAATGATGCCCTAGAGGATGGAAATGGCCTGGGCATGATGACAGGGGCAGTTGCCCTGCTGAACTGAATGTCCTCCCAGAACTGTTAAGTGAGTTAGAAAATAACTTCTAGTCTACAAAGCCATGAGTCTGGGGCATCTGTTTGTTACCCTAGCTGATCTTTGCTGACTTCTCTCTCCTCCGCTCTTACTTCTCCAGATACGAATGGAGGAGCTAGAGGATGGGGGGGGGTGTCATTGGCGTGGCCATTGACTGAGGAGACTGGAAGCTCAGGTGTCCACTGTGGCTAGGCCAGAGATTCCCAGAGCACTGGAGAGAAGAACAAGGCCCAGGGCAACTTTTCTGTGTATAGAGCCACACTCCAGGGAAACATGGCCCAGTGAGACTAGGCTCTCATCAACCAAAAAGCAGCTGCCCTCCCCTGGGGGAAGCAGTCAGGGAATGGAGAGAAAGCAAGTTCTCATTACAATACTCCCTGAGCTGACAAGAGAATCAAAGGCCTTTGGTGTGTGTGGCAGGGTTGGTATATAGAAAAAGAAGCAGGATTTCCCTAACAATGGAATAATTCAGCTGTTTCTGTTATTCATAGATAGCTAGGGGATAGGTGACAGATAGAGTCTAGGTGACAGATGATAGGTGGAGAGGTAGGTAATGGTACAGAGATAGATATTAGATAATGAATAGATACAGTAGATAGATGGTGATAGACAGGTAAGTAGGTAGATAGGTAGGAAATTGAGGCCTAGAGACATTGAGGCATGTCCCCATAGTCCTGTAACTAGTATGGAATTGAGGAGGATTCAAATCCAGGTCTAGTCCGAACTCAGAGGCAGGACTTAAAACCTGGCTCCTTACCCTTTTCTCTGCTGAGGATGGCAAATAACATGTCTCATTTGCCCCATACACAGGGTTTCACTTGCCCATAAAATGTTGTTTGCTTTTTTTCCTTGTTTTTAGGATTTATCTACTTGAGCTTCTGTTTTGTCATCTTGTAGTTTTTTCTTTGTTTGGTTGTTTGAGATGGGTATTTCCCTAAATTCTTGCATGCTCAAAAATGTTTATTGTGGGGCACCTGGGTGGCTCCATCAGTTAAGCATCCGACAATTGGTCTCAGCTCAGGTCTTGATCTCAGGGCGGTGAGTTCAAGCTCTGCATTGGCCTCCACGATGGCATGGAGCCTACTTAAAAAAATGTTTCTTGCTTTTTTGTTCAAAGAATAACTTGGATATCTACACAGTTTCTTAGTAACATTCTCTCTGAACTTTTAATAATCTTTAAGGAATATTTTATTTGAGAGAGACAGACAGAGAGGGCACAAGCAGGGGGAGGGGCAGAGGGAGAGGGAGAACCGGACTCCCCGCTGAATGGGGAGCCTGATGTGGGGCTCGATCCAGGATCCTGGGATCATGACCTGAGCAGAAGTCAGACACTTAACTAAGGCATCCAGGCACCCCTCAGAACTCTTGTTAAGGCTTTCTGACAAGTCCATGTGCTGTTTGGGAGGATTACGGCATGTCTGAAGGAGAGGCATAGGTGCTAAGATTGATTAAGTTGTATTGAACCATGGAAAGCCTCCAATCTACTGCCATGTTTTGACCTCGTGTTGTGGGCAACAGAGAGCCATTGAGGGTTTCTGAGTGATGTGGTGGTGATAGCTTGGGTGTAGATGGATTTGGGAAGAAAGAGGCCACAGAAAGTTCAGATTGGAATGCACAACATTGAGTAGGTAGTCAAGGCCTGGACCAGTAAACACACACTGTGGAGATAGAATTGACGGGGCTTGGCAACCACTCGGACAAGGGAGACCTGGGGTGACCAGGTAGGTGGTGTCATTTTTAGAACCAGAGTAAAAAGGTGGAGGAGGAAGAGAGATGAAGGACAATGGGAGGATGAGAAGAGAAGGAGAGGATCTGAGATCTGAGATCTAAGTGGCCATGTTTTGGGGGAGCTGTCAGGACCCTGAGGGGAGCTGTTGGGCCACTGCTGAGATCTGGGAGCAGAGTTCAGAGGAGAGGGTAGGGTGAGGGACAGAGCAGAACAGGAAGGAGTCCCCAGCTGTGATGAATATGTCCAATACAATTTCTTTCTCCTCAGCCATGTTTCTGGAGGGCGCTGTGAGAACAGCCTCTGACATCTGTCCCATCAACACTGGTTTCTTCCAGACGGTGATGGTGATGGTAACAGACTTGAAGCCTCTGCTGAGCAGGATAAACCTGGGCTCCGTGGCACCCCTCGCTGCTTGTGACTGCTTCTTTCTAATCTGGTGTGGTTTCCACCCTTTCCTGATTAATATTTGCTAGAAGTTTATTGATTTTTATCAGCCTCTTTAAGGGACCTGCTTTTGGGTTAATGTCTCAATTATACTGTTTTTATGTTTTTAATTTAGTTATTTATTGATGTTTTTTATCTTTTTCTCTGTTCCCTGACCCCATCACAGAAGTTTTATTTGTTGAATTAATGATTTTATCTTTTGACAATAAAAATATTTAGAACTGTAAATTTCCCCGCAAATATTCTTTGCCTGTATTTCAGGTGATCAGATGTATAGGGTTTCACTATCGTGGTTTCCCGAGGAGTTATTATAGACAAAATATCTTCCTTGACCCAGAGGAAATTATTATTCTCTACTATATTTTAAAGTTCCAAGAATATTTGTCTTTTTTTTTTTTAAGACAAAAGGGAGGCGAATAAAGAAATCATCTAAGGTTACACAGCCATTAAGTGTCAAGTTTATGATGAGAATAATAATAACTGACTCCTGGGGCAATAAATGAGAAAATATTTTGTCCACCTCTAGCAGCATAGTTTAAGCTTAGGCATTTCTGGAACGCCTCCCTAGTTTGGGGAAGCATTGGAAATGAGAAATCATGACGTTTAGAGTCAGACAGATAGGAGTTCAAATTCTGCCTTGGTTCCTGTGTGGGCCTTGGGCAAAAGTCTAGACTTCTCTGAGCTTCAGTTTTCTTACCAATTTTATACTGTTGTAAAGACTAAGTGAAATGTGAGATGTTGTACATAAACATGTCTCATACACCATAGGTGATCAATAAATATGCATCTTTTTCTGTAGGTGCTTAGAGTGTGAGATATCAGGTTTAAAAAATAAAGAGTTTTTCCTTATTACAAAGTGCTTATTGCAAAGAGATTAAAAACATACAAGCAGAAAGACCAATGTAAAATCATGCATGATCCCAGTGATAACTACTATTAGCAAAGGGCAATAAATCTTTCAGAACATACAAACACATATATAGACATTTATGTACACACACACACACACACACACACACACTCACAAATATACATACACACATAACCAAAATTTGGATTGTACCCCAGAACTATCCTGCAACCATTTTTCCCTTTCACAGTTAATGTACGGTGACCATCACTGGTCATTGATTTTGTTTTGTTTGGTGAATGAGCTACTTGGTCATTGGAGGCATGCAAGCTCAGGCTCCATGGAGCTGGGAGTGGAAGGGTAGGCTCAGGCTGATGGGAACATGGTGGTAGGTGGGGTTCAGAAGGCTGACACACTGGAGTCCTGACAGCCAGGGTGGGAACTGGTTTGTGTGAGTCAGGACAATAGGCTATGATTAACGATGTTACCCAAGCAGGGCTAAGTTCTCTAGGTTCACTCCACTGACTGGAGGCCTGTTCACCTGCCCAGTAAAGTCAACAAGTCAGGTAGGATTTTTTCTGAGTTTACTGACCCAGCACTGTGCTAGGTGCTAGGTGGGGACACAGGAATTAACCTCCATTCTCAAGCTGCTGATACATGTATATCGAATCACACACCAGTTTGAAAACACTGAGCACCACCTGAGAAATGAAGATAGGTAGGATGGTGTGAAAAACAGTGTGATCTGGGGCGCCTGGGTGGCTCAGTGGGTTAAAGCCTCTGCCTTCGGCTCAGGTCATGATCCCAGGTCCTGGGATCGAGCCCCGCATCGGGCTCTCTGCTCAGCAGAGAGTCTGTTTCCTTCTATCTCTCTCTGCCTGCTTCTCTGCCTACTTGTGATCTCTGTCTGTCAAATAAATAAGTAAAATCTTTAAAAAAAAAAACAGTGTGATTTGCCTTCTAGCTAGTTTTGTTTGTTTGTTTGTTTGTTTGAGGGGTAGGAATGGTTCAGAGCAAGGTTTGGCAGGGGAGAGAAAATTCTGATTTGGGAGGCAATGGAGGCCAGGAGACGTGGGCTGATTTGGGGCAGAGCTGAGGGAGGAGTTGGTTGGTGGGGGAGGAGCGGGAAGAGGACCTCAGAAGTGGGAAGCTGAGCAGGGATGGGGCGTTCAGTAAAGGAGCTATCCTCTCGGAATTTGGTGTTGGGAAAAATGCAAAATAGAGTGGAACCCATGTGAGGCTCTGGAGTTGGCAGGTGGTTAGGTCAACATCAGCTGTATCTTAGACACTTGATAGCAAGACACATGAGAAGAACACAAGTTTATAAAGATTAATCGAGGAGCCTTAGGATAAACAGGGGAAGAGTGAGTCTACAGTCAGGTAGTTGGTTAACTATCAAGGGTTGAGTATCTAAACACCAAGGAGGAGGCTGTAGGAATGAAGTAGAAAGAAGGGTCACATCAGAGAAACATCATAAAGGTGAAGCTTGCTGATAGGAGGTTGAAGAGAAGTTGAAATGAGGTCACTATTTATATGCCAAGTCTGTCAGGAGAGTAAGTTTGCCTATGACAGAGACAAGGAAGGAAGGCAGATTGAGAGTGGCCTATATTATATACAAGTGGAAACACAGCACAAGATCGCATTCCTTGAGAAATCCTACTAAATAATTCTAGATTTTTCCTATTGTGATTTGTATGTTTGTGTGGGTGTATTGTGGGTATGTGTACACATGGAAAAAGCCAAGTTGTGTTGCTGGAAAACCCAGCAGCTAAACTCAATGGGGATTCATGCTGCTATTGTCTGTCTACCCATGGGTTCAGTTATAATACCTAAATGGCATGAAAACATTGAGTTGTATAATTGCTATGAAAATCCTGGAGGAGTTTCCCTGCTATAATACACATTTTAATGCTTCATAAGTATTCAGAATCACATCTGCTTCTTATGTTTGTAAAGAATAAACAAGCGGTGTATAGAGCTAAACATTGGCCTCTAGCTGATATAATAGTCACTCAATAAAAGTGTTAAGTTAACAGGGCACCTGAGTGGCTCAGTTGGTTAAGTGTCCGACTCTTGATCTCAGCTCAGGTCTTGATCTTGGGGTTGTAAGTTTAAGTCCTGTGTTGGGCTCCACGCTGAGCATGGAGCCTACTTAAAAAAAAAAAAAAGAAAGATAGTATTAAGTTAAAAATTAATAAGTCTTGGTGCAAATAATCTATAGGAAACAGTATATTTAAAAGTTTTGTAAATAGAATGGGGTAAAAATAACCAAGGGCATGCTCGTATAGGCTGAGCTGAAACAGAAAAGGCCATTGAATACAATAGAATTTTATAAATTTTTGGAACATACCTACAAAAATCTTAAAATATAAATGTCCAAGATTGAGAGCAAGGGAAATGATCACTTATAGGAAATGAGGTAGAAATGAAAAGTTGAAAGCAGTAAGCAGGATTAGGTGACTCATGGGGGTGATGAGCTCTGTAAGGGATTTCAGTGCCCAGGAGTTCAGCAGACATGCCTCGGTGCCCAGGAGTTCAGCAGACAGGCCTTAGGCCTAATTCAAGGTGAGCAGCAAAACTGATCCCACTTCATAAAGCCTAGAGTTTAAAAAGGTTGCCATGGGGATCCCTGAATGGCTCAGTCAGTTAAGCATCTGCCTTCTGCTCAGTTCATGATCCCAGGGTACTGGGATCAAGTCCTGCATCTGACTCCCTGCTGAGCAGTCTGCTTCTCCCTCTGCCTGCCACTACCCCTGCTTATGCTCTCTCTCTGGGTCAAAATAAACAAAAATCTTAAAAAAAAAAAAAGGGTTGCTACGTCTATGAAAAGGGGATAGAAAAATTCTACTCATAAACCCATTACAGGTGGGTTTATTTACACAAGTTTATTTACACATTTACACAAGTGGGAAAGGAAGTCTAGTCCAAGAAGTTAATATAAAAATTGGTGTGGGAAACCTGGAGGGCCTTGGCTGAGAACAACATGGAACTATGCTACTAGGGCACTTGCCTGACTCAGGACCCTAAGGTAAACCGAAAATGCAAAAATACAAAATCACAAATCATACAAGGAAACAAATCACTGTGAGATCCAGCAGATGAAGAAATACAAGAATTAGGGGACCTGGCTGGCTTGGTTGACAGAGCATGCAACTCTTGGTCTTGGGGTTGTGGGTTTGAGGCCCACCTCAGGTAAAGAGATTACTTACAAATTAAATCTTTATAAAAAAAAATAAATCTTTATAGAGTGCCTGGGTGGTCAGTCAGTTAAGAGTCTGCCTTCAGCTCAGGTCATGATCCTGGGGTCCTGAGATTAAGTCCCTCATGGGGCTCCCTGCTAGGCAGGAAGCCTGTTTCTTCCTCTACCTCTGCCTCTCGTTCTCTTCTTCTGTTTTTCATGAATAAATAAATAGAATCTTAAAAAAAAAAATCAACTCTTTATAAAAAAGAAAGAAATATAAGAATTAGTACCTCAAGAACTGAAGAGTAGAACCATCTAAAAGAGAGTATCAAACAAATATGCTGAAAAAAATTTTTTAAAGATTTTATTTATTCATTTGACACAGAGAGAGAGAGAGAGATCACAAGTAGGCAGGCGGGTGTGGGGGGGAAGCAGGCTCCCCACTGAGCAGAGAGCCCGATACAGGGCTTGATCCCACGACCCTGAGATCATGACCTGAGCCAAAGGCAGAGGCTTAACCCACTCAGCCACCCAGGTGCCCCAAGTATGCTGAAAATTATTAAAGAAATAAAACCATATGAAGGAAAGAACAGTATGAAAAAAGGACAGGTGAGCTTGAAAACGAAACAAAAGAATCTCTAGAAATAAAAAAAAAAATAGAGCCATTGAAAATTAAAAAAAAAATTAGTGGGTTGGTTAAACAACAGATTAGGCATACAGAGAGATGGAATGTTTGAATGAGATGTTCCAATATATGTTTAACAGAAGAGATTAGAGACAACAGGGAGCATTATTCAAACAGGAAATGGCTGACGCATTTTCTAGAATTGAAAGATACAAATCCATAGAATCAAGAACCATAATGAATTCTAAGTGGGATAAAAAATACACAATATATATCATCTTTGATGTTCAGTAGCATCATGAGAAAATATTAAAAGTAGAGAAAAAGAGATTATCTACCAAATGGTGATTATACTGACAGCTAACTTCATATCAATAATGAAACTTGAAGATAGTGGATTAACGCATTAAAAGTCCTAAGAGAAAAATAACCATCAACATAAAAATGTATGCTTAATAAAGCTTTCTCTCTCTCTTTTTTTAAAGATTTTATTTATTTGAGAGGGAAAGAGAGTGCACAAGCAGAATGAGAAACAGAGGCAGAGGGAGAAGCAGACTCCCCGCTGAGGAGGGAGCCCCATGAGGGGCTTGATCCCAGGACCCCGGGGACCATGACCTGAGCCCGAAGCAGACACTTAACAAACTAAGCCACCCGGGCACCCCAGTAAAGCTATCTTTCATGAATAAAAGTGAAAGAAAGTCATTCTCAGATGAGTGAAAAAAGAGTTTACTACCAACAAACATTCAAGGAGCTTCTAATAATTTTAATTTGGGAGATAGAAAACTGATCCCAGAGATAAGTGTGAGGAACAACAGATGAGGGAATGGTGTGCAGGGCAATTGTAAATACGTGGTTAAATCTAAACAAACACTAACTATATAATGTTTTATTGTATGGACTACATTAAAATTTAAAAATTCATTTTATGAAAGTCAAGTCTTATAATAGAAGATCTCTGCAATGCATAAGCTATAATGATAATACCAAACATGATTATGGCTCAGGCATAAATATAAGAACTTATTTACACACATATATATGTTAAATAGGTTTATATATAAGTACATGTTTTGTGTATATATTAACTAGATATATATACGTATACTTATAAGCTTATTTAACTTCATATTACATATATTTAAGATATATACATATATGCATAAGTATATACAGACACACACACTCTTATACATGCTTATACACAGGCTTATCTAACAGTTCTATGAGCTATGTATTATTATTTTCTTTGTTTTACAGAGGTGAACTGAGTAAACTGAGGTGAAGAGATGTTATTCGTCCAAAGTCACATGGTCACTGGCAGAGTAACAAAGGATCAGAATCAAGAGTAAAGAAATAACTCCTAAAAACCAACGAGGGAAAAAAAATAGGCCAGCATATTGAACTAGCCATTCCGAGAAGAAATAGGAATGGTCTATCAACATACAAAAATGTGCTCAACATCATTAGTAATTGTGGAAATGTAAAAAACACAATGGTAAGGTAAAATCAAGTGTTAAGGATAATGTGAAGAAATGACAACTCTTAGAATGTGGAGGAAATTAATACTGATTAATACTGAGACTAACTGGGCAGTAATATCTGCGTTTCAGCCTGTGATTCTGGCCATTCCACATCTGGGTTTACAATCTAGGGAGACTATCCATGTTCACTCAGTCTGGGTGAGGGCGCCCATCATGGCCTGGTTCACACTGGTGAAAACATCTAAATGTTAATCTGTGAAGGACGGGTCAGCAAACTGTGGTGTTTATACGGTTAATAGGATTCCATTCTGCAACTAAACTGGGGGAATTATATCTAAATGTAGAATCAGGGCTAAACCTGGAAAGACAATATTGGGTATAGACACTTGTGTACTCATAGTAGAGTCTATTAGGGTATGTGACCGTGGCAGCACTGTCTGGTGTTTACAGACAGGTGCGTGGGTGAGAGGGATGTAAGACTGTGCTGGAAGGGTTCATGGCCACCGCAGGTTAATGGAGAAAGGACAGAGTACTTTGGGATTGTAGAAGGACACAAAAAGGGACTTCAATTCCATCTGTAATTTTTAATTTTTAAATAATTATTTTATTTTTAAATAAAGTCAGGCAAAATGTTAACATATTAGATCTGAGTGTGGGGAAATGCTTTTACTGTATTAATCTCTGAAAATTTTCTCTGTATTTGAAATATTTCATTAAAAATAAACTCCTCACTTAGGAGTTTTAAAATTATGCCGTTTACACATTTGTAAAATAGTATTAGAAACCCTTGCCCAGAGGATGTGGAGAAAGGGGAACCCTCTTACACTGTTGGTGGGAATGCAAGCTGGTGTGGTCACTCTGGAAAACAGCATGAAGTTTCCTCAAAAAGTTGAAAACAGAGCTACCCTATGACCCAGCAATTGCACTATTGAGTATTTAACCTAAAGATACAAATGCAGTAATCTGAAGGGGCACCTGCACCCCAATATTTATAGCAGCAATGTCCACAATAGCCAAACTATGGAAAGAGCCCAGATGTCCACTGACAGATGAATGATAAAGAATATGTAGTGTGTGTGTGTGTGTACACAATGGAATATTACTCAGCCATCAGAAAGGATGAAATCTTATCATTGGATAGAACTAGAGGGTATTATGCTAAACAAAATAAGTCAGTCACAGAAAGACAATTATCATATGATCTCACTCATGTGGAATTTAAGAAACAAAACAGAGGACCATAGGGGAAGAGAGGGGAAAATAAAACAAGACAAAATTGAGAGGGAAACAAACCATAAGAGACTCTTAATCATAGGAAACAAACTGAGGGTTGCTGGAGGGGGCTGGGGTTGGGGGATGGGCTAATTGGGTGATGGACATTAAAGAGGGCACGTGATATAATGAGCACTGGGTGTTACATAAGACTGATGAATCACTGACTTGAACCTCTGAAACGAATGATACACTATAGGTTTATTAATTGAATTTAAATAAAAAATAAAATACAGAGAAATTGATGCAAAAAAAAAAGAAGAAGAAGAAGAAACCCTTGCCCAGTGAAACACCTACAAGGATAAATTCTAATGCACTGTTTCTAGAATAAGAAATATTCTCCTAGCGCAATTTTAATGCCTCAGAAGCACTTTGTGGTCTTTTATCTGTGGTTGTCCCCAGTGTCTGAGAGTCAAAGACCTCCAGAAGGCTGCAGAAGCTGTGGTTTTACAAGTCGTCACCTTAGCACCCTCCTCCCTCTTGCATCCCATCATATTGTTTACCATATGTCACGTGCTGTGACGGCTTTACACACATTGACCCACTTAATCCTCCTACAAGCTGACCTGCAAGATAGGGAGGTTTTTTATTTCCATTTACAAATTATTTTCACGTGGTAATTGAGGCGGGGGACGGGGGGAGAATAAGTTACTGGCCCAAGGAAACACAGCTAGTGAATAGCAAACCCAAACCGAGGCAGTCTGGCGCCAAGGCACGGTTCATAACCACCACACTGGACCACAGGCTGTGTGGCCATTGGGGTGAATTGGTTGTGTATTTGCCACTGAGAATTGATTGTGTACTTGCCACCCTGGTCTTCCATGAATCACTCATGCCATTCTCCCCTACATTCTCATAATCTCTTCTCTCTTTTCCTTAAGCATGGGAGATGTGGGCCAGGGGAAGAAGACTAAACTAATGGTTTTGGGGAGGAATACTTAAGATCTGAAGTTGGCCAATGAAATGTCATACTTGGTTCCTTTCTGGGTGGCCTCCATGGTGTTATAATGTTCATTTGACAGAACGGTCTGTGACCATCCAGACACTGGATAGACATTATTTCACACTAAAAATAATGTGAAAGAAATTGGTTTTATTTGGGGTTAATATCAACACATATCTTTTGAAGCTCTATGTATTAGCAATTTTCCTAAGCACTAGTGTAAGAGACAGTGTGCTCTTATAAAATATTTTAAACTTATGGTTTTAATTAATTGCCTAAGGTTAAAAAATTGAGCAGAAACCTGACTGATTGTATAACTTTAATATTTGAAAAATTTTATCCAGAAATGAACAACTTAATACAATACAGATTTGTACAAAAAAGACAGACTGTTAAAAACTTTTGATCATACAGACAAAAATATGATTAAGCAAAGATTTAAAAGGGACAGGACATTTTGTAAATACTGATAAATACAGCACAATGCTTTAATTTACTGTTGCATATATAAAAATCAAGAATTCCTTAACAGATTATATTAAAAAAAAGCAACTACATGAATTTTCTAGCTATTTAAATTAAGGAAATAGAACAGTAGTGGTTTTTTTTTTTAAGAAAATGAGGTATTATTACACTGTAAACCAAAAACAACATAAATAAATAAAGGCAATTTGTAATTAAGTGATAAATGTTTACAAATTTCAACTTAATAACAACAGACAACAATAATTTTCTAGTTACTTATGGACTTTGTCATTTAAAAATTTGGCTTGCTTGTGTACTTATTTAAAAGTGACAGAGCTACCGATATACAAGCACATCATTAAACATGCAGACCAAGCCAACACAATTTTTCCGTCTCTACCAAATAAAAACTCTGTTTACATTTTATTTAAAACACTTAAATCTGATTTCTTATACATGATTCTTTTGTGCTTATTAGTAAATAGTAACCTACATTAAACATCTTACGCTCTAGGTCTAGCAGTGTAACAGAGAAGCAGTTTTATTTGCATATGGATTAAAAACAGAGCAAACAAAACCAACAGGCCTTTAACTCTCTTAGGCTTTTCCAAGATTTTTAAGAAGAAAAATCCTTTCCACAGTATACTTAGTGGAAAAGCAGAGTCACTGTCATCTCAAAGAGAACAGTAAGCTCAGTAACTCCTGTTCCTTGAGGACTCGGAATTGGCTCTAGCATTACAGGAGAAGGAGCTGATCCATTCCTCCACCCTAAAGAATTCTGCTGGTTGGGTGTAGGAAGCATAGCAATAAGAAAACAGCGTAACTAAGAAAAAACTGGGGGACAGTATTATTTGCTTGTGAACCATATGCTGGTACTAAATGCTGGCTTCGTTATTATTGCAAATGTACCTCCAGAGTTTCCTGAAGGAAAGCTATCAGAATATAATAGAGAAGTCTTGATTTGGAAATATTTGTACCATGCCAATAAAACTGCTTCATTTGCTATGAATAAAAAGAAAACCATTTACGGTCTGACTTAAAATGTGGTTTCTTTTTACGTGCTACTTGTTGAGAAACTCCAAAAAGAATACTTTTGAATTTACTACATTCAGAATCCAGTGAAATACAAACATTTTGGCCAAAATGCTGAACTTTATTTTGATACCAGGCTACATCATTTTGACACAGATGTTATTATTGTATTCACTTTTGTCAAATATCTTATCCTAGCCTTTCCCCAAAATTTGTGTTTCAGTACAACTGGTGTTCAAAAAATATTAGAAGTAAGCCTTGTACATCAATCAAAGTATATATAAAAACAGTTCTTTTCTTTTGTGCTTGTAATTGACTTAATTTATCAACAGTTAGTTAGAGCTGATATCCCCTCTAATGTCCTGACCCTTAAGAAGAAATGATCATTATACAAATATTACAGAATACTCAAAGTAACTAGTTTACTGCCAATGTGCATGCAGACTAACATTACTTAAAAGAACGGAACCTCGATCCAATTAGTCTGAAAATAGTTAACACTCTTGTACATTCATCTTTATTGATTTGTAAAAGCTGTATACACATCTAAAACCCTGAATTTATTTTGTAAAAATAAATCTTTTAGCAATAAATGGCACTATCAAAATCCCATTATTCTCAGGCTATTATGTAGTTATTTACATGCTTTTCAGCAACAGTTGAAAAGAATCTTATAGGACCAAAGCCAGTATATCAAAAAACAAAAACAAAAACAAAAACCCTGTAAACTGCATTTATACTGTTGTTGTTTACCTCTATATGAAAATATGGCTACATGCCTCACGTGAATGAGAACAGAGCTGTGTGCTTTGCCACTGTGAGCCAGCAGCACAGTCTGCCATGGGCCCACTAGGCTCCACTACACGGTCAGGGCATTCCTCACTGGGCTTTGCTTTCCCAGTGGAACACCTGTGTGGAACCACCTATGGAGAATCATAAAGTGCTATAAAAAAGAGGGCCTAGACCCACACCTGTCTCTGCCATCTGGTCTTTTCCTCACTCAAGCAATTTCTGTGTTTTTAGAAAATCATGCCTCCCCCACTAAACATATTTTATATTTGATTTTAAAAAAGTCAGTATCTTAAAGTTGGTGAGCTTTGTCAAGGTGGTGTGAGACAGAGACATGAAAAGGTTAAAGGCACAATAAGAGGGAAGTGAATGCTACATATAAAATATATTTCAAGTCTTCTAGGTTACTCAAGTCCAAAACCTTCTGAATTTGAAATTCCAATGATCAATTTCTGTTTTAGGTCCTTTTTGCTCTTGTAGGGGGGAAGGCAAAGTTGATTGAAGCAGGTGTGGGCCACAGGCAACCTAGGGGAAAAAATTTTTTTTAGAGATACTAAGTCTCAAAACACATACAGTTTAAGCGCTAAGCTATTGTCAAACACGGCCAAGTCAAACCTAGCTCGCTATTGCCAAGAGGTGGCTCATGAATTCCTTCACTGAACAGTTACTTACAGAGTTCCTGCTATGTTTCGGCACTGTTGTTCTAGACACGGGGTGGGTTTACAGACCAGATGGTCAATGTCCCTGTGCCTGTGCGAACCTTGCATCCTAGAGGTTTTACTGTTGGAGGCAGATCTGAATTTGAATGCTGTCCCTGACTTACTGGCCATGGGAGCTTGTCCGAGTGGCTTCATGACTCCATATCTCAGTCCTTGTTACCACGGCAGGGTAAACTATCCAAGTGGGTTGTTTAGTAGAAGATTTAAAGAGCTATGTGCATAAAACGGCCAGCAGAATGGTGGATAATACAACTGTTACGATTATTTCAGTCTTGACTGTCCAAAAATAATAAAAAAGGACATTCCTGGATACCTGACGCCCATGCTTTCAGTGCCGCCACCCTCAGGCAAATGCGGCCTTCGTCCTCCAAATCATCTGGACCAGCCCTGGTCTTGGCCCTGATGACACTGTTTATCTTCACTCTAGACCACTACCCTTTTCCTAGGCCCCTCCTTCAGACTTTAGGAACTTCACAGCATCAGAAGGGCCATCAGAGAAGTTAGTGAAAAAGAAAACAGGAAATGTGCCAGGGAAAAGGAGAACATTTTCAAAAGAAAAAAGTTTGTAGGATTAAAAGACTTAAAACTGTCATAATCAGTTTGCATTTATTGTTTGGTTTACAACCAGCATTGTGAGAAGTTCTTTTATATGCAATGTTTCATTTAAGCCTCAAAGCAACCTAAAAAGTAGTTTTTGTTATCCTCATTTTACTGATGAGGGAAACTAAACATGGGAACATACAGGTTAAGTAGTAATCTGTTCGACACTACGGAGCTGGTAAAGTTGTAGACCTTTGATAATCAAACCCAGATCAGTCAGACCTCACATCAATACTGTTACCATGTAAAAATTTAACATTCTTATTTAACAAAAATCTAGTGGATCTACAATGGTGATGTACACATCTTTGGTGGACAACTATATTTCATCTATGTGAATGTCCTACTGCAAATCCTAGAGCTGTGGAAGATTCATGACTAAACCATGGATGCTTAGAAAAATACTCTATGAAATAACAATAGGAAAAGTTTAGGTGTGATATCACTTTTATATTAAATTACATTACTCACATTACTCTATTTATTTATTTACTTATTTTTAAGGTAGGCTCCATGTTGGGTGAGGTAAGCTCCACAGCCCAATGTGGGGGTTGAAATCATGACACTGGGATCAAGACCTGAGCCAAAATCAAGGGGCATTTAACTGACTGAGTCACTCAGGCATCCCCCAGGTTACTCTTTTTAAATTGACAATATTTTTGTTACTCAATATCCTAAAAAATTAATTTCTGTTATATAAATAAATCTATAACCTTTAAAAAAACTTCTTCTTTTTAAAAAAGATTTTATCTATCTACTCGAGAGAGAGAGTGCAAGTGAGAGAACACAAGCAGAAGGAGCAGCAGAGGCAGAGGAAGAAGCAGGCTCCCCGCTGAGCAGGGAGCCTGATGCGGGGCTCGATCCCAGGACCCTGAGCTGAAGGCAGCCACTTAACTGACTGAGCCACCCAGGCACCCTGCAAAAAAGCTTCTTTTGAATTTTTTTCATTTTTGGTCTTTAATTATAAATCTTATTTAGACATTTCTTAATGTATGTGTGTGTGTGTAATATATATGTATGTATATAAATATTTGTTTTGTATTTTAATATAATGTTGATGTTGACTGAAATATTCATTCAAGAAACATTAATTGAACACCTAATATGTGTGTGGCTATCTGAAAAATATAAAGATGTATTAGGCATGACCTCTGCCTTGAAGGGCTAAATGACTAAGATAAAGGTGCAAGATGCTAAGTGACATATGATTTCTATAAAATATTTGAGGAGTACATCAAAGGAACAATGATTTTTTTACTTTACTGAGGAAGTTGATGTGAAAATGGGTCTTTAAGGAGGGGTAGAACTTTCTTGGGTAGAGAGACCCCAACTGAATGTCATATATTAAGAGAACCACTTAAAGGTATGAAAAAAGGAAAGGACAAAATGTCTAGAAGGAATAGCAAAATAGCCTGCTGACTAAAGCCTGGGACAAGAAAGGGAAACTGCTATGTAATCTTGGGGAGAAGACTGTAGAACTTTATCAGACAGGCTCTAGATTCTAGAGCCTCTACTGAAGAAGAACGGTAAAGCTATTATGGCCCAAGGAAATACCATGAACAAAGCCGTGTTAAGGAAAATGAATTTAATAGATAAAATAATTAAAAAAGGAAGAATCTGAGCAAGTAGACCAGGAAGAAGGCTATTTCAATAAGCTAGGAAGGAGACAAAAAACAACTCCAGCAGGGTGGTGGCCATGGAAAAGGAAAGGGCTGAGTCCAGGTCTAAAATGAAAGGAAGAGCTGACAAAGCTCAGGGAGTAAATTGGGTGGGAGAAAAAACTGATTCGAATAAAAGCAGCGTCTACGCAAATCAGCTTTAAAAATTATGTTTGGGAAAACAAGTAGATCAGCATTAACCCATCAATAATATTAGAAAGCAAAGCCATCATTATTACTTTCATATGCAAAGTACACTAGATTAAAAAAAGGACTACTATTAGAGGATTTCTTGTACTAATCATAATTCAAGCCAGAAAACTCACCTTAATATTTTTAATAAAAAACACCTTTAAATAAAAATGACATTATACAATATACTACTAAAAGCCAGCTAGATTCTAAAAGAGACTACAAAGCAGTTGACTTAGGAATTATTACTGTTGGTAAGTCTCAAAAATGAATAGAGAACTTTAATACATATACTTTCTACTCTCTCATGCCAAGGTTGTATGTACTCTGAAGATTTTTTTGCTATAAAAATGACTTCTGATCGAAAGAATCCTCTAATTCCAAACAAATATGTTGTTGTTGTTATTATTATTAGCAAAGCTTGCAGATTAAAAAAATAAAATTACAATCTGGAAATTTACCAGTTAGTGGAAGTTTCATTCTTTGAGATTTTAAAGTTCAAGTCAGCCATCCCTCCTACAGGTACTCTGTCACTTCCTGTAGTAAAATGTAGCAACTTCTTTTGAAGATCAAGAGGAAATCCAAGCACAACATCCCAGAAATATCTAGAGAACACCAAAGGAAATTTATATAAAGTGTCTTGTCAAAAATTCTGCAGATCAGAATAAAGTAACATAAAGTAAGCTTTAAGGAAAAAACTCCCTTAAACATAGGCAATAGCCCTTAATGTGAAGTTAAGGAATGGCAAGCTTCTATATATGAGTCAGATTCTTGACTAACATTATTATGAAAGTAACCTATTTTTTTTAACATCTTAATTTTATTTTTTCAGTGTTCCAAGATTCATTGTTTACGCACCACACCCAGTGCTCCATGCAATCCATGCCCTCCTTAATACCCACCACCAGGCTCACCCACTCCCCCCACAACCCTCCCTTCCCAAACCCTCAGTTTGTTTCTCAGAGTCCACAGTCAGTAACTTATTTTTTAAAGTAGGCTCAGTGCCCAGCGTGGAGCCCAGTGTGATGCTTGAGCTCACCACCCTGAGATCACGACCTGAGCTGAGATGAAGAGTCAGATGCTTAACCAACTGAGCCACCGAGGCACTCCAAAGGTAACATCTTTATAGAATTATAAAAGTAGTTTAACAGTAGATGGTACAAAAGCCATTTTTCTCCTATATAATTTACAAGTTTTATTTTTATTTTTTTTCAGCACAGTGCTAGTAAAATGCTATTTGTAAGTAGAGCATCCCCAAAATTCTAGAACCAAAGTCATTTTTTAAAAAAGCAAATTCTTGGGGCACCTGGGTAGCTCAGTAGGGTAAGTATCTAACTCTTAATTTCAGTTCAGGTCATGATCTCAGGGTCATGAGATCAAGCCCCATGTTGGGCTCTGCACTGGGTGTGGAGCCTGCTTAAGATTCTCTCTCCCTCTCTCTGTCCCTGCCCCACCCCAGCTCCTGCCATCTCTTTCTAAAAATAGATTAAAAAAAAATCTTTATACTTTTGTAGAGACTTATTTATATCACTTTCTCCCAAGGGGACTGCCAAGTGCTTTCTCATATTTAATATTCTCATGTTACTTTCTAAAGATAAAATAAGACAGGACTACAATATTTCAGCTAACTTATACAAACAGGCCCCACTCTCTCTCATTCCCCCTCCGGCAATCTCCATCTCAGCAGCAGGATGTGCTGACCTTATCGTTAGGTCTGTTTTTGCATAGCCATCGTACTGAGTACTTCTCTGCAGAGCGTGCATGTCCAGCTCCGGACTTCCACAGACCAGAATTTCAACTTCTTCTGGGCGAAGCAGCTGCCAAGAATTATTTTCCAAAAATGATAATAAAAAGTGATGATTAAATAAAAGAGGAACTGTCTTCACTGAATCGAATTATAAGACACATGACTTCTTTATAGTAAATCAAGTCATTTTTATTAAGGAAAAAAATCTCCATTTTAGTTTTCTACTGAGGTTAAGATACTTTTGCTTCTGAAAGTTTATAAATCTTGTCAAACTATTAGGCTCTCCCTTTTGCAAACAGTAATTAGCAGTTTGCCAGAAAAACAAGCAGATGACTAAGCATGAATTCAAATGACAACTCTTCCCTGCCCCTGCCCCCGCCCTCGCCCCCCCAAGTCTGCTGGAAACTCTCAGCTATTCCAGCCTCCTTCCAATATCCCACACGCCTCCCAAGTGCACTGCAGAGTCTGGGTACTTGGTTATAGTCTTCCTGGGGTAGTTCACTGGGTTTTTCACCTACGTAAGTTGTCTCTCACCTGAAGAGATTAAAAGTTAAGAGTAGAGACCACTCTGTGCCATTTAATTCTTATTTTCCCTCCTCCACCCCCACAACTAGCAGTGTGCCCTGGACAAAACCCAGTTAGAGCTCAATAAAGTGCTCCTTTTTCAGCAGTGCTTTTAACAACAAATACCGGACAGAGGTTACCTTAAAACCAGCTCTCTCCTGTAATAATATCTCAAATGGAAGACCTTACTCCAAACGCTCATACTAAAACTGACGGGGAGATACTCGTGGCCTGACAGAGCGCCCGCTGCGGAGCTGGTGCGAAGTGCAGGGCTTCATTAGAAGACTTTGCCTTTTATCTGACACGGTGTTCTGAATGGCAGCTGACCCACCTTCACATGGCTAAGGCATGTCCAACCAACCAGAGTGCATCATGACTCTGAGGACAAACTACTTCCTACGGGCAAAAGGTAACTCAGAGTTGCAGCAGGAAGCAGTTATAGATATGTTCCTTAGTCAGAAGTTGTGGCTTCGGCCGGGCAGCTTACGTATAACTCTGTTTTCTGTGCTTTGTTCCTTGAACCTATGGGGATCTCGTCATCTAATCTTAAGGAAAATTCTTAAAACCCCAAAAGACATAGTATAAGACAGAGCCCAAGGAAAGAAAAAGGGAGTTGACTGGTCTTTTCTCCCATTAGAGAATTAAGGCCGAAGAAGAAAACTATTTTTATTTCTAGCTCTACCTTCAAAAAGTAAAAAAAATTCTATTTTAGAAGCTTATCTATTTCAGGACTTATTTGTCAATATTACAGTATTACAAAATCTAACCGAAAGCATAATTTAGTTTTAAACTCACCATCAGGGCATTTGAAGCACACACACTATGAAATCCATAATAAAAGGCAGCAAACTGCTTATAGATGGATTTGTTGAGAAGAAAGTCAATATAAAGCTGCACATATTCTGGAAGGCAATTTTACATTCATTAGATAGTAAAAGTAAGTGGTAAACATTCATGCATTTCAATTAAGAAATGCTGTCTCCTTACCTTTCCTATTTTGATTGGTAACTGGAATTTTATCACCACCTGGCTTTAAATTGTAGGATTTAATGATTCCAAATTCTTCTTGAAAAACCTGTTGGGATATTCCAACACAAGATATTTATTGGTATGGTTAATATAATAATAGGCTTCAACGAACAGGTCCCGCCCCACCGATCTACAAACTACCGGGACTTAACCCTCTCTGTTGAGCACAGTTGAATACCTTACTGCTGTTCGTCAACTAGTGTGGCCATTTAGATAATACTCAGGACTTCGGAGCTGTGTGGATTACTCTGACTTCCATCTCCCAATTACTGTTAGGGGAGAGGAAATGAGACCATTTTGGTCTGATCCACTAGTTTCTGCTCCTAACTTCTTGCACTGAAGCTACAGGAGAGGCTTATTTTTAGAAGCTGAAAAGCTTCGAGGAAGTAGGTAAGCCAAGGGCATATGCCAGGTGCCTAGCAGAGTACCTGCACCCCGGGGAGCTTCTTTAGGCACTTTTCTTGACTGGTCATCTACATGGGTCTGCTGCACTATCCCTGCTTTATCAGGTTAAGAGCCCTTATGATAAGGGAGGGTGTGTGTTAATCACACACTACAGATTAATCCTTGTTCATCTCTTCTAATGATAGGTGTTGAATAACAAGTGGCATTTTTCACATATGAAATACATGGTTAACAAAAAGCTATTTGCCCTGAACAGTACCTGGAACGTTGAGTAGAAATCTTCTTCAACATTGCCTTCATAGGATAGGAGTTCACTTAACCCATGGGCCAACTCCTGTAAAAAGATATCCGTTACCTGTGGTTTTAATCAAATACTACTACCTAAAATAGTTGAGCAGATCTACATAGTGAACTCACATGTGAAATAGAGTCGATACGCTCTTTCAGGTTTCAAACTAAAGATAATATTTGGGATATATTTTTCCAGGGCACCAAATGTTTGTTAATGATTTCTACCATGTGAAAGGCTTGAAAAACTCACTGGGAAAAGTCATGTAAGAGGAAAACATCCAGTTCAAATGAGAGAGGCATAACTCTGGGATGTGTTCTGATGCAGCAAGAGAAGAGCACGGTCCCCATCATAATTCACTGCTATCAGCAACATTATTATTTATGAATTTGTAGTATTTCTCAACGTATATTCTTCAAAAATCTGTTGTCTTAGGATTCATCTTTTAAGTATAAAAACACACAGTTCATACATGTTAAGTGGTTTCTACATTTCAGTGACAGTGCCCGTCTCTCTCCCCAAAAAGTTGGGAACAGCGGAAGAAGTATTTTCCTGTAACTCATGTTATCCATGAACAAACATTTACAAACAGAAAAACTGACCCAATATTTAAAAATATTTTTCAGGTTTTATGAAAAAAAAAAAAAAGTTTTTATTTATTTTAAATTAGTAGAGGAAAAGGGAAACAGCATAAAATGTTATATACTTATATACTTACATACTTAAAAACATAATAAATTTTTCGTTCTGTTAAAACCAGAAATTTTTATATAAATCTAGGCTGGCACAGTTGGCATAATGCTTCAATTATTAATAAAAATCATGAGCGCTGAAAATTATAATTGAGAGTTTGCAGTTTTTAAGAATGCCACAGACTAGCAGGTAAACCCAGGGGAACAGACTTACCATCATCTTTCAGAGATGAAATTTTTCAAGACAAAATACAAAGTCAATAGGTTATGAAGTTATATATTTAGATCTGTTTTTATTTGGGACTATAGGCCCTTTATTTCCAGACTTTGTATTTTCAAGCCCCTATTTTTGTTGAGATTTTTTTTGTTGTTTACCTATACTGTCAATCTTAGACTCTTAACCATAATATGCTAGTTCTAAAATACTATTAATCACCTGTATAAACTTTTTATGATTTTGTAAACCTGTGATTAGATAAAGAGTGTGTGAATATACTGAATCCAGTTTTTACACAGCATTTGAGTACTCTGCCTGGTCTTATTTAATACAATATATCTGGGAGTGACTTAAGCAGAAGAGATATATCATAGTCGCTGCTTCAAGGATATGCTTGAGGCTCCTCTGTTCTCATCTAAAACCCTGAAGTGTAATTTTCATAAAGCTGTGGTTGGGAAGATTTCTTATCGTTGCCACAGGACAATCCCAGTGGTTTGTCTAAGGAAACAGTGGACTATTACTGCATTTATTAGCATCACAGTATAGGAATCTTGATTCATTACTAAAGGGCCAACATAAGAATATGAAATTAACACAGTGAAAGCTTCAGCTCCATAATATAAAACAATATTTCAGTGTAGTCATTCATAAAATATCCATTAACTCAAAAAAAAAAAAAAAGCTGGCTCTAAATGAGCCAAATTTGAATGGTTTTAATCATAAAATTAGGCATTTTATTGGCGAAAACTGGTAATAAAATTAGAAAATTGGTAAAAAATTTGACAGAAATTTAATATATGCAATTAAAAAATTATAAAAATCTAAAATGAGATCGTAACTCAGAGACTAGTGTATTCCTTACATTTTACATGTAAGAAAATTACGTGAATAATCCAGAGTCATAGCTAGTATGTTGCAGATATAAGACTACAGAAAAGAGAACTTTGTTGGTTTTTTTTTAAGATTTTATTTATTTATTTATTTATTTATTTATTTATTTATTTATTTGAGATAGAGAGTGAGAGCATGAGCTAGGGGCAGTGAGAAAGGGAGAAGCAGTTTCCCCACTGAGAAGGGAGCCGTACTGCAGGGCGATTCCAGGATCCTGGGATTGTGACCTGACCGATGCTTAACACACTGAGCCACCCCGGCGCCCTGAGCTTTCAGTTTCTTAATCAGAGCCCGCTCTATTAACTTGTGCACTCTCATGTCATACTATTTTTTTTAACTATTAAGTCATTTTTGTTTTGTTTTGTTTTTTTGAGAGTGTGCATGCTCCAGCAGCGGGGGGTGGGGGTGCTGGCAGAGGAAGAGAGAGAGAACCTTAAGCTGGTTCCACACCCAGCAGAGCCCCAATTGGGGCTCAATCTCATGACCCTGAGATCATGACCTGAGCCAAAATTAAGGGCCAGATGCCCAACTGACTGAGCCACCCAGGCACCCCACTATTAAGTCTTAAAAAATGTAGATTTATGCCCTTAATTGAAAATATCCTAAACCAACTTCCAAAATGTGTCTGATATCAAACCTCTGGGGAGTATGAAGAAGAGTTTCCTAACCAAACATGTTCTGGAGAGATTTCTCAACTCAACAGGGAGTCACCAACCCTACACCAAACTCACTGGATCATTAAAACACAGGGATATTTAGGTAGGAATACTTAGCAACAGAGATTCTCCCCATCTAGGCTATTTGCTAAAGATATCACCGAGAATTTCTGCTGACCAACAGTTACCAAACTGAGCTCTAAAAAACTTTAGGGGACTGTCAGAAGAATATGTATAGAATCCACTCCTCTACTAAATTTTAATCTTTGATTATATTTGATCATGAGAAATTTAATTTCTGAGGGGAAGTATGTTATAAGAGACAGTACCACGAAATTCATTTGTTGCATTTATTTTAGAGATTTTTTTGCAGATACTGTTACTGATACTGCACAGTATCATCTCAATAAGAATCCACAGATGTAATCAATTACTAAGGGCTTTATTATCTCATTTAATTGCCCCATATGTAAGTTTTGCTATCCCATTGATCACATAAGGAAACTAGAGCTCAAAAAAAGTTAAATAACTTAGCCAAGTTCACAGAGCTAGTAAGTGGCAGAGCCTGGATTCGAATCTGTTTCTCTCTCCTTCAAAGTCTGTTCTGCTGTGCTGTAAGAGCTTAGGAGGGCAGCAAAGTGGGTGATATCTCTGTGAGGAAGAAGAAAGCTAGATGAAAAAGGAGATGGGTTACATAGATAGAGAGAAACTATACTTAAAAATAAGAACAGCATTAGGCGGAGAAAGACTTCAGGTGGAAGAGAGATGATTTATCATTAAGGAGTAAGCATTAAGGAATAAGCTAATGACGTTATACTTACAGGCATAATTTGACACAAGTCGTCAGTGGTCACACTGCAGATGCCTACTGGTATATTTTGATCACTAGGAATGATGGGAGGGCTCAATAATTTCTTGTAACAGCAGGGGGGGAAACGAATATCCAAGGTAATGCTGTTATAAACAGCTAGTCCCATAAGCTATGCATACTGAATGTTAAGCATTAACATAAAATCCATGACAACAAATGAGTTTTGAATTATGCATCAGTCTATTTCTTGCATACTTCTTTCAGATCTAACACAGACTTGAATTAATCCCACATACTTCCTTTTATCTTCCCTTTATTTTACACAGTGTAATTCCTTGATTACCAAGAGTCATGTGAAAAGGGGGGAGGTTGGTTGATAGTATTTGATGATTTCTCCAGAAAAATTTATCTAAGATCACAGCAGACAGCAATTTCAAACATTTCATAAATTACATGACATACAAGAAAACATCTTCTAAATTTATTCTAAGTTTAAATGATGATGGTGATTTTGTAAGTAGTAGAAGCAATTTATTCAGAACTCAATGCAGAACACACTCCTAATTTCAGTGATCATTTTAACTATTTTAAAACTAAATACAGACTATATAAAGAGAGCCGAATTGAATAAACATATGGACACGGACACACACACACACACACACACACACACATGCTATTGATAGGCTAACATGAC